>NC_044314.2:7261337-7886337 GCF_007474595.2 Lynx canadensis | reverse complement strand
TTTAAATCCACTGAACTGATATACCTCACCATATTCTTATACTTAAGAAAGTATTAGTTGGTCTGGGTATGACAGCTTAGGTTTAGAGTAACACTGGAAAAATGAATAAACTCTCCAGATTTTTTTTCCTGTTGGAAGAAAGACATACAATATCTCTGGCATGGCAAGAAAAAGATGACAATTAGCAGAATTGGGGTAATGAGACTATTTCTGTGAGTAAAAGACAATTTGGTGAGTAAAAGTCACCAATACCAAAGCTCTTCTACTTGGAATCCAAAAGAAGAAAAAAAGAGTTGACTGTAAAAATTCCAACAGATAACTGTCTTTTAAGAAACTATACAAAATAAATCTTACATAGAACTATAATGAGAATTTCTTAAAAAAAAAAAAGAGTTCATTGGTATTTTTTTCTAAAAGAATACGTAATGTCTGAACACAAGCAAGTTAAAGACTTTTATGTTAACAGAAGTGCTTCTATTTTAATAATGATTACAATAAATACATTTCCAAAATTTTCTCAGAAAATCTAGTTTCCCGATCTATAAGATTTGTTATGATTAAAGTTTCTAGTATATATTATACAAATATATTTTTATTATTATATATTTTATTTACTATTATACATTATTATCTCATAAAATAGAAAAATGCAAAAGTACTTAAATCCTCTTGCATAGGATAAATACAACTTGGTATCTACAAAACAGCTAGGATGACTGAAAATTAATGAGAGCAATTACTATTTACTGAGTACCTACTATAAGCAAAGAACTGAACAATGTACAAATTACAGATAGCCCTTTTAATAAACACAGGAACCAAGGAATCACTTTTAAGCACATACTAATGCTGCCATTCTGGGAACTAAATAACTAATTAATACAGCTCCTTTTTGCATTTAATTATATTATTTCTCTTGTGGAAACAAAGACATACTATTTCTAGCATGGAAAGGAAAGCATGACATCTAGTGGACCTGGGGTGATTACTCCACTTTTCCAAATAAAGCTTCAGCTCAGCACTAACCACAAACTCTTCTGGGTCCAGGGAAAAGGATGACTCCTAAAACTGTCACAAAAAGTACCAGTGTTGGGAAACCATAGGAGGTGGATCTTAATTATGAGATGAACTTTATTACTGCCTGGTAATTACTTATTATTCTCATATTACTTTTGCTCCTGCAAGCAGGAAAGCCAAGGTCCTGTCTTCTTATTAGGGTTTATGATGCAGTAATTGTTCCAAAAACACTTTATGATTTCGTGTAATGTTTTCCACTTGACAGTAAATGATTTTGTACGCTTGTAAAACAAGTGAAACCTAGTCTCAGTCATATTTAGGAATACTTAGTGTGTCTCAAACTTTTTAGAACAAAGTAACTTATGAATGAAAAGGAGAAAGAAGGCAGGCAGGCATAAATTTCAGGTATTGCAGATAATCAAAACAAGCTTCTACCTGATGCAAGTATTTAGAAATGTGTTTACAATCTCCAGTACCAGGGTGCCTGGGTGGCTTAGTTGGTTAAGTATCCAACTCTCGATTTGGGCTCAAGTCCTGATCTTGCAGTTCATGAGATCAAGCCCTGCATCAGGCTCTGCACTGACAGCACAGAACCTGTTTGGGATTCTCTCTCTCCCTCTCTCTGCCCCTGTCCCACTCGCACACACATGTGACCCTCGCCTCAAAATAAACATTTAAAGATAATAATAAAAAAATAAAATAAAATCTCCAGTACCAAACTGGAATCATTTGAATGGGTCCACTTTCTCCAAATGGCTTTGTCCTTAAGCAAAACTGCAGAGTAATCAAGTTTTATGATCATATAGGATCTGTTATATTACTACTGATAAACACTTTTAAACTTTCATGCTTCCGGTTCTTTTAAGTAAGGTACAAAAAAAGGTTGTAAATTCATCTAAAAGGACATTCAGTGCAGCTATAGAAGTACATCAGTCCCTAACTCTGCAAAGACAGCAGTTCAAATAAATCACAGCTATTTTAATCATGACCTTATATTCTGAATACAGTCTTATCCTGTCCATCCACTATGTAAATTCAAACTTCCAGAGGTTCAAAATGAAGCACTAATGCATTCTTGTGGGGCCTCAGTGGCTCAGTCAGTTGAGCGTCTGACTCTTGATTTCGGCTCAGGCTATGATCTCACGGTTTGTGGGACTGAGCCCCACACTGGGCTCTGTACTGACGGCGTGGAGCCTGCTTGGGATTCTCTCCCTCTCCCTCGCCCTCTCTTTCTGACCCTCTCCCCCCTCTCACTCTCTCTCTTTAAAAATAAATAAACATTGGGGCGCCTGGGTGGCACAGTCGGTTAAGCGTCCGACTTCAGCCAGGTCACGATCTCACGGTCTGGGAGTTCGAGCCCCGCGTCAGGCTCTGGGCTGATGGCTCAGAGACTGGAGCCTGTTTCCGATTCTGTGTCTCCCTCTCTCTCTGCCCCTCCCCCATTCATGCTCTGTCTCTCTCTGTCCAAAAAATAAATAAACGTTGAAAAAAAAAATTTTTTTTTTTAAATAAATAAACATTAAAAAAAAAAGTTTGAAGCACTAATGCATTCTTTCAAAGTACCATTGTTTCCACGGTGGAGAGAGAACTTGGATCTTGATCTTGGCCGGACAACCTAGATGGAGCCCTCCAAAACTTGAATGAATCATCTAAACCTGTGACAACAAGAAAACTGTCAACATGAATACATCTCTCCTCCTTACTGGAGCAATTAACAGAAAGAATACTTGTTGCAGGAAGCCAATCAAAAACCAAGAAAAAAAGTTTGCCTAATTTTTATTATTCTTAATTAGTTTATATAAAAAACTTGTTTCACAAGAATTTTAATGACCATTAGTGGACTTTGCTTAGCTTAATCTAATACAATTTAGCAAGAGCACCAGCTCCCAAACTTTAATGTGCCTAAGGATCATAAAGAGCTACTATTAAAGCAATTTTCTATTGCCAGAGATTCCATTCCCGCAATTTGGGGTGGGAGCCCTAATTCTGCATTTGTAACAAGCTCAAAAAGACCTCAATGACAATGGTTCCAGGACTAAGCTTTGAGGAACAGTGATCCAGGGAAATCCAAACAATGAAATGTGTCACTTTCCTAATAGGGATATCTATTTAAAATGTTCAAAAACTTCATTAAATATCATTTTCCTCTTAATTCCTGAACTGAGCAGAAAAGCCAACTAGAACTTCAGACTTAAGTATTTGGGGGTAAAGGAACTATTTCTGAAATTCACTCTTAAATAGTTCAGAAAATATATATGTATGCATGTATATAAGTATATAAATAAATGAATTTTATTTATGTACATATACACATATACACACACTTGGCGTAGGGGAACAAATATAGTAAAATGTTCACATTTGGGAACGCTTGTACTATTCTTGCACCTTGTCTGTAAATGTGAAATTATGTCAAGATTTTTAACAATTACTATTAAAAATCCATTTTAAAATAAATACAACTTATTTTTAAAAATCATTCAATTATTTACTATTATGAGACAAAATTATTTATATGTGCTAAGATCTTAGGAAATCCAAAAGAATCTAAAAATAGAAATAAAAAGGTTTCAATAAGATATTTTGATAAATGAGTACCAAACCAAAAACATATAGCTTTTTGATGTATTAGCAAAACATGTAAGAAAATTTAGTATGAAAAGGTCTCATACTTGATTGCCTGGGAAGAACCACCTTCCAAAAAGTTTAAAACATCTAACAGAGAAAAAAAAACCCATAAAACTTAACTGAAGGGCATGAAGTAACTTATAAAACATTCATAAGATACCAAAAATGGTTTCCATGAAGAATTTATAACATAGGAAAATGCTTAGGCAATGTATAGTGAAAGGAGGAAACACAGAAATGTACGTAAGATATGAACACAATCATGTAAAATAAACAAAAGCTAGAGAGAGAGAGGACTGGAAGAAAATACACCCTAACATTAACAAATGTAATCTCTGCACAGTGGGACCAGAGGTCAACGTGTACTTTTCATTATTTTTTAAATATTTTCAGTATTATTTTTCAAATATCAAACACATAGATTTTCAACAGTTTTTAAAAAGTTAGCTTTTGTAAAAATAAAAATATAATGTACTTACCATTGAAATCACTGCCTTCTGAAGTTCCATCAAGAGCAGAAAATTTCAAATCAAAAGTATACCGTCCCAGGTAACAATGTTTTACCATCTGATTCAAATGTTCATAAAAATGACAGTGATATAAAAGAGCCTGAAGGGCAGGTTTTCCTACGAGCGATACGCCAGAATCCTCATCGTGGACACAGGGGCCCTGTAGGAAAGGGAGAGAAAAGGAGACACTGATTTATAACATAATTTCTTCAGAAAGACCTGCTACATGCCCCACATTCTTCTCAACAAATCATATGGGTCCTTACACTTGCCTCTGTCCTTCCGCACTCAAAACAGCATGACCTAGGGCTAATTATTACATAGTACTATTAAGTTTTTGCTGCCCAAAAATCCTTTCAAGGCAGAAGGCTGATCTATTCCACCTCCTGAGAGATAACCATTTAGTATAAAACATTTCTCTGAAATGGTAGTTTTAATCAAGTAATTACATACTTGAGCCACAAACACAATAAAAACAGTATTTTTCAACCTACACAGTAAAAAATAATTGTGCGAATATCTGAAATAATGTGTCCAATTATGTTCCAAATTATTTTTTGCACCTATCGATGTGCCAGATAAAAATGAAAAAGACTCATCGCTACCCATGATAAAACTTGCTTGCCATGTTACTTCTCATTGAATTTACCACACCAAGGGAAACACACAGGTACACACACACACACGCTTTCCATCAGGAGTAGGCTGAGAAGAATGGGCCATTATACAATTTTAATCTCTCTGCACTTTTTTCCAAATAATTTTTTGCTCTACCACTCACTACTTTTCCTGGAATATCCAATGGCAAAAATCAAGCAGTCAGGATTCACTTCAAGTGTGCAAATAATCCTATCACTAGCTCATAAATATTTCCATTTTTGGAAAATGATAATAAAGTTATGATTTTAAAAACAGACCGTTAAGAGAAAGAAAAATAAAAAACAGAAAACAGAAATCTAAGTGCCACCAGGAAAGGTATGGTCAAAACATATTCAGTTTATCATTAACTGTGAAATTTGTCTTTGGGTCCCTTTTCTCATGCCTCCTCATCACCAAGGAAAAATGGATGTTAAAACTATCCAGGAAGATCAAATAATTCACAAGTTAAAGGTATAATTACACCAATAAGATCATTTCCATTAACCTTTCTTTTTCAGGATATTATCATTATAATCAAACCTCTTCATTATTAATACCTTTTATAGTCATGAATTTGTTACTGTTGTATTCTAATAAACCTACCTAATACCGTGAGCTTATTCTTTATCAATAGAGCAATGTACATGTTTAATAAGAAATAAGACTACTTAGGAGAGCCCGGGTGGCTCAGTCCATTAAATGTTCAACTCTTGGCTCAGGTCATGATCTCACCGTTGTGAGATCTAGCCCTGCATTGGGCTCCACACTGAGAGTGGAACCTGCTTAAAATCTTCTTTCTCCCTCTCCCTCTGCCCCCACTCTGCTCAGGCTCTCTCAAAAAAACAAAACAAAAAGAAAAGAAAGAAGATTATTTAATGAGCAACTAGCACATGGTGGTCCCTGTGTAACTTGAAATTTTGAGGTCTAGAAGAAGCAGGTAAAACAGAAAAGTGCAAGAACCGGGTCATGTGGCTGTTTATTAGCCATGGTATACATTTCAGGCAATATGGCTTTTTCATGCATTATCTTATTTAATTAGCTAGGATGAAATAATTCATCCCAAACCACAAAGCCAATCCTAACATCCACAGCTTCAAACTTTCTCTTTTAAGCAACCTATACCATTTTTAAAGTTTATTTATTTGAGAGAGAGAGAGAGAGACAGATATTGCCCATGCACACACAAGCAGGGGAGGAGCAGAGAGAGGGAGAGACAGAGAATCTCAAGCAGGTTCCGTGCTACCATGGCAGAGCCCAACACAGGGCTTGATCTCACACATTATGAGATCATGACATGAGCTGAAATCAAGAGTCGGACACCTAACCGACTGAGCCACCCAGGTGCCCACAACTTATAACATTCTTAAATGTACAAAACATGTCAAATACAGAAGAGATTCGCAATAGTTGATTAACATCACAAATTAAAGCCCTCATTATAATAATTCAGAGAAGGAATTAACAACCAAGATGAGAACTATAATTCAGCTAAGTTTACTAGCTTTGCTATAACTACTTAACAAACCTTAATAAATCAATAAAATGAAATTATTAAACAAAGTAGGACAAATACTATTTTTCTAAATATATTTCATAATGATGCCCAGAACAATTTTTAAATTTTATTACACAGATTATATAAAATTTCCACTTTTGCAAAAATCATACCTATATAATTGCTTCCTGGATAAGTTATACCACAGTCCAAAATTCATAAAGGTTTAACAAAAATAGGTGAAGGAATATAAACTATATAAATCTCAAAAACAAGCCCTTCAAGAGCTCCTACTAAGTCTGCTGATTCTTTATTCTGTGGAGGCTGATGATTATACCATCTGCTAGAAGGAAGGGTGTTACAAACCTGCTGTCTTCCTAAAATCCACCTTTTCTTCAGTTACAAGTATTTTCAAAGTGAGAAATCATATGTAAGTGATATAGAACTGTAGTAGTTATTATATAAACATGTATAATTATCATAGTGATAAAGAATCGTGAGCATGACATTTATCCTTCAATTAGTGCACAGATAGTCTCCAACTTACAATGGTTCAACCTACGATTGTTCTACTTCACAAGGGTGCCAAAGCAATGAGTGCTCAATATAAACCATACTTCAAACTTTGAAGTCTGAGCTCTTCCTGGTCTAGCGATATGCACCGCGATACTCTCATGACTGGGCAGCAACAGGAAGCTGCCGCTCCTGGTCAGCCAGCAGTCACAAGGGTTAAGTGACTGATACGACCATCCTGTACTCACACGACCGTTCTATTTTTCACTCTCAGTACACTATTCAACACCTGATTATCAAATGGGCTTTGAGTTAGATGATTTTTTGCCCAACTGCAGGCTAATGTAAGTGTTCTGAGCATATTTAAGGTAGACTAGGCTAAGCTGTGATGTTTATTAAATGCATTTTCAGCTTCCAATGTTTTTAATTGAACAATGTTTATCAGGACATAACCCCATTGCAAGCCAAGGAAGATCTTTATTTTTAAAATGTGCTTTTTCTTGGGGCCCCTGGGTGGCTCAGTCGGTTGAGCGACCTACTTCAGCTCAGGTCATGATCTCACAGTTTGTGAGTTCGAGCCCCGCGTCGGGCTCTGTGCTGACAGCTCAGAGCCTGGAGCCTGCTTCGGATTCTGTGTCTCCCTCTCTCTCTGCCCCATCCCCACTCATGCTCTGTCTCTCTCTGTCTTAAAAATAAATAAAACATTAAAAAAAGATTTTTAATGTGCTTTTTCTCTAGGTCTTACAAATATATTAAAAAAATATTTAGAAAGTAATGATAACAAGTCATAATAAGAGACATAATTTAAAATTCCATCTACTTAACAAGGTTTTAGAACCTGATTTTTTTCTTTGCCTATAAATCAGTGAAAAATTTTCAACCTACCAAGATTGTAGAAGTTAAATTAATTCTGATTTGAATGAAAAAATTAATATCCTAGAAAATAAAGACTAAGAGATAAAAATACAAGAGATATAAAGAGACCTAATATGGGACTCATATGACATGTGGAAAGATAGAACAAAGAAAACAGAAAAGTCATTTTTAAAAGAAATAAACATGAAAAAATATGTCAGAACCAAAAGATATAGAACATCTATATCTTCAAATTAAGGAGTTTAATGAGCACTACAGCAAGAGCAATGAAAAAGATATAAAACCATAAAATTCTAGGACATCAAAGATAAAGAGGAGATGATAAAAGAAAAACTTGGCTGTAAAGAGGTAAAAGAGCCACATGGGGATCCAACTTCTCATCAGCAGAGGGGAAGTTAGAAGACAGTGAAGCAAAATTCTTATGAGGAATGATTTCAACCTAATATATGGTAACTACCCAAACTATCAAGTGCAATTTAAATGCATTTTCAAATATGCAAGAACTCATTAAGTTTATTGCTCATGCACTTGTTTTTAGGTAGGAGTATAATTATTTTGAAGATGATTTCTAGGAAAAATGATCCTAACTGAAGAGAAAGGATGATCAAGAGTTTAGAAAAACATGAAATATGATTTAGACTCACAATTCAAAAAAAAAAAAAATTAAAGATAAAAACTCCAAGGGGGGAAAAAAAATCACCCAAATCACTTTTTTAAATTATACACACACTCAAACCTATATATATACATATATATGAATATCAGAAAATGTTTCCTCTGAGCATCAGAGGAGTCATGGCACCCCAGTAAATGGCTCTGTAGTAAATTACTAGTTTACAATTGTTAGAATCAACTCCTAGATAAATGAAGGCTGCAGAAGAGAATGTAAACATAATCAAGATTCGCAGAGTCAAAGTAGAACTAAAGCTGACAAAGATCGGCTTACGGAACATCTTACCCACAACTTCCTCACCTTCTAAATGGAGGGAGAGAGACATGATCCATAGGTCACAAGACCAGAAACGGCAGTGGAGAAACTAAGAACAGTAATAAACTAAATTGGCAGGACACTGTTTAAATGAGCTAAATCCTGTGTATCAACACAGTAAAGGAACAAACATTATTGCAAACTACTATTTAGAGATATGAAGGTATTAAAATCAGTAGGAGGTAAAGCTGTCTCTGTGAATGAAAAGAGGCAGTAAAGTTCATTACAAGCTCTATTAGGTGCTTTAACTGTATGTATTTATTACTTTATAATTTTTTTTCTAAAACGTCAAACAATTCATTCAAAATATTTTCAAGTCCTCAAAGAAGACCAAATGATCTCGAATACATATTACACCATTATTTTTTAAATTTGATTTATTTTAACTAATCATTAAGCCTGAAACCCCTTTCTCCACATGCCAAAGCTTCCTAGTGGCAATGGCATGTTAGCAACAGAGCTGTACTCAGGGTACTAAAGCCAAGCCCAGCATATGCACAAAAGATGGTCTGACTCAGGCTTTCCACAGATGACTAATGGTACAAGGGCCAGAACAATGAAGCTTTTCATGCACACACAAGGCTCTGCTCCACAGATCCATCAGTAATTGATGGGGCTGGCTTCTGGCACAGTGGGGAAATCAGCATGGTCTAACTGCTCTGTCTCAGGATGTCTATATCCTTACCAGACTTGCCCTCAGGTGAGTGCTGGGGCTGCCAGATCACCTGCAAAACTGCCAGGAACAGCTGAGAAGGACAGTATGCAAAAAAAGAAAACTCTTCAAATCACCAGGTGCCATTATAAATAAGTTTGCAAAGAGAAAAGCAAATTAATTATGTCACAGAACATTCCAATTAGTTTGAAAACATTGTTCTCAAGGATGCAATAAGCTAGAATATTAATTTAAAAACAAGTATTTTAGTCCTAGTGTCACAGTACTAATACACCCATTTAGCTATGGTTCAAAAGGAACTAGAAGCAAACTGAAAATTACATTTAAGAAGAGCAGAGAACAGGGACACCTGGCTGGCTCAGTCTGTGGAGCATGCAACTCTTATTAATATGGGAGTTGTGGGTTCAAGCCCCAAACTGGGTATAGAGATTACTTAAAATAAAATCTTTAAGGAAAAAAAAAAAAAAAAGAATAGAGAATATTTTCAAGATGACAAATCATTTTGATATGTAACAATTAAAGAAAACTGCTATAATGTAATTCAGAAATTGGAAAAAATGACCATAATTACATACAAAATCCTTAACTACAGATAAAATATGAATATAAATAAAATGATACTGCTTCTCTGACATCATGTATTTATTGTTTTGCAAAATCAATACTTCATGATGATTCCTGATGAACACATTAAGAGATGAAAAATACGCACTGATAATTAACACATCAAATATGAAAATGATAAAAATGAGTCGACTATCTCTCTAGAACACACACACAAACACATGTGCAGACCGTTTCCTGCTACGTTCACTGTAAGCACACGGAAGTAACGACTCCTTCCTCCTGCCCAGGAACAGTGAACAGACGTAGAACCCTGATCTCATTTCTAAATACCATTCTCCATTAAAAGAAACCAGGGCTCTCTGATCAAAGGTCTGATTCCAGGCTGGGGCCGGGAAATTCTGGAACATCTTGCTATACCAGAAAGGAAGGAAGTGCTCAAAGACTGATGAAAACACATTAAAAGGACAAAAGATTCTTCATGAAGGGTCTCCTCCTAGTCAAATCTGGAACAATTTGACTATCTAAATAAATAACGACAGAAACAGATTATAACTCATAAAACAATCTAAGAATCTTTGAGTCCATACTGGTGTAAATAAGTAAATAAATGGGGCAGAAAAGAAAGCTCTTTCTTACATTAAAATATAATAAATGACAGAATCAGACAAAAAGAAAGAATGACATAATTAGAAAGTCATCATTTGGCAACCATTCTATAATAATTGCTTTAGACAAGAATCACAAATCAAGTTAAAACTAGTAGAAGAAAAGTTGATGAGAAATAGGTATTGACACAATCTCAGCATATCTTCCTTCAAAAAAAATTTAAAAAAAAAAACAATGTAACTCCACATGAAGGAAACAAGTAGACTCTACCTTGACCAAACAAGCAAAGTCAGTATCACCAGTAATGGGGCAAAGAGTTTATCTTGTCTCCTGAGACAACGCACTAACAAGAACACGTCACTTCTGTGGCTTTTCTGTTAAAAAATGTATAACCTGAATCTAATCCTGAGGACAGATAAACCGAATTAAAGAATATTATAAAAATTAAATAGCCTAAACTCTTCAAAAATGCTAAGGTCAGGGGCACCTGGGTGGCACGGTCGGTTGGGCGTCCGACTTCAGCCAGGTCACGATCTCGCGGTCCGTGAGTTCGAGCCCCGCGTCGGGCTCTGGGCTGATGGCTCGGAGCCTGGAGCCTGTTTCTGATTCTGTGTCTCCCTCTCTCTCTGCCCCTCCCCGTTCATGCTCTGTCTCTCTCTGTCCCAAAAGTAAATAAACGTTGAAATGAGCACATGTAACAAACCAAGCTCTGTTTTTAAAAAAAAAAAAAAAAAAAAAAAAAAAAAAAAATGCTAAGGTCATAAATGTTAAAGATTTAGGAACGATTTTAGCTAAAAGAAACTAAGTAGACATGACAACTATATGCAACACGTATTCCCAAACCAGGGGTGTTGTAAAGGACAACAGTGGGACAACTGGAAAAATTTGAATAATCACCTAATTTTGATAATTATTATGGTTTTATAAGAGAATGTCTTCATTTTTAGGAAATTCACACTTAAGTGTTTAGGAGAAAAAGAAGCATTATGCCTGTACCTCTTAACAGTTCAGAAAAAAAATACCAGCAGGTAGAATTAAGGCAAATCTGGTATAATTAGAACATATGGGGAATCTGGGTACAAGGTACTGTTTCTGCAACTTTTATGTAAGGTGATTTTTGTTTCCAAATAAAGTTAAAAAACTAAAACATATGTGGACAGCTCAAAGTCCTACCCCTAATATGGAAAGGAACCAAATCACAAACAAGCGTACTTGCACCACAAACTGACAACTCACTGTATGTAAGTGTATGAAATTACCTTACGTTCAAAAGTGTCATACCATTTTCAAGAGGAAAGAACAACTTTAATGTTACAAAGTTTATGCATATGCTACCATGATCCTACATAAAATATTCTAGCAATGTTCCCCGGATGTGTTTGTCTTCTCCCACATGCCATAAGCCCCAGAGAATTAAATCTGATCACCTGTGAATCTCCAAAATTTAGGTACTCAACAAATGTTTACAGAAATGAACGCAAACAAACTTCATAGATAATCCCTATCTAACCAATAAATTTGTTATAAGCAACTCCAAAGTTCCATTCAGGTTGTTAGTATTGCAGGGACATGGATTTGTGACAATGGTCCTCAAACTAAACCCAGAAACGCAATTTTCCACAAGCAAGAGTACTAACACCAAGTCAGACTGCAGAGTTTACAAGACATCGGAGAACAGGGAGCATGACAGTTTAGGGCCTCGTGCACAGTGATTTGTGTTTCCTCTGCCCGAGAAGGCTGTAGCCTTGAAGAAGGAAAGACAAATACTTACAAGCATCACTCTTAAAAAGTGCCTTGAATAGAAAAGATCTGTGATACAGCAGGACTGACATACCAGAACCTGGGTTCTCACTGCAACAGGAGCCCGGGTTTCAGGCCCTAACGGAGGTGCTGAGGGAAGCAGCAGAAAGACTCAGGCTCTTGATCTCCCCTACTCCCAGTGACCGCCCTCATCCACTACATTTCTACACCCATGCAAAAAAGTAAGTGGGGAGTCAGGCTACAAAACTTAAGACCTGATTTTTAACTTTACTTGGCAATATCATCATACACTAGCAAAGGCTGACAAAGAGCTATCATGTCTGGCAGGGGCTGAGAGAAACATTTTAAAAATACATTAAAAATAAGGTCACATACATTCTACATAGAAATAAATCAAGAAATTAGGCATGGCAGTAAAGGAAATATATGAAAAAGAACCTAAATTATTGACATAGCTATTAAATGCTAGTGTCTTTCTGATTAAAAGAAGATTAAAATGTATTATACAGAGGTGCCTGGGTGGCTCAGTATGTTAAGCATCCGACTTCAGCTCTGGTCATGATCTCATGGCTCACTAAGTTTGAGCCACATGTCAACTTCCGTGCTGACAGCTCAAGAGCCTGGAGCCTGCTTCAGATTCTGTGTCTCCCTCTCTCTCTGCCCCTCCGCCGGTCAGACACTGTCTCTCTCTCTCTCTCTCTCTCAAAAACAAATAAACGTTAAAAAAAATTTATAAAAAAATAATAAATAAAATAAATTGGATTATACAGGTTACTAAATGTATTTTTAATATTTTTTTAAATTAAAATGTTTTAAGTGACTTATGCTTCTTCCCCTTGTTCCAGAAAAGATTTAAAGCCTATTACAGGGAAAGATAGATTATAACATGATAGTGAAAGTATAGCAGGGTTGAAAGAAAGAAAAACAAAGGTATGAAAATAACAGAACTGGAGGCGCCTGGGTGGCTCAGTTGGTTAAGCATCCAACTTCAGCTCAGGTCACGATCTCGCGGTTTGTGAGTTCGAGCCCTGCACCAGGCTCTGTGTTGACAGCTTGCTCAGAGCCTGGAACCTGCTCCAGATTCTGTCTCCCTTTCTCTCTGCTCCTGCCCCGCTCACACTCTGTCTGTCTCATAAATAAATAAACATTAAAAATTTTTTTTAATTAAAAAAAATTAAAATTAAAATTAAAAAACAAAAAAATTAAAAAAAAGAAAATAACATAACCAAGAACAAAGTAAAAAAAAAATGTATGTACCAGATAAGCCACATTTGATAGGAAGGCTCTAAGCTTTCTAGTACAAAACAATAAAAGAAAAACCAACCAGTTACATAATTTATATATGCGAATCATCACTACTCTGAAGTACAACAATCCCAGACAGTGACATGAAATGGGAATTTATTCTGGGGGTGCAGGGAAAGAATTTGGAAATGGGTAGAAATCACAAAAAGAACACTGTAGAATGCCCAGTTGAACAACAGTACAGAGGACATCAGATCAGACTTGAGGCATCAAAACAAAGTGCAAAGCAGTAAAAGTAATTCTCTTTGTAAAACATAATTAATCAAATATCTATCTCAACCAAAACACACTATTTACAAAGCTTCTAGATACTGGTGCTACTTCCTGCTCTATCCCCAAAATACTGTGAAATGCATATTAAGATAAGCAAATGAAACAGTTTTTGGAATAAGATCATTATTCATCATTCTACCAAAGACCGTTTTAATTTCAGAATACTAGATATGTAGCACTTTCTTTCCGGATGTAATAAACTGGCAAAGGTCAAACCTCTTGGAGATTATAAAATTCCATTGAAGTATCTGAAAACTATTTTTCTCCCTTCTTGGAACAGCTGTTTTCACGGTGGAATTTAAAGTACCGCTAGGGGCGCCTGGGTGGCTCTGTTGGTTACACACCCAACTTCAGCTCAGGTCACGATCTCTCTGTTCGAGTTCGAGACCCGCATCGGGCTCTGTGCTGACCGCTCAGAGCCTGGAGCCTGGTTCAGATTCTATGTCCCCCCCTCTCTCTGTCCTTCCCCCACTCACACTCTGTCTCTCTCTCAAAAATAAATAAACATTAGGGGCGCCTGGGTGGCTCAGTCGGTTAAGCGTCCGACTTCAGCCAGGTCACGATCTCGCGGTCCGTGAGTTCAAGCCCCGTGTCGGGCTCTGGGCTGACCGCTCGGAGCCTGGAGCCTGTTTCCGATTCTGTGTCTCCCTCTCTCTCTGACCCTCCCCCGTTCATGCTCTGTCTCTCTCTGTCTCAAAAATAAATAAATTTAAAAAAAAAAATTTTTTTTTAATTTTTTTTTTTCAACGTTTATTTATTTTTGGGACAGAGAGAGACAGAGCATGAACGGGGGAGGAGCAGAGAGAGAGGGAGACACAGAATCGGAAACAGGCTCCAGGCTCTGAGCCATCAGCCCAGAGCCTGACGCGGGGCTCGAACTCCCGGACCGTGAGATCGTGACCTGGCTGAAGTCGGACGCTTAACCGACTGCGCCACCCAGGCGCCCCAAAAAAAAAATTTTTTTAAATAAACATTAAAAAAAATTTTTTAATAAATAAAGTACCACTAAACTTTTAAAATGTTGGGAGACAAATATGAGGCTACCAACCAATCGTAATGCTAAATGAGGACACTTAGAAACCAAAAATAAAAAAAAAAAAAAAAAAAAAAAAAAATAAAAAAAAAAAAAAAAAAACCAAAAATAATAACCAAGAACAGGAAGAAAATCTAAGTTTATTACAAACACAAAAAAATTAGACTTATTTTCCTAATTTTGCTAAAGACTAGCAAAAGTTTCATTATCAAATACTATTTTGGATTGGAGCAGCTCTCAGAATTTCAGATTCTGGCAGAAGAGCCCAAAAGCTCATTCTAAGCACTATTTTCAACTTTGTAGTAGAAAATTAATTCTGTGATAAAAACATGGAGAATAACAAAACCATGCAGTAAGCATGGTCACTAGCAAGACAAAGGAACTGTGCCCTATTTAACTTGTATGAGAAAAATGTGAACATCTACACATGCTTCCGTAGTATAATAAAATGTCCCATGAGCTCCAATAGGACCCAGAAGTAGTATTACTCTAGCTTTTATATTATAGCTATTTCAATAATAAAAAATTCGATGGCATTACATTACCAAGCTTATAATACACAAGTGTCGCTCGTTTAACAACGAGACTAGTGGTGATTTGCATTTGAGCCAAGAACAACACCTCTTAAAATCTAGTTATTGGATAACAAGCATCAAAACTACTACACCAGTAACATAAATATTAATCCTGTGTATTCTTTCCAGTTTTGTCTCCTATGGTTTTATTACGAGGCAGATGGTGAATAAGCAACCAGGATGAGAAGGCAGTGTTAAACAAATTACAAGAACAAGTGGGAAAGTGGCGTGGGATCCTCCATAACTGGCAGAGTTAAGCTGGGTGTGTCAAGTGTGGAAAAGTGAACCTTCCAAGAGTTTAATGAGATGTGGGCCTTAACAACCACCTGGATCCACACTTCACATCACTGCCTGAAAAGCTGTCTTCACAAAGGCTCAAGTGGATTCAGCAATTCCTCCAAAGATATGTTCTAACAAAAATTTCAAAAGAAACCTCAGATTTGTCTAGGATCCTGGAGAGTGAGGTACAATAGTGTGATTAACAAACACACAGAGAAACAGCACATCTTACCTCCCCAGTGACACCGTTTTTCTATCCTCCAAATCATCTAAAAAGCAGCAGGCTGCAAAAAAGCTAGGTACTACTAGACTCAACATTCAGAACATGAAACAAAAAATTAATCCAGTAAGAACCAAAGAAAGACAAATTATGACCTTAACTGCACTAACCCAGAAAGGGTTAAAAAAAAAAAATGTTAACAGTAACACATACCTAAGTATAAATAATTTTGTGTATAACTATTAAATTACAGAGGTGTATACTGGGTGGGTATGAGACCAGCTAGACTCAAAGCAAAGGTGTGATTCAGGGCAAGTTATTTAAACCCTCTGTGTGAAAGCTTCTTAATCTACAAAATGAGGATACTAGTGGCCCACAGCTCAATTACACAAGTTAAATATTAAGTTAAATAATGTTAAGCTCCTAGAAGAATGCATAATAAACTCTATATTAGCTATTAATGTTTCTGTACATGGTAAACATGTTATCTATTATTTCTGCTCAAAATTATTTTTAACGTTATGGAAAAGGATTTGTAAATCTGATCAAGCACAAAAAAAAAATTCTACATTTTTTTTTAAGTTCATTTATTTATTTTGAGAAAGAAAGAGAGACAGCATGAGCAGGGGAGGAGCAGAGAGACGGGGAGAGAGAGGATCCAAAGCAGGCTCCACACTCTAAATGGGGCTCGATCCCACAAACCGTAAGATCATGACCTGAGCCGAAACCAAGAGTCAGACACTCAACTGACTGGGCCACCCAGGCACCCCTTCCAAATTTCTCTTTTAAGAGGTCCTATTGCCATAAAGTTTCATCAGTGACAATGTATGTGTATATATGTACATATATGCTGAAATTTAATCATCAATTAATCTCAAATATCTACCAGCTTGATAACTGTTTAAAGTTACCCACCTGCCAAGTATAATCCTTTAAAATTATTGAAGGCATTGGAATTACAAGGAGATTCTGAAGAATAAATGCAGCCTAAAATAAAAAAAAGAAAATGTCAATACTGCCATCTTGCTGTCATCTCTGAAATAACCAATATATCGAATTTAATAATAAAAAACATATCACTGGGCAACTGCATATACTGAGACATCATTATGAGAATTTGCCAAGCCCGTTTCTTGTTATATGATGACCTAACAGTGGAGGAAATTATTTCATCAGGAAATATATTTTTTCCTATTTCAGAATTTTATTTTTCCAAAAAAATGATCTATAAAATATAAACTGTTCTGGTAACAGTTAAGAAATACACTTTCACACTTCTATTATTTCCTTACACACACACACACACACAAACACACACACACACATCCTTCCCTTCCCCCCCCCCCCCGACTATCCCTCTCATACAAGCTGTTCTCAATAAAAAAGTCCCAACTAGAAACACAAACCACAAATGTCCAACTTTACCTTCTAGGTCCTTAAGATGGTCAAATTAAATAATGGTACTAATATGAACACTGATTATGTATACAGTGAAAGATTGTGGTATGAGGGGTGAATAACGGGGGTAACAGAGGGGATCCAAAGAGAGTGAAATTTGCGGCCATCTTAACTTGAAGTCAATAGATATCTTTAAAGTTGGTGAATCAAGAGGAAGCTACAAGATTAAGCATTACTACTTAAAAACAGCAAGAAAACTACAGCATTTGGATTTTGGAACTGGGAACTGGCAAATGGTGGGCCCTGGAGCTGCTGTTTTCTTCACAAGCCTCAGATCACTCTTGCATCACTGTTTTTAAAAATATTTGCATCGAGGGGCACATGGGTGGCTAAGTTGGTTGAGCGCCCGACTCTTGATTTCAGCTCAGGTCATGATCTCACGGTTTATGAAACTGAGCCCCATATTGGGCTCTGCCGTAACAGCTCAGAACATGTTTGGGATTCTTTTTCCCCCTCTCTCTGCCCCTCCCCCGCTCAAACTCCCTTTGTGCATCCTCTCTCTCTCTCTCAAAATAAATAAACATTAAAAAAGATTGCATCAATCATTTCAATAAAAGCGGCAATAAAATGAAGCCACAAATTATTTAGAAAGAATTAAAATAGGGTTTACTTTTCCTCTTATATATGATAACTACTACAGAGTTATCTGACAGCCATTCATCTTAAGTAAAGCTCTATCTATAGATATTAGAGATTCATATGCCCTGAGGTAATATGAAAGTAACTTTTTTCCCATGAACTACCTTTTAATGTATGACAATATAAAAGAATTCATATAAAAATATACCAAATTCTACTTTGGTCTTCTCAAAATAAAGGACTCCAGTATTTACTGTGAATTAGTATCTTTTTTAGTCTCTACTAGTATTTTATTTGAGGTTTTATTTGCAGGTACGAAAGATAATGGCCAGCAATCAGTCCACAACATACAGGACACCACTGATAAGTCATTCCCAAGAGAGTATGGTTTACAAAGACCATACGACCGCGAGTTTCTAAGGCTGAATGGGGACGAGGTGCTAGGCGGACAGGCATACCTCCCTGCGCACCACACTGCATTCCGACTGGTCCAGAAGAATGTTCACCACAGTCCCCCAGAGCCCACCAGAAATGTTCTGACAGCTGTTTGCCAAGGCCACACAACCTGTTTCAAGGGTGGTCAGTGCCGATCCTAATCCCAGTGAAGTGAACCTCACCTGTTCAGATTAAAGAAAAGCCGTCAAACCAAAGAACCCAATTCCTTAACACGAACTCTTAATTTCTCTGGTACGTAAAATATCATGCTTTTATGACACTGTCTTGACGATCCTAAACTGTAAGACACTTATAGAAAACAGTGTCCTATAAATTTATGAATGAATAAAAATCCTATTCCATCAAACAAGCAATATAGAAAAGTTCAATAAAAGCAAATGTCACAGAAAGTCAAAACCAGGTACAAATAAGAATAAAAATTATAGCTCACAAGCCTTTCTAGGAGAGCACAGAGTGCTTACACATTTTTTTATGAATATGATTCCTATTTATTCCTCATTTTTAAAGAGGTTATCTATTATTTTCTTCTCCATCCCTATTAGTGCTTCTTCCAAATAAATGGCTTTAACCTTTTTGAAACTTCTTTGCAAAAAGAAATAACTGAACTGTCTTTCCCTAAAGCATTTAGTATTTTCCCCAAAATTACTGTGAAAGAAAAATGTTTCAAATAAGATTAATGTGCTGTAATATGTTTGCCACAGTACCACTGCTGTGTGAGCTATGCATTTTGGTTGACTTCTGAATTCTGATTCTAAAACAGTTTCACTGGAAGCTACAGGATAGCAAAAAACAATGTGTGTGGTCATCACATGGTCAAGCAAACAAGTCTGATGTATATAAAGAATAGAACCTGTATGTTCAGACCAAATAATGTTTCTAAAAACCAAGGTTTTTATTATAACAGAATATAATCATTTCTTGTTTGAAGTTAATGGACGGTGCCCATAGTTAAGAGTACTGTATCAGATACTTAAAAATTTGCTAGGAGGGTAGATCTTATGGTCAGTGTTCTAATCACAAAAATAAATAAGAGGACAAGAAGTAACTTCTGTAGGTGAAGGATATGTTTACAGCACAATTGTGGTAATGATTTCAGAAGTATACACTTATCTCCAAATTCATGAATTTGTACATATTAAGTATGTACAGATTTTCCATGTCAATCATACCTCAATAAAGTGGTTTTAAAAAAGAGGTAAGTGGACAAATGGCTACAACTGGAAAATTTATTAATAACATAAAATTTTGCGCCATAATCGTACTATTCTATTAAATGACACACAAATATCACTTGGCAGCTATCCTAAATTCTTTGAAAATGGGTGGGCTTCTCCAATAATTTTTCACTGTTCTCTCTAAAAGTGAAAGTTTCTATAATCCTTTTTTTTTCTATTTTTAGTCTGTACTCTAATGAGTGTGATTGAAGAGGGTCTGCTATGAACTAACTGAACTGTATCCCCTCTAAATTCCTATGTTGAAGCCCTAACCCCTAATATACCTAAACCTGATGACAGAGCTTTTAGGATGTAATTAAAGTTAAATGAGGTCATAAAGGTGGGGTCCTAATCTGATAGGATTGGTGGTCTCATAAGAGGAGGAAGGTCACGTGAGCACACGGTGAGAAGGCAGCTGTCTGTAAGCCAGAAAGGAGAGCCCTCACCAGAACCCAACATTATTGACACCTAATCTCAGATTTCTAGCCTCCAGAACTATAAGAAAATAAATTTGTTTTCTGAGCCACCTCGTTTATGGTATTTTGTTACGGCAGCCCAAACTGACTAGGAGAGAGTAAACAGCTGAAGGTACAGTCACTAAAATAATCTCATTTTGGAAAACACAAATATATACATATACATATACATATACATATACGTATATGTATATATTTGTTTGTTTCACTTGTTTTTAATCTACACATAATGGACTCCATCTTCCTTCACACTGACTTCTGGGTCTCGATCAACCCATAATGGAATCAACCATGCCAATCCTTGCTGAGTAGGGGCCTGGTCTTCGCTGTGACTCCCCAGAGGCAAGAACCAGAGTGACATCCACTCCTAGAACGAACAAAAGGAACAGAGACACATTAGGTAAGGCTCTAGGAATACAACAGAAAAAGTTTAAAGTAACTTTTACATTTAAGAATTGTTTTACTCAAAACAAAGTTAAAATGTACTTAAGACTTGGCTTTAATTTAGTATTTAACCAAAACAAGGCAAACAAAAATCTCAGTTTCTACTTAAAAAGTTAAACAAAACAACTTGTCTTCAAAACAACTACCTCCCCCATGATTTAGACAAAATGTAGTTCTCTAGAGCCAGATTTCAATCAAAATGTATTTCAAATAAAATTCAGATTTGTGTAATACACAACTTCTAAGAAACATCTCAGTCAGAAGTCATTTCTGTCTCCTAAGAAGAAAAATCAAATGAGATATTTTCATATAGGCTTGAAATGTGTGAGACACAGCACATTCCTTGTCTAGCAACTGTTGAGAAGACAGGCGGCTTCTGATGCTCTCACCGAGCTCTGGGCTTGGGCCATCATCTCGTGGGATAAGTGAAGCAAACAAAGAATTGTGCTCTTGGTGACCCCTTTTCCCATAAAGGACATCGCATTTCCTCCACGCTCCACGTAAAAAGAAGTAATGACCTGAAAAAGCACAAACAATATTATGGTGACTTTGCTCTGAGTGGTATATAAAAACAAATACATAACTCTCTACTAACTTGTCTGATTTGAATCTTAACCACATAAAGTATATACAACATTCTTAGTTTATACATTTAAAAACAGTTAAGATGGTATACTTTAGGTTTTGTGTTACTACAATTAAAATAAATATTCTTACTTTAAAATCTTCTCCTTTGGAACTTGTACAAAGATGTGTAGTATCCTCCTAGAAGACTTCTGTAATTTAGAATATGCTCATGCATTTTTCAAATGATACAGTATCCTTTAAGTAAAAGAGTTTACAACATCTTATTTAAAAAATACACTTAGGGGGCACCTGGGTGGCTCAGTCAGTTAAGCATCTGACTCTTGATTTCAGCTCAATTCATTATCTCACAATTTGTAGGTTTGAGCCCCACAATAGGCCCTGCTCTGTCTGAAGCAGTTTGTCTCCCTCTGTTTCTCTCTGCCCCTCCCCAACTATGCACGCACACTTTTTCTGTCTCTCTCTCTCTCCCTCTTAAAAAAAAAATAAATAAATAAACATTTAAGACAAATATTCAAAGTGACAAAAGACCACTTATAATTCACAAAATTTTAGTAAGAAAAGGAATGCTAACTATATTTAAGTGCCAACATACTATAAAGGAAAAATCTGTTTTGAGTCAAAACAATCAAAACTACCTATTATCTGACCAATACAACGTCAAGTATTTCAGTTCATTCACCCAAGGACTCTGGATGCTTTTATCCATCACAGAATCCTTTAAAGTAAGTCACTTTGTCTTAAAATAGAGACTACTTTTCAATTCATGCAGATTATTTCAAAAAGATGGCACAAATTAAGGTGCCTGGGTGGCTCGGTTGGTTAAGCATCTGACTTTGGCTCAGGTCATGATCTCACAGTCTGTGAGTTCGAGCCCTGCGTCAGGCTCTGTGCTGACAGCTCAGGGTCTGGAGCCTGCTTCGGATTCTGTGTCCCCCTCTCTCTCTGCCCCTCCCCCACTCGCACTCTGTCTCTGTCTTTCCAAAAATGAATAAACACTAAAAAAATATTTTTTTAAAAAAGATGGAACAAATAATAAATCATGATAGGTATAGCTTATTTAACAGAAGCAATTTATTCATAGATAATATGGGATTTGTATCTTACATCAGAATTTTCATAAACCAAATAATTATATATGATGTCTGAAAAATAACCCAAGATTGTCCAGGAGCTGAAATTATAGGTGACGGGCTTTGCTCTACTACACACTCATGTGTGTATGTTTGAAAGTTTTCATAATTAAAAGTTTAAAACTTGAAGGGACTATCTTAAGAATAAGACACTTGAATGATTCAAGCCCTTCTTGTCTTCCGCTAAGTCAGTGGAGACAGCTACAGTATGATGGTTTCATACCCAGTTGGTAAGTGACAAGCCAAGAATTTAGGGATTATTTCCTTTCAATCTGACCTTTTGGTCATATCTGTGGAATTATACTCTATCTGTCTGGTTTTAAGAATTTAATTATCACAGTTTATGCACTTATCATAATGTATCATGCTTAGTTTAAAAGCCTCATTTCTCAACCACGAAAAGCAAATATTCCCATTCTGTTTTCACTATGCAAAACAAAATACCTATACTAGAAATACAGCTCCCTTCTGAAAAGGAGTCCGCTTTAGTGAGAAACTATAAAGCAAATCATTTGGACCAACAATGACTTTGTTTCAATGTCTATTCACATAAGCCTTACTTGATTCTTTAGTAGGAAAATAAATCTAAATGTTTACTAATTATGTAACTATGCAAAAGGTCCCAAGTAAGATTTAATGGGACTCTGCCACAATGTCGAACAAGTGACAGATTTCTTCATATTATTTTCCTGTCACTTAATGTGAAGACAAAAAGATTTTCTTCCCAAGACGTGTAAAGCATGAAGTATACTCCTCTGTTTATACCAAATCAAGATTTGCTAACCAAGTTTTTCTTAACCGTGGAACATTCTAAAACAGGGATTGTACTTTTTTATCTACTCCTTAGCTAATACATTTGCCTCAACTTCTCACCTAGAACTAAGAAACCCTTTTGTTCTCCAATACCATAGAAAGCTCCTTTTAATTCCTGGTATTTGAAACACAACGTGTGATCTGAATCTTACACAGTTTCAAAAACAAAAGCACTCCCGATAGTTTCCAAATATAAACAATGTTAACACCTAACTTCTTCAGTCACTGCTGTAGTCAACCCTCACATATATCCCTGATTGGAAACAGGTAAGTCACTTCATAGAGGAGATGAGTTCCAAAAGGTTTATAAATGGAGTATATACAAATCACATTACACACAATGCTATAAATTAGATACTTGTATATTGAATTATATTTTAAATGTATTAGAGGATCTGACTTTTTAAAAAATTGGGGCGCCTGGGTGGCTCAGTCGGTAAAGCATCCGACTTCGGCTCAGGTCATGATCTCGCGGTCTATGAGTTTGAGCCCCGCGTCAGGCTCTGTGCTGACAGCTCCGAGCCTGGAGCCCGTTTCAGATTCTGTGTCTCCCTCTCTCTCTGACCCTCCCCCCTTCATGCTGTCTCTCCCTGTCTCAAAAATAAATAAACATTAAAAAGATTTAAAAAATAAAAAAATAAAAATAAAAATAAAAAATAAAAAAAATAAAAAATACTACAATAAGGTCTTTAAGCTAACATAACTGTTCTAAAAATTCATCCATTTCTGTATGAATGTATAAATTCTGTGTTATGACACCTTGAAAGTTAGATAGAATAACTCATCATACACTGACCATGTGTACTTTTTTAGTATTTATAATTATTCCAGAAAAAAAAGTTTATTCGATTAAAATAGCTACACTCGGGGCGCCTGGGTGGCGCAGTCGGTTAAGCGTCCGACTTCAGCCAGGTCACGATCTCGCGGTCCGTGAGTTCCAGCCCCGCGTCAGGCTCTGGGCGGATGGCTCGGAGCCTGGAGCCTGTTTCGATTCTGTGTCTCCCTCTCTCTCTGCCCCTCCCCCGTTCATGCTCTGTCTCTCTCTGTCCCAAAAAAAAAATAAATAAAAACGTTGAAAAAAAAAAAAAATTAAAATAGCTACACTCAAATTCATATTCAATTTTATAGTACATATAAGAGTATTTAGGATTTTGAAATCTTTTTAACAAAATAAGATATACTTTTGAGATAAATTCTAGTTAATATCATCTGAAGCATGGTTTACAGCTGAATATACAAACATCACCTAAAGCATGATTTAATGATGAAAGCACAAAAATTAAACACACATAATTTATATATTCATCTAAATCACATTTCAATATTACTCTAACTGTATTCTAATTTAAAACCACATGTAAGATACATATAAATTAAATTAGTTGTGATTTCAACAATATGTGCCAATCACTACGTTAGGATAATGGGAAGCTATGGGTTAGTGGAAATGATACAAAGGTGATTCCCACAAGCTTACAGTCTAACAACAGATCCACGCGTAAAACAAAATAGAGATACAATGTCTTAAGCACCATAATAATGGCATATATAAACTGTTACGGGTATACAACCTAGGAAGAGGCCGGTCACTCTTCCCTGAGTGTGTATGTCTGGAAGATAAGAAAAGACTTCCTAAAGGAAGGTAAATGAATAAGAGAGATCTTAAACTCTGTATACAGACTGCCATCTGAAAAGAGAAGAAATTATATGAAGAAATAGACTTTTAAAATAAGTTTTATTGGGGTGCCTGGGTGGCTCGGTCGGTTAAGCGTCCGACTTCAGCTCAGGTCATGATCTCACGGTCCATGAGTTCGAGCCCCGCGTCGGGCTCTGTGCTGACAGCTCGGAGCCTGGAGCCCGTTTCAGATTCTGTGTCTCCCTCTCTCTCTGCCCCTCCCCTGCTCATGCTCTGTCTCTCTCTGTCTCAAAAATAAATAAACGTTAAAAATAAATAAATAAATAAAATAAAATAAGTTTTATTTAGTGAAATGGGCCAAATAAAACTGAAACTTCAGAGATGTGGGGGGAAAAATAAAACTGATGTAAGATTCAAAATGCAAGATTACAAAACTCCTTATGCACTTGACAGAGAGCTTTGGGTTGTAAGGTTTCAGCTTTTAAAGGAGTATCTGGTGGCAGGCAGACTGTGTGACTGCAGGTGGGAGCACACAGCATAAAGAGGAATGGCTGCTGATGTGCCATCCAGACTAGGGAAGACCCAGAAACTTCGGGGCCACGTGAGCCACGGCCACGGCTGCATCAGCAAGCGCCGGAAGCACCCCGGAGACCAGGGGAATGCTGGTGGCATCTCCACAGAATCCACATCAACAAATATCGTTCGGTTGGCACGAGGCATTGCCACTTAAAGAGGAGCCAGAGCTTCTGCCCAACTGTCCACCTCGATAAACCTCGGACGTTGGTCAGTGAGCAGACACAGGCAAATGCTGCCAAAAACAAGACGGGAGCTGCTCCCATAACCGATGTGGTGCAATGGGGCTACTGCAAAGTCTGGGGGAAGGGCAAGCTCCCCAAACAGCCTGTCAGCGTGAAGGCCTGAAGCCACATGGAAGAAGGTTCATTAAATACTGGCAAGTGCGTTCAAAAAAAAAAGAATAGGAAGTTATGGATACAAGTTGGTCGAAGCATCCCATGTCTAGAATGCCCATGATATCAACCATTCATCTCTGAAAATCTAACACTGCCTCCTCGAAGAGCCTTTGCTGACGTCCTAATACAGTTAAAGAGCCCAACCTCTGACTATCATTCAACCTTGACTATCACCGAGCCTTTCAAGACAAGCAATGCTGACAGATTTGGTCAATAAGGAAACAAGGAATCATTTTTAGATTCAGACAGGTTATTACTTAACGTTAAAAACAAAAGCAATAGTAGCCAAAGAGCCAGCTCCCAGTCTCTTTCGCATGGTGACACTGACACAGGGGGGCCAGATGACAGCAATGCAGACAGCTGGGCACTCTGCGGAGGAGCCCAGGCCCCGCTGCAGCCGAGCTGCTTACAGCCTGCAGCTATCCTGCAAGGGAACTGAGGCAGAAAGCCTCACTCATCAGAACCCAGGAGGTAGTAAGAAACAGGCTCGTGACAGACATCCCAGGAAGAGTGAAGCAAGTAAGAAACAGTCTTGTAGCAGTTCCTCACAAGACTCCCATGTTCTCATGTTCCAGAAGGATCAGAGGAAGCTCTGCGAGACTTAGATAAGCTGTGATTAGGCCTTGCCTCTGTGGACGGCGTGCATAAAATGCAAGGCTGGCAGGGAACCCTGGGGAAGCTCTTCTCTAACAGGACTATGTGGAACTACGTCATTGCTATATTTATGACATCATACTAAAACTATACTGACCCAAATGATGAAAATGGGGCATATCAGAACGTGTGAGATAATGTTAAGGCCATGCCTAGAAGGTAATTAGAGCTAAAAATACTTGAGAATAGATTTTTAAAAAATCAGTGAAATAAGACTATCACAAAAAAGCCATAAATTAAAACAAAAGGAGAAAGAAATAAGCTTAAAGAGAAATTAATGAAATGGGGGAAAACATTAAAGGGAGGATCAACAAAGTCCACCGTTCATTCTTTGAAAAGAATGACAATAATAAAACATACAAACACACAGTAAGACTAATCAAGAGAACTAGAGGAAAGAATAGTTTAATACCTCGAATGAAATGGGACCTCCCTCTAGATCTGACAGACATTTAAAGAATAAGATGATTTGATGAATAATCTTAGGGCT
Source organism: Lynx canadensis (assembly GCF_007474595.2). Classification (NCBI taxonomy): domain Eukaryota; kingdom Metazoa; phylum Chordata; class Mammalia; order Carnivora; family Felidae; genus Lynx; species Lynx canadensis. The sequence goes on along the minus strand of NC_044314.2, from coordinate 7,859,471 downwards.
AGGAATTCAAAACTTTAGATACAATACTAGAAAAACATATCTTACTGACACCAAAAATTAAAAATCTCAAAATTCTAGATTTAAAAAATTCAATTCATTTACAATCTTTCCCAAAAGAAAACTCCAGGTCTGAATCGCTTCATCATCAAATTCTACTAGACATTTAAGCATTAAATACCACCAATTCCAATCAACTATTTCAAAAGGAAATAAGAGTTACATAAAAATAATTTATACATATAAAGATGGATTAATTTTGATATTAAAACCTGACAAAAGTTTCCTGAGAAACAAGACAGATGCAGTCATTATAAAACCATTTTCTGCATAAGAAAATTGGTAGAATTCTAAAAACATTAACAAACTAAATCTGTTAATATATAAAAGGAATAGTACATCACAACCTAAGTTGAAATTCTCCCAGAAGTGCAAGGATGTTTAAAATTTTTAAATGAATCAATCTAATCCATCACCTTAATGGAATACAGGGGGGAAAAAATCATGTTTATCTTAAAAGATACAGAAAAAGCATTATACACTTGTTATTAAAAAAAAAAAAAACACCTTGGTAAAGCAAGACTAAAAGGAAACTTACTTTTCTATACTTAATTGAAAAAAACTACCATAAACAGCATAGTGAGAGGTGAAAAATTAAAGGCCTTTCCTTTGAGTTTGGAAACAAGGATTGCTGGGTAGATGGCTCATATATAAAAACTGAGTACACTTCTACACATTCAACAATAGTTAGAAAATCAACTATCAAAAATTCATTTTCACTGAGAGACAAGAATATTCATCGAAGCAGGATCCAAAATGGCTCTCCATTAAAATAAAAAACCAAAATATCTTTCAACACTGTAGCGTAGTGAACACTGGACAGGTAAACTAACTCTACCTACAGGAAGCAGGATGAACAAGTCTCAGAAGCATACTGATGACAGAAAGCAGTCATAGGATTCCATTTTACAAAACTTAAAAAATCGGGAATTGTTGCAAACATGTACGCATAATTAAGTGGTAAGATTACCAAGAAAAGTAAAGAATGATTACCATAAACTCAAAGTAACAACTACCTTTCAGGAGAGAAGAGCTCAAAAAGGGGGATGGCAAATGTTCCCTGGGTGCTGGCAATGCCTGGATCAGGCAGGTTCGCTATGTGATGCCTGAGCTATGTATGTTCTGTGTAATCTCCACATATGTGCTGTATTTCACAGATAAAAAGGATAGACAACATACGTGACTATATTACCTAATGAGGGGACTTAAATGTAAGCCTTAGTTTATTCTTCTTGAAAATGAGTGTACTCTAAAAGTGATCTTACATATTTATTAATAAAAATCATTAAAACACTTAACACATTATAATGAGTCATAGGAATACTGCAGAATAATCTACATTAAATATACTGATACACAGAACACACCTAACACTGTGCCCGGCATAGGGGCGCCTGGGTGGCTCAGTTGGTTGAGCATCTGACTTCGGCTCAGGTCATGATCTCACAGTTCGTGAGTTCGAGGCTCTGTGCTGAAAGCCTGGAGCCTGCTTCAGATTCTGTGTCCCCCTCTCTCTCCGCCCCACCCCTGCTTGTGCTCTGTCTCTCTCTGTCTTTCAAAAATGAATAAACATAAAAAAAATTTTTTTTTAAATAAAAAAAACACCATGCCCGGCACAAAGGGAAATGATCAATAAACAGTAAATAGCTATTCTTTGGGGTTGTTACTATTTAGTTACAGTCACTGGTTATTTTTACTTACCTCAAGAAGACCTGACAAGTACTTGACACAAATTTCAAATGGCTTTGTGAGAGGAGAGTGTGAGCTCCATCCCGGAGATGCCGTGAGGTGAGCCATGCCTCGTAAGGTCCTCTCGAGGGAAGGCAGGCCATAGAAGTGAGGGGCATCAGTGACTCTCAGGCTCTGGAGCAGTCTCAGAGCCAGCTGTGTCTGGAAAACGTGAAGAAGTTCCAAGCATTTCCTGTGTATGTAAAGCAAGGAAGGAAAAAATCAACAAGAGAACAAGTGTGATGGGCTAATGGGTTAACTTGCTGATGGCAGAGAGTTACTAACAACTTAGTATGTCAGAAAAATACGAACCAGGAGAAATGGCGGTCTCAAAACAAGGCTTTTCAAGGAAAACATAGTCAAAATATGAGGTGAAAGACCAGTAACAATTACGCTGAAAAAGAGATAAGTGATATTGGTATTGGTACCCAAAAATAAAACCAAAAATTAGAATGGAAAATTAAGTGCATACTTTAAATGAGTTAAATTGGCATATATTAAACCTATACTTTTAATCATCTGGAATCATTCAAAAACTGAATTTTTAATTAGCTGAAATTGTTTTCCCCAGAAAGCTAAAATAAAAGGTTTTAATGAGTTTGACACATAATTTACATGAAACAATCAAGAGAACATTTTTTTTTTAGGAAACAAAATCCCTGAAACTAATAGGCAGGCATGGATCCAAAGATGAAATTCCTGGGAGAAGTATCAGCGTGTAACAAAGCTCGAATGAAATCTGAAACTTCCTCAGTTATACAGATTTTTAGACTCCAAAACTGATGACTACTATGTTTTTACATATTACAGTATTACAGTATCGTATGTGTGTAGTTGAATTACAGTATTATGAGTATAGTTGAATGATTTTTAAAGATCATAATTCTTATACACCTGACATCCAACTGCTTTTAAAGTTTTAGAAACACATATAACTTGCAACAAAGCCTAAAAGTTATTTGTATAAATTCATATTTCCCACAGGTCAACAACAAAGTACAGCTGACCAACAACAAAGTACAGTTAGAGGCACTAACCCCATGTGCCGTCAAAAATCCTCATATACTTTGTGACTCTCCAAAAACTCAACTAATAGCAAACTGTTGACCAGAAGCCTTACTGATAACATAAAACAGTCAATTAACACACATTTTGTATGTTTTCTGTTATAATACTCTGTATTCTTACAAAAAGGCAAGCTAGCGGAAAGAAAACATTATTATTATTTTTTTTTTTTTAACTAAGCTCTATGCCCAACGTGGGGCCTGAACTCAAAACCCTGAGATCAAGAGCTTCATGCTCTACTGACTGAGCCAGCCAGTTGTCCCAGTAAAGGAAAATATTATCAAGAAAATCATAAAAGTACTATACTGTATTTGTTCAAAAAAATTCAGGTATAAATAGACCCACATAGTTCAAACCTGGGCTGTGCAAGAATCAACTATAATCTAATCAACAGTATTAAAAAATGTTCTTCTGTTCTTTAAATTAACATACCAGTCATTCTCATTTTCTGCCCCTCTTACCTTAACGCTTGCAAAAGAAAACTACCAAAGGAAATAGTGCCTCTGCAAATATCTAACCAATCCCAGTTCAACCGCCACCAGTTCCCTCTCCTAGTCCCTGTGAACATTCCCCAAGCTCCACACCCAGTTTGTCTCATAACCACGCAAGTTCCTCTCAACATCCAAGAAGAGTCCACAGCGCTGTTTCTCTAAGTCTAGCCCAAGGACTACCTATGGTGTTTACCTAATATGTATATTCCTGAGCTGCTGATAATATTTTAACAAGTCCCCCAGGAGATTCTATACACATTACAGGTCTAGCTGCACAGAATCTACCATCAATGGATTCACTGTTTTTGTCTTCAGCACTTTAATAAGGTATCAATGTACGTAGTAAAACTCACGAATCTTATAGATAAACGACATGATTTATGTATGTATATAATCATGCAACCACCAAGCATAACAACATATAAAACATTCTCATCACCTCAGAAGGCTCCTAGGTGACCCTCTCTAGTGAAATTTTTATTGACTTGTATTCTAAATTTACTAATCCTCTTTTATACTGTGTCTAGCCCACTATTAAGCCCATGCGATGAATTTTTTACTTGAAAAACTGTAGTCTCCATTTCTCTGCTATTGATATTCTCCATAGTTTTACCAATATTACCGATATTTTCATCTAATATATATTATATTTATATTTAAAATATTACTTAGGGGTGCCTGGGTAGTTGAGTCAGTTAAGTATCCAACTTGATTTCAGCTCAAGTCATGATCTCATGGTTCCTGAGTTCAAGCCCCATGTCAGGCTCTGTGCTGACAGCCTGCTTGAGATTCTGTCTCCTTCCCTCCTTGCCCCTCCCCCACTCATCCTCTCCCTCTCAAAATAAACTTTAAAACATAAAATATTATTTGTAGTAATAATTTATATTATATATATTATAATTACATTTACTATATTATATTATATATTATTTATAATATAAATTATATTATAATTATGATATATTATAATATATATTATAATAACTTATAAGAATAAAGTTCCTGTAATAGTTGACATCTGTGGGTCTATTTCTAATGATATTTTTCTCCGAACTACAAGAGACATTTTCCTACTTCTTTATAGTTCTCCTCATTTGTGATTGTATGTCAAACCTTTGCATCCAAGAGTTACTGAGGGGCACCTGGCTGGCTCAGTTGGTAGAGTATTTGACTCTTGATCTCAGGGTTGTGAGTTTCAAACCCACATTGTGTATAAAGATTACTTAAAAATAAAATGTTTAAAAAAAAAGTTACTGAGGGCAAATTACGTAATAGTTTCTCATAGAAATGGCTTTCAGATCTAGTCAGGTGTTGAACTGAATTAGGGGTATTTGACACGTTGGTTTGTTTCAAATGTTATGTGTGGGGGACCAGGTCTTTCCCTCCAGCAGAGACTTGGGATCGCAGCATAAGAAGACCTCATCAAATAGAAAACTTTTAAACATCAAAGGACACTACCCAAAAAGTGAAAATATAACCTACAGAATGGGAGAAAAATTTGCAAATCATATTCGATACGATATTTTTAAAAATTTTTTTTAATCTTTATTTATTATTGAGAGAGAGAGAGAGAAACAGAGCGTGAGCAGGGGAGGAACAGAGAGAGGAAACCAGAATGTGAAGCAGGCTCCAGGCTCTAGGCTCTGAGCTGTCAGCACAGATCCTGACGCAGGGCTCAAACCCACGAATTGTGAGATCATGACCTGAGCCAAAGTCGGACCCTTAGCCGACTGAGCCACCCCGGCGCCCCATATTCGATACGATATTGATGTCTAGAATATATAAAAAGACAGCTCAACAACAAAAAAACACACAACCCAATGCAAAAATAGGCAAAAGACTTGAATGCACATTTTTCCAAAGAAGATATACAAATAACCAGCAAACAGAGGAAAGGATGCTGAACATAATTTTTCGTGAGGGAAATAAAATCAAAACCAAAATGATTCCAGTTTATACCACTAGGATGGCCATAGAAAGAAGTGTTACAGAGGACATAGAGAAATTAGAACACTTATACATTGCTAGTGGGAATGTAAAATGGTGTAGCTGCTATGGAAAAGAGTTCGGCACTTCTTCAAGAAAATAATCACAGAGTAACCACATGAGCCAGCAAGTCCAGTCATAGGTGTATACGGGGGAACTAAAAACATGCGTTCACACAAAAACTTGTATGCAAATGTTCAAAGCTGCATTATTCACAATACTCAAAGGTAGAAACAACTCAAATGTCCACCACCAGATGAATGGATAAACAAATTCCATTCCAGTCCTATGACTGAAGCAATGAGCACTGATATGCGCTAGAATATGGATGGACCTTGAAAGCGTGATGCGAAATCAGACACAAAAGATCATATATGTCTGATTCCATTCATATAAAATGTACAGAATAAGTAAATTCCCAGAGAGACAAAAATTAGTGCTTGGTTGCCACAGGCTTGGGTAAGGGTACAAAGTTTCTTTTCAGAGTAATGAAAAGAAAGAATTAAATGGTGACAGTTGAACAACATTGTACACATACCAAAACGATTCAATTGTATACTTTAAAATGGTTAAGATAGTAAATTTTATCTAATTAAAAAAATTTTAAGTCAGAATTATAGACACACATTGGAAAATCATCTATGTAGTTAAAAAAAAAGTCATAAAGTCACAGAAATGGGTATGATTGCTCAGATACATGTATAGAGAATTAAGAGAGGACCAAGAGACAGTAAAATACCGTGTGTGTATGTGTGTCTGTGTGTGTGTGTGTGTGTGTGTGTGAGAGAGAGAGAGAGAGAGAGAGAGAGAGAGAGTGTGTGTGTGTGTGTGTGTGTGTGTGTATGTGTGTATGAAATTATAATCAGGCTATACAAGAGACTTCACTGAAATGAAAACAAACAGACTACAACTGATTACTACTGAAGTCTTGCTTCCTCAATTTGAAACCAGTAAACAAGTAAGACTCTTTGGAAATCAAAACGAAACTAGTTTCTACATCAATGTCCCCGAACCTTCAACAACACAAATGGTACCTGTCAGTAACTGCCATGAAACTGAGCAGCAAGGTATTGAAAAGAGCAACCAGTTCTTTCTGCACTTGTTGCCTGACAGCAGTCCGGATGTCATCTGTTTCCTCTCGTGCCTGTGACTCCGTCAGAACCAGCAGGTCTAACAGTGGGTTTGGACTCTAAACAATAATATTAAAAAAATATGTTTACTCTCTAATTGAGCTGTATGTTGTTCCTATAAAGATTTTTGTTGCAAATCACATTCTGGATTACCTAAGAGTTATATTACCTAACCTGTAGGTATGGGTCTCTAGTGCATTAGTAGAGATGCTCTAAACTCAAAAGGTGCTTCATATGTTATCTCAACAGAAAAACAGCACATCTATTACAGAAAACTGAGGAAAATATAAAGACGCACAATGAGAAAAACAAAAACCCCATGATCACACTTAACAGAGATAGCTGCTATGAGTAGACTGGTGTATACTATCCTCATTGTGGGAGAATAAACATAAACAGAATTCTAATTCCGTATTTTTAACAAAACTGAGACCAAGTGAAAAAATCCGCTATAACAACCCCTTTTTAAACATAATGTTGGGGAACCTGGGGCGCTCAGTCTGTTAAGCATCTGACTTCGGCTCAGGTCATGATCTCGCGGTTCGTGGGTTTGAGCCCCAAGTCAGGACAGCTCAGAGCCTGGAGCCTGCTTTGGATTCTGTGTCTCCCTCTCTCTCTGTGCCCCTCCCCTACTCATACTCTGTCTCTCAAAAATAAATAAACATTAAAAAAATAATTAAAAAACAGGGGCACCTTGGTGGCTCAGTTGGGTAAGCTTCCGACTTCAGCTCAGGTCATGATCTCACAGTTCGTGAGTTCAAGCCCCACATCAGGCTCTGTGCTGACAGCTCAGAGCCTGGAGACTGCTTCAGAGTCTGTGTCTCCCTCTCTATGTGCCCTCTCCCCTCGTGCTCTGGCTGTCTCTCACTCTCAAAAATAAATATTTAAATTTTTTTAAATAAAAATAAAAAAATAATAAACATAATGTTATCAGTATTTCTTCAAACACAGTATTTTAATATCTGATTATTTTTCAATCATAAGGATTTCCACACCAACTACTAAATCATCAGTGATTTTTAATTTCATGGAGATGTGCAGCAGGGTGTTCAACTCAGATTGTATCTGGTGTATGAATTCCAAGCTATGATATTACTAAATCAAAATAGTTTTAACAGTTTTAATGTTTTCAACATATATTGCCAAATTGTCTCTACAAAACATGCACCAATAGACATGACGATGCGGGGTGGGAGAAGATCACAGCATTCAAGTCAATGCTGAGTATTATTACTGCTGTCATCTTTGCCGATTTGATAGGCTGAGAAATAAAACTAGTATTATTTAAATTTTTTCTTGTTTCCCAACTTTGAAAAAATGTAACTAAAGAAATGTAACAGGGTTATTTTTAATAATACTAAGAATAGAAAATGTTACATTAACCAACAGCATTAAAGACAGCTGGAATAGTTATTAATCAAAGAAAACAAGATTCCTCCATTTAATTTTTTGATTAAGCTAGAAGATGGGCATTTTCTTATTTTACAGATGGGCAAACAGGTTTATAAAGAGGTTACGTAACTTGTCCAAAGTCATACAAATGAACAAAGCAAGGATTCAACCTGAGAATCATCTAACTGCAAATATGGTTAATATCCTGTCCCCTGTATTACATCACATCAATACTGCATATTACAACATAAAAGAAGAGATAAAATGTAATTGGTATTGTTATGAAATCCTTCACCTAAAGAACTCAAAAAATAACTGCATTCTTTTTGGGGAAAAAATTTTTTTTAAATGGGAAGAAACTTCTAAGTTGTTTACATTACGTACTATGTACCATATACTTCAATCAAGTACACAGAATTATAAATAATACAACTGTGACGGGTGCCTGGGTGGCTCGGTCAGTTAAGCGTCTAACTCTAGATTGTGGCTCAGGTCATGATCTCACGGTCATGGGATCAAGCCCTACGTCGAGGTCCACACTGAGCTTGGGATTCTCTCTGTCTCCTTCTCTCTCTACCCCTCCCCAGATCATGCTCTCTCTCTCAAAATAAATAAACATTTTTTTTTTAAATAATATACCTGTGGGACTTTAGAAAGTATTGGTAACAGATGTTTTCTTTTAACTTACTTTACTATGTTCCATACCTAAAGAGCATTTTGTCTTTTCATCTTTTCCTTTCATCCTGAACAAGAAGTGCCTCATTTGGATCAAATAAAATTACATAAAACATAACTATAACTTCTACATTTTATATAGGAATAAAACAATCAAGATACACATTTAGTAAGTCATAAAAATAAATATATATACTATAGTATTCTTAGCTCCAAATAACCAAAGGCTGAATTACACCCACCTTTCCTCCAACTCTGATAAATACTGACAAGATGAACCTGGGTTTTGTTTTGTTTTTTGACACAGTAAATTTTAATTTCCATAATATCAAAGTGTTTTTTTAATTTTATTTTATTTTTTTAATATGAAATTTATTGTCAAACTGGTTTCCATACAACACCCAGGGCTCATCCCAAAAGGTGCCCTCCTCAATACCCATCACCCACCCTCCCCTCCCTCCCACCCCCATCAACCCTCAGTTTATTCTCAGTTTTTAACAGTCTCTTATGGTTTGGCTCCCTCCCTCTCTGACTTTTTTTTTTGCCCCTTCTCCTCCCTCATGGTCTTCCGTTAAGTTTCTCAGGATCCACATAAGAGTCAAAACATATGGTATCTGTCTTTCTCTGTATGGCTTATTTCACTTAGCATAACACTCTCCAGTTCCATCCACGTTGCTACAAAAGGCCAGATTTCATTCTTTCTCATTGCCAAGTAGTATTCCATTGTGTATACAAACCACAATTTCTTTATCCATTCATCAGTTGATGGACATTTAGCCTCTTTCCATAATTTGACTATTGTTGAAAGTGCTGCTATAAACATTGGGGTATAAGTGCCCCTATGCATCAGCACTCCTGTATCCCTTGGGTAAATTCCTAGCAGTGCTATTGCTGGGTCATAGGGTAGATCTATTTTTAATTTTTTGAGGAACCTCCACCCTGTTTTCCAGAGCAGCTGCACCAGTTTGCATTCCCACCAACAGTGCAAGAGGGTTCCCGTTTCTCCGCATCCTCTCCAGCATCTATAGTCTCCTGATTTGTTCATTTTAGCCACTCTGACTGGCGTGAGGTGGTATCTCAATGTGGTTTTGATTTGTATTTCCCTGATGAGGAGTGATGTTGAGCATCTTTCCATGTGCTGGTTGGCCATCTGGATGTCTTCTTTAGAGAAGTGTCTATTCATGTTTTCTGCCCATTTCTTCACTGGCTTATTTGTTTTTCGGGTGTGGAGTTTGGTGAGCTCTTTATAGATTTTGATACTAGCCCTCTGTCTGATATATATTTGCAAATATCTTTTCCCATTCCATTGGTTGCCTTTTAGTGTTGTTGTTTCCTTTGCAGTGCAGAAGCTTTTTATCTTCATGAGGTCTCAATAGTTCATTTTTGCTTGTAATTCCCTTGCCTTTGGGGATGTGTCAAGTAGGAAATTGCTGCGGCTGAGGTCAGAGAGGTTTTTTCCTGCTTTCTCCTCTAGGGTTTTGATGGTTTCCTGTCTCACATTCAGGTCCTTCATCCTTTTGGAGTTTATTTTTGTGAATGGTGTGAGAAAGTGGTCTAGTTTCAATCTTCTGCATGTTGCTGTCCAGTTCTCCCAGCACCATTTGTTAAAGAGACTGTCTTTTTTCCATTGGATCTTCTTTCCTGCTTTGTCAAAGATTAGTTGGCCATACATTTGTGAGTCCAGTTCTGGAGTCTCTATTCTATTCCATTGGTCTATGTGTCTGTTTTTGTGCCAATACCATGCTGTCTTGGTGATTACAGCTTTGTAGTAGAGGCTAAAGTCGGGGATTGTGATGCCTCCCACTTTGGTCTTCTTCTTCAATATTACTTTGGCTATTCAGGGTCTTTTGTGGTTCCATACAAATTTTAGGATTGTTTGTTCTAGCTTGGAGAAGAATGCTGGTGCAATTTTGATTGGGATTGCATTGAATGTGTAGATAGCTTTGGGTAGTATTGCCATTTTAATAATATTTACTCTTCCAATCCATCAGCATGGAATGTTTTTCCATTTCCTTGTATCTTCTTTAATTTCCTTCAAAAGGTTTCTATAGTTTTCAGCCTACAGATCTTTTACATCTTTGGTTAGGTTTATTCCTAGGAATTTTATGCGTCTTGGTGCAATTGTGAATGGGATCAGTTTCTTTATTTGTCTTTCTGTTGCTTCATTATTAGTGTATAAGAATGCAACTGATTTCTGTACATTGATTTTGTATCCTGCAACTTTGCTGAATTCATGTATCAGTTCTAGCAGACTTTTGATGGAGTCTATCGGGTTTTCCATGAATAATATGTCATCTGCAAAAAGTGAAAGACTGACTTCATCTTTGCCAATTTTGATGCCTCCGATTCCCTTTTCTTGTCTGATTGCTGACGCTAGAACTTCCAACACTATGTTAAACAACAGCGGTGAGAGTGGACATCCCTGTCGTGTTCCTGATCTCAGGGGGAAAGCTCTCAGTTTTGCCCCATTGAGGATGATAAAAGCTGGGGTTTTTTAAGTATTTTTTAAATTTTTTATTCTTTTTAATGTTTATTTATTTTTGAGAGAGAGAGACAGAGTATGAACAGGGGAAGAGCAGAGACAGGGGGAGACACAGACTCCGAAGCAGGCTCCAGGCCCTGAGCTGTCAGCACAGAGCCCGATACAGGGCTCGGACTCACAACCACGAGATCATGACCTGAGCCGAAGTCGGACACCCAAGCAACTGAGCCACTCAGGCACCCTATTATTTATTTATCTTTGAGAGAGAGAGAGAAAGAGACAGACAGACAGACAGAGGACAAGTGGGGAAGGGGCAGAGAGAGAGAGATACAGGGTCTGAAGCAGGCTCCAGGCTCTGAACAGTCACCACAGAGCCCGACGTGGGGCTCAAACTCAAGAACCGTGAGATGGTGACCTGAGCTGAAGTCGGGCACTCAACTGACTGAGCCATCCCACATGCCCCAACAAGCTGTTTTTAATGCAAATTCCATCTTGGTAAAATATAATTTTACTATCAGGAATGATTAATCCTGATATACAAATAAAAATTAAGTAGAAACTACTGACTAGTAGGTTAATATATTGTACAGGATGCATAAAGGATGTTAAAACTAAGGTTCTTCCCTAAAACCTCAATCTGTTAATAGTTTGTTTCTGCTTGTAATTGCTGAGACTTTTTCCCTTTAGAACACATCTTTGATTTACATGTTAATATTAAGATTCAGTAAACCTGAGCAACATCACTTCTAAAATATAGGATGAATCACCATTTTTCATGTACAATAAAGAGAAGTCTCTACTGATGCCTACTGATCTCAAGTGCTTAATCACACCTGAAGGTTTTGTCTTTAGACATCAGTGTTCATTCCTAATTTTAAACCAGCTACGTGGGTCATAACTTTGTCACTGTGACCTCCAAAAAGCAACGATTTCTACAAGGATGGTTCATTTTCTTTACCGCTCATCACATCCACTTTACCATCCATCAGCAGCCTACAACAATGGGACGTGCAATGTCCTCCATGAAGTCTGAGCACACATGAGCCTGTGAAAATTAGCCAACAAAGACAGCTATATGCTGTATAGCACTAATAGCCTCCCCGCTAAAGAATTATGGCTCCACTTTTATGAACTTCCATCAAAAAAATGCATTCTGTTCTCTCTCTAAAAATAAACTTTCAAAAAATACAGATTTAATTACTCAGCGATCAAAAAGAATGAAATCTTGTGATTTGCAACAATTGGATGGAACTAGAGTGTATTATGCTAAGCAAAATAAGTCAGAGAAAGACAAATATCATATGATTTCACTCATATGTGGAATTTAAGAAACAAAACAGATGAACATAGGGGAAGGGAAGCAAAAGTAAGATGAAAACAGAGGGCGCTAAACCGTAAGAGACTCTTAATTACAGAGAACAAACTGAGGACTGCTGGAGGGGAGGTGGGTCGGGGGAGGGGCTAAATGGATGACGGGCATTGAGGACACTTGTTGGGATGAGCACTGGTTGTTAGATGTAAGTGATGAATCACTAAATTATATTCCTAAAACCATTCTTACACTATCTGTTAACTAACTTGGATTTAAATTCAAAAAAGAAATGCATTCTGAAAAGAAAGGTATTCAAACTCAGCACTTCTAGGTTATTTTATACATTAACCAAATTATCATTACATTAAAATGTAAATTAGTAATGTCATAAATTCCTAAAGTGCCTAAAATGTTTGTAATAAATAAATGTTCTGATAAAACACACAGACGATTTTTCACAAGAGAAAGGTTCTCAATCGTCCTCAGTTAATTAGCTGATTTTCTTTATACTTCCTGTTCACATCCTTCTGCCTGATCAAGTCCGCAAGTATTCTGCCTGATGTTACCAATTTCTGCCACTGCTTTTGCATACCTCTTCATGTTATGTCCATACATTCAAAACAATTCCTTTGGAAATGCTATTTTACTCACCTTAAATCATCTCTCACTTACTTTACCCGCTTTAAACGAAAAACTTTAAAAGGCATTTGACTTTCCATTTTCAGGCTTCTCTTATTCTGAACATTCATCTTTACATAACACTTAATAATTTAATCCTTGTAGCATGACAGAGAGCAAGCTGTCTTGATAGTGGATGCTTAAGTTCATTTTGCCCACACTTTGCTTACTTATTTTTGACAGAGCACAAGTGGGGGAGGGGCAGAGAGAGAGGGAGACACAGAATCGGAAGCAGGTTCCAGGCTCTGAGCTGTCAGCACAGAGCCCAATGCAGGGCTTGAACCCACGAACCATGAGATCATGACCTGAGCCCCAAAGTCAGCCACTTCACCAACAAGCCACCCAGGTACCCCTAAATATTAAGTTGTAACTCTCTAGTTACAGTTAATTTAGTAAATATATTTTAATAGGCATAAATAGTGATTTTTCCACTGTACATACCATGTACACAGTCTAGTAAACAAACATTAATTACTGCACAGTTTCAGGAAAAGACGCTAAACCCAAGCCCACCATAACTACCATTTTCACAACCCAAAGCAATCCTAACTCCCAGAATATAAGAACTTCAACCTAAGGAGGAGATTGTTTTAGAAGTTATTCTTCTTTTAAAAAGTGTAAAAAGATTATGAAGTTATAAAAAATTTATAGATCAAAAATCAATTTATAAAAAACCTTAGAGGAAAAGCTTCATAGAGATTCTTCTAATAATATTTTAATATCCAATCTCTAAAATATTTAAGCATGCCTAAAAGCTGAAAGAGGAACTATAATGACATAAGGTTTTACTGTTTTGCTTTATTAAAAATGGTCATAAAATAACTGCCTCCAAATACTTTAATATTTTTAACAAACGATTAAAGAATATAAAAGTACAGTAAATATGGTACTCTGAAATCATCCTCGAGAACACAACAGGAAAGCAAAATTTGTAAGTCTATGTTCTCTGGGAGTTCAATCATATTATTAAGGTTCACTTATCAATTAAGCACTTTAAGATGCTAGAATTAGTCCGTCATCTCTCATTTGTATCAGAAATATTTTTCTGTTTATCATGTCTTTTTAACTGTGTTTAAAGTATTTCTTGCCATTCATACAGAAGCCAACAAAACTAATGCCCTCCCACTGGACAACTGTTCTAAGTTACACAAATTGAAAATAAAGGTAATCTGAAAGAAAAAATGGCCAAACAAAAATACTAAAAATAAAGTTTATTAAAGAAAACTTTGTGGGGCACCTGGGTGACTTAGTTGGTTGAGCATCCAACTCTTGATTTCAGTTCGGGTCATGATCTCACAGTGTGTGGAATGGAGCCTTGCATGGGACTCTGGGTTGACAGTGCAGAGCCTGCTTAGGATTCTCTCTCTCCTCTCTCTGCCCCTACCCCGCTCAGGCTCACTCACTCTTTCTCTCTCTTAAAATAAATAAACATTTTTATCGTTTTTTTTATGTTTATTTATTTCTGAGACAGAGAGAGACAGAGCATGAGTGGGAGAGGGGCAGAAAGAGAGGGAGACACAGAATCAGAAGCAGGCTCCAGGCTCTGAGCTGTCAGCACAGAGCCCGACGCAGGGCTCGAACTCACAAACCGTGAGATCATGACCTGAGCTGAAGTCGGTCGCTCCACCGACTGAGCCACCCAGGCACCCCTAAATAAACATTTTTAAAATAAAAAAAAAAAAACTTGCAATAATTTTAAAATGTAGTTCTTCAGATAACACAGGTATATCTAAGAACACAATACAAAATCCCATCAAAGAGTCATGTACATATAGAACCTTGTTTATGATATTTTGGACTTATTTTATGTTCCTACCTGATCTACCCCTTTCATCTCCTAGCTTTTGTTAGTTATTTCTGCTTTTCATCTTTTATAATATTTAAATAGCACTCCATGACCATAATTTCCACATTTAGTCACAGTCCTACAGGTGTGTGTGTGTGTGTGTGTGTGTGTGTGTGTGTGTGTATGAGAGAGCGAGTGTCAGTGCCCTCTCCACCAATGGCCCCGTTACCACTCTAAGCCCCTACCATCCCTCCTCTGGGTTAGTGTCAGCCTCCCAGCTTCCATCATGCCACCTACGGTTCTGGAGACAGCTGCTACTAGGATCTTCTCAAATTTAAATCACATCATGTTACTCTTCCACTCAAAATCCACCACCAGCTTCCTTGCTCATTTAGGTTAAGCTCCTCAGTCTACAAAGCTCTATTTGAGCTTGAGTCTGAATATCCTTCTGATCTCATCTCCTACCACCATTCTTCATTCATCCTGTTGCAGCCACATTGACCTCTGGTTGCCTTTCAAACATGGCCCTGACAACTAAGTGCCTTTGCATTTCTTTTCCTCTCTTGCCAGAATGCTCTTCCCTGAGATACCTATATGGCTGACTGTGACAGTTAACTCAGTGCTCTGGCCAAATGTTAGTCAGAGGGGGAGCCTTCTCTGACCGTCGGATCTAATGGAGCATCTCCACTCCTGCCTACCTCTGCCCTCTTATCCTATTTTATGTTTCCTCACCACACTTACTGTTGCCCCCTGCAGAATATCTTTGTTTTCTGTCCACTCCACTCCACTCTACTAGAATGTGTTCCATGAGGACAGGGTTTCTGTCTTATTCACTGCCATGTCATTTTTATGCAGTCATATTTACAGATTTCCTTCTTTATAAGTTCGAAATTATGTCTCTTCTTGGAGAAAATCTTCTCTACTCCAAAGTTTTAAGGAAATACTTTACTAAAAACATGGGCTATAAAAAAAAAAATCACACTTTTTGGTTACATAGCATTACTAACTTTTACAAATAAATCATTTGTCAAACCTAAAATTCAATTCCTTAAAAACACTTACATGTCTAAGAAGTAATTCTAGAAGCCAGTTTAGAAGTTCTACTGATGAGTTTTTCCTTTGTTCCTTCAATAACTTATTTAAAAAATGTATGATGTCTATTAGCAGTTTCTCATCTTCAGTGCAAGCAGGAAGCACTTGTAGAAACCTACAATACAAACAGACAATTTTCATGGTTTCTAGCTCTTTACAGTAAGTGGTGTGCTGACAAATACTTAACAACCAGGTAAGGAATGGGATGATTTGCTGTGTTCGCCAATTCCCAGAGTGGAAATCTTTCCCCGTGGCTGAATGCAAGCCACCAACACATCACGCCCTTGTGGAGAGACGCACACCAGCACACCAGCACACGGCATTTCCACAGCACAGATACAACAGATAGGAACAACTGCATGAACACAAGTATCAGGAAAAGGTTGTAAAATAATCAGGAAGTGATGACATCACCTCCACTCTTCTTATAATACATTTAACTGTAAATTTATACAATTTCGTTTTTAAGAATGGCTGTGTTTTAACAACCAACTTACAAGAATCCTGAAATTCAGCTGCCAGCTCTCTCACAGAGGTACTGGCTGATCCCAGCACCCCACTGGAAAAGGCGAATTAGACCTCTGAATCGTGAGAGATACATTTCGAGTTCACATTTCGGAAATTCATTTAACCTTGCATTTTACAAATGGCACATGTTATGTTTAATAGAAAGTTATACATCTGAGACTAAATCCACAAGAAGATTAAAATGTAAAACTGCTGGCAATGGCTGCTTGTCAGTCTTACTTGTTTCAAATGCAGCCATCTGCTACCAGTTAAACATGTTAAATTTATAAGCTAGAGCCTTCCCAATAACTACTAAAGGATCTCCACATGGCAATCAACTTCATGAAATTCAGAATAAAAAGAAAAATGAGGTAATTTTCTTAAGAACAAAACAAAAGCAAAACAAAACAAAACAGCCCACGGCAGGTGTCCCAAACCTATTAATCAATCGCTGATGTCTCGGATCTTTTACGATGTGAACAGAACATTCACTTTGTTCATCCAGGTCTATCCTAATCGTCTACTTTTGTAAGATGGCAAAATGTTCTATGATAGGATATAAAAACCGTGTTGTTTATTATTAGTTCCAAAAGGCAGTGATTCAGGAAATTTTTCTCTTTTGCTACTGTTAGACATTTATTACAGGTAATAAAAATCACAGAGTCTTTCTTACAGAGAAAACATATCTCTAATGACAGTAACGAGAAGAATGTGTGCTCTTATCTTCAAAGATGTGGAGATAAACCCAAAAACAACTCATTCCTGGCCTTCAAAACTGGCGGCCTTGAGCTGTATGCACTGACCTGTTCAGTGTGGTGTGCCAGGCCAAGGACTTCAAGGTCAGCCCACAGGGGCCGGTGCCGCTCTTTAAAGACAATCTGTCATTCAGAAGATAAAAACTCATTCTCGTGATGGCAGCCCTCACTTCCCTGTGGGCTGCAGCCTCGACCACGGAATGGAGACAGTCCCTCAGGCCACTAGCTGTGTGCGTCACCTTCAGAGCAAGGGTATCCTCTGTGGATAGTTTCAACGTGTCTGAACACCTAAATAAACAGAAACAGAGGAAGAGCAACATAAGGCTATTTAAATAAAAGCTCACATTTATGTTTATTATAAACTCTCTCCAAAAAAATTCCATATTATCTTCATTTTACTTTTTTTTAAGTTTTTTTTTTTTTTAACGTTTATTTCTGAGAGACACAGAGACAGAGTGCGAGCAGAGAAAGAGCAGAGAGAGAGAGAGAGAGAGAGAGATGGAGACACAGAATCCAAAGCAAGCTCCAGGATCCAAGGTGTCAGAACAGAGCCTGACGCGGGGCTGGAACTCATGGACCGTGAGATCATGACCCAAGCCAAAGTCGGACACCTAACTGACGGAGACACTCAGGCGCCCCTATGTTATCTCCATTTTAAAGGCTGACTCATGGCCAAAAGAAAATCTGATATATATGTCAATATTAGAGTTTTACACTAGCATCCTGTTTCTATTGACATTTTCCTGCTTACAGAAATATAATTTTCATGCAAATAAGAAAGTCCTGACAGATCAGAGTATCAGGATATTCAAAGTAATCTTCATCACAATAATGGTAACAACATTTATACATATACATACTGAACTTTTACTCTAAACCAGAGGACTTTTCCTAGTGACTTATATCCATTAATTAACCAAACTTTCTATAATCTCTAAAACAGCACAGAGCACGTACTTTTTAAATTTCCTTATGTGATGGTTTTTAAAAAGTAATGCACACATGTAATCTTTAAAACAGAGTAAAAATTACAATCTTCAGTGAAAAAGCAGAATCAGATGATAGTAAGTAAAAAAGCCACTTGCCCTAAAAGAAAAAGAAAACCTACCTAGTTACTTGTAATTAGTTAAATATGGGGATGCCTGGGGGTGGCTCAGTCAGTTAAGTGTCTGACTTCGGTTCAGGTCACGATCTCATGGTTCTTGAGTTCGAGTCCTGCGTCAGGCTCTATGCTGACAGCTCGGAGCCTGGAGCCTGCTTAGGACTCTGTGTCTCCTTCTCTCCCTGCCCCTCCCTGGCTCGCACTCTGTATTTCTAGCTCGCTCGCTCTCTCTCTCTTTCTCAAAAATAAACAAACATTAAAAAAAATTTTTTATTTAATTAAATATGAATGCTTTTTCAACTAAATGTAACAGCTTACTCTTTGATTTTAGGTTCGGAATTCATTTGCTTCAAAAGATTTTCACTCCCATGATACCAGGACAAGTTCCAAGCTATTCTCAGCATGTCTGAGACCGGCTTCAAGGCCAAACAATCAGCAGATAATGGCAAAACTATGGAGTAAGGACTCACAGCATGGTGGCCAACTACATGCACTGGTAGATGATACCTAAAGAAAATGTATACAAACAGTTACAAACTTTGAAATTCTTAAACACTACTAACACAGGTGAGCTACAAATGCCGGCTCCCTCTATGTCTCCCAATAATACGGAGCTCGCTCTCACGGCCCCTAGTTTGAACAGTTAGCATGCTGTCTATAGTATTCCAATTATTCTTTTGCCATCCTCTAAATTCCCAAAAACACGTTCCAAAGTCTCTCCTGAAGACTTACCTGATTCTGTGTTGTAGGAGAGTTGTTTGCAGAGATAACTAATGCCCTCTCAAGTCAAGGCCTGTGGCTACAGTGAGCCACATAAAATGCTGCAGCCAGAACATGAGTGTCTACTTTATACCAAACACTGTATATTATTTATCATTCGTTCAGTTACATGGCGTGGCAGTGACACCCATTTTACAGATGATCAAAATGAGTTTTAAAGAGGCTAAATGAATTGCCTTATGTTCACAGCAGTCATTGAATGACAAAAATCACAACTTAATATTTTCACTTGAGAACGTAGCTGTATCACCAATAAACCCAATCACTATGTGTCACCAAGAGGACCCAGAAATATTTTAGATATAAGAACAGACTCAATAGCAAGATCTCTTAAACCAGTCCAAGCTAATTTAACAGCATTTAACAGGACAGCAAGGACTAGCATGTTCAGATGTTAAAAAATAGTTTTCCTAAAATACATATACCAAACCCCTAATTCACAGAGTTGTGACTAACATTAGATAAATACAATTGGGTAAGATTTCTAAGGGGAACCTTTACTGTGCTTTTTCATTTCATACTTCTCAAAAAACAAGCTAAGAGAGAGTTCTACATACAAATGAGGCTGAATAATCTAAGAAAATATTTGTGAAAAATTGAAATTTTCCACAAAAGTCACCAAGATTCCTTAGACAAATGGCTAACACCAGGTCTGAGAGAGGGAAATGAAAGGTGATTCTTGGACATCTCTCTGTGCCAGAGTGCAAGAAAACACTAACAGACTCATAGGGCCTGCCGGAAGGGCAGAGCTCAATTGAAAGGACTTGCACCGAACAAAAAAAGGCAAGGCAATCAACCAATGGGGACTTCTTTAGTAAGTTAGAAAACAAACTGCAAATTAAGCCTAAAGAACACAGAAGGAAGAAAGGAATAAAAGGCACAAGTAATGAATGCATCACAACCAGTTTGAAAAACCACATCTACCAGAGGGGCAACACGTTTTAAAATAACAAAATTACCGTGAGTAAAGGCATAAGAAAACCCTTTCTTCTTCTCTATGGATGAATTTTATCTTGAGCTAAGACAACCAAATAGATATGGAATGTCAACAATATTACTAAGCTGCTTTTTTTGCTTATAGTAAAAGTGATTCCCACACCTGGGCTGGGAAGTATGGGAATAAACTATGAATGCATAATGGGAAGCCAGACCTCTGAGCACCCCTGAGTGCTGTGGCTCTTGCAAGTGACACGTCTCGTGGGGCCCTGGAAATTATGCCTACGGCACACTTAACTAGACACCGTATCCCCTATTAGCACACAGGTCTTCTAAGCCAAGACAGGTCTCGGCAACGACACATGCAATCTCATTCCAAGCATGACCTACTGTGGCTCTCTGAGTTTGATGACTTAGCCAAATCTAAAGACCATAAAGAGTGGGTGATGTCTACAAACAAGGAATTTGACTCTTTTAAGAATACATCTAAAAGGAACTCTTGTGTACTATCCCAGGAGACATACATGTTTACAGGAGTGAATACAGGAACAAAAACCCAGAATCAATCCAAATGCCTTCTGACCGGAGAATGAATAAGTTGTGGCAAATTAACAGTAGAATATCATACAGCAGTGAAAGTGATTATACTATAGGTAATAATATCTACCAAGCTATGGAATGTTATTTTTAAATTAATCATAGTTTTATTAAGACATATTTACTTATCTTTAAAATACACAGATTTTCAGTCTATATATATAGCTTGATGAATTCTTCCATTTGTATTCATTTGTATGGCCACCACTCAGAATAAAATACAGAACATTTCCATCCCTTTAGAAAGTCTCTTTGTTCCCTTTTCTTGTCAATTACTCTCTTTGCCCTCCTCTTAAGAGGTAACTACCATTTTGGAGAAATTGGATCGTGTCACAGAATTATTTTTTAATTTTCTTAGATGTGATCATGTATAATATAGTGGTTACAGAGAAGAATGCTCTTAATTTAAGGAGCTACATGGTGGAATAATTAGAAAGGAAGTAAAATTATGTCTGAAACTTATTTTCAAATGCATCAGAGGAAAAATTACATACAAATAAATAAACACACTGAGGGAGACAGAAAAGCAACTAAGCCTGTGTGTTAACAACTGCTGAATCTAGACTAGAGAGTGAGCACATTTGTTCACTGGATAGTCCTTTCAACCTCTCTGAACATCTGAACCACATCCGGATTTG
Source organism: Lynx canadensis (assembly GCF_007474595.2). NCBI lineage: Eukaryota > Metazoa > Chordata > Mammalia > Carnivora > Felidae > Lynx > Lynx canadensis. The sequence goes on along the minus strand of NC_044314.2, from coordinate 7,838,282 downwards.
GAGGGCTGGTGATGAGAACGTGTGTCTACTGAACTCTCCAAAGCACCACTGTAAGGGAACATTAAAACACTACAAATCATGTGATTTAAATACCAGATGAAAACCGTGACAACTTATAGATTTTGGTTTCCCTTTCTGTAACATTTTACCTTCAAAAAAATTAAAAAAATAAATCACTTACCTTCTAAAAACTGAAACAGGCAAACTGAAGACTGGTGGTGAAGAAGGTTTATCAGAAGGATTAAGAGACCTAGTTCATTAAACACACACACACACACACACACACACAAAAGGAAAGAAACAACTGAGTAAACCATGGTTTCATCTGACAAATATAATTTGCTCCTCGACTGAAACTCCAATCAAGAGTTGCAATTGGTTCTATCATTTGTAGAGTTAGTCCATGTTTGCTACCACCTGGATTTGCTTCTGAAGAGTAAATGATGCTTTTCTTCAGGAAGTCGTACAATAAATGATTCATGTAACGTGGGCACTGCACTGGCAGGTCAATCTGAGCCCCTCCCACTTGATCCTGCTCAAGGTCAGTGCTAATCAGATATATTATCATCTTAACATCTTCCCAAAAGCTTTCTAATAAAATACTAAAGAAAAAACACATAAAATTGAAAGTATACACTAAAAAAGGTATTGGCAAAAATCACTGCAGTCGTTTTTAAATTTTATGCTCAGTAGTTAAAAAATAAGAGTTCAGGGGACTTTTTGAGCCAATGGGCTTTTTTTGTTGTTGTTGTTTTTTTAAATATATGAAGTTTACTGTCAAAGTGGTTTCCATACAACACCCAGCGCTCATCCCAAAAGATGCCCTCTTCGATACCCATCACCCACCCTCCCCTCCCTCCCACCCCCTATCAGCCCTCAGTTTGTTCTCATTTTTTAAGAGTCTCTTATGCTTGAGCCAATGGGCTTTTTGATACTGCTTGCTCAAACCAAAATGGGAAGCATAAGCTTCATATTCAGAAATTTCTATGCATTGCTATGACTGCATCAGAAACTTTAAAACTGAGTAAAAAACTTTTAGGGTGCCTAGGTGGCTCAGTCCGTTAAGCGTCCGACTTCGGCTAAGGTCATGATCTCACAGTTCATGAGTTTGAGCCCCGCGTCGGGCTCTGTGCTGACGGTTCAGAGCCTGGAGCCTGCCTTGGATTCTGTGTCTCCCTCTCTCTGCCCCTCCCTGCTCACGCTCTGTCTGTCTCTCAAAAATAAATAAACATTTTAAATAAAATTCTTAAAAAAGAGTAAAAAAAACTTTTAACATTCTTATAGCTCACCACATATCCATTCTTGATACTTCATCAAACAAGAGAAGACAAAATAATGCTCCGACTTCAGTCACAACGGTACGATCTTCATGAAATATCAGGGAAACTAAAAATAAAGATGCATTAACTTCATGAACTATTTTTACCTCTAGAAAAATGAACTTCAAATTTAAAATATCTTAACTCAAAGGGAAGAGATGTCATTCTGAGAAACGCAACATTAACCCAGATACACTAACATATGTGGATCATCTGGAGGGCTTGTTAAAACAGAGTTTCTGCTTCTGCAGGTTTGGGCTAGAGCCCGTGAGTCCCACACATGGCTGGTCCAGGAACCACACTTGCAGATCCACTCACTCCATACTGTGTGTGAGTAACTTGCAGTTACTCAAAGAAGCAAACTGATCTAGCTTCTAGGAAGGTTTGCCAAGTCTTTTATCTCCAGCTAAAGCCTGCTCATTCAAAGATCTCCTTATTTGATCATTTCTGCCCTTTCTACAAACATATAATCATAGAACTTACATTCGACTTCAAAACACTGTCTTTGTGTTGGTGTTGTTTTAATTTGTGTGTCTTATTTATTACAAGAAGATAATGGTAAAGGAAACTGTTCTGAGCTAACAAGACATAAGGATAGCACCACGACGTAACTGAAGAGTCCTGGTCAAATCCTTTAGCATTAATAAGCCTCAGTTTCCACTGCTGTAACATTCTCAATGTTAAGATTTCTCAGTGCTTGACGACTATGAAATTCTAATCAACCGGTATGGTGGTGGTACCGATCATACAGGAATAACAACAATACAGAGCTAGCAAATCCAGGAAAGTAGCAACAAAACATCAGTTGCAAAAGAAGACATTTTTCCTAACTATAAGAAAAAGAAAATATCAACATGTAATTGACATGACTAAAAATAGCAACTAACTGGGGCACCTGGGTGGCTCCGTCAGTGGAGCGCCCGACTTCAGCTCGGGTCATGATCTCGCGGTGAGTTCGAGCCCCACATGGGGCTCGGAGCCTGGAGCCTGCTTCGGATTCTGTGTCTCCCCCTCTCTCTGCTCCTCCCCCAGTCACACTCTGTCGCTCTCTCAAAATAAATAAATGTTTAAAACAAACTAGCAATGAACAGAAACAGAAATACATGTAAGAATTTAATTTATGATAAAGTATACACTCCATAACAGTGGGGATAGGATGAGCTATCATATTTCCAAAAACATAAGAAATTATTGCAATACAACTACCTACAATACGAAAAAAATACATTTAGATCTCTATCTTACACTATATATCAAAATCAATTCTAGATAAAGATCTACATTTTTTAAACACTATAAACACGTTAACAGAAAAAATAGAAGCCTATTTAGCATTATGAATTAGGAAGTGGAGAAGTCTCTCCTTATAGAGCATGATGAAAAGCTCAGTTGCTATAACAGAAAAGCTTTATATACGTTCATAAAATATTTAGGGCTGAAGACAATAATAAATACATCAAAAGGATAAAAAGCTTAGAAGAAAATCTTAACATAAAATCAGGCACAAGGTTTCTATTTGTTTTTTGTTCGTTTAAATTTTTAATGTTTATTTTCGAGAGAGAAAGAGAGAGAGAGAGAGAGAGAGAGAGAGAAAATGTGAGCGGGGGAGGGGCAGAGAGAGAGGGAGACACAGAATCCCAAGCAGGCTCCAGGCTGTCAGCACAGAGCCCAATGTGGGGCTCAAACTCACGAACTGTGAGATTGTGACCTGAGCCGAAGTCGGACACTTGACCAACTGAACCACCCAGGTGCCCAGTTTCTATTTGTTATAGAAGAGAAACTCTACCAGTCACTAAAAGGAAATTAAATACAACAGAAAAATAGGGAATTTACAGAATAAGAAATTTGATATATAATAAATACACAAAAAGATAATCACCTGCCCTAAAAGTTAAAAAAAAGAATAGCAAAAAAATAATAGTGAGATATTACTTTTGCCAATAAGATTAAAGAGATTTTTTAAATGAGACATATTCGATGTTAAGCACGGTTGTGAGGAAAACAGACACTTTTTTTTTTTTAATTTTTTTTTTTTTCAACGTTTATTTATTTTTGGGACAGAGACAGAGCATGAACGGGGGAGGGGCAGAGAGAGAGGGAGACACAGAATCGGAAACAGGCTCCAGGCTCTGAGCCATCAGCCCAGAGCCTGACGCGGGGCTCGAACTCACGGACCGCAAGATCGTGACCTGGCTGAAGTCGGACGCTTAACCGACTGCGCCACCCAGGCGCCCCGAAAACAGACACTTTTAAACACCACCGGTGGGAATGATCTGGAGGGGAACTGAACCATATCCTGTAAAATCTCTTTGACCCAGCAGTTCCAATTACAGAGTATGCAGAAGATGATCATAAAATATGATTACTGTTATAAGTTAAAAATTCAAGAGAAATATTAATATTAATAGGGCAAACTGAAACTGTGAAACACTGTGCAGTTTTTTGGTTTTGTTTTTAAGAAGGCAGTCTCACATGTAATAACATGGAAAGATATTCAAGATACACTTTCACTCGGAAAAAAGCAACACAATACTTAAGTATATCATAAAAATACAACATGGGGGCGCCTGGGTGGCTCAGTCAGTTAAGCGGCCAACTTCGGCTCAGGTCATGATCTCGCGGTCCGTGAGTTCGAGCCCCGCGTCGGGCTCTGTGCTGACAGCTCAGAGCCTGGAGCCTGTTCCAGATTCTGTGTCTCCCTCTCTCTGACCCTCCCCCGTTCATGCCCTGTCTCTCTCTCTGTCTCAAACATAAATAAACGTTAAAAAAAAAAAAAAATTAAAAAAAAATATAACATGGGTGTATAGAAAAGATCATTCCAAATGGTATATGCCAAACAATACCTAGCATATTCTTCTTTGGGGAAACTGAAAGAAAATTTTAGAAACTTCTAGCATTTTAGTTTGTACTGTTCCATACTATTTGAACTTTTACAATAAGGATGTATAAGCTGCATATATTTAAAACAAAAACAAATCAGCAAAGGTAAGGAAGTGTCGGTTCTTCTCTTGCCTCCACCATTATCTAGTTATGACCTTGGCCAAGTCGATAAATCACTCTAGATCTCAATTTCCTCACTGTAAGATGGTGTAATAAAGGAGTTCTAAATTAACTTCTAACTCTGAAATTCAAGACAGGATTCTGTCAAGACATAAAGTTTATAATTAAAAGCAATGTGTCTGAAAGATTACTTACTTATTATTCCCTTTCCATCTATTCTACCGATAGAATATTCTATAGATAGAATAATCTGTTCTATAGATAGAATCTATTCTATCTATATCTATCTATACTATCTAATCTATTCTATAGACAGAATAATCTTTCTAAAACACATACTTCTCCATTTAATAATCTTAAATGGCTTCTCAGTGCTGTCTACTGTGACCTACCAGGCCCTGCATGAACTGCCCTCTGTGCCTCATCTCATTTTCCCTTCGTGCCTCCAAAATCCAGTCATTCTTGACCAACCACCATTTCAAATACACCATTCTCTCTCATACCTAACCATGGCTCCCTTTATCTGGAAAGCAGCCCTCTCTAATTGGACTCCTATTCATTTCTGAAATTCCAACTTAGATCCACGTTTCCTGGAAGCATTCTCCAATGTTTTCCCACCACTCAGTCAACTCAGGAACACTTCCCTCTGGCACCAGGAATTCTACTGACAGGTGGTATTACACTGTATTGTGCATTTGTCAAAGTCTCCAACTACACCACAGGCTCCAAGAGGGCCAATTACCAAACTCATCAACATATCCCCAAGGCCTAGTATTGTATCTCGCGCATAGTATATACTCGATAAACGTTTGCTGAGGAATGAATTTTCCTGGTTGAGTACTTGGTTAAAAAACTAATTCTGCCCTGAAACTAAACCCATTTATAAGAGATGTTGTAATTCATTTTGAGACTCACTGAAGTAGTTCTCACAAACACCAATGAGATAGAATAATTGTTAATACTAAAAGGGTACAGATGATGTTGCCTTGAAGAGTGTATTTGAATCTAGTAAGTGTGCATGAATGCTTGAATAATTTAAATCACAATTATAAATGAAAAAGTAAATAAAAATAAGAATTAAGTTTGAAAAGAAAAAAAAAGAAAAGGTAAACTAGGGACTAAATTTTACTGAATAAGGTTAATAGGAAGATAACACGATTAAAGAAAACTCAAGATCCACAATTACTACTCTTCCTCAGAGCAATCTATGTAAAACTTGTGAAATTGTATACACTATTCAAGACTGTATGAGCCTAGACACTCTGAGTCTACTTAGAATTTCACCTGGTTTGGACCTTGATCAATGCTATTATTAAATAAACTGTGTCCCCTTCACTTGGAAAGCAGAAGCCATTAGAAGAAAAGCAAATGCTAAAATAAAATGACTACAATCTTATCTATATTCGAATAATACTTTGAACATAAATATTACAATAATTAACAAGGTTAAGCATATTGAGACATTTGATCAAGATGCCTCTTTTAGAATTATTTAAAAGCAGGAGCCTGAACTTCTAAGAAAGAAAATAGCACAAAATGCTACCAAGCTTTCTATTGAGAATGGTCAGGAGGAAGAAAAAGAGAACAAAACTACATGGAATTTTTCAACCTAAACACATTAAAATGGGTTTAAAAAAAATCATACTTTATAAAATATAATAAATTCATGCTCAGAGTCATTCAGGATGGTCTGGTTGCCACTCCACATGGCCTGGGTGTATACTCTTAATGTCAGTTCATTGACATCATCAGATGCCACACTGGAGGTCAGGATGGAAAGGCACAAGCAAACTAACACTGTGGGAACAGGAACTGGAACAAGGCAGGAATGACGGCAGCTAGAGCTCTCTCTATAGATAACAAGTAAGTGAGCACCAAATGAAAGCCACATCAATGTGCAAAGAACAATCAGAGGCTTCAGCCTTTCTCAGTTCTGAGACCTAATCAGTGACAAGAGTACAAGGAAATTTCCACAAAAGAAACATTTTCCATTGTGAGGAGTATTTTTAGCAGCTTATTCACTAAAAAACGTTGTTATTCTGTTAGCAAGATGGAAACTAAATGTTACCTACATTTAAAGAATAACACTTAAAGCTTAAGACTGATCTCATTATTAGCAGAACTTATTTTACTCACCTCTGAATAACAGGGTTAAGAGAGAAGACTGTTGTGAGAGGGCCACACGCATGACCGGGTCGGCACAAAGAACCTTCCTCAAAAGCGTGAGGCACGGCTGGATCAAGCACTCTACAACCTGGCCAGGGGGGAAAAAACACAGTTATTTTATTATCAACAATTCTAAGGTGAGGTAAAATAAACTATAATCTTACTCTAAATTTTATGCTTTTTCATCAAAATTGTGTCAAACATAAATGCAAATAAATATTAAGAATTATTTTCTGGGGTGCCTGTGTGGTTCAGTCACTTAAGTGTCTAACTTCAGCTCAGGTCATGATCTCCTCGTTCGTGAGTTCGAGCCCCACATCAGGCTCCATGCTGACAAAACGGAGCCTGCTTGGGATCCTCTCTCTCTCCACCTCTCTCTGTGCCCTTCCCCCACTCATGCTCGCTCTCTCAAAATAATAAACTATAAAAAAATTTTTTAATAATTATTTTCCACTGAAAATAAGCTTTGTATATACTTCTGCTTACATATCTTTAAAAAAGTTAAGATTAGTTTTCCTTTATAGAGATCCCACTCTTAGAAATAAAAACCTAAACAAGTTACTTGGTATTAATCAGGATTTAATTTTCAAGTACTTATCCAAATACAGATGAATTTAGCTTCAGATCTGATTAATAAAAATACCAATCTGTAAAAATATGTATACATACATATCAGTCTTACCTCACCATCCTGACATACACATTCATTTAAATATTCAATTATCTTGTCAATTAAGCATAACTTTTTCACCACAGCATGCATTTTAATATCTGTAAACCCCAAAAAAAGAAGTTACTAAGTGTTAAAAATTATTTTCTCAAGTTTTAAAAATACAGAACAGATATCCAAAACTCAAACTGTTAAAAATAGTTACACGTGGTGTTGAATTTTAGAGAATGAAACTTTGAACTTCTACTCTATATACACCTGAACTATTTGAAAACTTTTAAGGAACACGTACATCCTATTTACTTCTACAATGTAGAAATCAAAAACTATTACAAAAATAAGTTCAGACCCTAAAAACTACTAGAATTTTCAGTATATAAATGAATCCTTTTATTTGTACATGACAAATTATTTTCTTCATATTGTTTCATTGACAATTCTTCTGTTTTCCAAATCCATCACCTCAAACTGTTTAGAATTATCCACAAGTGACGTTAATAGCTTGCAACATGGTCATTTTCTATTAATAAACACTCAGATTTCAGGGGCGCCTGGTGGACTCAGGCAGGCAACTCTTGATCTTGGGAATCCTGAGTTTGAGCCCCACACTGGGTGCTGAAATGACTTAAAAAAATAAAAGTAAATAAATACAAACTCAGACTTCTAATCTCAAACTGCCAATAGCAAATATAAAGGGTAAGGGATTGTCACATACTATATGTATTTCTGAAAAACATTAACTCTTTTTTAATAACATACATACTGCGTGTGTGTGTGTGTGTGTGTGTGTGTGTATGTGCGTGCACGTTCACTGCTATGTACTGTTTATGTTCCCCCCAAATTCTTACGTTGAAACCTAATCTCCAGTGAGATATTAGAAATTGGGGCCTTTGGGAGGCAATTAGGTCATGAATGGTGGAGCACTGAAGAATGGCATGAGTGCCCTTGTCAAACAGGCCTCAGGGAGCTTCCTTGCCTCTGCTCCCTATGAGGACAGAGGGAAAAGACGGCTACCTATGGACCAAGAAGGTGGCTCTCACCAGACAATGAATCTGCTGGCACCTTGATCTTGCACTTTCAGCCCCCAGAGCTGTCAGAAACAAATTTCTGTTGTTCATAAGCTACCCAGTCTGTGGTATTCTATTAGAGCAGCCTAAACAGAGTAACACCTGTGCAAACACACACACACACACACACACACACACACACACACACAAAGAATTATCACTAGCAACAAAAGCTCTACTTGCTTATACATTAGTTATAAGTATTTAACATCTCTTAAGACAAATCATGTTCTCCTATACTCTCATTGAGAATATACATATATGCAATGAGAAAAACATAAATACTGTACCCATATTGATACTGAACTAGTAGCTGTGACTATAACTACCTTTAGCTGCCACTTAAAAAAAAAAAGTTCCCACTACTCACCAATACAGTGTACACCAAAATTATAAGTTTTATTTTTGGAATGTTAACAATACTGAAAGAATACTCTCTACAAGAGATTTTTGATCTTCTTAGTTAAGGCTGTCCACATTTTCTACAGCCTTATTTTCTGTAGTCTATATCATTGTTATTAAAGCCACAAATCTGCTGGATATGCTCTTTCAACTTACTCTCTCATCCCAGTTTCCACTAATGTCATGGCAGGAACATTAATTAAGCACATCCCATGTTGCGAGTCAGAAACAATCTTTTTATGTAAGTGCAAACTTATCATTTGTCTCAAAAATTATCATTTGTCTCAAATATTAAAGATAATTATATACATCACATACAGGAAAAAATAAAAAAACGGAAGAATGGAAGCCTATGGAATAACACTACAAATAAAGTTAACAGTATATTTTACTAGCTGTTTTTTAAAATAAACCTTTAAAGAAAACACATAGCTACAGTGCACTATTTTTATTTTATCCACCCACAAAGTACTGTTTGATTGATTTCTCTACCCAAGACAGAACAAACTGAAAACATCGTGTACTAGGTAAATTGAGAAAGGAACATTTGATTCACTGTTAGAATTATATCCATATCTTAGAAGGAAGACAATTCTATCACATGACATTCTACAGGTTAAATAATGGTACCGTAGACCAGGGATCAGCAAACTGTCTCTGAAAGAACTAGAAAATATGGTAGATGTTGCTGGTCACATATTGTCTTTGTCACATATTCTTTTTGTTTCTTTTTTCTAATAACTATTTAAAAATGTAAAAACCAGGGTGCCTGGGTAGCTCAGTCAATTGAGCATCCAACTATTCATTTTGGCTCAGGTCATGACCTCACGGTTTACAGGTTCAAGCCCCACAATGGGCTCTGTGCTAACAGCACAGAGCCTGCTTGGGATTCTCTGTCTCCCTCTCTGCCCCTCCCTGCTCATGCACACACGCTCTCACTCTCTCAAAAAAAATTAAATCAGTGAAAACAAAAAAAAAGTAAAAACCATTCTTAAGGGCTATGAGAAAAAAAAAAAAAAAAAGACCGTAGCCTGCATCTGGCCCCCAAAACTGCAGTTTGCAACCCCTGATACCACTGCACTTAGTTAGCTATTTCAAGTCAACTATCAGCAGTACAGCAATCATTTTCCTTAAAAGACATTACCTTGCATAATCACAGCTAACTGTTCTGCGGCTGACTTTCTCAAGACAAGATCGATATCATCTGAGGTAAAGATTTCATATACCTTTTCAACAGTCTCCAACTGAAAACCAAAAAAAAGAAAAAAAAAAGAAAGAATTTGTTTTCATGTACTTCAAATTGTCCAATAAAATTTTATAATTTATACCATAAGAACAAAAGCTTCAAAATCAACTTTACTTAAGTGATATATTCACATGATGTAAATTTGCAGCAATGATGCGCTATGTCAGGGAAAACTTAAGTTCTAAAACAAAGAGCCGTCATGTCAACTAAGCCTCTCTTCCTAAGGTAGGTTTTTGCCAGGAAGTCATTCACAACCCATTAGCCATCTTAAGAACTTCACAGAAAACATGCAAGCTACGTGACATTTCCATAGGTAGCAACCTGAGAAGAGTGATCCCAGACATGTGACTGGGGACTTCTGTGTGGCTCCCAAGAGCCACCGGCTAGAAGACCTTGGCCCCCTACCTTTCCTGCCTCTTACACACCCTAAGTACATGGCCCTCTAGGGCTTGCTGCCCAGCATTCCAACACAGCCACTCCCAACACTAGTCACTCTGTACCAGGACAGGGTCTGAGGTGGCAAACCCAACAGTGGAGTGGGGAGGGGAAGGGACAAAGACGACACTCCATTCACCACCCACTGCTATCTCCTCACCCTACCAGGGACTCACAAAGACAGTGCTAGAACCCCTACTCCCCACCACCCTCCGTATCACACACACGGCACAGGAGCAACTACCAGTGGTTAGTGCTCAGGGAGTCCCCGGCAGGACCTGGTGCGGGGTCAAGGCAGGTCGAGGCGACGATCCTCCTGCGAGGGCTGTCACCTGGCCCCAGATGCTTAGGTTAGAAGAACACTGTATGTGCTTCCCCATTTAAAAACTCCACTGTATTACCTGGAGCTGTACAATACTACCACAGGCTCTGGGGGGCTAGCCTAAACTTAGATAAAAACTGATAGACTGTATACTTGAAGCCACGAGAGAAGCTATCAAGCACAGGAATGAATCAATGATGATAACGAACAGCTTCCTTCATCTACTCCTGCACTGGTCCCGGACGGCGTGGGTACAGTCTTGGCTAATGATGGGGAGTTGGGCGCTACACCTCTGGAGGTACAGAAAGAGCCAAAGATTTAGAAAAGAGGTCAACAACAAAATCCCAGAACTACTATGACATTTAAGAAGTCCCTTTGCCACCCGTATTACTTTTTTCTTCTTGCAATGAAAAGGCTGATAACTTTTGTCATGGGAATGGTCTCCTTTTGGCTTAGAGGCTATTTTGAACATAAGAACAAGAAGAATTTCCGATAGTTTTTTACGTCAGTAGCATTTGTTTTTAAGAGTCACCAAAGAATTTCTTTCCACCGCGTTAACCTTATATATTTAAATTATTATTCTAATTAATTTGCATTTCCAGCATATATATTAAATGAAAAGGATATAAAGCCAGGCATGTAGTAGGCACTGAAGAAATCCAAGAAATATTTATTCAATAAATAAATGTATCCAGAAGCCAGATAAAGCAGAAGACAACTTCAAACTACCATGAATAACCACACTTGAAGGTAGCTAGCACCTGTTCTCAGATGCATAAACCAACTGAAGAACGTAACATAAAATATGTGATATACAAATATAGCAAGTAAGCACAAAATAAGAAACTCAAAAGTTATATTCACCTTAATAATCAGTTCTTTTCTGTCATCCAATTTGAGTTCAATAGGTTTCTTCACGATAAATAAATTAGTAACTCTGGAGAGAAGTCTGGCATCTATTGAAGGGCGCTTTACATGAGCCCCATCTTCCCTTGTAAGATGGCACGCTAAAAGCTTTAATGCTAGTGAACGGACCCTAAAGAAACAAAGTGTTCCAATCAACGTTTTGTAATATACAATGCCTATAAATTTTAAAAGCCTACAATCACAAAGCATTATTGTATATCAACACAATAATTAGCCATGCTTATACTGACATTACTAACAATGGTACTTTACTTTTCTATTAAAACTTTTGGTGTACAACCACAATTATTTTTTCAATTTTGTATTTATAAATAAACATCAGAAGTAAGGAATCAATAAAGTTACAGTTACAAATGAAGAGACAGACTCACTGAGACTGTCAACTTCACAGTCCACTATCAACACCATAGTCAACTGCAGTACATTAACCTGCAAATTACAACCCTAACTCCTGATTCCAAGTCCAGTGATCTAGCTCAAAATCAAAAATTATCACAGACTCATGAACAGAGTACAAACATTAGGTCAAACCTCCAGGAAAGTAATCACATTAATAAGTAAAATGTGATGTCTTAACAATATATGAAAACATTCTTATATTACGGGTTAAACAGATTCTTCTCAAATAAGGAAACGCAGGGGTGCCTGGGTGGCTCAGTCGGTTTAGCGATCAATTCTTGACCTCAGCTCAGGTCACGATCTCATGGTTCGGGTTGTGAGACTGAGCCCCATGTGAAGCTCTGTGCTAGGAGCGTGGAGCCCACTTGAGATTCTCTCTCACCCTCTCTCCCTCTCTCTGCCCCTTCCCTCTCTGTCAAAATAAATAAACTTAAAAAAAAATGTAAATATTTGTGATTCCCATCAAAATTCTGTTTTATCTGGAATGGATTAGAATTAAGGTCATTTCAGTGGCCAGGTGGGAGATTTCAAGAAAAGACTAGATATCGCATGCCATTAGACAACAAAATGGAAAAACAAAACACCATCAAGTAGACAAAGGACACTGAGTTGACAGACAGTGAGACAACTGGGTATCTATCACTACTCTGACAGGTTCCTGAACTATATAAAAACTGGGCAAGTTGTAAGCGAGTAATCCAAGTTCCAAGTTCCAGGTTTTAAGTATAGCTTATAAAACAAGAGTTAAGACCTGTGTACTCGGGGAGACCTCCCTACTGCGGCCAAGGCTGGGTCACCTTGCTGTGTGTGGTCCCGTCACCCTGAAGTTCCCATATCGTAACATTCATCTTGCATCATTACAACTAATAATAAAGTGTAACTGGTAAATGCTCTCCCCCCAATTGCACATCCAATTCTGTACGGGCAGTGCCGTGCTCACGCTGTGCGCGGTCACGTTCCCACGACCTGCCACAGTTCTTAGGCACACAGTTGACATCAATAAGTACTTGCCAAATTTAACAGAAAGCAGAAACTTACAGTAAGATTATTAATAGATACCATCTTCAGAGTACCAATATTTACTCCAAGATGGCGTGGGAAGTCAGGCAAACCTTCGCCCTATACCATATGCTGTTAGAACAGCTAGATACCTACACGAAGCTCTTCCTTTGCTGCCTTCGCCCCAGGCCAATGCCATCTGTATTAAACTCTGGGGCTGTCAGTTTAGGGACAGGCACAACTCCCAGTGAGAAGGCTGGAGTGGAATGTGGAAAGCATATATGTATGCATCTCCTCTAGTACGTAAATTTAGCGTCTTTTTAGGTTTAGCATGTGGCGCCAGAGTCCAGTTATTCCATTTATTTCCTTCAACCAATAGGTTTTGAGCAGATTTATGTCCAAAGTACTCTATGAAGTTCCAAGGACATAAAGACCAGCTGGTGGACAGGGTTCCGGCCTACGTGGAGTTTAGGGGCTGGTGGGACAGGGTAGAATTGACCAGATGAGAACAAGTATGTAATTCAAACTGTTTTGAGTTCCGAGTGACAGAGAATTACCTTACTGGGAGAGCGGTCTGGGCTGGCGGTGGGCTCCGGGGAGGGGATTTCTAAGTGCTCGGAATGTCCTGCCTGATTAAGTCAGTCTTTGTTTACCCGGGGACTACGGGCCTCCGAAGGTGCACGGGAAACAAACTTCTGTTGTGTGAAATCACCAAATCTGGGGGTGTGGCGTACTACAGTAGCACCTTAATAAAGGCACCCCCAGCCCCGTGGAGGCCGGTCCTGCGGAGCACAGCTCAACTCGCCCTCTGCCTGCATCACTTAACTCTACCGAACTTCATGTCTAGGCTGTAAGGTGCTACTGTCTCTTCTCTTGATTTCCCTCCCTGCGTTGTCTGAGCGCGTTAGACGATAGCCACCTACTTCCGGCGTTTTCAGTCTGATCATCTGCTTACAAATAAGCTCCTGTATTATCGGGACGGAGGTTTGAGTGAAGCAAAATCATCCACCGTCAAAAGGACATCTGGCCCTCCCAGCCTTTCAACCGACTCCGTAAGCCTTGACTTCTTCTCAGTGAGGGAAAACCTAACCCCCGTTACCTAAACAGCAACAGAAAGATCCACGGGGCACTGACAGAGAGGGCGAGACGACAGTGCATTTTTCTTCTTCTCGTTTGGTTTCAACGGCACTTAACACTACTGGTGGAGAAAAGAACACTTTTCCAGCTTCCCAAAGACGAGGACAAACGCCTGCTTACTCTGGTGTTCGGTCAACCGGCCCGCTACCCTTTGACCAAGGCCTGCTTTTCACAACGACCGCCCGTGGAGCAAAGGAGGGTGCCGGTTCCTGAGGAGACGCCGCGCGCGCGTCCCCGCGGCTCACCGTCAGCCCACAGCCCCAGCAACGGCACTTGGCGGCGCCGGAACGCGGACCGGTCCCACAGTGAGGCCGGCTGCCTCTGCGGACGCTCGGGGAACGCAGCTTCCCTTCCCTTTACCTTCGTCGGTTCTACCCTGCGTCAGAAGGACGCAACACCGAGGCCCCCCCCCCCCCCCCCCCGCCGTCCCCGCCGTCCCCGCTCTCGGCGCAGGCGCAGTCCGGGAGTGCACGGCTGTACTCACGGCGGCTTCTTCACGAGCAGGAGCCGCAGCAGGGCCCTCAGGTGCGCGGTGCCGGGAAGAGCCCCCTCGTCCGCCTCGGGGCTCGCTCTGCTCAGGAGGAGGACGCATTTTCCCAGAGGCTCTTCGGTGTCCGCGTAGCCCTAACGGATTTCGGAGAAAGGGAAGTGACCGTTTGCTGGACACATGCCGCTCGACTTTTTAACTTGGAAAGAAGAACTGCGGAGGCCCGTCGAGCAGCCCCCGGACTTCTTTCAGTTCGGCCGAAGGGTCACTTGGCAGAATGAGGTGAGAGGCTTACATAAAGCTGCGCTTAAAAATAACACTGCGGAACTTCAGGAAAATATGCCAACTCCCCCGACGCCCGCCAATTCTTCTATTTTCCAAGGCCCTGACTGTGGCACCTCCCGCGGAGGAGGCAGACACGAAGGGCCCCCTCTCCGCAAGGCCCGTTCCCAGAATGGCGCTGCCCATCCACTTTCCCACCCACAGACAGCGGGGTGGCGTGGGGGGGGGAGGGGAACTCCGGGGTGGGGGGACCCCAACCCCCTCGCTCCTCCCCCTCCATCACCCAGCGCGAGTGCCGGAAAAGCCTGTTCCCCAGAACCTGTTAATCGAAGTCCCGTACGTACAGGGATGGAATTCACCAGGCAAGTTTCAAAAACATACCACGTGCTTCAAAAGCCCCGCGAGCCTTGCCCGACAGCCTCCACGGAAGGCCGAGTTCCGGGCTTCGGTCCGTGTCACACGCCTGCTCCTCGCTTCTCACCCCCCCCCCCCCGTACGTGAAGTGCACGCGCGCAAAGGAGCTAGCACCGCGCCCTGCTCGCCCCACCCCCCATCTCCCTCGCCACGTGACAGCTCTGCTGTGTGCACGTGCTTCCGTCAGTCACACTCGACGCCAGACAAACGGGACGGGAAGTGGGGAATCGCTCCGAGTACCTGCAGCACGGGAATGACAGGACACAGAGACTCAATAAACTTGCTCCAGGTCACCGCTGTCATCATCAGTCGTCCCTGCAGCAGATACATCAGAATGGCCTTGGCAGCGGCGTTCACCTGCCCGACGAGACGACACGATCAAAGAACCCGACGAAGTGAGGTCTCCCGCTAAGTCACCGTATGTGCCCGTAACTCTGTGCAAAATCTGGGAAGGTGCTCCAATTAACCTCCCTTCCTTCAAATGTTCACATTCTGCAGCTTCACCTTACATTCTGGCCTCAACCCGTCTTCCTCCCTAACGATAAGGATTTCCTTGTGGTTTTGTTTTTTGTTGTTTTTGTTTTACATTTAAGGTATATTTTTCCATTCAATACAATGTTCCCTCATACTACAACCTGCTTTTCATAACTACTGTACAGTCGTAGCCTACATGAAAAACATAAACAGCTTCATCTGAATTCTTTGAGAACAAGTATGTCCTATATTTTGACTCTCACATTTTCCTTAACATTTCTTTTTATGTAAATAACACCGCAACTAAACCCATACATCAAAAGCAAGTTTCTTCTCAGCTTCTCATCACACTATCTACTTATATTACAATATTATCTTCATTTAACCGAGTATAATTATATTTGTCTTTTGCATTTACTCTTAACATGGCCATACCTCATTTTTGGGTTCCTGAATGCCAAATGCAGAGATTTCATACAGAACTTTCGGGTGAAGTAGAAAATGAATTCCATTACAAAGTGAAGACACAGGCTTAGTGACATTATGGACACCTAAACATTCCTGTAAAATAGTTTTAAAAAAATTCAGTGACACTAATTCTCCAAAGGACTCCTCTTTCTTCTGTTGACACTTTTTCACTTCATTGAAACTTTTCTTTTACCTAATAGAGGATGAAAAAAAGTTCTCTTGCCTGAGCTTTTGAGTCTACATGATACACGTGTTATGTTACTCTCTGCCAACAAGCAGTTTTCATAATGATAAACATAAAAAAATAACATAACAAACTTATCCCAGGGTGTTTATATTTTGCTTACTGAGGTTTGAGGAAGAAAAACAAAATTCAAATGAAAACAGACTTGAAGTTTTGGGGGAAAGGGAGGACAACATATATGCAGGATATTTATCATCAATATATTGATAATACATCACTGAATACAAGTACTGACTGCGTACTGTCTCTCAGACTCATTATCACAAATTCTTTTCTCAATCGGAGCTAGAGAACACTGTTTTCTTAGGGACTGCCTAAGATGGCAGAGGGGGAAAAAGCTCCCTGAAATATTAACAGAATTTAAATACAATATAAAAAGGTAAACATAAAATCCACAGTGACTCTCAGAAATGAAATTTTCTTTGCTCTGCAAAATTCTACTTCCTAACCACTACCAATAATTCAAAGGTCAAAAAGTTATACATACACATACGTACATATACACACACGTATTTATACATATTTTTTCTCTTTAGATTTTAACTTCATGCCAGACAGCAACTGTATATTCTGAGCTTTTGAAAGAGCATAGCCTTGGCTTATGGTTTAAGAAAAGC
Source organism: Lynx canadensis (assembly GCF_007474595.2). Taxonomy (NCBI): domain Eukaryota; kingdom Metazoa; phylum Chordata; class Mammalia; order Carnivora; family Felidae; genus Lynx; species Lynx canadensis. The sequence continues at coordinate 7,821,207 of NC_044314.2, read as the reverse complement.
TCTGTCACTTACTTCCTCAAAACACTTAAACTCTCTGACCTTCAGTTTCTTAATGGGAATAAGACGCGATCCTTAATGAAACACCTCTCATCACTAAATACACATCAACTTACCTATACTGGTCTTTATGCCAAACAAAAAAGCACTAGAATCTCATCCAAGACCAATCCTGCCCGTAACCTGCATCCTAGCTGTCCTCCTAACACCTGTTCCTGTACCTGTGTTCCTGCACAGTTCCTGCACCTGTGTCTTCTTCTCCAGCACCTTTACTTCCTCTTCTTCCAGGGTTAGTCCTGTGACTCTGTCACATGCTCTAAGGGTCCCCGGATCTAATATGCCCCTGCTGCTACCAGTCCATCTTCCAGCTCTCCATCGCAACACAGCACAAGTCCTAGGCCTCTACGTGCTCACTCCCAGGTTGTCCTCCACCCACACCAGCAGGACCTCAGGCCCCATCACCCCACAGAAGCCTCCTGTCAACTTCGTGACACTGAACCCAATGCGTTCATCTCTGTTGTCATTTGACTCTGCCCAGGATACCATACTCCCCTCTCCTCTCAGACACTTCTATATTTCTGTTGCTGGCTCCTGCTGTGCCCACCTTCCATCTGGTTAGACCCTAGATGGCCTCTCCCCAGTCTCTCACCAGATGACCCAACTTGGCCTTGTGGCTTTCAGCACCATCTCTGTGCTGATGACTCAAAATTTTACAGCTAGTCTGGGCTCCACACTCCAGAAGACAGTTTGGTGCAAAGCTTAAGAATAGAGTTTAGGAGTCAGACTGTCCGGGTTCAAAGTCCAGTTTTACTACTTCTAGACCTTGGACAAGTTCATAGCATCTCTGTTTTTTCAAGAGAGAATACATACTTTATAGTGTTATGAAGATTAAAGTAGGGAATACATTTATAAAAGTACCTGATATACAGAATAAATGTTAGTTGTTATCACTATTATTGCCACCATCATATAACTGGCATTATTATTATTATTATATTCAACCATCTACTTAGCATCTCCACTTACATGTAAAAAGGGATCTCAAATTTAACACATTCAAAATAATTCTATCCAACCCACAATCCAACACTGGGGACAATATGATCAATCCAATTACTAAATCCCAAACCCCAGAACTCCTCCTTGATGCTTTCTATACCCTACTCCCATTACCAGTAGACCAACCAGCTCTACATCCATTATGTATCCTGAATTCATTTTCTTCCCAGCATCTCCACCACATCATCGTATCTCACTGGGGCCACTACAGTGGAATTGGCCTTTTGGCTTCCACTCTTGATCCCTGACAATTGATTCTCCACACAATAGGAAGAGTGATCTTTTTAAAAAAGGTAATCAGATCAAATCAATTTCCTGCATAAAATCATTCATAGCTTCTCACTGTATTTAGAATAAAATTCAAAGCTTTATAATGGTTGGCAAGGCATTTCAAGGAATTATTTAAAGTCCATTTCAAATATCTGAACATCAAAGCCAATTCCACTATTCTAAATTTCTGAGTGTAAGAACTATCCCACGCATATGGAGCTCAGCTTCTTGACCTCCTCATCTCAATAACATTACCAGCCCGATATCTCAGAGCACTTCAACTTACCTTTCACTTGTTTTCCTTCTAAAATCACAAATACAGGTTTCTACCTTGCTTAACACTTTGTAACATACTATTTCCCGTGACCTCCAGTGTATAATCCTAACTACTTCCTTCCCTCTGGCCTTTACTTCCTCTGATTCTATGGGCTATCACTTCAGCTACTCAGCTTACTTTCACCAAAGGCCTTCCCTCCCATCCTCAAGGAAAAACCACAATGCTCCACATTCTCCAAAACCACAAACAGCTAGCCAAAGATAACTATGCAAAGAAGATTCGTTTCACTTACGAGATTATTAAGACAATCAACTGGGCTCTCATTGCAACCCCCAAATCCTTCTATTTGATTATATCAAACTTCTACTCATATCAGTCATTTCAAACACATTGCAAATACCACTTACTCTCAATCTCAAAGAGAATATACAATTCAACTTGCTGCTACACCTAAGCCCACCTAAGTTCAGTTAGCTATCAATATTCTAGATCCCAGTGCCTTCAACTTTCAAAGGCACTAGCTTCTCCTAATTAGCCACTTGTCACCCTCTACCTTTCCCTCTCAACTGGTTCTTTTGAGGAATATTTCAACATATTAAATGAAGATATAACTTCCTAACAAGCCCCTCCAGGCTATGGTACTTATCAACTCTGTCAAATCCATGGAAACAAGGCAGAAGTAATTATAAAACCACTGTCTACAGAATATAAGATTCCCCAAGTATAAACTACCTGCCAAAGATAACCTTACAATCAAAAATCACATCACGGGTTGGCTGAAAACAACAACATAAAAGAGATCCAATAGCCATAATAAATGAAAGCATTTGATGTAATAGATGATGTAAATAAGATTATAAAATTAGTATGTTTAAAATTTTCAAAGAAACAAAAGAAGAAAATGAAAGACTATTGTGAAAAGAATGAGTTAAAAAAAGAAGCAAAGAGGGGTGCCTGGGTGGTTCAGTTAGTTGAGCCTCCAACTTCAGCTCAGGTCATGATCTCACGGTTCCTGAGTTCAAGCCCCCCATGAGACTCTGTGCTATCAGTGTAATGGCTGCTTCGGGTCCTCTGTCCCCCTCCTTCTCTGCCCCTCACCTGCTTGTACTGTATCTCTCAAAAATAAATAAACATTAAAAAAATATTTTAAAAAAAGTATAGTAATGAAAAATGGAATAAGCAAAATCTAAAACGATGAATAAATTAAAAGCAACAATGATGAGTTAAAGATGGATGTTATTTATAAGAAAGAAAAAACAAGGGCACTTTGCTTGGGTGGCTCAGTCAGTTAAGCATCCAAACCTTGGACTCTTGATTTTGGCTTGTGTTATGATCTCTCGGTTCATAGGATCAAGCCCTGTGTCCGGCTTCACACACTGAGCGTGGAGCCTGCCTGGGATTTCCTCTTCCCCTCTCTCTGGCCCTCGCCCACACGCACATGCATGCTTTCTCTCTCTCAAAATAAATAAACTTTCAAAAATACATATATATTTTAAAAAAGAAAAAAACAGAAAAATAACAACTGTTGGGGACCATGCAGAGAAACTGGAAGCGTTATGCACTACTGGTAGGGATGTATAATGGTGCAGCCACAATGGAAAACAGCATGGCAGGTCCTCAAAAAATTAAAAACAGAACTACCATATGATCCAGTAATTCTACTTCTGGATATACACTCAAAAGAAATAAAAGCAGGGACTCAAACAGATATCTGTATGCCCATGTTCAAAGAAGCACTGTTCACAATAGCCAAAAGAGGGAAACAACCCAAATCTCCTTGAACAGAGGGTGGCAGGTCAACAAATGTGGTATTTACATGCAACAGAGTATTATATAGCCTTTAAAAAGGAATGCAATTCTGATATATGCTGTAACATAAATGAACCTTGAAGACATCATGCTAAGTTCAAAAAAAAAAAAAAAAAAAACAAACCAGACACAAAAAGGCAAACACTGATTCCACTTATATGAGGTACCTAGTGCAGTCTCATTCAGACAGAAAGCAGAATGTTGGCTACCAGGAGCCGGGGGGAGGGAGAGTGGGGAGTTATTGTTTAATGGGTACAGACTTTCAATTTGGGAAGTTAAGTTTTGGAGATGGGTAATGATGACAGTTGCACAACAATGTGAATGTACTTGATGACTCTTAACTGTACACTTATAAATGATTAAATGGTAAATTTTGTGTCATGTATATTTTACTACAAATTTTAAAAAGCAAATTAGACATGGGTGAGGAAAGAATTAGCATCCTGAATGACTGCACTGAGGAATCCCAGCCAACCAAATCAAAACAAGACACAGAAAATGGGAAAGAGGACTTAAAAGACACAAAGAGTAAAATGAGGTCTACCTAGATCTAATGAGAGTTCTACTTGGAGAGAACAATAAGGATAAGGAAACAGCAGTGATTAAGAATTATCCAGAAATGAAGGTAGATATGAGTCTTTTGGCTAAAGAGTGATAAACAAGATAAATAAAAAATGTACACAAAGACACACTGTAATGAAACTGTAGAACACCGGAGACAAGGAAAAGATCTTAAAAACAAGTAAACAACAAAAAAAGAAAATTATAATTTAACTGATAGCAGACTTCTCAAAAATGATAGAAGCCAAACAAAGCCTATTGGCAAAGTGCTACGGAAAAACAGCAATAGACCTATATAGTTCTCTATCCACCTAAACTATCATTCAGGAATAAGGTAAAATCAAGGCATTTTCAAACACATGTACTAACAGTTACAGACTGTCAATGAAAATACTGAAAAAAATATTTCAGTAAAAAGTAGACTGAACCTAAATATGTATCAATAAAAAGTGTTTTCAATCTAAAGAGCAGTTAAGAAGAATGAATTGGTAAGATCTGAGTCCTACCATTAAATGAAAGCCATAAGGCAGCAAAAACATATGTACACTATGAAATTATATACTTTTTTAAGCAGAAAAAACAATTGCATACATTATTTATAAAGACATTCATACATAGTACAAATATATATATGGACAAACACCAATTATGTAAGAGTGGTTGTCTTGGTGGATGAAAGAAGAGGAAAAAGGAAAGAAGCTTCAGTTATAACTAATATTTTTATTTCTCTGAATAAAAGAGGGTTAGAAGCAAAACTGGCAAAATGTAAACATTTGTTTTATCCAGTTAGTATTTACAAGAATGATGAATATAAAAGTACATTTTCAAGAGTACACAGTAACATGTATCTTTCAGTACTGATCTATGTACAACGTTCTTTGCAATATTGAAATAGTTAATATTTTATGTACTACTCTATGCTGAAATATTTTATAACTTAAAAATGAAAGTATTTTCTTCAAAAGAAAAATAGTACTATAGCTAACACTAAAACATTTAAGCCAAATAACCTAAATTTTTTCCTAACCAAAGAAATCACTTTTGAACACATGATAGAAATCATTTTCTTACAATACTTCCATCATTAACACAACATAAATGTCTTTTTAATTAATTTATTTACTGTTTAATTTACATCCAAGTTAGGTAGCATATAGTGCAACAATGAGTTCAGGAGTAAATTCCTTAATGCCCCTTACCCATTTAGCCCATCCTCCCTCCCACAACCTCTCCAGCAACCCTGTTTCTTTTCTATATTTAAGAATCTCTTATGTTTTGTCCCACTCTGTTTTCATATTATTTTTGCTTCCCTTTCCTTATGTACATCTGTTTAGTATCTTAAATTCCTCATATGAGTGAAGTCATATGATACTTATCTTTCTCTAATTTTGCTTAGCATAATACCCTCCAGTTCCATCCACATAGTTGCAAATGGCAAGATTTCATTCTTTTTGATTGACAATACTCCATTGTACATATATACCATATCTTCTTTATCCATTCATCCATTGATGGACATTTGGGCTCTTTCCATACTTTGGCTATTGTCAACAGTGCTGCTATAAACATTGGGGTGCATGTGCCCTTTCAAACAGCACACCTGTATCCCTTGTGTAACTACCTAGTAGTGCAATTGCTGGGTCGTAGGGTAGTTCTATTTTTAATATTTTGAAGAACCTCTACTGTTCTTTCCAGAGAGGCTGCACCAGTTTGCATTCCCACCAGCAGTGCAAAAGAGATCCTTTTTTCTCTGCATCCTCACCAATATCTGTTGTTGCCTGAGTGGTTAATTTCAGCCATTCTGATGACTGTAGGATGGTATCTAATGGTGGTTTTGATTCATATTTCCCTGATGATGAGTGATGTTGAGCATCTTTTCATATGTCTATTAGCCATCTGGATTTCTTCTTTGGAAAAGTGTCTATATATGCTTTTGCCCATTTCTTCACTGGATTGTTTTTTGGGTGTTGAGTTTAATAAGTTCTTTATAGATTTTGGATACTAACCCTTTATCTGATATATCATTTGCAAATTCCATTCCATTGGTTGCCTTCTAGTTTTGCTGATTGTTTCCTTCGCTGTGCTTTTAAACTTGACAAGGTCCCAATATTTCATTTTTGCTTTTATTTCCCTTGCCTCCAGAGACATGTTAAGAAGTTGCTGCGGCCAAGGTCAAAGGGGTCAAAGTAGCTTGTTTTCTCCTCCAGGATTTTGTTGGTTTCCTTACATTTAAGTCTTTCATCCATTTTGACTTTATTTTTGTGTATGGTATCAGAAAGTGGTCCAAGTTCATTCTGCATGTCGCTGTCCAGTTTTCCCGACACCATTTGCTGAGGAGACCATCTTTTTTCCATTGGATATTCTTTCCTGCTTTGTCAAAGATTAGTTGGTCATACATTTGTGGGTCCATTTCTGGGTTCTCTATTCTGTTCCATTGATCTGTTTTTGTGCCATTATTATACTGTCTTGATGATTACCTCTTTGAAGTCTGGAATTGTGATGCCTACAGCTTTGGTTTTCTTTTTCAGGAATGCTTTGGCTATTTGGGGTCTCTTCTGGTTCCAGACAAATTTTAGGATTGTTTGTTCTAGCTCTGTGAAGAATGCTGGTGTTATTTTAATAGGGATTACACCGAATATGTAGATTGCTTTGGGTAGTATCGACATTTTAACAATATTTGTTCTTCCAATCCAGGAGCATGGAATATTTTTCCATTTTTTTTGTGTGTGTCTTCTTCAATTTCTTTCATAAGCTTTCTAGAGTTTCAATATATAGATTTTTCACCTCTTTGGCTTGGTTTATTCCTAGGTATTTTATGGGTTTTGGTACAATTGTAAATGGGATCAATTCCTTGATTTCTCTTTGTGCTGCTTCATTATTGGTGTATAGAAATGCAACCAATTTCTATGCATTGATTTTATATCCTGCGACTTTGCTGAATTCATGTATCAGTTCTAGCAGTTTTTTAGTGAAGTCTTTGGGTTTTCCACACAGAGTATCAGGTCGTCTGCAGAGCTAAAGGTTGACTTTCTCCTTGCCAATATGGATGCCTTTTATTTCTTTGTGTTATCTGATTGCTGAGGCTAGGGCTTCCAGCCCTATTCACCACCACTTGAATAACAGTGGTGAGAGGGAATATCTTTGTCATGTTCCCGACCTTAAGGGGAAAGCTCTCGGTTTTCCCCCATTGAGGATGATATTAGTGGTAGGTCTTTAATAAATGGCCTTTATGATCTGGAGGTACAATCCTTCTATCCCTACTTTCTTGAGGGCTTTTATCAAGAAAGGGTGCTGTATTTTATCAAATACTTTTTCTACAGAGTTGTTTAGTTTTTTAATTCATTTTTGACAGAGAAGAGAGAGAAAAAGGGAGTGGGGGAGGGGCAGAGAGAGGGAGAAAGATTGAGAATCCCAAGAAGGCTCCACACTTTCAGTGTGGAGCACGGTGTGGGGTTCAAACTCAAAAACTGTAAGATCATGACTGGAGCCAAAATCAAGAGTTGGAGGATTAAGCGGCTGAGCCACCCAGGCGTCCCTAATTTTAGAGTTTTGGCTTTTTTTAATGTTTATTTATTTTTCAGAGAGACACAGAGTGCAAACAGAGGAGGAGCAGAGACAGAGGGAGACACAGAATCTGAAGCTGCCTCCAGGCTCTGAGCTGTCAGCACAGAGCCCGGCGCTGGGCTCAAACTCACAAATTGCGAGACCATGATCTGAGCTGAAGCCAGATGTTTAACCAACTGAGCCATCCAGGCGCCTCCCTAAATTTAGATTTTTAGTAAGAGAACCCAATGGCGCCCAGCTGGCTCAGCAGATAGAACATGCGACCCTTGATATCAGGGTTATAAGTTCAAGCCTCACATTGGGCATGGAGCCTACTTTAAAAGGAAAATAAAATGCTATTTAAAAAAGAAAAAGAAAGAAAGAAACAGAGGAAGGAAGAAAACCCACTATTTGCTCTCCCCACCAAAAACAAAACAAAACAAAACCCAAAAAACCCACCTTAATAATTTCCAAACAGCAGTTGTAAGTTTCAACTTTCACTTGCAGTAATGGGTGAGATAACATTCGAAGAAACACCTTCTGACTTTCTCCTTGAAGTAATGGACTGGCCTGTGCAGATTTCCAGCTGGTAAAAAGGTAAAACATCCAAGACATCTAAGGTAAGCGAGTTACTAAAGAGATTGAAAAGAATATTGGAAAGGGTTTCTTCCTACTCCAGTTCCTCCAAGTGGGATCTTATTTAACTAACCCAATATTAATATCTATCCAAGCACTTGTTTCAAGGCAGAAAATATTCTCTTCAAAAGTACCCAAGGGGTGCCTGGGTGGCTCAATTGGTTAAGCGTCCGACTTCAGCTCAGGTTGTGATCTCACGGTTCGTGAGTTCAAGCCCCACATCAGGCCCTGTGCTGACACCTCAGAGTCTGCTTCAGATTGTGTCTCCCTCTCTCTGCTCCTCCTCTGCTCATGTTCTGTCTTTCTCTCTCTCAAAAATAAATATCAAAAAATATATTTTTTTTTAAAGTACCCATACAAGTCTTTAAAAACCCATATTTGGGGGCGCCTGGGTGGCGCAGTCGGTTAGGCGTCCGACTTCAGCCAGGTCACGATCTCGCGGTCCGTGAGTTCGAGCCCCGCGTCGGGCTCTGGGCTGATGGCTCAGAGCCTGGAGCCTGTTCCGATTCTGTGTCTCCCTCTCTCTCTGCCCCTCCCCCGTTCATGCTCTGTCTCTCTCTGTCCCAAAAATAAATAAAAACGTTAAAAAAAAAAATTTAAAAACCCATATTTGGAATGTAAACTGATACAGCCATTATGGAAAACAGTACAGTGTTTCCTCAAAATTAAAAATAGAACTACTATATGATCCATCAATCCCACTTTTCATTATGATTCCAAAGGAAATGAAATCAGTATCGCAAAGAAATATCTGTTCTCCCATGTTCATCCTAGGTATTACTCATAACAGCCAATACAGTCGACCTCTGAACAACACAAGGGTTAGGGGCACCAACCTCTATGCAGTTAAAAATCCATGTATAACTTCTGACTCCCCAAAAACTTAACTACTAATAGCTTACTGTTGACCAGAAACCTTCCCAATAATTTTAACAGCCAATAATACATATTTTGTACGTTATATGCATTATACATTGTACTCTATTATAATAAACTAAGCTAGAGGAAAAAAGGTTTGAACAATCATAAGGGAAAAGACATTTACAGTAGTATACACATATTTATTGAAAAAAATCTGGGGCGCCTGGGTGGCTCAGTCAGTTAAGCATCCGACTTCGGCTCAGGTCATGATCTCACAGCTTGTGAGTCCGAGCCCCACGTCAGGCTCTGTGCTCACAGCTCGGAGCCTGGAGTCTGCTTCGGATTCTGTGTCTCCCTCTCTCTCTGCCCCTTCCTCACTCATGCTCTGTCTCTCTCTCTCTCTCTCTCTCTCTCTCTCTCTCTCTCAAGAATAAATAAAACATTTAAAAAAAAAGAAAAAAGAAAAAAATCTGCATTACCCTCGCAGTTCAAACCTGTATCATTCAAGGGTAACCATATATGGAAACAACTCAAGTGTCCATTAATGGATACACAAGTAAAGAAAATGTGGTGTATATATACAATGGAACATTATTCAACCTTAAAAAAAAAAAAAAAAAGGAAATCCTATCGTTTGTGACAACACAGATGAAGCAGGAGTCCATTAGGCTAAGTAACTTAAGCCAGGTACAGAAAAGGCAAATACATGGCATAATCTCATTTACGTGTGTAATCTAAAGAAGTCAAACTCATAGAAGCAGAGAGTAGAATGGTAGTGACCAGGGACTGAGGAATAGGAGAAATAGGGAGATGTTGTTCAAAAGGTACAAAGTTTCAGTTATTCAGAATGAATACATTCTGGAGATCTAATGTACTCTATGAGGACTAGAGTTAATAATACTGTATTGTATCCTTGATACTTGTTAAGAAAACAGATCTTAAATGTTCTTACCACACACACACACACACACATAGTGACTATGTGAGGTAATAAATAAATAAATCCCATACTTAATCAATATTTATCATCATGGATAATCAATATTTATCATCATGGAATTTACTCCTTCCAAAAGCAATGAAGACCCTAAATTCTAAATAGGAATCTGCTCCAATGTCTTCAAAATAAATTAAACAGTGCATGACGCATTCTAAAAATCCATATAGGAAAACAGTAGGAAGCAATGAAACTTACATTTAAAAACCCTCATTTTAAGTTATTAATCAAAACTTTAGAGACAAACAAACACATATGCTTGAATACTTGGTTTGGATGGACACCAAAACAAATGTATAAAAATCCAGGGATAATTCATTTTGATTATAGGCATGGTATTTTTAAAGTTTACCCTATAAAATAGTTAACTGCCCTAACGTAGCTATACATATACAGTTCAGAGGTCAAACATACATAAAAACAATTTTAATTAAAAAACAGTAAAAATTAAGGCCAGTTCTATTTTCATTGTTCCTAAGTGCACACACACACACAATATATCCTATAATAACATAATCATATCAAGAAAGTGAGTATTACATCTTTGAACACATGCAGATGATTTCCTTTATTAGGGGGAAATGCTGATGATAGGAAAAGCTTCGCAAGGCTTGGTCTGCCAGCTCCACTAATTCTAAGAGATTCTTCTCTCCCTAAAAAAAACAGCAGAAGGGAACAGTAAATGTCAAGTTCATGTACAGTAGAATTCTCAACAGCTAACTAAGCAACTTCAAGAAATTAGATCATTCAAAGACCCTGAGACTGTTCACATTTGCTTAAGCCCACTTTCCTAACAAGCAAACTAAAAATGTCAGCTTAGGGGGGAAAATTCCTAGCTAAATGCCACAAGAGACTATTTTTCACTTCCAAGTAGGCTTAAAGTTACAATCGAGTGGCCACGTTCTTTGACAGTTTGTAGCCCTATCTCCCTACTAACTGTAGACTCAAAGCAGGACTTGTGTATTTTATGATCCACTCCCCCTTCTACATGCTGACCACTTTTACAAACATAAAGGACAACCAACACATCATGATTAACTGACCATGCAGAATATCACGGAAATAATTTGACAATCTGAACTTCTATCACGGAAGAAACAAGAAGCCAGCAGCAGTGAGATATGGCAAAACAAAAGGAAAAAATAACAGGTGAATAAAGGAAAATTAGAACTAAGAGGCTGAGATAGCTTCCACTGTAGGAAACAAAAGGAATAAAAATTTATTTCCTAATTTTTTAGATCTTCAGGACCCATTTTGGTACTTCCAAACAGTAAACAACTATTATAGTCAGTGTCTATTTTAAGACTCATAAACCCCTTTACTGACAACATACTAAATATCCTAAAAGTATCTCTAAAAGGGATAAATAACAATACATAATCTTTGCTATAACACTGCACCTACAGTCATTCTACCTTACAATCTACCTCATTATTGTATTTAATAAAAAATCAGGCTCTTTGTGTATGTAATAAGTCTATGAAATATTAAAGGAAAAATATGTCTACAGAAAGCACTAAAATGGCCCTTATAGTTGTTTATGTCAATTGTCACTGTTCACACACAGTAAGTCACTTCAAAAAGGAACTCTCTATTCAATATTAAGACATTGATAATAATTACTGCCTTTTCAAAAACCAATGGGTCTCATCAATACACACCAATCATTATTCTAAAGTCTTTATTTTACCTTTACACAAATCATATACTTACCTTGATCTGAAAAATGAACGCTCAACAATAAAGTATCTCACCTCCAATATTCAATTGTTATATGTCCATCAGTTTGAAAGTATGGGTTATGTTTTCTAAATATTTTATCAAAAGAATATTTAAAAGACATTAACAGAACTTTTTACCTCCTTCCCAACATCAGACAGGAAGTTACAGGTACATTCGATTGAATAAACAGCCTCCGCAGTTCGTTTATAAATACTGTAGTTTTCAGAATTCAGCTGTTCCAAATATGCCACAACAGCTTCGTGAATATTTGGATATTCCAAAGAAATAGGCATGTCCAAAGAAACTAAAAATAATGCTGCTGACAAAGGCTCTGGTAAAAAGTGGCTTGCCTTAACGAATAAAAAAAAAAAAAAAGTTAAAAATTGTTTTAGAAAAATATGGTAGACTATGATTTTAATATAGCTAGCTCAACTTTTTATTTATATCATTGTTTATCACAAAGCCTATGCTTCTCCAAAGAAAATTCTATTCCTTAACACACCATTCACTTCTATGTCTCATTCAATGTAATTTTTCTCTGCTCAAAACAACTCAAGTCCAAATTTCAACTCGTTCCAAAAGCCTGGCACACAGGATAGTTCCTTCTTCCCCAAACCAACAACCAGAGTCACTCTCCCCACCCCCCAGGCCGTGAACCTTGTTTATATCTCTGCTACTAAACTGAAGGCAGGAGGCTTTCTGATCTAAGTATTTCATGCTGTGCACATAAATCTGCAGAATAATGCAATAAAGTCCTGAAAACAAGAGCACTTCTCCACTGAAGCTGAACACATAACCCAGGGCTTATTAACTACATATTGAATTGAATAACGCTAAATCAAACACAACTATAGATTGATTTGAACAGAAATTGATTTTTCGTTTAGTTCATATTTCAGAGGGGAAAGGAGAAATTCAACAATTACATAGTTCTAAAACACTCAGAGAGGAGTGACCCTTAATTAGTATAAAATTAACATGCCCAAATGAAATATTATACATTTTGTAACCTTAAAGCAATTGATTTAAAATTGAAAGAACTGTTTCTTTGGGTTCTGTTTTTTAATGACTCTAGTTTGGTGATAGCATTCTATGAATGAAGGAAACAAAAAGGATTCAAAATTCAATGTTTGGAGAAAATCTTTTGGCATAGCCTATTACTGTGGCTGAAATGCTGTCTTTATTAAAGGGCAGGCTTGGTCACCATTTATTTCATGCATATCCTATTTTAAGAATAATTATTAACTGCCTGAAAATCTAACATTAAGGGCTAAATCAGCTAAATGATGCTTCTAAAATCAAATAAAGTTGCCAAATAAATATCAGAAACTATAGGAATCAAATTTTTAGTTCTATGTAATCATGAAATAAAGCCCCAACTATTAAGACAGCAGCTATTAGAAAATCAAGAGAAATTTCATGATTCTGTGAAGAACTCTCTTAGGGGGGAAAAAGAGAGGCAAACTAGATTATCTGCTCACCTATGGTTTGCTCACTCAGCAAATACTTGCTGGGCCCCTACTATGTTCCCCTACAGTATGCCAGGAGTCATTCCAGACCCTGGAGGCACAGCAGGAAACAAACAGAACCTCCACCCTCACGAAGGGAACATTCCAGTGGAGAAGGCAGAGTAAATCGATATATTTCATAAGATAGCAGGTGTGGCCAGCAAGTGCTAAGGCAGAAAACAACAACAACAAGAGATGGGAAAGATGGAGAGGAACAGCAACCTGGGGGGGAAGTGCTACACTCTAGAGCAGCAGGGAAGGCCTCTCTGATAGGGTGGCATTTGAATCTCTGGCAGAAAAGCACCCATAGAAGAGTGAACTCCAAGTACAAAGGCCCAGAGACGAGGAGGCCAGTGCAGTTACCACTGAGGGATGGGGTTGAGGGCACTGGTGAACACATCAGGCAGGGCTCTGGGTCATCTTAAGACTTGCCCCTGGGGAAGCACTGGGAAATTTCAAGCAAGTATCAAGAGCAGCCTACAGGAACAGACGGAAAAGGGCAAGGGTGGAAGTGAGAGATAGATGAGGAAGCTGCTGCAACAACCTAGGCAAGAAAGGTGCCTCGAACTCAGGTAACAACGGTGCGAACAGCAAGAAGGGTTCAGACTCCAGACAGATGTCAAGGAAGAAATGAGAAATTTTGTGGAGGGACTGGATCCAGCTGTACGTGAAAGACAGGAATCAAGGATGACTCTAAGCGTTCTGCCTGATCAGCAATCAACCAGAAGAACGAAGGTGCTATCCACCCAGAGAGGCAAGACCGTAGAAAGACCAGAGAAGTGAAGAATTAGGGTTGAGACACGTGATGTTGGAAACATCGATCATCGCCCAAGTGAAGGTGTCAAAAAGGATGTTGAATCTACGAGTTTGCGCTTCAGGTGACACATGTGGTCTGGAACTATGAGTCGAAGAGGTGTCGGCAAACAGATGCTGTTTAAAGACCACAAATGGGTCAGTCCTGGGTTTCTATTCCTTTCAAAGGTTAGAGGGAAAGAAGAATTAGCAAAGGAGACTGGGAGTTGGGCACTGCGCTAAGATAGTAAAGCCTCACGGATCTAACTCCAAAGGTGCTGTGTTCTAGTTTAAAAAGAGCTTTCTCTGACTCTAGTCAGAAAAGTAAGAACAGCTGATGTGAGAATTCAGCACCAAGCAGATGTTTAGCAGATCTCACTCACGTAATAAATATTAATTTCCTTTCTTTCTTTTCACCCCATCACTAAGAAATTCTGACATCTTCACTCTCCATACCTACACATAAAACTTCATCTCAGCAACTCAAAGCACCATGCTCCAATCTCAGGTTGAATCCTGGCATAGTCCAGCGGACTGATCACAGTCAACAGACTGAAGACCGCCATCCTACATTTATCAGCATTATTCACCTGTCAGTCAGAACTAAAAGTGAAGCCACTTCAGGGCAAATCCATCACCACTATTAGATAAAAAGAATCAACAATACTATCTCGAAGGCTGGAGTCGGGTGGGGTGGGGGGATAGGAGGGATATAACATTGCTCTCTCTGAACCTTCCCACTCAGAGCAGGCACGGCCTCATCCAAGGGCTTGTGAGAACTGCAGAACTAATGGATCAGAATATGCAAGATGTCATTAACGAGATCTCTAGGTGATCTGTTTGCACATTACACTTTAAGAAGTGCTGCTCTGAATCTATGAGCTTTAGCAAATTATTAGGGATACATATATCTCAGTGAAAAAATCCAAGGCTTATGGTATAAATTCTTCTGCATCCCCAGGCTGCTGGCTTAGAAAGAGCCAGAGTTTCCTACGACGCTCTGGATGCCGCTTCGAGCACAGGGCCGGTACTTTTAGCTCTTAATTTTTACCAAATTGATTTATCCAAGCAGATCATTTTTCATAAGATTACCAATTCATCGTTTTAACCTGTTGACAGGTATTTTTCAAAATCTTTTCAAACCAATTATTATCCATTTCAAAAAGGCCTTCAAGGTCATCTTGTCCAAATTTCAAATCCAAGAAATCTCTACAAAGATTCACATTATCATTTTCCAACTTCCAATTTACCTATTTGGCAGGTGGTAACTCAAATATTTAAAAACCACTTTCCAGGTTGAAAGTTTCAGAATCCAACCTCCATTTCAGTTACTGGTGAGCCAGCAACAGGCAGAGGGCAGCATAATCATGAACCGAAAGAAATTTAACAGCAATGGAATAGGATTTTTGTCTGCATCTCATTTTAAAGTTCTTATTTTATTAATGAAAGCAATTATAACCATCTATAAACGAATACCTTAATCACAGTCTCCTCCATGGCCTGATTTACTATTCTAATGAAATGCCAATTTATGTATTTAAGAAAGGTACCAAATTGACAGATAGTGACTTGCCTTCAAAAACAAAAACTAATAAATAAAAAAAGAACTAACTTCAAAAAGTAACACATACACAGAGGCTTTATATTATTCTAAAACTGAAGTAACTCAAAATAAAACATTTCTACTTTAATTGATTCCTATCCAAATAAGTACAGATATGAAAAAAAATCTATAGTCAAAAAGCAATAAATAAAATTATATGGTATAATTGATGTTTTACATCAATACTATAGATAAATTGATCATTTGTAATACTTAGTAACAAGTTAATGTAGCACTACTAATTTTTCAGCTATATATTATTACATAAAGTGAGACATCCATATCTTAAATGCAATTATAGTCTTATATGACTGGAATTCTTCAATTCATAATGCTTAAACATTGGCAAATTTCTTCAAAATAGAAAATTTCTTTAGAAACATAATGACTAATGAATAAAAGGTAAAAATTAAAATTAATAGAGTGATGCTCTTTTTCCTAAAGCAAAATACTAAATTTAAAATTTAATGTTTTGTTCTTATTTTTCCAGATGACTTGGTAATATATTGCATATGTAAGTATTATGAAAAATATGGGAGTTTATATACTATGCAGAATTCTAGAAAACAAAAGGGCAAATGTCTATAACAAAGGACATCAAAAGGCACAGGAAATAGTTCTTTAGTTGCAGTAATTTCTCCTATACCTTCACTAAAACATGCCACACCTTTCTTTTTGCAGTAAGTACACTATAAAATATGTGTGCATGAATAATTTGAGATGTTTTACAACTAACATTCAAATTCAGAGATATAACCTCTATTTAAAAATACAGTCATGGGGCACCTGGGTGGCTCAGTCGGTTAAGCGTCTGACTTTGGCTCAGACTTTATGAGTTTGAGCCCGGCATTGGGTTCTGTGCTGACAGCTCAGAGCCTGGAACCTGCTTCAGATTCTTTGTCTCCCTCTCTCTCTGCCCCTCCCCTACTCTCTTTCTCTCTCTCTCAAAACAAATAAACTTTAAAAAACCGGTCATGAAATGATTTAAAAGAAATATGTACACCTACTAAAATCATCTTTAACATACAGTTATATAACAAACAACTGCTACAAGCAACAAAAGTGATGAATCTCAAAAAAAAAAGTCTTGAGCAAGTACATACCTTATAATTCCATTCACGTAATGTTGAAAAACAGACAAACTGATTGAGATAGTGACAGAAGTCAGAAAGAAAGTTCCGCTTGGAGAAAGGAATGAGAGGTAACTGATGGGAAGGGACTTCTGAAATGCTGGTAACATTGTATTTCATGTTCTGGGGTGGTGGTCACTTTTTAAACACTTTAATACAGTGCATTATAAAAATGCAATGAACGGTGTACTTTTCTAAACATGTTACACCACAATTTTAAGAAGTTACCTAAAAAGGAATTTTTTTTTAGAAGTAATTTTTTTTCTATCAAATGACTTGTCAAAACTGTTCAAACATGTTAGTCTTTCTCAATTACTACCTTTCTAATATCATTAGAAATCATGAAATGAGCACAGGAAATTTACGACTGAACACTTACTTGTAACATTCAATAAACCACAAGGAACATTACCACCCTCACCTTTTCAACAGGGAGAAGCGCCTGCAGGACTCGGACCGCGAACAGAGAAGTGCTCACAAAGGCCATCCGGTGATGCACCAGCACCGCCTCCGGCTGGTCTGAACTGGCACCACTTTTATGGTAGCACATGGCATCTCCCAGGGACGCCAGCACCATGAGCAGCTTCTCTTTCTGCAGACATTTAAACACGAGATGGGAGAACAACCAATTTCAGGAGCCAGTATGGAAAATTTCATGGAGAATAATTTACAATAGTATGACAAATAACAAAACAAACCCAAACAAAAACTTCTTCCTCCCTATAAGAATAATCAATACCTGCTGAAATAATTTAAAATACTACCAGTGCATAATAGGCACACCTAAAGTTTTCTAAACTAACAATATTTACATATTTAATATGAATTGTAATAATGAATAAAAATAAATAAAAAAGTTTAATGAAGCATAAATTCCTCCTAGTTTCTAATACTTAATTGTTACAAGTTCAAAATCAGCATGTAAATCTCTCACAAAGTATTTATTAGGCCTATTGTATACTTAACACAGTGGCAGGTATAGTGGGGGGGAAATGCATTACTACAAGAGACATCCCTGCCCTCAAACTGATCCTAAAATTACTAAAGAAATGTGACAGAGAAAGTCATATAATTACAAAACAATTAAACAGCAAATCCTATGAGTTCTCTCTTCACGTAAAAAAGGCTGTTTCAAGGCAAATGTTCTGCCATCAGAAACTTCTAGGTAAGTTACTACTTAACTAGAAGTTATATCCTTTAAATTGAAAGACATACATAAACTACAAAGAGAAAGCTAACTTGCAAATCAATAATGATAGAGACCAAAATACATCTTCTATGTGCTGACATTCCCCATAAACTAGCTGGTAAAAGGACAGCATCACTAAGACAGAACAAAAGAGCACTGGAGACCTCACTCTCACCTTTCCACTGAGGATATATGAAAACAAAAACAGGAAATACTCTGTAAACTAAGGATAAAAATGGATGCCAGAAATTTTTTCATTCAAGGATGAATATACTGGAAGCAAACTAAAAGGTATGAGGCCTAAAAAAAAAATTATATAAAAGATCAAAGCTACAGTGAGACCCTGCTTCACCCCCATTAGGATGGCTATTAACATGAGTGGAGCTGGAGTGTGTTTCGCAAAGGTAAGTAAGTCAGCCAGAGAAAAGCAAACACCATGTGATTTCACTCACATGTGGAATTTAAGAAACAAAACAAATGTACACAGGGGAAGGAAAAAAAAAGAGAGAGAGGGGGAGGCAAACCATAAGACACTCTTCAGAATAGAGAACAAACTGAGGGTTGCTGAAGGGGGGATGGGCTAAATGGGTAGGCACTTGTTGGGTGAGGACTGGGTGTTACATGTAAGTGATGAATCATTAAATTCCACTCCTGAAACCAGTATTACACTATATGTTAACTATCTAAAATTTAAATAAAAACTTGAAACAAAACAAAACAAAAAAGACAAATATTAAGTGTTGGTGATGCAGAGAAACTGGAACCTCTGTGACTTGCTGGTAAGGATGTAAAATGGCGCCATTACTATGGAAACAATATGGCAGTTCCTCAAAAATTAAACACAGAATCACTATATGATCTTGCAGTTTCATTTCTGGGAAACAGACCTACAAGAATCGAAAGCAGGGACTCAAACACTACTTATACATTAATGTTCACACAAACATTGTTCACAACAGCCAAAAGTTGGAAAAGTGTCAATCAACATACGAACAGATAAACAAAATGTGGTATGCTGTCTGCGTGTACAGTGAAATGTCATTCAGCCTTAAAAAGGAATGAAATTCTGGCACATGACACATGAATGAGCCTTGAAAAACATCATGCTAAGTAAAATAAGCCAGATACAGAAAGACTAATATTGAATGATTCATTACACTTATGCGAGGTGTCTACAACAGTCACATTCATAAAGAAAAACGCAGGATAGAAGTTACCTGGGGCCCGGGGAAAGGGGGAAACGGAGTTATTGTTTAGTGGGTACAGAGTTTCCGTTTGAGATAACAGAAAACTTTTGGCGATAGAAAATGGTAATGATTGTACAACAATGTAAACGTATGTAATGCCACTGAATTATACACTCAAAAAGGATTAAAATGGGGGCGCCTGGGTGGCTCAGTCGGGTAAGGGTCCAGTTCTTGATTTCAGCTCAGGTCGTGATCCCAGGGTAGTAGGATCAAACCTCGTGTCAGGCTCCACAACGAGCAGGGAGCCTGCTTAACATTCTTTCTCTCCCCTTCTCTCCCTCCTCTGCTCATCCTCTGTCTCTCTCTCTCTCTCTCTCTCTCTCTCTCTCTCTCATTCACTCACTCAAAAAAAGTGTTTAAATTTTCCTATAAATCAAATAAGATTTCATGTTGAAGGAAAAAACAAAATTAATAATTGACACATATTTAAAAAAAGACATCTTAAAAAAAATTTAAAAATAAAAAATAAAAATAAAAGGACATCTTTATCTTTGCACATAAAAGGTTAAAAATTAAATGTGTAGTAAAATATGAGCAAAATCTATGAAATATGAATAATGAATAATTAGGGGCAAAAAAAATTGGATAAAGGGGGTTATTTTCTCTTGATGAAATGCATAATTAAGAGTAAAGACCCAATATGAATTGAGTCTTTGTGGTCTGAAAAACAAACAATATCAAGCAAAATCTGTTATTGAAACGAAGATGGTTTAACGGGTTTTAGCCCAGTCATTTTTAGCTTAATTTATAAATAAGTAGATATAAACTTTGATCATTTCAAAGACTACAACTCCTCACGTTTCCAAGAAACACTGGCAAAAACTATTTATTCACCCACAATGAAAAATTCAGTATATATTTAAGGCTATCTTCTCTAATCCCAAGAAAATAAAACTAAAAATTAATAAAATTTAAACCAGAGGCCATTATATTAATAACTACCAGCCCAAAGAAAACAAACTAGAAACACAGTAACAGTATTAATATTGACAGACAATTCTTCCACCTAGCACTTCTCCATTAAAATACTACTTTTATATACCTACAAACAATATATGTTATTCAACATTAACTTTGACAATCTGTAATTTAAATTCATGAACATTAATTGAAGATCTCAGTATTATAGAGCTTTTTCTAAAAAGTCTATTTTCTTGTGAAACTGTTTCAAATAACCTTAATAAGTCCAAAGATGAATTGAATGCTTCTCAAAATAGTATAAAAAGAAAGTACTACAATAATCAGGCTTGTGCAATCCCTATCAAAATAACACCAGCATTCTTCACAGAGCTAGAACAAACTCTAAAATTTGTATGGAACCAGAAAAGACCCCGAATAGCCAAAGCAATCCTGAAAAAGAAAACCAAAGCTGCAGCCATCACAATTCCAGACTTCAAGCTGTATTACAAAGCTATAATCATCAAGACAGTATGGTACTGGCACCAAAACAGACCCACAGATCAATGAAACAGAACAGAGAACCCAGAAATGGACCCACAAATGTATGGCCAACTGATCTTTGACAAAGCATGAAAGAATATCCAATGGAAAAAAAGATGGTCTCTTCAGCAAATGATGCTAGGAAAACTGGACAGCAACATGCAGAAGTATGAACCTGGACACTTTCTTACACCACCGTACACAAAAATAAACTCAAAATGGATGAAAGACCTAAACGTAAGACAGGAAGTCATCAAAATCCTCGAGGAGAAATCAGGCAACAACCTCTTTGACCTCTGCCACAGCAACTTCTTACTTGACATGTCTCCAGAGGCAACAGAAATAAAAGCAAAAATGAAATATTGGGATCTCATCAAAATTAAAAGCTTCTGCACAGCAAAGGAGATAATCAGCAAAACTGAAAGGCAACCGACAGAATGGGAGAAGATATTTGCAAATGACATATCAGATAAAGGATTAGTATCCAAATCTATAAAGAACTTACCAAACTCAACATCCAAAAAACAAATAATCCAGTGAAGAAATGGGCAAAAGGCATGAATAGACACTTCTCCAAAGAAGACATCCAGATGGGTAACAGACACATAAAAAGATGCCCAACATCACTCATCATCAGGGAAATACAAATCAAAACCACCATGAGATACCACCTCACACCTATCAGAATGGCTAAAATTAACAATTCAGGCAACAACAGATGTTAGCAAGGATGCAAAGAGGAACCCTTGTGCTCTGTTGGTGGGAATGCAAACTGGTGCAGCCACTCTGGAAAACAGTATGGAGATTCCTCAAAAAAATTAAAAATAGAACTACCCTACAACCCAGCAATTGTACTACTAGGCATTTATCCAAAGGACACAGGAATGCTTGTTCAAAGGGGCACATGCACCCCAATGTTTATAGCAGCACTATCAACAATAGCCAAAGTATGGAAAGAGTCCAAATGCCTATAGACTGATGAATGGATGAAGAAAATGTGGTATATATATATATATATATATATATATATATATATATACACACAATGGAATAATACTTGGTGATCAAAAAGAATGAAATCTTGGGGCACCTGGGAGGCTCAGTCAATTAAGCATCCAACTTGGGCTCAGGTATTATCTCACAGTTTGTGGTTTAGAGCCTCACGTCAGGCTCTGTGCTGTCAGCTCAGAGCCTAGAGACTGCTTTGGATTCTGCGTCTCCCTCTCTCTGTGCCCCTCCCCGACTCATGCTCCGTCTCTATCTCTCAAAAATAAATAAACTTTAAAAAAAATTTAAATACAACAAGAAAAGAATGAAACCTTGCCATTTGCAACAAAGTGGATGGCAGTAAAGTGTTTATGCTAAACGCAGTAAGTCAGTCAGAGAAAGACAAATATTATATGATCTCACTGATATGTGGAATTTAAGAAACAAAACAGATGGGGGTGCCTGGGTGGCTCAGTGGGTTAAGTCCAACTTAGGCTCAGGTCATGATCTTGAAGTTCATGAGTTCGAGCCCCACGTTGGAGCATGAAGACTTTCGGATTCTGTGTCGCCCTCTCTCTCTGTCCCTCCCCTGCTCATACTTTGTCTGTCTCTCTCGCTCTCAGAAATAAACATTTAAAAAAAAAAAAGGAAGAAACAAAACAGATGAACATAGAGGAAGAAAGGCAAAGATATGATTAAAATCAGAGAGGGAGACAAACCATAAAAGATTCTTAAATACAGAGAAAAAACTGAAGAGTTGATGGAGGGAGGTGGGTGGGGGGATGGGCTAAATGGGTGATGGGCATCAAGGAGGACACTTGTTAGGATGAGCACTGGTGTCATATGTAGTGATGAATCACTAAATTCTATTCCTGAAATCATTATTACACTATATGTTAACTAACTTGGATTTAAATTTAAAAAGGAGAAAAGAAAAAAAAAAAAAGAATCAGGCTTGCAATTTTCACTATTCCCAGCATTTCTTCTAAGCAAAATAAAAGGCAGGGTGGTAACGTTTTAAGAAAAGAAAGGATTAAAAAACAACAGAAACTAGTCCACAGTTTTAATTTGTTGGGCTAAAAATGTTCAAAAGGCTATGAAGTAGTTGATGGAGGAGGAGGGAGGCCAGTTTTCAGAGGATATTCATTGTTATTACGAAAAGAAGGTACAGAATTAAATCAGATTAGCAAAATATTCCAAATAGTCTCCATAAGACAGAATTTATATTGTAAACACAATTTCTGCACTAGGTATCCACACACTGTAAAATAAGTGGTAGATACTGTGAAGCATCTGAAGCGAGCACCCGGGGGGGGGCTGTCCCCCACAATGCTTCCAGCCTCATCCTCCACACTTGCCTTCCACGGCGGCCCACCACGCGCCCACCACCGCACCCGTCACCACAGCCCACCACAGGCCCCACCACCTCGCCCACCCACCGTGACACGCGCGAACCTCAGCAAGCATTCTCCCGCAGAAGGGCAAGCTCATCCTGCCTTCGGAAGGGAGGCCAAAACACTCAGCATCAAGTAGAAGGCCCTCTAAGAGCAGACTCTGTAGCCGACCAGCGTCTCTCCCGTATCTTCCACCTTGAGTTTTATGCTGTCTTGCTTGCTTGCCCTCACCAGTCCTCCCCCTCACCACCAGTGAGCACTATGCCTTCCTCCCTCTCATTCCCCTCCTCTCTGCCAGATAAAAGCCCTACCTTTATTTGCTGACCCAAATCTTACAATTTCAGACTCAGTTCAGTCACGATCTACAAAAAGGCTCTCCCTGAGATTCTAAGTTGGGACTGGTGTCGTGGTATCCTTGGCAATAAAACATGATTGAAAACACAGAATCCTAAAGTGACCTTGAAAAAGAATCAGCTTCCATTTTCTCATCTATAACATGTATTATCCACCTTAGAGTCCTGAAGATTAAGTGGCTTCATAAAAACAGAGTGCTTAAACAATGACCACGACGGAGTAAGTGCTATCCTTAAACTATCTTTGGCGAACTATTATCCCTCTAGGCTTACCTCTGTTTTACGAGTGTCACAACAGAAGTATCTATCTCCCATAAGAGTGAAAAGAACAGCCTCTTATTCATCTTCCACCCCCAGTGCCTAGCATCTAACAGGCAATCAAGAAATGTCTGGTGAACTAAAATCACGGTCTCTGGACTGGTGGCAGCAGCAGGAAGGCATATGCTAATTAGAGATTCCACTCACCCAATTATAAATTCACAGTCTGGTTCACTCACCCTTAGTGAGCCCTTACTGGGCACAAAGCCCTTCTCTCTAGCTGTGTTCACGATGCTTTCGGCCCCATTTAAACTCCAACCAGCAAGTCTTCAACAAGCCTGAACAACTGTTACCAGCAGGTCAGATGAGAATGTGGACGCAATGAGTCATAAATAAGGAGAAAAGACTGTTTTTCATGACATTGCAATGACAGGAGCCACAGAGAGGAGAAAGGCAAAACATGAACAGAAGACAGCCCCAGGAGTCTGGGGTTATATGGCATGAGGTAAAGATTCTCACTCCTTGAATGGAATTTACTATGTGAATGAAGATAAAACAGACTTGAATTCAAAGGGAAGCAAAGAAGGAATCACATTCTTTAGTTCAACCTAACCTCTATAAGTACTTAACAATAAATTTTTTAGGTGGGCTTGGGTAACTTAGTCGGTTATGCATCTGACTTTGGCTCACATCATGAACTCACCGCCTGTGAGTTTAGGCCCCACCTTGGGCTCAATGCTGACAGCTCAGAGCTCAGAGCCTGGGAACTGCTTCTGATTCTGTGACTCCCTCTCTCTCTACCCCTCCCCTGCTCATGCTCTGTCTCTCTCTCTCTCTCTCTCTCTCTCTCTCAAAAATAAACATTAAAAAAAAAAAACATTTTTTATCTTAACAAAATATAACAAGTTCAGTAAAAATATTTTTGTCTTTTATTTACTTCAAGGAAAATAAAAACATTCAATGTGGGGGGTGGGCAGGTTCCTTTGACTATGCCTACAGTTATGCCTACATAACTGAGGTATGCAGTACCAGACTGCTATGAGCACTATTTGGAAAGGTCTAAAGATTTGATTAGATATCCTCAGATATTTACTTTCTGAATTGGTAGCAACACATATATTATCTTGTTCCTTTAATGACTCAACAAAAATACTGTTCCTACCTTCCATTTTAAACTTGGTAAAAGTAGG
This sequence comes from Lynx canadensis, assembly GCF_007474595.2. Taxonomy (NCBI): domain Eukaryota; kingdom Metazoa; phylum Chordata; class Mammalia; order Carnivora; family Felidae; genus Lynx; species Lynx canadensis. The sequence goes on along the minus strand of NC_044314.2, from coordinate 7,796,384 downwards.
GACATTACGAAACTTCTATTAACATATACCCAAAGGAATAAGATTCTTTTCCTAGGAGGCATTTATTCTCTTAAACCAGTAAAGTAAATTAGATATAATTTTAAGCAGTACTGTTTTATTTAACATTTCTATCATACCAATTGGCACTTCTACAACAGATTTAACCTTTAAAGTAAAAATAATTCATTGAATCATAAAACATCAGCAGCCAAAAGTTAAAAGTGAATGACTAACTTTTACAGACAAATGTTCTGGCCAAGAAATTTTAAGTTAATTTAAGAAGCAACTGATAAAACATTCTTCACACTTCAAAGAAAAAAAAAATCACTTGTTGAAAACCTTCAATATGTGAAAATCTTCTAAAAGTACTACCAAATAGTATGATAACCCTAAGAACTAAAGAAAAATTAAGAACTATCATCCCTATTTTATGGGTAAATTGAAGTACCTGAAACAATGTTATTAAACCTTTGTAAAATGTGTGTTTTTCTTTTCAAGAGATGTGTGTGTATTATGTGTGTGTGTGTGCTTCAAGGTCTAAGATTTCCACACATGGGTATTGGTATTAAGTAAACACAGTATTTTGTTTGTTTTTTATGTTCTAATCCCGATTTACAAGGATCAGGTAGCCTATAACAAAGTTTAATAAAACAAAGATCTTAGTCAAAATAACATAAAGAGAAAAAAATTGGCAACTATAAGAAACAATGTATATTTTTGTGATGAATAAATTTTGCTCTAATAGAAAAGATAGAATATCAGTCCTTCAAAGAAATCAGATGATAATTTTAAAACTGAATATATAAAATGAAAAATGATTTGTGATATACTGAAATGTACAAAAGGGTATGGTTTCCAATTACATGGAGATTTCTCTGGTAGTTTACAGATTTATGAAAATAATGCTATAATATAACGGTTTTGAGGTTCCTGTACACATGTTGATCAGTCATGCCTAATCAAAACACTTCTTTCAGGGGCGCCTGGGTGGCTCAATCAGTTAAGCATCCAACTTTGGCTCAGGTCATGATCTCACAGTTTGTGGGTTAAAGCCCCATGTCGGGCTCTGTGCTGACAGTTCAGAGCCTGGAGTCTGCTTCGGATTCTGTGTCTCCCTCTCTCTCTGCCCCTCCCCACTTGTGCTCTGTCTCCCTCTATCAAAGAGAAATAAACATTTAAAAAAAAATTTTTTTAACTTTAAAAAACGTGCAGTTTACTATATGTCAATTATACTTCAATAAAGATGTTAAACACCCATGTAAATATACATTCACACACATATATATGAATAAATACTAAGAAATGTGCAAAATCTATATGAGAAAAATACTTTTGAAAGACAAAAATGTAGACTTCAAGAAATAGATATAGCACATTTTCCCCAAGGTGTGGAGAAAATCTAACCATGATTCAAAATCCAGAACCAATTTTTCAAAAATAACCTGATAAAGACAGCTATATAAAAATAAACAAATGAGGGGTGCCTGGGTGGCTCAGCCGGTTGGGCATCTGACCTCAGCTCAAGTCATGATCCTGTGGTTCGTGAGTTTGAGTCCTGCGTCAGGCTCTATGCTGACATCTCAGAGCCTGAAGCCTGCTTCGGATTCTGTCTCCCCCTCTCTCTGCCCCTCTCTTGCTCATGTTCTGTCTCTGTCTCAAAAATAAATAAAACACTAAAAACAAATTTTTTTAAATAAACAAATGAATAAAGCTTTTGCACCGTCAAAAGCATCATTTGCAAAGTCAAAAAAAAAAAAAAAACAGAAGGAAAAATATTTCAACCTGTCTTGGAAAGCCAATGTTCTTAATATATAAAGAGCTCATGGAAGTCAGTTAAAAGAACAAAAGACCAATGACCCGAGAGAAAAGTGGATAAATGCTAGGAATGTTCACAGAAAAAGAAATGAAAATGACCCTCAAAGTTACAAAAAGATGCTCCACTTTACTAATAGAGAAGAACAAACTAATCCTACACTGACATTTCATGTATCAATTAGCAGAATGGCAAAAATCTGAGGTCTGACCATAAACCCTGTTGCTGAGTGTATAGGAGAAAACACTTTCCAATAAACTGCTGGAGAGTGAATGCAGTGGTATAGCTGAAGAGGAGAATGCAAAAATATCTACAATTTAAAATTCATTTACTTTTTTAATTGAAGTATAGTTGACATACAATGTTACATTTAGTTTTCAGGTGTACAATACAGTGACTCCCCAACTCTGTGCCTGATGCTATGCTCACAAAGTGTAGCTACCATCCATCACCATACATGCTATTACAGGATCACTGATCGTATCCCCCGTGCTGTACCTTTCATCACCATGACTTAGATATTCCATAATTAGAAGCCTGTACCCACTTTGCCCGTCCCCATATCCACTCTCTCTCCGACAACCTTTTTGATAGAGCGATCCTACTTAAAGAAATCTACCCTAGAAACACACTTGTACATGTATGAAATGACATATGCACATTATGCATATCGCATAATTTATATAAAATGACATATGCACATTATTCATATCACATAATTTATATTAGAAATTGTGTCCATCAATAGGAGACTGGGTGAATAAACACACACTGAAACACGTGCAGCCTATGAAAAAGAATGATGAATACCTCCACATGTGGACATGGAAAACTCTCCATACCTATGATTCTGTGCACACAGGATGTATTTTTAAGTTATAAAAATAAGGTGTAAAACCATATATGACACTCTATCATTTATGTAAGAAGTGGGAAGAGCAAACTTGCTTACATTTGTAAAAACTAAAATAAAAACAGAAACAATAAACCAGAAAACAAGATGGCAGGGAAACACCTGAGTTACGTGTTGGTGAGGAGAAAACAATTCCCAAAAGTAAAAACAAATGAAAACAAATCTAACTGTACAATAAATTGGAAACAGGAAATTCTTTGAAGTGACTTCAAGGCACAATTGTTTTTCTGTATATTCTTAATGAGATTTAGTCTAAGTCAAAAAGAACCACAAAGAAATCTTGAACTTTATCAGTTACTGACCACAGTGATACTAACATTGCTATTCTGAAACTACTTGGTATATGCTGAAGGTTAAAGCTAACAAGCAGTTATGTTGCTATTGCTAAGAACTAAGACTTTCTATGAGCAACAATACAAGTATAAGCAAAGAAATACAAGTTTAAAATCCGAGAAATAGCAATCTGAACTTATATTTTTTAAATACATATTCCTAGTTCAATTACTAAACAAAAAAATGATATCACAGTAGCTGTAAGTACCCCATTGGCCTGCTTTTGATCTTGATATACATTCCCCCATTACAAGTAACCAGAATCAAAAAACTAATTAATTTATGACAGTAATCAGATTTTCTAGAGAAATGGCCTACTCCAGAATGCACAAAATAAGCCTGAAACATACTGTATCTGAAAGCTCTCAAAGACTAATGAGAAAATAAAACCAGCTTAGAAAGACTAAAATAAAATAAGATACTATTTATCATATCCCAAAGAAAATACTGATTCTCACCATATCTATAGCAAAGAGGCTGCTGTCATCCCAGATATCTGCTGAAATTGCTTCACCAATAAGTATCACATCCTCTGCAAGCAATTCCAGAACTCTTATTATCATTTGTCTACTACCTAGGAATATAAAATGGAGAGAAGAAAAAAAGTTAACTTTCAAATGAACATCTAGATATCATACTGCTCAATCCTCTCATTAGCCATGCCCCAAACTCGTTTAATTTTTTTGGTGACTTCAGAATCATTGAAGGACATGAATAGGAAAGTCAGAATCTACAATCACCATTAACACTTCTGTTCCATTCACAATACTATTTAACCACAACACATCAAGTGTGCTCATAACTAAGAAAGATATTCCAAAAGAAAGTAGCAAATCCAACTAAAAATGCCCTTAGATTAAAATGTTTCTAATTCCAAGACCTTCCGTGTTACATGTAATAGGTGACAAAGCACCAGGTGAGGTTTAGAAAATGCATTCTGTTATTCTATTTAGCGCTAGAAGACTCCAGCCTTGTCAGAAGTATTACACCACACCTGAGTTGCCTAGGAAGCTGAGCTTGGACTGGACCAACTAAAGGAATAAATGTCCATGATGGTGTTCGTTGAAGAAACTTCAAAACATTCCACCTGAAATAGGTTCTCAAGCCTATACTGACTTAAAACTCTAAAAAAATTCCAAAAGAAACTGTGCTGTTGCAATCTCTTTTCTCCACAGAGTATCACAGGAGTTCTACTATTCAAAATCACAAGTGAGGTGAATATTCAATCAAGACTTTCCTGCCCCATATACCAGAGGTCAATTTCCAATGAAAGAAGTAAAACAAACTACCAGATCATAAGGGTCCAGATTAATTGTTTCTTTAGAACAGCTGCAGCAAGTTCTCTTGGAAATCTCTTATGATATTGAATAATTACAAATAACGCAATAATTTATCACAAAAGGGCAAGAGGACATTTAGAAAATTTTATGTACCAAGATATAGCTTTATAATTATCAATGTGACTTTTTACAGCAAATTAAGAAAAGGTTAAATGCAAAATCATTACATCTAAAACTACTCTTCTCAGTCTACCACGCAAACAAACGTGTACACTTTATGATGCCAAAGTTCCGCTCCTCCTTCATTTCACATTACGAGTACGTGACTTACTGTGTCCTTCTAACTCCTGGAAGCAGTTATTCAGTCTATGGTAAGTCAGGGTATGTGGTTTTCCACAGGATAAAAAAATGTTTAATGCTTCCCAAATACAGCCCTACATCCTGCTTCCCTCACCACCACCTTCAAGCAGGCAAAAATAAGCCACAGAGCTTAAAGAACCATTCAAACGGGATAGATTTTTTATTGAGCCATTACAAAGCAAAAAAGGCAAATCTTGTTTATCTTGTATTCATATCTCAACAAGGTTATCAACTACAAAAAATGTATAGAGTTACAGAATAAAAAATCATTACTGCTCGCAATATGCTAAGGTCTTAAGAGCGTGGATGTTGGGTTCAAGCCTCTGTTTTAGCTGCTTGCCTTTGGATCGGCTTCTAAACCACTCTAAACCACAGGTTTCTCATTTGTAAAATAGAGACAAAAGTAGTAACTAGCACTTATGGAAAGATAAAATGGCTGTGAGAGGAGCACGTGCGGTGACACACGCGAGGCCGAACGTGATGGCTGAGCGAGGCAGGAAGTCCCGCGGGAACCACTGTCAGGACCAGACTCCGTGGGACAGCAGCCACGCCGTTACCGTTCTCATCACCCTTTACTAGAATTACAGCTACGTTACAATGCGTACTTCAGTACATCTTTGCAAATCTACCCAGCACATTTGAGAGAAAAAGCAACTCCAGAATGTTTGGGGGCTTTGGGGTGTGGGGTTTTTAGAAAAAGAAATGACTACAAAGGTAAGAATCTACTCTGGGGTTTATTTCTATTTTTCACATGTTTCACGGCTTACTACGAACTGAGTGGGAAGACTGAATAACTGAGAGCAACTCAAAAAGTTTCCAAAGGGCAAAAGCCGAAGATCTTTTTGTCCTGATCTATTCATGCTCGCCCACCTTCTCTAACTGAACCCAGCCACACTGTCCTTTCAGTGCTTACGTTCAGCCACACAGAGGTGGAAGCCTGGGCAAGGAAAAGCCACGAATGGAAGGGCATCCACATTTACTTAGAAGACAATAAAGGCCTTACTAAGTTCTTAAGGATTTGTGTCCCAAAAGATACGTAAATACAAGTTCTACAGGTCCCAACACAGAAGATGAAAGGAAGAAAACTAAGAGTCCCAGAAAACGGACAAACAAACACCAACCATACAAAAAGAACTGTGACTTTGAAAACAACTAACCTGTTCTTAAGAGAGGAACTGCTGATTCCAGAACAGAGACACAGAACTGGGGAAGACTGAGCTGGAGGAACTGCAGCTCCAGGGCATCTTCGGTCTCCAGCTCCGGCAGGTCTATGTGCACCACGTCCACAGGTGAAGGCACAGATACCCTGGAGTTGACAGGAGCATGACTCCCGCTCCCACTGGAAAGTAAACAAACGACAGTCCTTGAGTATGGAAACGGCCACAAAGAGCTGTACCGCCTATCTGCTGTCTGGCACATTAAAAGCCCCACGCTGGACACAACCATACTGCCTCACGCGACAACTGTGCTCAGATCTGTGAAACCTTGACAAATCTATGAGACTAAACTCCATAAAGATGGCTCACATCGTAAACGAAACCAAAGACGCATTTATATATATTGCTTTTCAAAAGGGATGGTCTCAGAATTCCTGTAGTAGCAGTCAACATGAGCACTAAGAACCTGTTCATTTCTACAGAAGAGCAAGCCAATTCAGAGCAAAGTTCCTCTGTAATCAACTTATAGAGGCAAAACTGAATCATTTACATAGTTTCCTAGATTTTCTGTGATTTTCACCAAATGTTCTAAGTGAGCCAATGTTCACAACCGAAGAATGCTAGAAAATGCCAGAAAAATATGAGGAGAAATGAATGACTTCATTTAGTGCACTCAACATCACGTAATGATTTTGAAAATGTACCAAAGAGCAGAACATCCCACCTTTCTTGGCTTTCTTCGTTAAACATTCCTACCTTAGATGTAAAGTGGTGGCGTGGGGATAAAGTGCTATATTTTTTTTTTAACTTTTTTTTAACGTTTATTTATTTTTGAGACAGAGAGAGACAAAGCATGAACGGGGGAGGGTCAGAGAGAGGGAGACACAGAATCTGAAACAGGCTCCAGGCTCTGAGCTGTCAGCACAGAGCCCGACGCGGGGCTTGAACTCACGGACCGCGAGATCATGACCTGAGCTGAAGTCGGCCGCCCAACTGACTGAGCCACCCAGGCGCCCCGATAAAGTGCTATAGAAAGGCCTGAACCTCACAATTACCAAGGACCTCAAATTTTTGACTTTTAATGTTATCCACAATCGAAGCTGAACCACAGATACACTAATGCTGTTGAGCACGTAAAACTCCCAAAATCTATGTTTTGCCATTTGTTCAATTTCAACATCCCAAAATACGAAAATGAGGTGGGCTTCTCTCTAAGTCTCAAAGGCCCCTTGAGGAAGGTGTTCACTCAGGAGCGAAAATTCAGAAGCATTAGATATAGCACACTAGATACTGCTTAGAGAATGAGGCAGACAGGCTCTGGAAGAGTAACGAGAAAAGCCGTGCCTGACCAACACCAGCTCCTACGGAAGGGTCAGGAGCACAGGCTCTCAGATCATACTGTCTACACCCCTGCCCTCTCACCAACTCTATGAGCTGGGGTAAGGCTCCCTGCACCTCCGAACCAGGCTTTCCTGTACAAGGATGATGATACCAATGCTATCATATGACCGGGAGGACAACGGAAGGCCATGAAGCACGTACGGCACTCGGCGTAACACCAAGCACGCAGCCAGCATCAGTCAGTGTCAGTTGGTGGCAGCAGCATCGTGAGAAAATAATGACGCCAACAGACAAGCGTTCATCTCACTGAGCATTTATTAGAACGACACCAAAGAGACTAACATGTTTATAAGATGCTTGTGGCATAAGAATGAGCTAACACACAAACACCACGCCAGCCCCTTTAAGCAAAGCTGATGTGTAGAAATCTGTATTTACACAAATGAGTAAAATACCATAAATTGTGCACTTTAAAGGAACTTTCCTTTATAGTCTCCAATCATTCCCTTTAATAGTAAATACTGAGACACCCAAATTATGATTAGAGGGGCACCTGGGTGGCTCAGACGGTTAAATGCCCAACTCTTGGTTCCAGCTCAGTTCGTGATCTTGTGGTTCATGAGTTTGAGCCCCACGTCAGGCTCCGTGCTGATGGTGTAGAACCTGCTTGGGATATTCTCTGTCTCTCCCTCTCTCTCTGCCCCTCCCCTGCTCACTCTTCTTGCTCTCAAAATAAGTAAATAAACTTTCAAAAATCTTTTAAAACTTACGGTTAGAGTCACAAATATGGGTTTAAAATATTACCAAAGAGTCACCTGGGTGGCTCAGTCAGTTAAGCGTCCGACTCTTGATTCTGGCTCAGGTCTGGATCAGACACAAGGGATTGAGCCCCACGATGGGTTCTGCTCTGAGTGTGAAGCCTGGTTCCCATTCTCCCTCTCTCCTTCTCCCGCCTCCCCCTCCCTCTCCCTCTCACACCCTCTCTCTCAAAATAAATAAAACATTTAAAAAAATTAAATCTTACCAAAATGTACCTATCATTTAAAGCTATGCTTTTAAACTAGATCACATTTCATCTACGGCTAACGAAAACAATTAAATGGGCCAGAATCCTCATTCCTGTTCTAATGAAATAGAAAGGAAGAGAAAATACAGCTCACTATGTAGCATATGGAACCAAAGTACTATTTTGTGAACATCTTGTTTTGGCAGGGACACACACACAGACATACACGCAGGGAAACATACACACATGCACACACACACAGAGCGTACGTCTGTGTACTGAGTATTGAGTCGCATGTAATATTATTTCGTACTACGGGTCATGGTCAAAAAAGTATGAAAACCACTGGTTTAACACAAGGCCAATACCTGTGGTATTTTTCCAAGAGAGAAGACAGAGAAAAACGTTAATCTCCCTCTCAAAGTAAAATACACACACACAAATTAACTGGGCTTTTCAACAGTCACCTGGAAGACACTGCGTCCCAATCCTGACCATCTCCCCTGGGTCGCTGACCTGTGCGTCCAACCACAGAAGGCCGGGGGCTACTGCTTCCTGGAGAAGGATTCTGGGAATGATGAATAACTCTAGCTTCATGACAATAAGACAAAGAAGAATTTTGGGAAACTGTATCTGAGAGGAAAAAAGAAAAAAATTATCCCTCAGTAGAGACAAATTATGATTATGAATAATTTACATCATTCTTTCAAAAAACAGTAACAAAGTTAAAATAGTAGAAATGCTTCTCTTGGGGTAAAAGTAAAGGTCAACCTTTTCTGCAAGTATTCACTTAGCATTTGCATCTAACATTAGGTGTACCTCTAACTGGCCTGATTACATGCAGCCTTCTAGCCGGCATTACTGACTTGGAACATTTGGGACCACCAAGGCAAAACAGCAGATTAGGCACATCTCTGCTCATAACTCCACAAGAAACCCTACCTCAAACCACATGCAAAAATTAGCTCAAAATGGATCAACAACCTAAATATGAGAGTTGAAATTATAAAGCTCTTAGCGGAAAATATAGAGGTAAATCTTCATGATCTTAGATTTGGCAACAGATCTTTAGATCTGAAACCAAAGTACAACCAAAGAAAATACAGATAAATCGGACTTCATCAAAATCAAAGGACATTATCAAGAAACTGACAACTTACAGACTGGGAAAAAATATTTGCAAATCATATATCTAAAAAGGATTTAGTAACCAGGATATATAAAGAGCTTCTAAAACAACAATTAAAAAAAAAAAAACACCCAATTTAAAAATGGACAAAGAACTTTAAAAGACATTTCTCCAAAGAAGATATACAAATGGCCGATAAGCGCATAAAAAGTCACTAGGAAAATCCCTAGTCATTAGTCAGGAGTCTTTACCAGAACCACAGTGAAATACCAGTTCATATCTACTAGGAGGACTAGGATTTTAAAAAGGGAAAATAACTGAGTGTTAGCAACATATAGAGAAACTGGAAGCCTCACAGGTTATGGTGGGGATATAAAATGGGGCAGCTATTGGGGAAAACAGTTTGGTGGCTCCTCAGAGAGCTAAAGGTGAAATTAACATATGACCCAGCAATTCCACTCTTGGGTATATACCCGACAGAACTGAAAACAGGGGTTCAAAGAGATATGCCTATGTTCACAGACACATTATTCACAACAGCCAAAACATGAGGACAACTCCCGGGTCCAGCAACAGATAAATGTATAAACAAATGTGGTGTATACAGAAAAAGGAGTGAAATTCTGACACAGCTACAATACAGAAGAACCTTGGAAGCATCATGCTAAGTGAAATAAACCAGACCCAAAAGGACAAATATTGTATGATTCCACTTGTATGAGATACCATGAACAGACAAATTTAGAAACAGAATGTAGAGAGGTTACCAGGGGCTGCAGAGGGAAGGGGACACGGGAATAGGGCTAAATGGTCACAGATCTTCTATTTAGGGTGATGAAAAACATTTGAGAACAGAAAATGGTGATGGGTGCATAAGAGTGTGAATGTAATAATGCCAACAAAATTGCACATTTTAAAATGGTTATAATGGCTTGTGCTACATATTTTACCATAATTTTTTAAAGGAATTAAGTAAAATAAAGGCATTTTCAGAAAGAGGGAAAAAAAAGCTCTCCAAGAGCTTCTCACCGCACTTCAAAGAAAATATGAAATCCTTACCAAGATCTACAAGTCCCAATACAGTCGGCCCCTAACTACCTCTGTTCTCACTTCATTTCCCTCTCTGCTCCCCACTCCCCATTTACTACATTCCAGTCACATGTCTGCCTTTTTTCTGTTCCTCTAGAATATCACCTCCCAAGGCCTCCGACCTTCCAGGAATACAGTTCCTGCAGCTCTTCAAGTGGATGGTTCCTTCTCGCCCCTAAGGTCACCTCCTCTGAGGGCCTTCCCCACCCATCCTATCCAGGTAAGCCTCGTTTCCCCTGTCATTTTCAGTCACATCACCCTGCCTATTTCCTTTGAGCACTTCTGATCTGAAACAAACTTGTTTGCTTGTTTATTACCTGTCCCCAACCTTCTCAAGGATGAGCTCAGAAGGGTGGGAACCTTATCTGTTTTGTTCAGTGTTATACACACTAGAGACTAGAATATCAATCAGCATATAGTTGGTGATAAATAAAAATTTAATACATGAGTAAATCTTCAAAGATAATACTTTTATCAATATTATAACTCTTATTCTGATGAAATATGGGGTATCCACAAGCTCTCTGCTATCAGTCATTTGCAAAATGCTGTATCTCAAGAACGTTAATGAGGAACCCTATACCCTCTGAGACCTATAATAAAGCTAATGTATAGCATAAGTATTCAAGTAGCATAGGATCAGCGAAACTCTGAACAGAATTGGGATTAACTGTGAAGCATGATGACAAATCACTGTAATTTAATATTCAACTTTCAATGCATATGGCATAAGTGCACAGAATTTCTAAGCTGTAAATACTGCCGACAAAGCCAGCCGAGTGCTCTGGTTGGCCATTAGGTGGTGCTTTTTCCCTTAAAAGTCTGGCACTGCTATCATATTATAAATACTCTACATCACAAGCCGCATAAAAAGTTTTCATAAAATACAAATCAGGAGCACCTGGATGGCTCAGTTGGTACAGGATGCAACTTTTTGATCTCGAGGTTGTGAGTTCAAGCCCTATGTTGGGTGGAGAGGTTACTTAAAAATAAATAAATAAACATAAAATATACCCAAAAGTTAAAAAAATACATTTATTAAAAAAATACAAATCGTTATTTTTTTAAACCCATCTATTAATACAACAAGTAACTTCTAAAATGCCCAAGGTCCCACATAAATAGTTGAACTCAGAATTCTAACCCCTGGCTCCCAACATCAGTATATGCCTCAGAGAAAAGAAAAAAAATCTTGCAAATGGTTCTTATGAAAAAAAAAAAAAAAAAAAGACAGGATCATGAGTGGTTCTGTCACACGATTGGTTTTCAAGTGATTATCTGATTGCATTTAGGAATGAGGAGTTTATGCTGTGAATATTTACACAGAATAATAGAAACTTCTCAGAAGAATCTGCAAATACCACCAGTGACTAATGAATAAATAAACATAAATACCTTGTTTACTAGAGAAAAAACCTGGATCACGGTGAAAGTTCAGTCTGTTTCTTAAATACACGCACAGCTGCTGCAAACAGGACACGGACTGTAAGGCCAGGCGATGCTTTCCGTCTCCTCCAAAGGCCAGTTTCAACAGAGATAAAAGGCTCTGAAATATGATGAATGAAATGAATGAAAACGATCAATGAAAGTGGGTGTGGAGTTTAAGTAAGGTTAAATGAACAACCAAAGGAAAGAAAATAACTTGTAAAATATTTGTAAGACATAAGAAACGGAAATAGGCAAAAATGACTTAGCAATGGGACAAAGCGAGACAATAAAATTTAAAAAGAGTGCGCATTTGTTACATCTAAAGTGTGTAGGTTGAGTACCTATTCTGGGAGAACATGAATTACTCCCCATTCAGGACGTGAGTTACAAAGTAGTTTTTAAAAATAACAGCAAGCCTTCAGCATCTCAAACAGCTAAATCATCTTGCCACGTTTTGGCAGCTAACAGCTTTCCTCTCCTCTGCTGCCTTCTGACAACTGCCATTGTCACACTGTGTCTTCATACTTACCATTCAGGGGCCTCCATTTGGCCCTGTGATTACGGAGCGAGGGTGCTGAGGCATCACTAGCTGCTGCAGATAGGCCACAATCCTAGACCCCACATCCCAAGCTCTACCATATAAACCACAGAATCTATCTGAATTGCTCATTGCCCTATTTCCCCGGCATCCAGCCCTGTGCCTTAGACATCCTACATATTCAAAAAACAATGCTATTCTTAGATGAAGAATGGTTACTGCTGTCCAACCTCAATTTCCAAAGTCTATTCTCCCCTTATGCAACCCATAAAAGGTAAATTCAAGGTGGTCAAACTGGACTTGTGTGTGTCAAAAGAGACCACCTCTGATCAAAAGAACTACCACTACCCAAAGAAGAGCACAAGTGGTTTCAGTAACCAAACACTTCATTTTATAAATATAATAGTGCACACTCCTTCCCAAGGACTCCTACTTTGCAAAATCTGTTTCATTGTAAAAAAGTTCTCTATTTCAAAATCTACAACAATTACAGAGGATTCGTACCTGAACAATTTTTGGCCTTTGAAGAAAAATTTCAGCAGGAAAATCTTGCATGATAACATCCTTCAATAGTTCACAGGTATTCCAGATTAAAGTGTGGTTACTACTTCTTAAAGAGCTACAAAAAGATAGCATTATTTATTTTTAAAAAGAGCTTATCTGTACCAGATTCCAAGTAACCTAGTAGCATAATGACTCTACTAACAGTCCTTCAGGTCTCAATTGAGACTTCACTTCCCTGGGCAGCCTTCCTAGATCTACTCCGTAATCAAGAACTCTAGGATAGGTCCTTCTTCCATATGCCTATATTCGGTGCAATAGCAATTGCCTGTTGACTTTCTAACCCCCACTAGAGCCTCCTTGACAACAGGCACTACACAGTATCCACCACAGTATGCCAAGACAATCACAATGCTATAAATGAGATCAATGAAGTCAAAGGGCACAGAATGCAATGAAATTCGCTAAACGAATTAGGAAGTAACACAGAAAAAATAACAGGAAATGTAGAGTTAAATTCTAGAAATTAGATTTATTACTGCTCTTCCCCAAGCTAGTGAGTCAAGCTGGGATTCCCCTCCTACCACAAACAGAGGACACCCCTCACCTTCTCAGACAATATGTGACCCCCTAGGGATATAGCAGAATCCACACGCCCCCTCTCAGCCCAGCTCCAGCCCACCATCCACCACCCAAAGGGGTGTACTAGAAACTGTGTCTCTTCCTGGGGGCCCAACTCAGACCCCCTGCCCCTTTCCTACGTGTACCCTACCTCTTCAATATGTTATTCCAAGAGAATTTACTGATGCCTTGGGAGTGCCAGCATCAAAAAGCATTTAACAGCCTGTAGCTGCTTATCTCATCCTAATTCTAGCACATTGGTCTTTCTACTGCCCACTGAATATACTGTCCACTAAAAAAGACTGCATTTATGCTTAATTTTTTCCATTTTTATGCCCATTTTTACCAAGGGCATAAGCTTTGGCCAATCAATCTGGCCAATAAGAGATGACTCATATGTCACCAGGAAGTATACATGACTCCAATCATGAAACAAACAAACAAACAAACAAAAACAACTAGATGTGTAGCCTGATAACAGCAAATAGGAATTTTCTAAATTGCTCTTTGAAACAGTGAAAATCATTCATATACTCCCAGTACTGCCTTTCACAGACACTTAGTATCTTTTTTCCTGGTGAAAATGTATGATAATAACAACCAGATGTAATGGCTATCAATGAACCAAAATGCCTAACAATGCCAGGCACCGTACCTTTCGTTAGAAGAGAGAACATGTCTATCTGTTGTAGTCAGGGGGAGCCAGGGAAATGTAGAAAACTTCAAACACTTCACAGTCTGATTTACTGTTAATGGAACAGCAAAATTTAAGGGATCAAAGACAAGTTGATAGACTCCCAATGTTAAGAGCAAGGCTTTACCCTTAAAACAAGTCTTCAAAGTTACATCTTACAGTAACCTAAAATATACTAAACAAGGTCAGCTGCAAATTTGTTCCCTAACAGGATAAATAACAGAGCTGTTTTCATATTTTACACAAAACCCATACATTATTGTTATTAGAAGAGCATTAAATACAAACCAATACTGAATGACATTTAGAACTTGAATTACATTTTCTATTGTGCCCTGTGGCTAACCAAAACACAGAGCTTAAATTTAACATGAAAGGAACTGGCATTTGCAGGCCTTTAATTGTAGAACTTAAAAATGAAATAGACATAATCATATAGTATATTTAAAAATTAGGCATGTTCAAATATCCTTCATGGTGTTAGATGTTTAAGCCTCTTTGAAGATGACTTAAAGACCGTAAGGTTGAAGATCAAATATCAGCACTCAAACCAGATTAAAAGAAATCTGAGAAACCAACACAATTTTAAACTACCCCATTCAAATTATGTTTTAAATAAATCTTATATTGTACAAATTAAGGTGGCAAAGCTGAGAAACAGTATGCAGTATCTACAGAAACCCTTCCAAGTGGCAAACAGTCTTTCCGCCAAATGCTCTGAAAAGAGCACGGAATCACTGAATTTAGATAACAGTATTATTAAATTCCCAAATATAGCACAGTTGCTTCTTTCAAAAGTGCCAACACACAAGCAGGGTTTACTTTTTCACAGAAAAGTAAGAGGGGGGTGGAGGGAAGGACAGACCTCTACTGCACACAAAAAATGGGTCCAAAATAAGCCTCTATCATTAACCCACAAACTGCAACTCACATAGCATTTTACCATCTCAATGGTCCCTAACGTTTTTAGCAGCTGCACTCGAGGTCCCACCTTCTCAGCCCTGGACACACTCTCTCCCTTCAGATGTCTCTCCCCGTCACTCAGTGAAGCCTCTAAATCACAAACACAAAGAAACTACCATCTCAAAACCAAAGCTCCCTCACAAGCCTAACAAAACTTTCACAGAAAGAAAAGGTAGAGTATTTTAACAGCTAAACAAGTTTTCAGTTCCTTCTTATGCTGTTATTCAACCAGAGTTTCTATGAAAGGCTTTTAATAACAGACGGCTTCCAAACTGAGTTAAATGAAATACTTGACATGAACAGATACACCCTTGGACACAACGTTTTCTTTTCAACTATGCAGGCAATAAAATGTCAGGTACGTGCTCACTTAATTATTCCCTAAGTGCATCAACTGGAACAAAGGTTTTATCCTTTCCAAGCCTCAGTGCCTTCATCATTAAAATGGGGATATTACCAATATCAATTTCCCCGGGACCTGCTGAAGATTCATTCGTTCACTCAGAGAATAGATACTGAGCACCTACTATGCTTTTGGCATAGTTTTGCACACTGGGGATAAGCAATGTTCAAAGCTATCATCAAGCTTATAACAAGGAAGACAAAGAAGAGGTAAATTAGTATGTGATTTCAGACGATCTTTGTTAGAAAACTAAACATAGGTAGAAAGTGATCACTTGGGTCCTCAGGAAGGCCTCTCTGAGAAGGCGACACGTGAGCAGAGACCCCGCCAGACATCTAAAGACCTGGATGAGATTCCAGGGAGAGAGAGAGACTAAATCAGAGCTCTTCTTCTATCAGCTGGTCGCTGGGATAAAGACAAATGAAGAAACCAAAACGATCCTGAGTCTTTGGCTTGAGTAACTGGATGAACAGTACCACTTGGTGAGCTGGAGAATAAACAGGACGCATACACAGCGCGCGGCACAGTTCCCAACAAAGAATTTGTGTTCAGTAAGCACTGAGTATTTCTGCCACCGTCACCACCCACCTAAATACAGCTGCTCAAATGCAATTAGAATAATGTAAAATTTCACCACTTAGACACTACATCCTAATTTGAGGAAACTGAAACATTCAAGCTTGACCACAACATTAGGAAAAGTACATTAATTTCTGATTTACCAGGTCAACAGGATCTATCCCTCTACATATACACACCCATTGGTCGTGGAGACACTTCCGTCTGCTGGAAATTACTTTTGTCTTGAGGAAAATATCCTATTAAGATTTCAGGTTGTTGTGGCAATTCTGGTAAAAAAAATATATATATATATTACTGTATTATTGATTCCTTATTTGCTAAAAGCTAAACTTACTCTTTTCAAATATTAGTGTTTTCTCTTAAGTTTTTTAATCATTTTAAAAACTGGAAAAATAACAGGGTTTTTTATCCTCTGAATAGTCTTCCTATAGAGGAAAAAAATGTAAATGTTGAGTCGGTTTTGAATTGAGGGGAGGGTGTTCCCCTCTTTTGTGGTTCAGCAAATACTACTGGTTAGATGAAAACATGCACAATGTACATAAAGAATCTGTTACAAAGTATTTATTCAAGGGCTCATCTCTGCTTCTTAGTCCATCCCCCTCCTCTCTCTTCCTCCAATTATGTAGTTCCTGACCACTTCAACTTTCATTAATATCTTTAAAGAAAAAGTCGTCAAAAATAAAGGAGTCAAGCACTCATTCAACATCTTTGACGATCAATCCTCTATCACATGTGATTGCACATGCAGCAATACAGTTGTAATGAGAATGGGAATAAGGAAAAGACTAAAACTAATTTTGTAATTGTGCTTGAAGTTTTCATGCCAGTATTTCCTAATCTTAATACAGATAACAAAAAATCAGCCCTAGACCATACATCTGATCTCCCCTGCGGGGAACTAGGTTGAAAATACATGGTTTAAGATTCTACTTTATTGGTTTTGGCTTAGGCAGAAATTTTCACTGTTAAAAATCGCAACCACACAAGAACCCAGTAAACGGAGGCTCCTATTATTTTCTCGTTAACAGCAGCACCGACGATCTCAGCAGTAGCGACACAGCACAGATACAGAGAAAAATATGATCTAACAGATTAAGCAAGCAAAAACACATTTTTAAATACTTTTACTACTCAATCACATAAATCTCAGGAGCATTTTTTTTTTCCTTCAAATCAATTTAACTGCTTTCCAGGTACAAGGCACTGTACTGGGAATTAAATCACAAGAGCAACCAACAATTCTGTGCTTAGTACATGCCAGGCCCTATGCCAAGCACTTTACAGCACTGTCTCATTTAATCCTCACGACAATTCGATACGGTATTCTTTCTTATTGTCCCAATTTTTGGATGAGAAAACTAAAACCTAGCGGGATTAAGTACTATAGCCAAGGTCACAAAACTACTGGAAGAAGTGGGACTTACATTCATGTCTGTCTGACTCTGATTTTAACAGTGTACTATGTATAGCTCATTTTAACTGGAGACCCCATAACAAAACCATGAGCTAGGACAGATATCATCCTACCCCTATGTGAGGAACACAGTCCAAGAATGCAAGTATAAAACATTCAGAACAATGTCTGGCACATGGTAATGAGGGCTCAGCGAAAACGTTGTTATTGTTGAAGAAATAATCTGTCCCACAAAAAAAAAAAAAAAAAAAAAAAAAAAAAAATCACTGGCAAGTTTTAGGCCCCTTGACCAAAATAAGCAATAAATACAAGTGCATTCTCCTCTGAATAACAGCAGAGGAGGGGAAAAGGTCAAACTCATGTAAATTAATGCAATAAAAATAAGTTGAGGAGGGAAGGGTTGTTTTTTTTTTAACCTAAGATCCCTTTCCTTAGAATTAACCACAAGAACCAATATATTTCTATTTTAGCAGAATGCATCCAGATGGATTCCAAAGAGTTACCAGTTTGTTTGGTTTGGTAAGATGCAGAGTATAGGGCAGGATCATCTGAAGGAAGAATAAAAAGTCCGTCCAGAATGCCATCAATTTCACCCTGCAGATTCGGCTCCACATTAGAACGAAGTTTAGATAAGAATTCAACTGCACCAAGGTCAACCAAATGCTTGACTGCTGGGGGATACTGAAATAAGAAGAATCATATGTGTCAAAACTTCTACACTTTATCTGACAGCAACGAAACCAGGAAATTACTTTTAGTATGCTAGATGTTCCTTTTGCAAAAAATAAACCTTGCATTGATGTACCCAAAAGTAAAGAACTTCCATGAGTAGGACACAGATTTATAGAGACATACGTAAACCATGCGATGACACTTACGAAAGAAAAGCCCAGACACTGACACTAGAAATGCACACTGCCAACTCCTACTTTTATTTATTAAATGGATTACCTCTCTCAACTGACTCCCACCCCATCCTCTCCTACCTCCAACCATCAAAAGATGCCAAAGTAATAATGTCCTATGACTGCACACTGACTTACAGTTTCAAAAGGTTAGACTTGCCCTTTGACATCTGACCCTGACAACTGCTCTCAAGACAGGCTGAGGGGCGCCTGGGTGGTTCAGTCAGTTAAGTGTCCGACTTCGGCCTTCGGCTCAAGTCATGATCTCATGGTCTGTGAGTCTGAGCCCCAGTCGGGCTCTGTGCTGACAGCTCACAGCCTGGAGCCTGCTTCGCATTCTGTGTCTCCCTCTCCGTCTGCCCCTCCCCAACCTGCGCTGTCCCTTTGTCTCAAAAATAAGTAAACACTAAAAAAAAAAAAAATTAATAAAAAATAGTTTTCAAAAAAAGACAGGCTGAGGAACATAAAATCTGAAAATCAGATATGGAAAACGCAATTTCAGATACTTGAGGTATTCATTAACCGTGGTAACATTAACTTTAAACATATTCTCTTTCAGACACATCTAATCTTTAACATGTAAATGACAGAACACAAGGAAAACCGGAATAACAAATGGCAACTTCCAAAGATGATTCCAAAATTCAGAACACACCAGAACCCAGAAGTTCTATTATTCCGGAGCACAACAGATACAATGGGAGACTCAACATT
Source organism: Lynx canadensis (assembly GCF_007474595.2). Classification (NCBI taxonomy): domain Eukaryota; kingdom Metazoa; phylum Chordata; class Mammalia; order Carnivora; family Felidae; genus Lynx; species Lynx canadensis. The sequence goes on along the minus strand of NC_044314.2, from coordinate 7,777,200 downwards.
ACACATAAAAGGAAGCTGAGCGTGATACACCCAGACGACCATCTCTGGTTGTTCCAAAAAAAAAAAAAAAAAATTCTACAAATTAAGCAACACTCACTCGTCTGATTTTATTTCAAAATGATCCTACCTTAACCAATCTGCTCAACAGGCTGAGAACCTCTTCTTTCATTGGAACAGACGGGAAATTGAACCATTCCAGCAAACGTTGAAAAAGCAGCCTCTCCTGAACTAGATCTTCACAGCAGAGTAAGTTGTGCTCAACCTTGCAGAGGATATTCTTGAGAGCGCGTTCCCTGATCTCGGCCAGCTGATGACCTGTCAAAGGACAGCACAAAGCTATTTCCCAGGTCCGAACAGACGCCCCCCCCGCCCCCGGAATTCACCCTAAAACTTAGTTGATGCTGGGGGCGGGGGCAGGGTCAAGAAGGAAATAAACCAGTTGTTTTTGTTTTTGTTTTTGTTTTGTTTGTAACAGGCGGGCCTCGGGTGCCCTCGGGACGAGAATCGCTGGGTTTACTCAGTCCGAGATGGATCCCCGGGGGCTGCCCTGGCGAGGCCAGGACGAAAGGGAGCCGTCTCAGGGCGGCCCGGCCTCCAAAACGTCACACAACCAGCCTCAGCAAGTGGCCACGACAGGACGGCGACGCGGGCGAGGGGCAACTCAGACGGTTACCGAGTTTCCTGATGAGCCCCGTCAAGACCATCTCGTCCCGCTCAATCAGCCGCCGCCGGAGAATTAAACTGCCGCGCCACAACGTCCGTGTACAATCAGTGTCCCCATGGAAACCCGGCCGGTCGGGCTGCGGGTTCCGCAAGGCCGGAGACAACCACGGGACAAATAGGAAGCATCCAGGGAGCGGCTGCTGGGCCCCGCGCCTCCACAGAAGCTTAAAGTCTCTATGTAATTACTACTACGCGGCTCCTAGACAGCAGTCTCTGTCGTAAGAACCGGAAAGAATGAGGAGACAAGCAGGGAGTAGAACCCGCCTTGGCCGCCGTGCACGTCGGGAGTTGTGGTCTTCGCCCCTTTGTGCTCCGCTCCCGGAATTCCGGACCCGCCGCTGCACCCACCCGCCGAGGGTTCCGGCGTTCCAGCGCGGGCTCCGGCGCGGGAGGCACGGGTCTGGCAAAGCCCAACCAGGCCCTGCAAACTCGCCCTGGCTCTGCCAACCTGAATTCTTGGCTCCCGGAGCCTTACAATTTACAATACAGAGTTTGGATTCCCGCACGTCCACCAACGCCCCCCCCCACCCCCCGCCCCGCCGTTGGTAACTAAATTCACGTATCCTCTTTAACTGTAAAATGTACCTGCAAAGGCAAGCAGTGTCCTTGGACACCTAAGTTCTGTATAAACACCTGAGGAGGGACAGGGAGGACATAACTGAACAGAAGAGGGAAAAAAGAGGACTGTAGAAAGAAAAAAAAAAAAAAATGGGGAGGGGCGGGCTAAGGGTGTGAATTAATATTTGAATGTCGCCAAAGCTGGCATGGCACTGTGATTGGTCTGAACAAATAGGAAAAGAAAAAAGAAAAAAAAAATTCTAAGCAATGGTAAGAGCAGCAACAAGATTAAATTTGTAAAGAGATTTGCATTTTAGAGAACATTTCTCTCACCAATGTTTTCAATTTCCCTAGGAGAGGGATGTCAAGGTACATATACCCATTCCTATTTTGCAAAAAAATGAACTTAAATTCATAGGAGTTCTTCATCCACAGTCACACCAACTATTTAAGTGGCAGATTGAGAGCCTGACCTAAATTTTCCTTGTGACATTCTTAGGACCTTGCTGCCCCTGCAAGGTGTATAGGTAGGTTAGAGAGTGGTGATGTTAGACCCGGATCTGGAAGAATAAGTAGGAATTTGTATGCCAGGCAAAGAAATGGGGTAAGGGAATTCCTGCCAGAGAAAACAGTTCAAGCAAAGGCAAGGATTCAGAATGAGTCCGTCAAGGTCAGGGAAAGAGAGAAATTCTAGGCGGCCAAATTACCTCTGGGAGGTGGACGGGGAGGCGACTAGCATGCTAGTTCTCCATTTGTCCCTCTGGCTTCCAGGTGGCTGTCGGGAATGGGAGACGGCGGTAGGAAATTGGAGAGTGGGAGGAAAAAGAGGTGTGGATATTTAACCGATGCCCCACAAGCCCATACCTGAGCCTCCCTGGCCGAAATGGTGACAGTGGCTACATTCTTCAACCCTAGGGTAAGAGCTTTTGATGGGTACTGTGCCAAAGGGACCAAAAAGTGGAAACAATTATACCAGCTGAGAAGTTTCTGTAGTTATCCAAACATGAAAGCTTGGATTTGTGGATTTGAAGTATCAAAGTCAAAATACATATGACAGTACAGAAGAATAATGGAAATAACTTTAGAAAGATATTTCTAAGATGAAAAGTCTTAGATGATGAGAAACTGAGGATGTCAGTGGGGAAGGGTCAGTGATAATACTGTGGGAGAAAAATAAATTACAGTTGACTCTTGATCAACATGGGTTGGAATTGCACAGGTCCACTTACCCACAGATCTTTTTCAATAAATACAATACGGTACTCTAGATGTATTTTCTCTTCCTCGTGATTTTCTTAAAGTTTTCTTTTCTGTGGCTTGCTATGTTGTAAGAATACAGTGTATACTAAGTATAACCTACAAAATATGTGCTAATCAACTATTATGGGAAAGGCTTCATGTCTACACTAGACAATCGGTAGTTAAGTTTTGGGGAATCAAAAATTATATGTGGATTTTTGACTGACCGGGAGTCACTGCCCTAAAGGCCTGTGTTGTTCAGGGGTAAACTATAATGTAAAACAAGCATGTTTCAAGTTAAAAGGGGGGATCAAACTATAAAATGGTCTTTTTTTAAATGAGATATAATGAACACATAACATTATATCAGTTTCAGGTGTACAACATGATTTGATATTTGTATACACTGCAAGATGATCAACCACAGTATGCCTAGTTACCATCCATCAAAAGTGGTTTTGTTTATGTTGCTTTTATTTTCTAATTTTTATTGTTATTGTTGAGTGTATATTGTTTTTATAACTAGACAAAAGTCATTAAGTCCTGCTTATTACATTCAAAGCAATTATGTGTCATTTTTCTATTAGACTAAGTACTGGTTTGCCAATTTTTCCTCGAAGAATCAATCTTCAATGTATGAATTCTGTTAAAGAGAATACCCAGATTCTAAGGTATTTACTGTACTTTTATTTATCATCACTTGCTTTCTCATTCCTCTCTTAGGTTTGTTTTCTGGCTCCTTTTCTAACTTCTTGAACCAAAGGTTTTATTGCTTTGTTTTCATTCTTTCTTATTTAGCTGCAGATAATTCCATGAATCTACATCTAAGAAAAGTTTTAATCATATATCATGAATTTAGATTTATAATGTTCTAACTATGGTTATTCCTGACCATTCTGAAACTGCTATTTTCATACTTTCAATCTCACCCAAGATCTATTTAGAAGGAGGTTTTAATCAGGTCTCTCCTGCATATACTTTAGTTATTAATTTTTACTATTACTCTATCTCAATCAGCAACTTGGGCTTTTATAATTTTGAACATCGATGTAAATTTTCTGCACAATGCCTGAGTACTTGAAAAAATGAACCATATATGCCTGTGTGGATGTATGGAGAACTGTATGTATGGCTATTTGTAATTCTCTACTTGTGCTAACAACCGTGTTTGTTACATTTATTTAAATCCTAACTTATAATAAAAACGTGTGGCATTTTACCGGATGATAAATGGTAGTCATCCAGCTGGCAATGTATATATGGATCAGGAAAGCGATGAAGAGTAGAGACCTTGTATGTTGGAATCTGCTTATCATCACAAGCTATGCAACACAATGGAAAAAAAACATGGACCCAGAAGCGCATGGGTCCACTTAACTCTCAGCCATTCTTCAACCTTTTACCCATACCCATACATCACTAGCAGGCATGGCCTCAGTCTGCTTTACCCGATCATTTGGCTTCGATCATTTGGCTTCGACCCTAGGTCACAGGAAATATTCAGTTACTCTCCTAAGAGCTCTTGGGGCGCCTGGGTGGCGCAGTTGGTTAAGTGTCCGACTTCAGCCAGGTCACGGTCTCGCGGTCCGTGAGTTCGAGCCCCGCGTCAGGCTCTGGGCTGACGGCTCAGAGCCTGGAGCCTGTTTCCGATTCTGTGTCTCCCTCTCTCTCTGCCCCTCCCCCGTTCATGCTCTGTCTCTCTCTGTCCCAAAAATAAATAAACGTTGAAAAAATTAAAAAAAAAAAAAGCTCATGATACTATTTGTGGTGATTTGTGCTAGGAGAAAAAGAAATGCTTTTTTTTTTTTTCTTGGAAAAGTTGTGCACTTTTATTTTTCCTCACAATGTGAACATGAATTCTAATACTTGGGTTATGTACAGTGGGTCTGTCCGTTGCGATCATATGCATTTCCTACCTTTTATTTCTCTTACCTGACTACATTAAAACATCTGGGGGTGCTTGGGTGCCTCAGTCTGCTGAGCATCTGACTTCAGTTCAGGTCATGATCTCAAGGTGCATGAGTTCAAGCCCCTCATCCGGTTTGCTGCTGTCAGCATGGGCCCGCTTCAGATCCTCTGTCCCCCATCCCCACCTCTGTCCCTCCCCTACTCATGCTCTCTCTCAAAAATAAACATTTAAATTAAAATATCTGCCTCACATTCATATAAGCTAAACAGGGTATTAAAACAAAGTATTATGTAGAGCACAAACCTTGGAACCAAACATAGGTTTGAAGTTTATTTTATTTTGAGAGAGAGAGAGAGAGAGAAAGAGAATGCACATGCACAAGGTAGGGAAACAGAGAGAGAGAGAGGGAGACAGGGAATCCCAAGTAGGTTCCACACTGTCAGCACAGAGCCTGACGCAGGGCTTGAACTCAAGAATAGTGAGATCAGGGGCGCCTGGGTGGCGCAGTCGGTTAAGCGTCCGACTTCAGCCAGGTCACGATCTCGCGGTCCGGGAGTTCGAGCCCCGCGTCAGGCTCTGGGCTGATGGCTCAGAGCCTGGAGCCTGTTTCCGATTCTGTGTCTCCCTCTCTCTCTGCCCCTCCCCCGTTCATGCTCTGTCTCTCTCTGTCTTAAAAATAAATAAACGTTGGAAAAAAAAAATTTTTAAAAAAAGAATAGTGAGATCATAACCTGAGCTGAAACAGAGTCAGACGCTTAACCAACTGAACCACCCAGGTGCCCCCAGACATAGGTTTAAAACCAGCTTTGGAAACTTCTTAATTGCATAATTATGGGTGAGCTAATTAACTTTCCTGATTGCAAATGACAAGACTTTTACTCAAAGAAGTACGCAAAAATCAATTATTTATTACCTCACTCTAGAAAAGGATCTGGCCTTAGAGACTCAAAAGACACTAATATTCTTTTTCTCAATATCTTAGCTTTGCTTCTCTGAGTGTGTTTGTCTCATTCTTTTGTATAACTGGCAAAATGTAGAGAAAGAGGGGAACATGGTCCAGACTTCCATCTTCCCATATAGCGACACTAGAAGAAAGGGAAAGCTTTTCTGCCAACATCTGGATGTAAAATCCATGGTGAGAACCCCATCAGAATCGACATTATGAGATTGCCCGTTCGTAGGTTATTTATTCACACTCTGAGCTGCAGGGCAGGGTATTATAAGTGGAACAGAGTTCAAAGGAGTTGGGCAGATTTCCACCAAGAAAATAGGTGGGATTAACAGAAAATGGGCAGAAAGAATCTTCGGTAGGGGGGAAAAACCTGATGCCTCTATAACCCCTAAACCTCAGCTTCTACAAGTAGAAATTGGGGTTAAAAATAGCACCCATTGGGGCGCCTGGGTGGCTCAGTCGGTTGATCATCCAACACTTAATTTTGGCTCAGATCAGGATCTCACAGTGTGTGGGATCAAGCCCTGTATCAGCTCTGTGCTGACAGCATGGAGCCTGCTTGGGATTCTCTTCCCCTCCTCTCTCTGTCTCTGCCCCTCCCCCATTTACACTCACTCTCTCTCTCTCTCTCAAAATAAATAAATAGAATTTTAAAAATTATAAGATATCCCAGAAAGGTCCTTCCCCTCTCTGCCATGTGAAGATGCAGAAAAAAGATTTGTCTTTGAACCAGAAAGCTGGGTCCCCATCAAACAGACTTGTTAGCACTTTGATCTTGGGCTTTCCAGCCTCTAAAACTGTGAGAAGTAAATTTCTGTTGCTTATAAGCCATCCCTATTCAAGCTATGGTATTTTGTTATAGTAGCCTGAATGGACCAAAATAATTGTCTTTCTAGGGATCGAATGCAATGTTGCATGGCATCTCACTATGGCTGCAAGCGTAACCACGGGGTCACTCCCTTCGTCGGCACCCGGCCTCAGAAGCAGGCTTGCCGCCCATTATAGGAGGCCTTACAGACAGAGGTGCTCAGGGCCTTACAGCTACTTGTGCAGCCATTGCCAGGCACAATTTCCAGAACAAAGGGAATTTTCCTCATTTTGCAGAGGGAAGAAACTATTGGCCCAAAAGAGAAATACTTTCACAAGCTCCTTTTACATTAATTGGGTTATTAATTTATTTATCACGGGAACATATTTAAAAAAAAAAAGCAAGCCATAGGATTCATAAACAAAAGGATTCTAACCAATAGATGTAGGGAAGTTATTCATGGTGCCCAGGGCAGGCAAACATTCTGTGGGTCTTCCAGAAAGTCACCTGGAGCCCAGTCTGTCTTACTTAAGAATAAGGATCCTTTATTAATGATTTATTAATAATTCTGATCTTTAAGAAGGAAAGAGACGCATGGCTAAAAGTTTCATCCCCTACTTGTGAATTTTCCTAATTATGCTCCATAACTTTGTCCTATGAATTTACATAATATTTAATTTTTAAGGGGATCATCAAATTCTAATTTGCTTTCCCAATACCAAAACAGAAAGGTAATAAATATTTTATGCCATTTTAAACTGGGAGAATTGAAGCAAGGTATATTCATGTTCCACTTCAAATAGCAAAGCACATGGATTTGAACTCTGCTTTCTTTGCACACGTTAATAAATAGGGGTCTTAATTATAGATGTGGAGAAGCAGACGAGGATGTCTATCACCATTTGTGTTCAACATTATACTGGAAGTTTTATTCAGAGTAATTGGCAAGAAAAAGAAATAAAAGACATCCAGATTAGAAAGGAAGAGTAAATCTATTTCTATTTGCAGGTGATGTGACCTTACATGTAGAAAATTCTAAGGAATCCACAAAGAAACTATTAGAGCACAGGAAAGACTTAACAAGGTTGCAGAATACAAAATCAGTGTACAAAATAAAGTTCTATTTGTGTATGCAAGCAACAAATAATCCAAAAACTAAGTTAAGAAAATGATTACAATAACAATAAACAGAACAAAATGCTTAGGAATAAATTTAAAACAAATATAAGACATCCACATGGAAAAGTACAAAGTATCATTGAAAAGCATTTTAAAAGACCTGAATAAATAGATGGGGCACCTGGGTGGCTGGGTCAGTTGAGCATCCAACTCTTGATTTCGATTCAGGTCATGATCTCACAGTTTGTGAGTTCAAGCCCCACATCAGGCTCTGTGCTGACAGTGCAGAGCCTGCTTGGGATTCTCCACCCCACCCCACCCCCGCCCCCGCCTCTCCTTTGCTCATGCACTCTCTCTCAAAATAAATAAATAAACTTTTAAAAAATAAATAAATAAAAAATAAAAGACCTAAATAAATAGAAAGACATCCTGTGTCAATGATTGGAAGATTTTATATTGTTAAAATGGCAATACTCCCCCAAACTGAACTACAGGTTTAAAGCAATTTCTGTCCAATATGCAGCCACCATTCTCGTAGAAAGTGATATGGTTACCCACATGGAAAGAATATGGACATTATTGGCTTATATTCATATGGAAATTAAGGGAAACAGACTAGCCAGAACAAAATTGAAGGACTTCTGCTTCCCGATTTCAAAACTTACTACAAAGCTCAGTACAATTGACAGCCCAGAAATAATCACTCTCATATTGGTCAATTGACTATCCATCAATGTGCCAAAATAATTCAATGAGGAAAAACTAGGTTTTTTTCCACAAATGGGACAACTGGATATCCACATGCAAAAGAATGAATTTACATCCATACCTCATACCGTCTACAAAATGAACTCTAAGTGGATCAAGGTCCTAAATACAAGCCCTGAAACGATAAAATTCTCCGGAAAAAAAGAAAAAACAAAAACAAAAACAAAAAACATAGGCATACATCTCATGGTGTGATTTAGGTAATGGTTTCTTAGACGTGACAGCAAAAACACGAGCAAAAATTTAGGACATGAAAAGATCATGAACATCATTAGTTGTCAAGGAAATGCAAATCAAAAAAAAAAAAACCAAACAAAAACAAAATGAGATACCCCATCACACTCTCTAGGATGGCTAAAATCAAAAAGAGGAGAAATGGCACTGTTGGCAAAGAAATGGAGAAATTGGAAGCCTCACATGCCACTGTGGAGAATCTAAAATGATGTGGCCACTGTGGAAAACAGTCTGGCAGTCCCTCAAAAAGTTAAACATAGAATTAACATACCACCCAGCAATTCTCCTCCTAGATATATACCCAAAAGAACTGAAAACAAGTATTCAAGCAAATACTTGCACACGAGTGTTCATAACAGACCTATTTGCAATAGCCAAGGTGGAAATAACTCAAATGTCCTACTATGGAGGAAATGGGTACGCAAAAATACAATTGGATAGTATTTAGCCATAAGACAAAATGAAGTAGTTATACACGCTGCAACATGGATGACCTTTGAAAACATTGTATCAGGTGAAAGAACCACGTCACAAAAGGTCACCTATGATATGATTCCATTTATCTGGGTATGAGTTTGCTCAGGCTGCCATAACAAAACACCACAAGCTGGGTGGCTTGGACAATGAGTTGTATTTCCTCACAGTTCTGGATGAACTGGGAGGAAATAAATAAATCCTGAAGTCTGACGAAATAAATAAAGGAGTTCAAGGTCAAGACACCAGAAAATTTAGTTTCTGGTGAGACCTCTCATTCTGGCTTGGAGATGGCTGCCCTCTAGCTGTGTCCCCTCACAGATTTTCCTCTTTATGTGCCTGGGGGGAGAGCCTCTCCAATGACTCTTACTCTTCTTATAAGGACAGCAGTCCTACGGGGTTAGGGTTCCACCTTATGACCTCGTTTAACCTTAATTACTTCCTTAAAGGTATTCCCTCCAAATATAGTCATATTGAGAGAGCTTCAGTATGTGGATTTGGCTGGGAAACAATTCATCCCCTCTGAGGATGGTGGGAGGGGGGAATGGGCAGTGACCGATAAATGGGTACAAAGTCCTCTTTTGGGGGATGATGACAATGTTTTGGACCTAGATAAGGGTGATGGTTGCACAATATTGTGAACATTCTCAATGCTACTGAACTGTATAGTTTAATTAAAATGTTAATTTTATGTTATGTGAATTTCCCCTCAATTAAAAAAATTAATTGAGGGGCGCCTGGGTGGTTCAGTCAGTTGGGCGTCCAACTTCAGCTCAGGTCATGATCTCACAGTCCATGAGTTAGAGCACCACAACGGGCTCTGTGCTGACAGCTCAGAGCCTGGAGTCTGCTTCAGATTCTGTGTCTCCCTCTCTCTCTCTCTGGCCCTTCCCTTCTCGCACTCTGTCCTTATCTCTCTCAAAAATAAATACACATTAAAAAATTTTTCTAAATTAATTGAAATTTTAGGAAAAAGTCAGCAAATAACAAGTTTTGGCGAGGATGTGGAGAAATCAGAACCCCTATATACTGCTGTAGAAATGAATAATGCTGCAGCAACCTTGGAAAATAGTCAACAGCTCCTCAAAAAGGTAAACAGCAATTCTACTTCTAGGTACTTGCCCCCAACATGAAAGCACGTACTCACAAAAACTTGTACATGAATGTTCATAACAGCCTTATTCACAAGAGCTGAAAGATAGAAGCAACCAAAATGTCTGTAATTCATGAGTGGCTAAAACATGGGTAGATGGAATGGATAAATCATATCCGTAAAATGAAACATTATATAGCTAAAAAAAAAAAAAGGTGGGGGGAATGAAATACTGATACAACCGATCACATGGATGAAACTTGGAAACATTATGCCCAGGGAAAGAAGACAGCACAAAAGACCACATGTTACATGATCTCGCTTACGTGAAATATCCTGGGAAGGCACATCTACAGAAGCAAAATGATGTAGTGTTTACTTAGATTCAGTAGTCGTTGGGGGAAAAGAGTAGCCACAGCTAAGGGGTGGGGGTTTCTTTTGGAGATGATGACAATGAAAATGTTCTAAAATTACCTGTGGTGACAGTTCCACATAACTGTGAATAAATAAAAACCATTGAAATGTACACCTTAAATTGCTGAATTACATGGCATGTGAATTATGTTTCAATAAGGTGTTACAAAAATAAAAGCAATAAGAAGACATTAAGTTGAAAACAAAAATTTATTTTATAAAGAACTTAATTTGTAAAGACATCAACATAGTTTGGTAAGAAGAATTAGAAGAGTGTCCTTTTCTGAGAACTTATGAAAGCAGCATTTTCTATATATCTGGTGACATTTAGATGTAGCCTTCTAAAGTGATCGATTAGGGGCACCTGGGTGGTTCAGTTGGTTGAGCATCTGACTTCGGCTCAGGTCATGATCTCACAGTTCGTGAGTTCGAGCCCCGCATTGGACTCTGTGCTGACAGCTCAGAGCCTGGAGCCTGCTTCCGATTCTGTGTCTCCCTCTTTCTCTGCACCTCCCCTGCTCATGCTCTGTCTCTCTCAAAAATAAACATTAAAAAAAAAATTAAAGTGTTCGATTAGATGAATGGCCCTTATGTGAACCTTTGAGTTTCATTCCCAGATATCTACATTATTCAGCAAGACATTTCTGTCCCCATTTCCCTACTACCTTCCATTTAAATGTTCACTGTCACTTAACCCCTCAGAAACACTCCCTTTGGTAAAGTGAGGTAAGTAGATACTTTCATTTCCACACCGTGAGATTCGATTAGCTAATGATGGAGAAGTTCTTGGATGAAGAGTCCAGTGCAAGTTCAAAGTAATATTGTTATTATGTTTAGGTATCTTTTCAATATGTAAAGTCATATAACCTCATTATTATAGTCAGATACATGATTCCTGGCAAGTGTAACTTCCAGGGAAAAGAAATAAAAGCCAACTCTTTACAGATCTAGCACAAACACACATTTTCCTGTGATCTTCAGGCGGTGCCCACGTTTGCAACCTCTCTCTCAACTCAACTTTAATGATAATGGCCTCCATTTGTGCCCCTGCTGAATGTAATCTATTTAATTGAAGTTCCGAAAATGACCCTGACTTTCACCCTGCCTTGGCTGGTGAGACAGCCATGTTGAATGCATCTTGGATCTGTAAATAAAATACTGATTCTAGTCACTTCTACAGAGTGCATTTTGATAGTGTGGATTTTTTTTTTTTTTTTCAGTGCTGACTCAATTTTAAAGTTAAGTATCTCTAAGGGAAAGTGGGATATCAGTTAAGGCAAAAAGGCAGTCTAGGGCTAACACTGGTAATTTCTTTAAAAAATACTTTGAGCCCTCTCTTAATTTGTGAAGGTAACCTTGCACAGCAATCAGATAGATTAAACACCGTGTCATGTTGACTCTGAAATGAAGACAAAAGTCTTGGAATTCTAAAGAACGTCTTCTCGCATAGCAGGTATCTACAATGAATACACTTCTTACTGACAGTATTTTAGGACACTTCAGAAGGTCTAGGGAAGACTGGGTCTCACAGGGACCTTTGGCTGACCACTTGAAGACCTCTCCATATGTGCTTTTCCATAGGAGTTGTGCCCATGTTGTCTGCTTAGTAAATATTCTGATTAAAAAATGAATGAACAGGGGCGCCTGGGTGGCGCAGTCGGTTAAGCGTCCGACTTCAGCCAGGTCACGATCTCGCGGTCTGTGAGTTCGAGCCCCGCGTCGGGCTCTGTGCTGCCTGCTCAGAGCCTGGAGCCTCTTTCCGATTCTGTGTCTCCCTCTCTCTCTGACCCTCCCCCGTTCATGCTCTGTCTCTCTCTGTCTCAAAAATAAATAAACATAAAAAAATTAAAAAAAAAATGAATGAACAGATGACACTTAAGATCATTGTACTGGTAGTTTCTGACCATAATCTGTTAATCCTAAGTGTTTCCCCCTCTGCAAATTCAAATCCTTTGTCTTTTGTTCTGATGTGTACCTAGTTAGCAGAATAATAGTTCCCCCAAAGATGTCCACATCCTGCTCCCTGGAACCTATGAGTATCTTACTTTACACGGCAAAGGAGAATTAAAGTTGCAGGTGGAATTAAGGTTGTTAATCAGATGAGTTTAACATAGAGAAATTATCCTAGATTTTCTTAGTGGGCCCAGTGTAACTATAAGGGGTGCTTGGGTGGCTCAGTTGATTGAGTCTCTGACTTCGGCTCAGATCACGATCTTGTAGTTTGTGAGTTCGAGCCCCTCATTGGGTTTACTGCTGTCAGCGCGGAGCCCGCTTTGGATCCTCTGTCCCCCTCTCTCTCTGCCCCTCCCTGGTTCACGCTGTCTCTCTCAAAAATAAACATTAAATAAATAAATAATAAACAAATAAATGGCTTTAAAGGTGGGGGGGGGGACAAAAAAGGAGGTCACAGGCAGCATGAGATTCATTTGCTATCACTGGCTTTGACGATGACCAGGGAATGCTGTTAGCTCCAAAAGCTGGAAAAGGCAAGAAAGGGATTTTCCTCTAGAGGCTGCAGAGAGGGCATAACCCTGCAGACACCTTGAGTTTAGCCAGGGATAGCCTTGTCACACTTTGGATCTGGAAAAACTGTAAAATAACCATTTTTTGTCGTTCTAAGCCAGGGAGTTCGTGGTCATCTGATACAGCAGCATACAGAAAATGAATACAGTTGCCCCCTTCTTGTTGACTCACTAGAGTTCCTTGTATAGTGTAGATATTGACCTGTGGTCTACTTTTCCATCTTAAACAAGGCTTCTTACCTTCTCATCTGTCACTTTTTCTGTGTTTCGTCCTTCATTCAACAAAAATCCTTAATTTTTGTGGAGTCGAATCTCTCTCTTTTTTTTTTTTTTTTTTCTCTCATGCATCGTACTCTTTGGTATTTTGTTTAAAACCTTTTCTCTCCCTCAAGTTCCAAAGACATTTTCCTTTCTTTCCTTTGTTAGTGTTACGGCTTAAACTTTCCAATTTAGGTTTCCAGTTCACGGAGAAGCTGGTCGTTCATGCGGGGTGAAGTAGGTCTCTGTTGGTTAGGATGCTGTAATAGGGTCCAAACTTGCTGTGGCTTAAGAAAGACAGAAATTTCTTTGGCTCTGACTAAAGGTCAAGATATCGACAGGCAATCCAGACGTGCAGGACCTCAACCCGTGCCTTCCATTTTGGAATCAGGGCAGCTATTCTAACACATGTGTCATCTTAAGGGACAGGGGATGTTTTCATTCCCACCTGCTTTCTGATAAATGCATCCAAAGACAGAAACTTATATTCTGTTCTGCTTTACATTTGTCTCCACGTTTTGGGCTTTACATTTTTTAAGTGTCATTTATGTCTGCAAATCTTATAATTTGCTGGGGGGGGGTTCTATTAACACTCGGCAGATTTAGCAGTTTTTCCTGTTTTTCATTGCGTCGCCTGTCATAGAACAATCTTCTGTGACATTTTTGTCTTTGGGTCTCAATGTTGTGTCATGGTGTAATGTTTTGGAAGATATTTATTTATTAACGTTCCAAATGTCAATTAACATGCAACACCATGAAACGTATCAATGGAAATAATTAAGTTAACCCAATAGATACATAAAATCTGCAAAGTGTGGCTGCACTGGTAGGTACATAGGTGATGAGACTTATTTTATAATTGGCAATGGGCAAGTTTCTTTTGATGCTTATTTCTAAGACTCATTCCAATTTCAAGAACATGAATGCAGTAATATTAATAATAGTAATAAATAACAGAAAGCTGAGCAATTGTTCCACTTTTTCTACTAAAACCTACCACAAAATTATGTTCTTCAGCACTACAGACTAAGCAAATATTTAAGAGAAGAAGAAAGGGGGGGGAAGCACAGAAAAAAAAATATATATATATATATATATTGGAACCCTTATGCCCGTTGGTATGAATATAAAATGGTAGAAAAAATGTATGGCCTTTCCTCAAAAAATTAAATATTGAATTACCATTTGATCCAGCAACACTGCTTCTGGGCACATACCCCAGATAAAAAGCTGGAGCCCAAATAGACATTTGTACACACATGTCCCTTGCAGCGTTGTTCAAAACCCAACATGCAGAAGCAACCCAAGTGCCCATCAACAGATAGATGAATTAGATAAAATGTGGCTGATAGATGCAATGAAATATTATTTATCCTTGATAAGGGAGTGAAATTCTACACGCCACACCATGGCTGAAACCTGAGGACAGTATAAGGAAACTAAAACAGACACAAGGACAAACACTCTATGATTCCACTTACGTGAGCCACCTGGAACAGTCAGATTTACAAAGACAGAAAGTAGAATGGTGGTAGCCAGGGGCGGGGGCAAGAGGACATTACCGTCGAATGGGTCCAGAGTTCCAATTGAGGAAGATGAAAACATTGTGGAGCTGGGTAGTGACGACGCCTGCACGACAATGTAAATGTGCTATGTCACTGTGAGCTGTACATTTAAAAATGGGTAAGATGGTAAGCTTTAAAGGGCGCCTGGATGGCTCAGTTGGTTAAGCATCTAACTTGATTTCCACTCGAGTCATGATCTCACAGTTTGTGGGATTGAGCCCCACGTCGGCTCTGCACAGAGCATGGAGTCTGTTTGGGATTCTCTCTCTCTCTCTCTCTCTCTCTCTCTCTCTCTCTCTCTCTCTGTCTCTGTCTCTCTCTCTCTCTCTGCCCCTTACCTCTTAAAATAATAAACATATTTTTAAAAATGGTCAACTTTAATGTATATTTTACCACCATTTTAAAAATAAAATTTTAAAAAGACAGATAAATTTGAAAAGTGAGAAGAAATGGCTGATGATAGGGTCCTGTAGTGTCTCATCACAGTTTCGTGATTTCGTCCAAAGGTGATCTTCTACAGTTAGCAAATAAAACAAACAGGTGACAACATCACACAGAAATGAGGCATGAGGGACCTATCAGTGCAGGGGACATCCAAGTCATGTCAGGAACCTGGATGGGGAGGTTGGAATCACAGAATGTAAGACTTCAAAGTGAACTTAGAGGGGGCGCCTGGGTGGCTCAGTCAGTTAAGCATCTGACTTCAGCTCAGTTCATGATCTCACGGTTTGTGTGTCTGATCCCCACATTGAGCTCTGTGCTGACAGAGCAGGCTCAGAGCCTGGAGCCTGCTTCGAATTCTGGATCTCCTTCTCTCTTTGCCCATCCCCCGCTCGCTCTCGGTCTCTCTCTCTTTCTCTCTCAACAATAAATTTAAAAAAATTTTAATTCAAAATGAATTTAGAGACGGTGTTCATGGTTTAGTTTGTTTGCTTGTTTATTTCTTATTTTAACCCAGTAGCTGTGGGCCTACAGACTGTGAGTCAATCCTAATTTGTTTATAATTTTACATATCTATTTTTGTTTTAGTTTTTTGAGAAAGAGAGAGAGAGAGGGCGCAGATGAGCGAGGGGCAGAGAGAGAGAGAGAGAATCCCACTAGGGACAGGGTGGGGGGAGAGACAGAGAGAGAAGCAGGGCTCACCCAAAATGTGTCTCATGTTCACCTGAAGAGGGGCTCGAGCTCACCTGATGGGGGTCTCGAACTCACGAACCATGAGATCATGACCTGAGCCAAAGTCAAATGATTAACAACTGAGCCTCTCAGAGTCCTATATATAGTTTTTAATTTGCACACGTGCACCATTGTAGGGAGAAAGTCTGTGACTTTCATCAGATTCACAAAGCAATGTCTCAACCTGCAGAAACTGAAGAAATAGGTCCAGTCCAAGCTCCCCTTTCTTGGATGAGGAAGCTGAGACTTGTAGAAAGATGGCTTCAAGCCCAAGGTCACAGAGTTAGTTACAGTAGAATCTGCTTCTCCTTTTCACAGAGGTATTTTGCGTTTCAGGTGACTTCCCCTTGAGGGTGTTTCCATTTTTAAGAGAGCGCTTCTTGGAACTAGCTGTCCTCAGAACAAAGGGATGGCTTGTAGCGCCCTTGGCTTTGCCGGTCCTGCCTTTACTGATTCCAGTGGGAGTCTTTTACCAAGGGAGGGACAAGGGCGACCAGAATAGAAGCAGAGGAAGGGTACAGTATCTTCTGACAGCCATGGAGGGCGGGGGGCAGGTGCAGGCTGTAACTTTTTGGATGTCCTTGGGTTTAAATGACGCCCCTGAGATGGTGACAGGAAGTAGAACCATTGTACTCATATCACAGAAGGATCTAGCTGCAGGGCGGGGCACGGCAAGGTCCAGTGTCCCCGGGGAGGCTGGAGAGTCATTCGCAGCAGGACCTTCCCAGAACAAAAAGAGAAGGACGAAATTTGGGCTTAGCACAATGACTACAGAGAGCAAACAGGCAGTCTGATAAAGCATCAAGCCGGCCAAAGAAATCTAAGCCCTCTTCTTGGCGGGAACTAGCTGTGTTTTAGTAATAAGATCCTTCCTCAGAAAAGCAGGTGATTTGTAGACAACTGGTGTTCATGAGCACACATCAGTGGGTTTGGCTGAAAACCTCACAATGCCAGAGAATAGAATAGTTAAATCAAATAATGAAGGTGCCATAGTGGTTCAGTAAACGGAGGCAAACTGCCCGGAAACCGTGCGCCCTTGTATTAAGTCTCAGAAATGTTGTGCCAGGTGGACACAATGCTCAAAAGAAGTGTTAGTTAAATTAGTAGATTAGAATTATCAGCTAATTAAACTGTGGGGCATAGTCTTCCCAGCATGAAGCAGTAGTCAGGCAGAACCTATTCCAACTAGCCAGGGGGAAACAGGACTCCTGCGAGGAGGAGGGGAGCAGCTCAAAAGGTGCTCCCGGATCCTCAGACTCTCTGCAGTACCTGCTCAGAAGATCCATTTAGTGATGGGGAGAGACGTGCTTTACGAATGTGGAGGATTCCAGCAATAACTCATTTTTCTATACATGAAGATAAAGCGGTCTCTTTCAGGGGCACCTGAGTGGCTCAGTCGGTTGAGCTTCTGACTTCAGCTTAGGTCAGGATCTCATGGTTCACGAGTTCGAGCCCCACATCGGGCTCTCTTCTGTCAGCATGGAGCTCACCTTGGATCTTCTGTCCTCCTTTCTCTCTGCCCCTCCCCTGCTCTATCTCTCAAAGATAAATAAACATAAAAAAAATTTTTTTTTAATCTGCCTCTTTCAGGCAATGTGGACAGCAAATATAAGAGACACTGGTTTGTTTTTTCTTCTATCCATGAAATGAACTCTCAGAAAGTTTGAGGCATAAGAATCAGAGTGTTCATGGGGCACCTGGGTGGCTCAGTCGGTGTCCAACTTCAGCTCAGGTCATGATCTCACGATTTATGGGTTCAAGCCCTGCATCGGGCTCTGTGCCGACAGCTCAGAGCCTGGAGCCTGCTTCAGATTCTGTGTCTCCCTCTCTCTCTGCCCTTCCCCTCTCGAGCTCTGTCTCATGCTCTCTCAAAAAATAAATAAACATTAAAAAGAAAAGAATTAGAGTGTTCTGACAATGGCCTGTATGCTGGGCCAGAATTTGAATTATTTACACAATAAAAAATAAAAATTGTTTTCCTGTAATGTCAAATGTACAGTTTTCTGCTATTATAATTTTTAATCATATACTGACTCTTGCACTAAGGATTATCTACAATAATGTATAGCATCAATACGTGTGAATGGGGAATTAAAAAGAAATTAAAAATCTATACGGTAAAAAAAGATCTGGTCAGTAGAATAATGAATGTTACATGAGCTGCTTAGCATGAGAAACTGTAAAAAGTCTTATGTGATCAACTGGTGTCAATTTGACATCAACTATAACAATTTTATTTTTAGCATTGTAAGAATAAACATACAATAAACTCTCAAAGAAGATGTGCCGTAAATAATCCAGTCTGGCTATTTTAACCACCCAAATAATTCAAGGTTATTGGATTTTTTAATTACATATTCAGGGGGCACCTGGATGGCTCAGTTGTTTGAGTGTCTGACTCTTGATTTCGGCTCCGGGTCCTGGGATCAAGCCCCGCACTGGGTTCTGCACTGAGCGTGAAGCTTACTTGAGATTCTCAATCTCTCTCTCTCTCTTTTCCTTTGCCCCTCTCCCTTGCTTGTACTCACTCTCTCTAAAATTTTTTTAATTAAAAAATAAAATTATATATTTAGAGTTTTCACGATAGAAGTAATCATTGTCATTAAAGACGTGTTTGAAATTACAAAGAGGTGGAAAAAGAAAAGTTACATTTTACTTTAGGACTTCTGTGTACAGGTTTATTTGCTTATTTTGGGTACATAGTCACAGTACAGTTATAATACATATGATTTGGTGTTCTTATCTTGTTCCTTAAATGGAAATCATCTTCCAATGATTATTAGATCTTACTTCCAACAATAGTGTATGTTATTATACATACCGTACTTCCTAAATTGCATTTTAATAGTTGCACAACATTCCGCTAATTGTTTATTATTTACAATAGCACCAAAAAGTGCTTAGGAATCAACTTCACAAAATAAATGCAACACTTGTACACTGAAAATTACAAAACACGATTGGAAAAATCTTTTTTTAAGGCCTAAATAAATGGAAAGACATCCTGTGTCACAGATTGGAAAACTCAATATCCGTAAGATGGCAATACTCCCAAATTGATCTATACATGCAATGCAATCCCTCACAAAATTCCACCTGCCCTTTCCATGGAAATGAACAAGGTTCATCCTAAAGTTCACTGAAGAGAGGCTCACAGACACAATGAAGATGCTAAGTCAGTGGTTTATTAATTTATTCAAAACACACAGTGAGACACTGTGTGGGGGGAGATAGAATAGTGCAATATAGCATAGAGAACAAGCACGGTAAAAGATGACCCTCCCTGAATCTTGGGATTCTCATCTCTCTCTCTCTCTCTCTCCCTCCCTTCCTCTCTCCAACCCCTCTCTTCCAGTCACAAGGACCAGAGTTGAGGTTAAGCAGGAAGTGCCTGGGGTGGGTTACAGGCCCTGCCTCCATTAGAACCCGGGGGCAAGTACTTAGGGCCTCAGCTGTGAATCACCAGCGGGCCTGCTGAACAACCATGGTTTTGTCTGTGTTGCTTAACCCAAGCACAATGGGGCCAGGATGGGCCCAAATGAGTAGCCAATTTAGGGACGATTAGCTGTCAACCTAGAAGTGACATGATCTGTACCTCATGACTTGGCCCATCTCATATTTTTCTTCTGTAAACACTTTTGCTCGTTTCATCCTATTTATCATATGTGTAATATGTCTTGAAAGTTGCTAGTGTATTATCCACATTTAACATAGCTTATGAATTCTGCTCATGTTTTTCAAGCGACTTCTTTGCTCATTTTCTATCTTTAGCACATCTCGTGAGTTTTACCTATAACGGGTATGCTATTAGCTTATGTATGCTTATGTACACTTAACACATATGAGTTTCATCCATCCCATCTGTGATGGTTAATTTTATGTGTCAACTTAACTGGGTTAAAGGACGCCCTGATAGCTGGGAAAACATTACATCTGGATGTGTCTGCAAGGCTGTGTTTGGAAAACATTAGCATTGGAATCAGTAGACTCAGCAAAACAGATCCACCGTTAACCAATGAGGTGGCATCGACCAATTCCTTGAGGGCCAGAATAGAAATTGATTAGCATTGAAAAGGTAGAGGAAGAGTGAGTTTACTCACTGTGCTCCGCTGGGATATACCCATCTTTTCCTCCGACATCAACATCTGTGCCTCTGGTTGTCGGGCTTTCAGACTCAGACTGGGACTTACACTCAGACCTTCGAGTTCGGGCTGAATTTTATCAGTGGCTTCCCTGGTCTCCAGTTTACAGATGGCAGTTGGTAAGACTTCTTGGCCTCCAAACCACATGAACCAATTCCTACCTGCTCTGTTTCTGCAGACAACCCTAACTGATATACTTTCTGTCTCTCTCGTCTTCTGTCAGAATCAAATAGTCATAAATAATATAGCAAACTCACATTTTTAAAATAATTTTTTGTTCATTTATTTATTTTAGAGAGACAGAGAAGCATGAGTGGGGGAGGGGCAGAGAGAGAGGGAGAGAGAGAAAGAGAGAGAATCCCAAGGAAGCCCCTTGCTGCCAGCGAAGAGCCCGATGTGGGGCTTGAACTCACGTCCCATGAGATCCAGACTTGAGCCAAACCAAGAGTCGGACACTTAACTGACTGAGCCACCCAGGTACCCCAGCAAACTCACATTATAAGGATAGAGACAAACTACTGGATTTAGTCCATTTTCAGGGTACTTTCATAATATATATTTCATTATATATTACATCTTCATAAAATATTATAAACTTTAGCCATTTGACCTTCCAAGCCAATGTGACCCTTTGTAAAGTACTAGCCCTATTGGTTGACAGTTACAGTCAAGTTGTTTTCATCCTTGGCCTCCTAATACAACTGTATCCATCGAGAGACAGAAATCACAAGAGTTATTTTTACATAGACAATTTAACATAAAGGATCAATCACTAGATATAAAAAATCGTTGACTATGTTTTGAAGATCTGAAAAGCTAAAACAGGGAACACTAAACCACCATGGAGATAACAAAACTTCAGGAAGCAAGTGTCCCGAGGTGGTACTTTGATTCTGGTTCTTCAAAAGTTAGAAAAATTGCAAACTGGATTCACTTCCTGCCCTAGGAATCAGCCGCTGTTGTTGGAGTGAAAAAATATCGCTGGGGGTTTGCTCACAGCTCAGGGGCAGACAAGAAGCCCCCAGGAAGGAAAAGCCCTCATCCCTACCCCTGCAGCCTTCCTCTGGCCGTCCCTATGGGCAGAACCCACAGGGAATCAATTGACAGAGCAGATGCGTGGTTTGCAGAGACCCAACCTCCCAACACATAGCTTGGTAGAGAGGCTGGTGTGGAGTTGAAGGCCAAAGAGTTAGTGATGGCACAACAACCCCGTCCAATGTAGTTAGATAATTTGTTATGTGTCGTTATTACTGAAGAATAGCAATTCCTCACTGGCATCAGAGCTACGTATGGACTGAAGGCACAGGGGCCAATTTTTATTTCTATGGGTTTTAAACTGGTATTCTATTGCAGGGAAAGTCTAAGAGTCGATCCCAAAAGGAGTAACATATATTTCCTCTTTGAGTGGGGGAAACTATCCTGAATTATCAGTTAATGGTCAATACTTTATCCTCCTGAATGTTTTATTTTTAACCCACGTTTCTTTCAGACTTTCAAAAAGGCTTATTCAGAGTTTTTTGCTAGGATATAATGATAAGATACTTCTGAGTGTTAAACCTCTAGTAAGTGTCCCCATTTTCTACAAATTTATAAAGGGTCACTTTCAATTGCCATATGAATTTTTATCTCTATCCCATTGGGTATAAATATAGCTATAAAACTCTTTCTACTGAAATACTTAATGATTCAAAATAAGCTCCATTCACCTAGAGATATTACGCTAAGTGAATTAGGTCAGAGAAAGACAAATACCATTCGATTTCACTTATATGTGGAATCTAAAAAACAAAACAAATGAACAAGCAAAACAAGACAGAAACAGATTCATACATACAGAGAACAAACTGGTGGTTGCCAGGGGGGGGGGGTAATGGGTGAAATAGGCTGAAAAGAATTAAGAGGTACAAACTTCCACTTATAAAGAATTCATGGGGATGAAAAGTACAGCATAGAGAATGTAGTCAATAATATTATAACTTCGTACGGTAACAGATGGTGTGATATGATTCATAGGAAATATATATTTAGTCAAATGACCAAAATAGGTTTCTCAGATACAGTTGATCTTCATTCACAGTTACTGAAAATGCCCCAGAGCCATAGAGGTGAAATGGGGATCTTATTATTAAGGAAGGTAACTTTTGGATTGTACCCAAGCGTGGAGGTTAGTTGCCAGGAGGACCAACTCTGGGATTAGAGTGTTAGAACCTCTAGTCCCTTCCCCTGACCTCTGATGAGGGGAAAGCGCTGGAGACTGAATCAGCCAATAACCAATAACAATCGTGGTTATGAGATAAAGTCTCCATAAAAAAGCCAAGAGGACTGGGCTTGGAGAGCATCCGGGTTGGCGACCACGTGGAGATACGGGGAGAGGGGTGTACCTGGAGAGAGCATGGAAACCTCACACCCGTTCCTGTGCCTGACCCATGTATCTCTTCATCTGACTGTTGATTCGTGTCTTTAATACACTGGTAAACACAATGTTCCCCTGAGTTCTGTGAGCTGCTCTAGTAAATTACAAGAACCTAAGGAGGAGGTTGTTGGAGCCTTGAATCTGTAGCTGGCTGGTCAGAAGCACAGGTAACAGCCTGGGGTCTGTGGCTGGCATCCAGACGGGGGGGCTGCGGGGGGGGGGGGAGGCTTGTACAACTGAACCCCAAATCTGTGGACTCTTATGCCATCTCCAAGTGGATAGTGTCAGAATTGAGTTGAATCGAGTTGAATTCTTGGACACACTGCTGGTGTCCAAGAATTGCTTGGTGTTGGGGGTGGGGGTGGGTGGGGAACACATGCACAACATTGGACTTGAGTCCAGGAACCCTCTTTCAGGGTGGTAACTAGATTTATTGCAGTGATCACTTTGTAATGTATGTACATGTCAAATCACTAAGTTGTAACCTGAAAGGAATATAATATCGTATGTCAACTACACTTCAAAAAAAAAAATTGGAAGAATTTTATTAATTTTTAAAAATTTTAATGTTTATTTTTTAGAGAGAGAGTGTGTGTGTGTGAGTGGGGGGAAGTGCAGAAAGAGAAGGAGACACAGCATCTGAAACAGGCTCCAGACTCTGAGCTGTCAGCAAAGAGCCCGACTCGGGGCTCGAACCCATGGACCACAAGATCATAACCTGAGCCAAAGTCGAACGCTTAACCAACTGAGCCACCCAGGGGCCTTGAAAGAACTTTCTTTAAAAAAAGCAAAAATGAGCTCCATTCAGGGTACAGTATTTTTTTTTATCTTAATTAATTAATTTATTTTGAGGGAGATAGAGTGTAGTGGAGGAAGGGCAGAGAGAGAGGGAGAGAGAATCTGAAGCAGGCTCCACTCTGTCAGTACAGAGCCTGATGCGGGGCTTGAACTCACAAACTGTGAAAACACGACCTGAGCTGAAATCAAGAGTTGGACCTGACTCGGGGCGCCTGGGTGGCTCAGTCGGTTGGGCGACCAACTTCGGCTCAGGTCATGATCTCACAGTCCGTGAGTTCGAGCCCCTCATCGGGCTCTGTGCTGACAGCTCGGAGCCTGGAGCCTGTTTCAGGTTCTGTGTCTCCCTCTCTCTCTGACCCTCCCCCGTTCATGCTCTGTCTATGTCTCAAAAATAAATAAATGTCAAATAAAAAAAAAAAAGAGTTGGACCTGACTGAATGAAGCCACCCAGTTGCCCCTGAAGGCTTATTATGAAACTGGCTATGTGTCATTATTTCTGAAGAACAAAACTCAGTTTAACTATCAAGGGAGTTATGCCAATATCATTAACCCCAGACTTACATTTTCGGTAGTTTTTGAATATCAGTAGAAATTCAAGACTATATTGAAGTTTTAATAATAAATCAGAAATACGCAATGTTAATATATTCTATATGACTTATTATACACTGCACAGACATAGACAAGCATACATCACACTATGTAAATGAGACCATAGAGTTGGGGAAAAACCCAGGACTCATTGAGGTAACACCTTCCCTGTTTTAATTTTAAGCAGGTTTACATCATCTTATTACTGAATTCAGAGTAAAACTAAACATTAGGATTGGTCACAAAGAACTATTAACTGCACACTCTACTTACTATAAAATGTTTTCAAAGTAATATTACTAATACTGATATTTCCCTTTAATTTTGTATATCTGTTATCTAAAATAATAATTTAAAAACCCCTGCGATCATAGAAGAATACGCAAGAATTGCTCACCATGGCAAAAGGGACTGTGTTCGTGAAGAATGTAGTTTTAATAGTGACAAAAGTAGTTTCATTTATCAAAATATTTTTTGAAAGACACATATCCAGATTTTAACCATTTGGTATTATATATTGTCCCATTCCTTCAAAACATTTTTTTTTCAAGAAATACAAAAACTAGTTACCGCCCCTGCCCCAATGAAATTTAAATTCAGTAAGTCTGGAATTTTATTTCTGTCTGTTCATGTGCATTAATCTTTTTGATGTAATTTTGGAACACAGTGACTGGCCTGAGTTGAGATATAACTATTCACAAATTTTGTCACAATGGTAACATCTGGTTTAGTCCCTGCCATCCTACCTTAATGAGTAAGTGTCTACGATATGTTACCTATTTAAATAACATGTTCAACCACTGTTTACAGAATACGCCCAGGGTTACGTAAAATGTTAAAACACTTTTCCAGCTAAGAAAACTGGAACAAGAATTCCTTGGTCAGGTTGTATCCTGGATCGAGTCCACCAGAACATATTCAACAGATAATCTACTTGATGATATAACTGAGGCACAAAAAGAGAGAAAAGACTTCTCCTTGGTTTGTATCTATTCATTTTAATTAGTTTTTGGTTATTGTGGTTGCTGTAAACTTTCAGGAACTTGTTATTGCTAATTAAGTTTTAGTTTAAAGACATAAACATGTACAGTGATTGTGCCAACAGGTGGGAAGGTTTATTTTGGATATCTTAAAGATTATTACTTCCTTTATGATCAGAAACACCTTGCAATTTTTAGGTAACTGATTAATATGCAGGTTGCTATACCATAGCAGCACTGCGAGTAGATAAAACACATTCAGTTCAGTAGTGAGGCATTAGGATTTCAAGAAGCTTATGGAATGATTATTAAATTCACAGAAAGACTCTCCATTTTGAAAATGCTTTTTTTTTTTTTTTAGTAATAATTATGACTTAAAGTGGCCAAATGTGACAGGTCCCTGACTTAATCCTTCAATTAATCTCCACAGTTTTATGGGGAGGTTGTTCACACATGAGGAGAATGAGTTAAAAAGCTAATGGAGGGGCACGTGAGCGACTCAGTCGGTTGAGCATCCAACTCTTGATTTCGGCTCAGGTCATGATCCCAGGGTGGTGGGATCGAGCCCTGTGTTGGGCTCCACATTCAGCTTAAGATCCTCTCTCTCTCTCCCGCTGCCCCTCTCCCCGACTTGCTTGTTCTCTCTCTCTAAAATAAAAAAGTAAAAATAAATTTTAAAAAGCTAATGACATTTGTCTTGGATCACACAACCAATAAATGACAGTGTCATTCTTTCCATAGAAGCACCTAAGAGCTGGTTTTCCTTAGAACAATTATTTTCCCACAGCTTCAAGGCGCCATTACACAAAGCTAAAACTGAAAAAACCTTCAAACTCCAGGAGCAAAAGAACCTCTTGGTTCAAAGCCAGATGTTGAGCCAAACCTGAGACACCAAAATAACTCTTGACTTCATATCTGGCATCTTCAGCAGCATTCATTTGTACCCGTAACCACCTAACGGTGTGCAATCCAGCCACGTGCTAGAGATCTTTCCATCGATGTTCCCTCTGCGCTGTTCAAATTCCAAAGCTAGGGCCACCCGGGTGGCTCAGTCAGTTAAGCATCCAACTTCAGCGCAGGTCATGATCTCACCGTTCATGAGTTCAAGCCAGGCATTAAGGTCTATACTGATAGCTCAGAGCTCGGAGCCTGGAGCCTGCTTCAGATACTGTGTCTCCCTCTCTCTCTCTCTGTTCCTCCTCTGTTCACTCTCTCTCTCTCTCTCTCTCTCAAAAATAAGTAACCATTAAAAAAAAATTTTTTTTTTAATTCTAAAGCTCACATTCCTAGGCCCAATTCCCTCTTCAGCTATCAACCTGATCTCTGCAAAGGTTTCAGTAGGTGCTGGTTGCTGTTAGCTCACAAGCTCATTCAGAGAGCCAGAAGGTCTAGATGCCAGAGAAGCTTTTGATACATCTCTGGTGTCAACCACGTACCTGACACATAGTAGGATGCGTTGAATGGATAAACAAACAAACGAGTAGGTGAATGAAAGTATGTCACAATGACAAGAGAAAAGTTGTTTTTGGGGGATTTACTACAAGTTTAGCAAGACAACCAAGGCTAGAGAGAGAAGTCTCTTAGGCACTGTTGCTCTCCAACTCTTTTGGTCATTTGCTCATTTTTTCCTGCTGGAACTCTAAGACAAGGGCACCATGCTCAACTGCCTCTCTTTTCCCCAGCACCCTCCCGACAGATGAACCCTCCAACCAACAAGGGAGTTAGTACAAAAATCAGTCTATCTGTTTTAATCAGTGGTGGGCTGGAAAATTCTGAACAACCGTGGGGGAGGGGGCAGGGAGCAAAAAGCACAAGGGGGCTCCATGCAGACTGCCATAGACTCCTGAGACAATGGAAGAGCCTAAAATGGTAAAATGAGAAGACCTTTGTAAGTTACCTGATTCAATGCTTTCTCTATTTTACAGGGAGTACCTGAGATCCAGCAGGAAGCAACTCCTCAGGGTCGCAGAGTTATGGCTGAAACCAGGCCACACACCCCTCATCCTGACGGGTCATTCCAAAACATTGGTCCACGGATACTGCCCATGGGAGTCACCTTTCCATAGCATACTGGAAAAGAAAATGTGTGCTCACTTATTTAGCACTGCTCTCTTTCATAAATAACATAATATTAACATAATCTCATAAAATAACAGAATTAATATCTCATAAATAACGACTCATTGTCTTCACATTGGAGAATGTTCTAATCCCACACCATAAGTAGCATGCTTTTCATTATTCGTCTAGTTAAAGTCAATACCAGGTCTCAGATGAAACGCAATTGCCAAGATGGAAAAGGAATCAAAACATGCCAGTATCTGGTAACACTACCTCTCCTCGATTTTATGTAATCTAAGGATAAGCCCCCACCATGATATTTTTTGAGACTCTGAGGCAGTTTTTATGCCTCTACCAGAGAAAGTAAGGATCAGAATCTTCCTATCAATAGTAGGGAGGATTGTTCCAAAAGTTCTCTTCCCTGGCAATCACTGACAGATTTAGGAAAGAAAGGCAGGTATTTGCTTTTGCGGTTTCTGTCAACATGCCTTCTGGTCAGAGGCACATCCACTTTTTCAAAAAGAACAGATTACGAAAGTCAAATATCTGCATTCAAGATCTAGCTCTGCCATCTCTGGGTCGGGACACTCAACATCTCGGGACCTCCATTTCCATGGCTGGGACACTCAACATCTCTGGACCTCCATTTCCATGGCTGGGACACTCAACATCTCGGGACCTCCATTTCCATGGCTGGGACACTCAACATCTCTGGACCTCCATTTCCATGGCTGGGACACTCAACATCTCGGGACCTCCATTTCCATGGCTGGGACACTCAACGTCTCTGGACCTCCATATCCGTCTGTAGAGTGGAAAGGATATGAACACTCTGATTTTTCAGTATTATGGAAATCAAACGTGGTGATGCATGAGAAAAGATGTGGTAAATACTCTGCTTTGTTATTTACCAATATACCTTCTAGAGAGACAAAGTAATGTGTTTAAAATAGACCAATGTTTTGGGGCGCCTGGGTGGCGCAGTCGGTTAAGCGTCCGACTTCAGCCAGGTCACGATCTCGCGGTCCGTGAGTTCGAGCCCCGCGTCGGGCTCTGGGCTGATGGCTCAGAGCCTGGAGCCTGTTCCGATTCCGTGTCTCCCTCTCTCTCTGCCCCTCCCCCGTTCATGCTCTGTCTCTCTCTGTCCCAAAAATAAATAAACGTTGAAAAAAAAATTTTTTTAAAT
The DNA here is from genome assembly GCF_007474595.2 of Lynx canadensis. Lineage (NCBI taxonomy): Eukaryota > Metazoa > Chordata > Mammalia > Carnivora > Felidae > Lynx > Lynx canadensis. The sequence continues at coordinate 7,749,220 of NC_044314.2, read as the reverse complement.
AGACCAATGTTTAGAGAATAAGTCAAGATTGCTTTGTTGACAATTTGCTTATGAAGTACACAGCTTTCCAATTTTGAGACTTGATCCCAGTGAAAAAAAGCAAAATATGATGTATCTGTCTGAACTGAAGATAACTCTAGGTCAATTCATGCTCTATTGACCAAATAAAGGCAAGTAGTAACTATCCCAGATGTTTCAAAATTTTACAAAGATTGTACAAAAATAAATTTATGGGAACTGCATTGCTTTTATTTTTTCCAAGTTTATTTATTTATTTTGAGAGAGAGAGTGAGAGCGAGAGCACAAGTGGGGCAAGGGCAGAGAGAGGGAAAGCGTATTCCAAGTAGGCTCCATGCTGTAAGTGCAGAACCCAATGTGGGGCTCGAACCCATGGACCGTGAGATGGTGACCTGAGCTGAGATCAAGAGTCGGAGACTTAACCAACTGAGCCACCCAGGCGCCCCGGAATTGCGTTGCTTTTAACAATGTGGTTAATTTATTACTTTCTCCGCAAGTAGTCTACTTTTAGGTTTAAAAAATAATCAGAGAAAACAGTGAAGAAAAAAATAAGGCTTGCAAAGCTCTGAGTGAAACGTGTATTGACTACTGTACAGGTCCCCCTGTGCTCTTGTCTCTAGTTTCCTCGCTGTCCCTTACGTTAAAGAACCAAACCCCGGTATTACCCAGTCACAGTCACTAAAATTCCGTGGCTGTTTTCAGAAAAGCTAACAGCGTTTCAGAAAAGCTATTCATGGTTCATTCAGATTTCTTCACAGAGGGTAATAAGGTAGTGAACAAGTATTGTTTTTAATTGAAAAGTTGTCTCTCAAAAACAGTATTGAGTTCAATGGCTATTGAGTATTTGAAGTAAGATAATGATCTTCACAAAGTTTCAATGACCGCACTTGTTTCATTGAAGTAGATTTTCCACTTGAAGTATTTATCAGTTTGGGAAGGGAATTCTATTGTGCTGTGGTATTTTATTTTACTGCAGAAAAGACATCGTCCACTTGGAAAGTGTTTGCCTTTTTTTCTGAAGCAAGCTAAATTCGGTGACACGTGGTAAAAATAAAATAAGCTTATTATGTGAAGGTGCCACGGATATTTATGGTGTCCAATAATACTTAATCACTGTATTTAATGGCCTGTCCCTATTTTTTCCACTCCGGGACCTACGTGCCAAAGCGCCTAGCTGATAAGTGTCCCATACATATTTTAATGAATATCCATGCGGACTGATCTCTGTTTAAAAAAAAAAAAAAAAGATATTTTCTTTTGCCAAATGGTAGAATTGCATAAACCATGGTGGCAAATGCTGTGGGAGACACCTTTCCCCATCTACATCTGCTACCCTTCCTTGGGTTGCATTCAGTTATCAGGGAGACAAGCCAGTCGTGGGTTGGCTGAGCCTCCACTGGTCACTCCACCAGGGGTTGGTCATGTTGGATGCAACTCGAGCCAATGAGGCGAGAGGGCGATCTACAGGGGACTCACTCTAAAGTAGGATACCAGAAGGAATGCGCTCTTCACTGTCCATCCAGCCTCTGGATATTTTGTGTGAGCACATGTTTGCAGCTGCTGCAGCCACCTTGTGACCGTGAGGAAAGGCAGGAAACGGCTCAATGCTGAGAGGAAGGCAGAGCAGAAGGAGGAAATCTTTTTCCTCCACGATGTCCTGAGTCTCTGACTTAATGACCCAGGGAACCACCCTCCCTCCAGACTGCTTGCTGGAAGTTTCCCCTTAACTTTTGAGCTGAGTGTTCTGTTACTTTCAAACAACACGATTACAGCTGACGCTTGATATAACCACCAATCAATTAGTTAATTGATTGGTTTTTGGAGTTGAATACCAGAATGCTCAGAGTTTAACTTAATAATAAATCATGACCGGGGCGCCAGGGTGGCTCAGTCGCTTAAGCTTCTGACTCTTGATTTCGGCTCTGTTCATGATCTTACAGTTCATGGGATCAAGCCTCACATCAGGCTCTGTGCCACAGCACTGAGCCTGCTTGGAATTCTTTCTCTCCCTCTCTCTCTGCCCCTCCCTAGTACGTGCACATGCACGTGTGCACCCTTGCTCTCTCGGTCTCAAAAATAAAAATAAACAAACTTAAAAAAATAATAATAACTTATCACCTTGTCCTGGTCCTAGCTCTTACAGGACACCAAACTAATATTAAGGGTGGTGATTTTTTTCTCCTCAATCCAGTGTATACTGACATAAACCAAGAGCCTTCACCAAGAAGATAAGTAGAAGTAGAAATAGATTTTTCCTCCTCCGGTCTGCCAGTCCCCTGCCTCCTCCAAACTCATCAGTCCCTTATAGGCAACCTGGGTACCTGGAGTGCTCTGACAACACCACTCCTTCTCGAGAAGGGACACGAGATACTGCGTATGTCAGTACACTGAGTGGGGGAGGGCCTCCTCCCACTGTCTGCCGACTTCTGTTTTCCATCCTGTTCCTACTGATAAAGCTGATTTCTATATTGGGATCCACAGACTCACATGTAAACTTAAGTCAGCCTGCATTTATGGGAAACACCTATCAAGGAAATCTAACACAGACCGATCACAATCCACCCACTCAGCTTTAGCCAACTTACCCTAGAAAACATGACCTGCTGGCCTTATGAGGACATCCTGTCATCCTCAAATATGCCCTGCTTCTGTGCAGAGCCCCATGTGGGGCTCCAACTCACGAACCACCGCGAGACCACGACCTGAGCTGAAACCCAGAGTCGGACGCTTGACTGAGCCACCCAGGTGCCCCTCTGCATTGCCTCTTCTAATGCTCTATAAAACTCATTCTTGTGACAAATGGCTCCAGAATGACATTCCACTGCTACTGAGGCACTGTGCTCCCCCAACCCATGCATTATGTTACCTTGGATAAAGGACATCAGAGCCGCTGCTAAATTACTGTAGTTTCGTCGTTTGCAACTATCTGTCTTTGCCTTGCTTCAGACTCAAATCCTGAGTGGATCTGGCATCTGGGTGACGGGCTGATCCCTTCACTGAGTGTCTGAAACTGTTTGCTTCCTTTATCTGGATTTGATTTCTGCTCAGATCTGATAACCAGACTGACTAGGGTAAGTAAAGGAATTTGAATTAAATTTAAATGGGATGAAAAGCCACTGGCTGGTTGTAAACAAGGAGCCTGACCCAGCATAGCCACTGATCCCCCACCAGGCCAATTTCAATCACTTCTCTGCCTGGGCCCTTTGGGCTTTGGAGTTGGTGACTCCTGGTGTAGAAAGAAACAGGCAAGGAAGTCAACCCCGAGTCAAATACTCACTCTAAAGCATGCGAGCAGTAAGTCACAGGGGCAAAAACACGTAATGTCTTTCAACCACAATCCCATTTAAGTCCGGTGGGGATGGAAAGGAAGCATAGGATAGGCAGAGGAAACCAAATCACATTCCCATTGCCAATCAAAAGTGACTGGAAGAAACAGTTGAAAGAAAAGGTAAAACACACCCGCGGGGATGATAAAGAACATGACTTCCTGACGTGAGGGAGCAGTTTAATTAATAAGCAAATCCTGGTGAAACTCCCACCAGATTCATCAAGAGTCGGTAAAGTCTCACGAATATATCTCAATTACAGAGAAATATATTCGGGGGATAACTTTATCTTTCTTCTGCTGCTGTATGTTTACGTGTGTCGGGGGTGGGAGTGACCATTGGGAGGATTTAATGTAATAATAAAATGGTAGAGGGGAAGGAGCGGGCTGGCTCCCGGCCTGAAGCAGAGGATGTGGTGTTGGCTCAGGAACCACCTGAATCCTGGGGTCACCTCCCTAAGGGCACAGCACCCATCCTGCTTTCTCTCTCTGGGTTAAAAGAACAATTGGGGAGGATAGTTAGCAGATTCCTTTTGTAAACCAGTTCACGTGGCCGTCTTAAATAACTCCGACTTGTTAGGAAGTGAAATTGAATCTAGGGTAAAAATCTCTTTGAAGGGCATGTTCAGTAAATGAACGAAGGTACAGTACAATTCCTATTTGAACATCTAGAGCCGGTTTCAACTACTACTCTTTCATTGGAACAAGCAAGAAATTATTTTTTATCCATTGCAGCTTTATTTAATTACATAAACAACAGAAGCATCAATGCTCAGGGAGTAAGATTTTATTACAAGGGAAGAGTGACCGGCCTTGCATCCTGCATACTTGCCAAAGGTGTGCCTTTGTTAGTAAAAACTAGCTCGGGTGTGGTAGAACCCACAGTGCTTGTGAACTTACAGGCTTACAAAAACAGAAGCATCAGAGAAGGCTTCATTCACAAACAATGGGAAACTCACAAATCAATGCATTACTTACTCTGATCTTCAGATTGTTGCCAGAAACCAACAAAAAATAGTGTTATTGAGAATTTTGAAGTAGTTCTTTTTAAAAGGGCTTTTTTTTTTTCTGTTTAACAATGATACATTTCTTTACATAAATTTGTAGAGCATTACAATGCAAGGCAAAACCTTGGCTGGGCTTGAAGGAATATGGGATTCCAAATAGTACAATTGCTTGGATTTGTGTGAACACTAGTAATTAACAGTGAATATCAACAAATGACATTGTTTGCTAACTTGGGCACACAGGAAAACTGGACTGGCTCAGAACTGTAAGAGGGACTGTGCTATTTACCTTTCCCATACCCAGAAACAAAAGATCTACCCATGATTTAACTGTGGTTACAAATGAAATACTTGCTTTATTTCTTTGTTTATTCAAAATTATTTTTCTCAAAATAGGATTACAACAGTGCATAAGGCAAAGGTCTATGGCATAATATTCACTCCCTTTCACCCTAGCAAAGTATTTAAGAAAAAAAAAAAAAGGCTATCACAGGAATTTCTGACAATGTTTTGGGAAAAAAGTGTGACATTTTTTTGAGTAGCAATGGAATGTTTTTTTAGTGGGTGGAAACTGTAACAACAGACACTCAGAAACATAATACTATATTTTTTTTATTTAATGGAAAAATACTTTTTGAATGTATTGCAGTTTATAGGAAAAAAAGCAGTCTGTAGAAAAGTGAAATTTATTTGTTAGATTTCAGAATCATAAAATTCAGACAAAAACTTAAGAAACTGTATTTACATGGAAAATCTGTTTAATACTCTAATGTAAAAAATATTTTTGGGGTGCCTGGGTGGCTCAGTTGGTTGAGTGTCTGACTTCAGCTCAGGTCATGATCTCACAGTTTGTGAATTTGAGCCCCGCATCAGGCTCTGTGCTGACAGCTTCGAGACTGGAGCCTGCTTCGGATTCTGTGTCTCCCTCTCTCTCTGCCTCTCCCCTGTTCATGCTTGCTCTCTCTCTCTCTCTCTCTCTCAAAAATAAACATTAAAAAATATATATATATATATATATACATACACATATATATATATTTTTTAAACTAGTCATTGTGTTAAGGTGGTCAGATAATTAGTGTTTTTCTTTTTCTTTGCTTTTACAAATATTTTGATATAGATGGATAGATAGAGAAATACAGATACCAAAAACCCCAATTTATATCCATGGTTTTCCATATGTATCCTTTAAGTACAGGACAACCCTTAAAACAGAATCATTTATTCAATTTAAAGCTGTATTGCATAGCTTAGGATTATCAATATCTGTTAGATGTCCAGGGTACTTTATAAAACAAGTACTCAGATGTTTTTATGCCAAAAATGCATTGAATGAAAAGGAAAAAACTGGGGCACCTGGCTGGCTCAGTCAGCAGAGCACGTGACTCTTGATCTTAGGGTTATGAGGTCAAGGCCCACATTGGGCATGGAGCCTACTTTAAAAAAAAGAAAAAAGAAAAAAAAAAACCCACATGAATTCCTAGTTTACCGTTTCGTTTTGCAACACCCACCTTACCATAATGTCACCCAGGAAGACTTATGCAGACTTCTTTTTATCTGGCCATTCAGCCTTTGCTATAATTGGTATCATAGCGAATGTTCCAATATTCTGATGAGAGGGGAATACAGAAATGAGATTGTGGCTAGTGGTTCCAAGTCTAGCTGGCCATAAAAACTGCCTTGAGAGCTGTTTTTGAAAATCATTATAAAGCCAAGAAAAGTATAGAATTGTAAGAATTAAAATTAAGTCCCTGTTTCTTTCCTTTTCACCACAAACCATTTCCTAGAGATAACCACTGTCAACAGGCCAATGTCAATTTTTCCAGATATCATGGGTGCCTATATAAGCACGTAGGAGGTATGTGGAAATAGAATGTATGCACACTCATTTTTGGATAACTCTAATCTTATTATTCACATCATTGTTCTGCAACTCTCTTTTTAACATTTGTTTCCTCCCTTAATCTATGGCAAAGACTAGAGATTTATTCATTGAATACACTGACCCAGAGGGGTTCCGGACCACAGATTTCTCGGATGGCCAAAGCATATCGGGCAGAGTCTTGGTAGGAAACAGAAGGCACAGTCTTCTTTGCACAGGAAAGAGGAGAATAAGTGAAAGTCTTTTGTTGGCTAAATACCCAGCAGTAGAATTGCTGGACAAAACGGTATTTCTATTTTTAATTTTTGGAGGAAACTCCATGTTTTTTTCCAGAGCGGCTGCACCGATTTACATTCCCACCAACCGCGCACAAGTTTCCCTTGTCCCCACAGCCTCACCAATACTCGTTAATTTTTGTCTTTTTGATACCAGCTATGAAATACAACATGGTGGGGCGACTGGGTGGCTCAGTCGGTTGAGTGTCCGACTTCGGCTCAGGTCATGATCTCAGGGTTTGTGAGTTCGGGCCCCAAGTTGGGCTGTGCTGACGGCTCAGAGCCTGGAGCCTGCTTCGGATTCTGTGTCTCCCTCACTCTTTGCCTCTCCCCCACTTGTGCTCTGTCTCTCTCTCTCTCTCTCTCTCTCTCTCTCAAAAATAAATAAAATGTAAAACAAAAGCAAAACAAAACAAAACTACCACATGGTTGTACAGAATGAAAAGTTGGAAAGATAGAACCGAAGATCTCAACAGCAAGATCAAATATAAAAATCAGTATCGTTTCCTAGTACTACAAATAAAGTTATTCAAGATTATGTATAGATAAGGGTATTTATATTTTATAGATAAAGAAATCTGGGGGGGCGCCTGGGTGGCCCAGTCTGTTAAGCAGCCAACTTGGGATAAGGTTGTGATCTTAGAGTTTGTGAGTTCGAGCCCCGCGTTGGGCTCTGTGCTGACAGCTCAGAGCCTGGAGCCTGCTTCCAATTCTGTGTCTCCCTTTCTCTCTCCGTCCCTCCCCAGCTTGTGCTCTCTCTCTCTCTCTCAAAAATAAATAAACATTAAAAGAAAAAAAAAGAGGGGCGCCTGGGTGGCTCAGTCGGTTAAGCATCTGACTTTGGCTCAGGTCACAATCTCACAGTTTGTGAGTTCAAGCCCTGCATCAGGCTTGCTGCTGTCTGCGCAGAGCCCATTTCCGATCCTCTGTCTCCCTCTCTCTCTGTCCACCCCCTCCCGGCTTGTACTCTCTCTCTAAAAAGAAATAAGCTTAAATAAATAGATAAATAAATAAATAAGAAATAAGAAATTTGGTAAAACTCAATTAATTTGAATAATCACTTTTATAATTATCAAAAACATATTTAAAAACATACTCATGGTAATAAAGGAAACCTTTGTTTACAACAGAGAATTGTCTAGGTGTATCCACTTTGTATGTAGTTGTATATATGTATGTATTCAGGGTTGCCAGATTTAGCAAATAAGAATGCAGAGCACACAGTTAAATTTGAATTTTAGATAAACAATGAATATTTTTAGCATAAATGTGTCCGAGATATTGCATGCATACTTACACAGAAAACTATTTCTTGTATTCCTGAAATTCAAATGGAATGGTGCCTCCTATATTTTATCTGGCAACCCTGGAGGTATGGCTGCTGGTAAAACCAGTTAACATCCAAGCAATGCTGACTTTTGACTCCAGTGCATTTATGAAAATCACATCTGAGAACTATAAAATAAAGATCATTTTAATCTTACTGAACATAAGCTTCTACTTAAACAGAGATCACCATTCGTATCATCAGATACCGCTGTACATTGGTCAATTAAAATGCAAATTCAGGCTATTTTGCCTGATGAGCATACTTCAGAGATGAATAAAACTCATGAATAACTGATTAATGGTGAAAAATGATATATGGGTTTTAATGGCACTGTGAGATAAGTTAATCAGTAAAATTGGAAACAGGAAAAGGAACAAATGCCTGTATAATTGTAAGACGCTCTATGGATCATACAACAGCAAGACATCTCCTTAAGGGAGTTCGGTACACAGGACTATTTCGAGGAAGTGGTGGGGCACACATAATAGTATTATATGCTTCCTTCTCTACCTAACCGGCAATTTTGTCCAGCTGGAATCCAGTTAAATAAATTTCAAAGTCTCCCTTGAGGAAAAAGAAAAGCCACAAAAAGGCAGAGGGGGAGTAGTTTCCTTTTTTGCTTTAGAAATTTGGAGAGAGAGTATACAGTAAGTGTATGCGACGATCAATTTCGCAATAACCAATGGGGAGAAGGGGTGGGGGTGGGGAATGGAATAAACCTCTTTATTTTCCCCTGTACAATTCCAACAATGGGACCCTGGAGACAAAGGACTAATGCCATCTATGGCCCAGGGATGGCTTCCAATACAAAATCAAGAAACTGTAAAATACGGACAGCTATCAATTATAACTGAGATGTCAGAGTTTCAGGATGTATCGATGTTAGGGAGCAAGAGGTAAGTCATTTGGTACTTAAAAATTATGGCTATATCTTGACTATAAACAACGTCCGCAAGAATCATCCACCCGCTCGTTGGTGAATTGCACTTGTTTCTGTGGCTTTTTGATGTTGTCTCCTAAGCACCTCCCCCTTCACTCCAACACTCTGGCCCCAGATGCGGCCAGCACCCCGCAGCCCTTAGCTGCGGTCTCTCCTTTTGAACACAGGCACCCTTCCCACACCTTCCTTCGAATTCACCACCAGCACTGTTGAGAACCTAGAGCTGACCTCATACCTCTTTCGTCACTCTTCTCTGTGTGAATTCATTTTGCTCTGGCTGGTAGCTCGATGAGACTCAAGTGAATTATATGAAAGCTTCGTTCTAAGGAAAAATTAGAACGCAACCATTTGTCTTGTAATTTTGCTGTATTTGTTCATCCGTTTTCAAGTTTGGGAGATCGTCTCACCTTTAAAGTCATGGATTTACGTGAATAAAATCTACTTTCTTCTCAACAGAGAGAGGAAACATAAAAGATTAACAATTTGAAGACAAGCCAAAGTATAGAGAAAAGCAAAGCTCTCTGAGACCCTCGGAACTGGAATGAAATCACGGGTGACTGTGGGATGATTACAGTTTATTACGTCTAGTTCTAAAACCAAAGGCAGAGTAAGATCAGATTTATACCATATATGCCACATAACGGATATTTTTCCCTAATGGCATTGTCTTTGTTTGCTAGTTCAAAAAGAATCTGTCTTATGAAAAACTTGAAATTGTTGTCACTTAAGATCAACTTGTGTGACAGTAGTTTCTCTGACCGAATCTCGTTTGAAGGGAAGGCCCTCAGGCGTGGGCCTGCCGGACAGAAGACCAGGAGGCACAGAGACTTCTCAATTCTTCTCTGAGAACGACTATTTTGTATTCTGTATGCACACATTTTGTATCTGTTTTACTTAAGAAATCATTTCTAAAACTATTTACTCGTTTTGTTTTCACACCGGTGCTACTGGAATTCCTCAGAAGATCCATCTCACCTTTACACATTTTTCGATCATTGCTGGTTGCATGTAAATAAATCATTTCTTCACTCCATTGCCTTCCCATACAATTTCCTGAAGCCCATTATTCAATGAAGGAGGCTATATTTTTTAATACCAGGCACTATAATATTGGCTTGCCAGTAATTAGTTCATGTTTTTTTCTGGTAAACAAAATGGGATGTATGTGACACACCAAAATTTACATGGAACTTCCAAATAGGAGCAGACCACAAAAATTGTATTTAATCTGAAATACTATGCTCAATAACAGCCCCTTTCCAACTCTCTCATTCACTTTCCATGTTATTTGATTAATCTTTTCAACTACTGGTAACATTTTAACATGTAAATTTGAAAGACTAGCATGATGAACAAGCACATGCACACATTATGGCATTTTTCTTCAATTTTAGCGTGCAGCTCCATAAAAGGAAATTTTCCTGTACAATCATGATAGCATTATCATCCCTAGGAAAATTAACAATAATTCCTTAATACCCAGTCTGTTTTCAAATTTCCCCAATTTTCTGCAAGTTTTTTTATAGCTAGTTTTATTTTACTTTGTGTTTTCAAGTCAAATGTAATATATGTGCTAATTGAAAATTATGTGCTGGGGCACCTGAGTGGCTCAGTTGGTTAAGTGTCTTGACTTTGGCTCAGGTCATGATCTCACAGTTCGTGAGTTCGAGCCCTGCATCGGGCTCTCTGCTATCAGCACAGGACCTGCTTCGGATCCTCTGTCCTCCTCTCTCTCTTCCCCTACCCTGCTCTCTCTCTCAAAAATAAATAAAGCATTAAAAAAACCAAAGAAAATTATGTGCTAAACTTGAACGTGCATATATAAACATAGATTCCATTTCATTTAAGTGGAAAGGTTGATGAGATTCCATTTACATATTTCTGGCTATTTTATAGGTGATGTGTGTACTTCGTGTTGCATCCCACTAACAAGCACATAATGTTCGATTATTCTAAGGCATTCCACCTACGGCAGAGACATTTCATATAAGGCAGAGATAGCCAGACAATTCCACTGTGGGTACTTTTAAATTTTGTGATTAGGAAATACAGTAAGTCATTTATAACTTAGGAAATGTGCTCCTAAAATTCATAGGCTATGCAAAATCACAAAATAAAAACCACAGGGTTTATGGGGGAAATAGGGTTAGAAGCACAAATCACCAAAACTTCATCGGTGTCACACACACACACACACACACACACACACACACACACACGGAGAAACCAAATAAACATGGCTGCAATTCAGTTTTACACATGCTAAATGCTTAAGAAATACATAAACACTATATAAATATGGCATTTTCTCCCCCCCTTCCCCACAAAGACATGCAGATTGCATGTGGGTGTCAGGAGGGTGAGTCTGGTAAATGAAAACATGCATAAGCAAGTGTTATGCTCAATTTGTGTTATGCTCAAACTATTCCCTAATGTATCAATCACATTGGAACTCAACTGTGGCTTCAAAACAAGCATTATAGCAAAATGCAATCTGGGGGTTGATGCTTTGACACCACATGAACATCCAGATTCTCATCAATCCTTTTCTTCCTGGTTTTAGCATCCATTGGTCATCCCTGCCTGAGTCAATGATTTCAATGGCAGTTGCCATGCAGCGATTTTCAAATTCCTTCAATCTTTCTGTATTTCTAAGCTAACAATCCTAACAATCTACGCCAAAGAGCTTTTCTCTTCCAGAGAATGGTCTGTGCTACCTCTTTGCATTACACACAAGTCTAATCCTTCTTTTCCTGTCTATCCTTCCAATGTTTTAGAGCCATGATTTTAGATTTCTTCAGTCTTCCTGTCTCCCGGTGAAACATCCCCATTTCTTTAGCTATTTCTCATATCACATGCTTGGGAATTCCTTCCCTCTCCTGGTCACTATCTTTGGAATAAGCTCCAATTTGCACACAGAAAACGTAGTTTCCCAGGTGGGGTCTTACTGAGTGGATTGAGACAACTGCCTTCTTCACTCTGGACGTTATGGTGATAGTCATGTAGCTGAAGGCCAGCATAGCTTTGCTAAGGTCACATCTTACTGTTGACTCATATTCTCACCAAGATTGCTGAGATAAATTTCCTCCAACCACACATGTCTGGCTTTTTTTTAACCTCATATCAAGAACTTATTGTGTTTAATGCCATTTTAGTAAATTCAACCCAATTGTCCAAATTTTCTTTTCAGTTTTGTATACCAGCTATAAATCTAAAGGGCTCCATATTTTTATCCAAGTCATTAACAAATTTGATCAGCAAAGGGCCAAGGACAAAGCTTGTCCTTGATTACGATCATTTGACATTTCTTGATTATAATCATTCATCCAGAGTTCCATCTATCAAACTGTCCTTGCCTCAAGCTAACATTTCTCCAACGAATCTTCAAAGATATCATATGAGGACGTTGTCAAATGCTTTGCTGAAGTCCAAATACTCCGGGTCTATAGTGTGGCCCTTAATTACCCCTTTAGTCACACTGTCTAAGAAAGAAATAAGGTTAGTGTGACATCACTTGTCATTAGTGAAACCATGCCATAGCCTCATGATGTTAGTTTCCTTTCCAAGGAGTTCATAAACTACAGAATATCAAGCAGCTCATTCATCAGTGTAACAAAAGAAGATGTTCTTTAAAAAGTAAACATGAAATACATTTAGGGAGAATTATTTTGAAATTCCAATATAATATTAAGTTGTAATTCTTGCTTGTTTAAAATTTTTCAAATTCCTATCATGCTTTCTGACCATGAGTTAATTTTGTAGAGGCATGAAAATATAATAAACGGCCGTAAGTGTGGTTGATTTTAAAAGAAAGCCTTTCATTTATAGTTTTGATGCACTGTAGTAAGTTCAATTTTTATATATTTTTAACAAGTCATTCTTTTCAAGGGTTTGCAATATTCTAAAGGAAAAAAAAATGTTGAAGTTCGTCCTTTTCTCCAAACCTGCTTTTAAAATTTTAACATCATTAGCTTGTAACACTGGCTGTGCAGCCTCATTAAATAACATTCTCACATTAGGGCTTTATGTGATGTTTGATAGGTCTATAAATCTATCTAAACAGAGAGAGGAGGAATCAGTTACCAGGGGATCCAACCAAAGGGATCAATCAGTAATTTTCTGGCAGACAATCCTGAAAATAGATTGGTGTATATTAAAATTTTAGCATTGCAGCAGTTATATTCTAGAGTGAAAATTCATGCAGTAGAATCGACATCACATTACTTCATAAAATTAAATACAAGTGAGAAGAAGTCCAGTGTCTATTTTTATATAGGCTTACAACACTAAAGATATGTTTCTGGCAATAAATTTTCCTAGACCTAAAACAACACCATCATTGTCTTTGAATTCAAGTAGGAAAACCAGTCAGTAGTGCAACGCCTAAGGTTTCTCTCTTGAGTTAGTGCTGCCGAAAACCAAGAGGGTGAGATACTACTGGAATGTTTGCTCTGTTTAAGATATTAAGGCAGTTAAAGAGCTAATATGCATGCTTAAGGTATCAGGAATTGAAAGTGAATAATATATAAATAACTTTAATATGGACTGGAAAGCTACTCATCTAATACAAGGAAATGAACATGTTTAACGTTATCACAATAATATGTCAATGTTAAAAAATAGAAAATATTGAAGTCCACTTATTTCAAATGGGCTAAAAAAATCCTATTTTAAAAAAGGATAATTTAATTACTTTGTTTTCCTGAAAAGATAATTAGCACTTTGCCTTTAATTAATTTGAATTTCACTAGGAATTCCGGATCTAAATATTACTCGATAATTTTCATCTTCTATTGAAATACTGCTTTCCCCCACAAAATATCAAATAATTGTCACGTTCAGCAAGGAATAGAATTCATAAGGCAAATTATTCCTCCCCTTCTTTCTACATTGAAAACAGAAATTGTTTCTGAAGAATCATCTGCTTCTTTTTCAGTGATTTTTAAAAATCTTGGTAATTACTATAGGTATTGGTATTGTGTTTATTATGCTAGCCTGTATTTTAGGGAATTATGGACTATATATCACGCAAATGAAATCAATTTCTTAGTGAATTATACAAAAATACATTTTACTGTGGAAGGTTAGATGTTAATTTCAGATGACTTTCTTATGAATTTATTTATTTCTCTCCCTTTCTCTCACCCCATTGGAACAAATTCTATTAATTACAAATTTAGCTCTGGCTCAGGAAATTACTGACCATGCTTTTCATTTACTTGTAGTGAGCTCTTCAGGACTATAAAATTAGCAGGATAGAACATTGTCCTGGTTCTGTGCCAATTACTTTTAAAATAAACATCTTTTAGCTAAAATGAACATTGTGCCTATTTATGTATTTGATTTAGAAAATGATTTTTAAAATTAGAAGAAATTCTTGGCTTAGTTTCTGTGATGGTCTAACATTACTCAAGTCCATTATCGTCTTTAGATTGATGAGTTCCATTGTGGATGACATTTAATTAAATAAGATAATGCATATCTTATTAATACGAATGTTCTTATTTATCTCTTAAGAGGGAGTTTGCATTTTAATGGCTACGTTAAATAATATTTTTCAGGTTGGAGAGTATAAAAGGCTTTTGAAGTATAACTGATTTCCAAATATTTATTGTGTTATATGCAGTTAATTTCACAAACTCATATATATTAAGATTCTACTTTTTGTTCTATTCCTTTTTGAAATAAATGAAACATCTTGTGGTTCTTAGATATGTTGGTTATGTTTATCATACTTATCTTTATGAAAATAAACTTTTTTTCTTTTCTCATATAAAAATATTCAGGTACAATCCACAATCTCACACGATCCATAAAGCAAAGGCATTCCTAGGAAAGAAAATTCTGACATAATTTGTTCTGAATGTTATTACTTAGTGTCATGCCACATTTTCTATATGAGATGGGTATCAGACAATGAGTAAGCCCCCTGCGGTAGAGTTGTAACTTTTCAGAATAAATTCCAAAATAAGAAAGAAAATAGGAATGTAGCTACTTCTAAAACATATAAAAAAAAAAAAAGGAGACTAATTAGGACTTTTTGTTTCAAACACAACACAAAGGACATGTGTGACATAATAATGACTTTCAAATATGTGAAAAGGAATCTATAAGGAGAATATTGAAACTTGTCTGTATTTGCAATGAAAGTCACAATCAGAAATGAGCTCATGTGGAGGGAGTTTTACTGGCTCATTAGGTCTTTACCTTCCAACTGATAAAACACTAGAATAACAGCAGGTTGCTTACTCATAGTTTAATAGAAGGGTAGATAACACCTATTTTCTGACCATTTTACACATTCATAAACCAAAGAGAATGAGAGAGAGAGAGAAGAATGGCATTACTATGGATAAGCAAAATGCACAGGTCATTTACAACTTATAAGTTAATGATTTTTCAAGTATTGTCAGAAAACCTAGTAACTATCATAAAATAGCTCGAGCAATAACAAAAATAATTGTTGAATTATTTGAAATCTTGAATTTCATTTCAATTTCCAAATCTTAGCCTCTGTGAGGATGCGAATGGCCTCAAAGCAGGCATCCGGATTGACATTAATTAGTTAATTATGTCTCGAAGGGAATACCATTCCACAGTGTTATTTCTAAGATATTTTAGAAGGTAATGAGGCTCTGAAATTACAGTTGAAATGGCATTAATAAAAAAGAAAGTAACAGAAAGTGTTTTAACATGTAGGGGAGATAAAAGGGAAGCTAAATAGGGAAGAGAAGACTATGGGAGTATAAATATGTGAGGGTTTTACTAGAGATGCAACACCACTACGTATAGTCTGTATTATACCAGTATGGATATATCGTAAGGCTCGACCATATGCCATCATGGGAACTTGGTTAGGTGGGCTCTGTAAGGTTGTAGTCTTTCTCTCTGGTGTTTGCTCTCCAGGCTGCAGGGCAACAGGCGGGAAGGGAAGGCCATGAAACACGTCAGGGAAGCTGGAACTCAGAAACAGGAGCTGGAACCCACAAGACAGACTGGAACCTGGTCAGTGTCCTTTAGGGGAAGCTGGCACTTTTCACCTCTGAGCTACACACGCACCTGGCCCACACGTCAGAGAGGAGGATGTGGGGTAGTGTCCAGACCAACAAGGTGAACGGCAGGCAAATGGCACAAAATGAACGAGCTGCCACACACCTGTGCCTCTCCGCTGCTCTCCTGAGCATAAGAACATTATAACCGCAATTTCACTTCCCCTTTTCCAACGTCTTTGCAGCGCCCCACCCGCCTGCCCCGACTAGAAATAAACAGGGACGGGAATTCTGAGAAATGTTGTCCTGCCTAGCCAAGTTAGCATATTGCCAGGCCACCGGAGTATGCTTAGGGATTATCCAGAAAATGAAATGACAGCCTGGTTCTAAAGTGTGGGCTCCAATAAAACTCCTCCAAGCTACAAACCTGAATTGCATCCACTTGCGAGGTACGCAAAAAAAAAAAAAAAAAAAAAAAAAGACGTGCTGCCTCAATCAGTGTTGGCAGAAACAGAAGCAGACCCAAAGGGTTTAACCAAAAAAAAAAAAAAAAAAAAAAAGCTGAAGAAAGGGACAGTATACAGAGTGGTGAACAGAGTTAAGGAATAAGGACACCCAGGAACCAGCAACGGCAGGGAGCCAATGCCCCCCACAGTCACCTGAAGAGGCAAGTGGAGGGAACACGCCCCCCTGGGAGGCAGGAGAGGCTGAGAAGCATCTCAGGGAACCTAGTTCCCCGGGAAGAGGCAGGCTCTGTCTAAACTGCGGCAGAGGGAGCGCCCTGGATTCTCTCTGCTCTGCGTCTCCACTCAGGGGCGGTGTCCCCACTTTGCGGGACCTGCCAGGACACCAGTGGGGCGAGGAAGCCGCAGCGAAGCCATCACGGAGGGCAGCCTCTTGGGACACGGCACGGAGCACGGAAGGGTGGAGGAGGAATTTCCATGGAAAACAGAGTAAGTGGCACAAGCCGTCACTCTAAAATGACCTCTTTCATAAGCAGTGTATACCTTAAATGACTTTTGCTGACCCTCCCGAAGAAGTTACCAGTCAATCAGAACTGCGTAAATATTACCAAGGGTGACAAATTTCCGGCAAATACAGGAAAACCTTGGATTGCAAGTAAGTTGTTGTGTGAGGATTCCGCAAGACGAGCAAACATTTCTGGTAAGTTTTTTTTTACTCGATAAACGAGCCATGTCTTGCAATGCGAGTAGTACCCATCACCAAACGTCACGTGATCATCACTGAGCCCAGGGTTCTTGAAATTTGCCTTGATATACGAGTGCTTTGGATTACAAGCGTGTTTCCGGGACAAATCATGCTCGCGATCCAAGGTTTTACTACTAAATGACCCAAAAGGTAGATGTTCCTAAAGGTCTTTCTACCTATCGCGGTGTGCTTTACTTGCTGTTTCGGCTCGCGCTCCCTCAGGCACCAGGATACTTGCAGAGCAAGTGCTGATGCTCACAGTGACCCCCCACTCCTCTTGGTGTGTATACATTTCACCAACTGTTGGATCCCTGCGCCCCTAATCTCTCCACCCCCCCAGCATCAGGCCAGCAAGCCTAGCATGCATTGTGGAGAAATCGAGACAGCCCTCTCCCACCCAAGGGTAGCAGAGCTTCACTGAGGGGCTCACAATGATTCTGGAACAAGGGAAGTTCGACAGAGCAGAAGTAAACTGTTAAGGCACATTGTGGCCCTTTCCCCAGAAATGCTCTAGGACAACCTGTGGGCCAAGGTAGGAAAAATCTTCTATTTAGATCTATCCTTTTCTGCTTCCTCAACTTTTTTGTAAAGTGTGTGTGGCTGGCCTGTCTTCAACCTATCTGAAAATTAAGCCTCTTTCTCTGTACCACCTGGAAATAAAGACTTAAATACCCTCCAGCCATTTGTTGGGAATAAAATGTTTATCCCACAGCCACTCAATACTTCAGCAGCGACTCAGCTGAGAGATACTATATTTATGGCGAGAACCTGTCAGGGACCCGCTGAGCACTGCGGAAGGGAGGGCTGACTGCTGGGATTGCTATTGTCCGTAGTTTTCAAACAAAACTGAACCTGAAAACAATCAATGACAGAAGGAAATCTGAATCATACTGATGTTTCCTTAATAGCTCCCTAGGTCTTTGGTTGCTTTCTCTTTCCAAGGTAAATCCTGGAGTTGTCAGTTTTCCTGAGTTCACGCACACTCAGCAACATTTTAAAGGGAGGATCTGTTTAGAAAACTGTTTCAAAGGACGAAGGATTGCAGTTAATTATAAATAATTGCTTATTTTTAATACATGTTGGTTTGCTATTGTAATAAACTATACACTATATGCCAATGAAAATGTAATATTTATTTATTTATTAAAGTTTATTTATTTGGGGGGAGGGGCAGAGAGAGAGAGGGAGACAGAGAATCCAAAATGCGGGATTAGTTATTATTAGTTAATGCGGGGCTCGAACCCTCAAACCTTGAGATCATGATGTGAGCTGAAGTCAGATGCTTACCTGACTGAGCCACCCAGGTGCCCCAGAAATGTAATATTTAAATAGGGATTATTGATGGACATTCATTTACTTCCCTATACAACGGAGAATTGTTCTTTTGCCAAGGGCTTTTCCTAAACTGGTATACAGACTACTCTATTTCTGGGTCTCACTTGAAGTCATACTTTCTCATGGTGACAACCAAGGGGTAATAAAGGGAGAGGGCAAAAGGTGCATAGGTGGCTGACTTAGCATTTATCATGTGATCGTTGTTAATTTATAGTTAAAAGTTAACTCTACCTTCCCAACTCCCCTTGACCCAAAGTTTAGGGATGAGATAGCATCGAGAACGGTTTGCTCTCCCCACCCTTTTTCCATGTAATTACATAGTTTCTTCTTTGCAGAATACAGTTACCATGGACATAGCACGGTGATTATTCTGATGTCAACGGTAAAGGGAAAACGGAAGGACAGATCACACCAAGGATATGGTTAGGACATGCAGCTTCTTTTCATGAGGATGTAAGGTTAAAAGATTAAGCAGTTTATATATTTTGAAACTTCCCAAGTGTATGTTAAATGTTATTATTTTTTAAACTAGTACTTTGGGGGTGCCTGGTTTGCTCAGTCAGTTTAATGTCCACTCTTGGTTTCGGCTCAGGTCACAATCTCCAGGTTTCATGGGTTTGAGCCCCATGTCAGGTTCTGCACTGGCAGTGCAAAGCCTGCTTAGGATTCTCCCCTGCTCTCTTTCTATCCCTCCCCACTTGCACTGTCTCTGTCTCTCTCAAAGTAAATAAACTTAAAAAAAGAGTCTATTCAAAATTCTGAAAAATTAGATACTAAACACACGGACGGGGCACCTGGGTACCTCAGGTAACCTCTGACCCTGGATTTTGGCTCAGGTCATGATCTCACGACTTTGTGAGTTCGAGCCTGGTATCAGGCTCTGCGCTGACAGCACAGAGCCTGCTTGGGGTTCTCCCTCTCCCTCTTCTCTGCCCCCCCCCCACATATATACATATGCTCTCTCTGTGTCTCTCGAAATCAGTAAACAAACATTAAAAAAATAATAAACATGTGGACAAAAATACGTGGGCGTATTCACGTACCTGTCGGCCACCTAGAAGTCCCATCCTTCCCCATGCTGAACATCACACCTCACTCTCCTTAAGTGGTAGACGCATAGTGGGTAATGGTGAAGGAGGTGTGCTAACTCAGGTGATGTGAGTTCAAATCCTGATTTTGTCACTTTTAGCTGCATGACACCAGCAAGTTTTTAATCTCTCTGTGCCTCATTTTCCTTATTTGTAAAATGGGATGTATTAGTTACCTACTACTGCAGAACAGATTACCCCAGATTTAAAACAAACACATATCATCTCCATTTCTTTGGCCAAGAACTCGGAAACAGTTTAGTTGGGTGGGTCTGGCTTGGGGTCTCTTCTGACTCTGAAGGCAAGACATGGGTTAGGCTGTGGTCATTTAAAAGCTGATCTGGGGCTAGGGTTTCCAAGATGGCTCACTCACACGTGGTTCGTGTGGCTGGTGGGAGGCCTCAGTTCCCGCCCACCCAGGCTTCTTTGTGGGCTGCTTAGGTCTCCTCACAAGACGGTGATGGCTTACCAAGAATCCCCCCACTTAGTGATTTTCCATCCATTGACCCTCTTGCCAGCTGTCTTTACCGTTTTCAGAGTGAAGCTGGTCTCTCTCCCCTGCTACAATAGTCTACCACAAGAAAATCTCCCTTGCCGTCTTAATAAGAATCAGAATTACGTTTTTTCATTAGCACCCTCTGGGGCAGGGTCCTTTGTCTGTTACCGAGTCCCAGCTCTGGCCCACAGGTCCACAAAGCCCACAGGTGGCTCCCTTATCCTTGGCCTGCACCCCTCCCCCCACTGGCGTGCTGTGAGGGTTTGTTCTGCTGCTGGGTGATAGCAGCTCTAATCAGTCCATATTCTTCATCATTTTCCTGTGTGAACTTGACCTCAAGCCCTCGACAACGCAAACACCAAGACCATAGGTGATCTCTCTGGGTTTCTTGAAGCTTGCCATCATTTGGCTTAAAATGGGGGGAGGAAGCATCTCCTTTTCTCTCTCTTTGAAGGGCGGGACACACAGCCTCTTCCTTTGTACCCGGAGCTAGGGTGGTTGGTGAATTCAAGCAAATTCAGGCAAAACAGGTTTGGAGCCTCTCCTTTTACAAGTCCAGCATCAATCAGCACTTAACATAAGGTGAGGGGACTTAGCCCCTGTTGTTCCCAACCTCCACCAAAATGCTGAACCCAAGAGCCATTAAAAGGGATCCTGGTGGGAAAGCACTCACTGCAAACATTTTTACTCTTCTTTTAGAGAGAGTGCTTTCTGACCTCAAGTCCTTTGACCAGCCACTGCTAAGATGGGACGCGAGATAGGAAGTTTTATACATGCCAAAGGGATGTTCTTACTGTATGCAGCAAGATGTTTGCATCACCACTATTTTTCCCAGCACGGGTCTCACAGTTTTCAAATATTCTGCTGTTAATTGAAAAGAGGAAAATTACTTCTGTGTAAATTATGATTGGTATAAATTCTATACTAACCCTTGACTGGCAGCCTCATGCATCACTACTTACATTCTGCATGCTTGTCTTGGGTCGTTCGCTAAGTGATATAACACCTACAGTTCCAGTGTCTGCCCCTTGAAGTATTTTCTCTGAGGCACATCTTTCAGCACATGTAAGGTATTTTGTAACCCGTGACTAGTTTCCTTCTCAAGAATGTATCCGAATAGTAAATTCGAAGACACCTACCCTAAAGTAATTGTCGCCAATGCAGCAGTTTCTAACTTTTGAAGGTGGTCAGTATTCGCCACCCCAAGCTATGCCACTTAGGCGTCTTGATGGATGCTTTTGAGCTGAAGGTAATTGGAAATGGCAGACACAGGAAGACCTCTTTGCCCTCCTCCTTTCTGCCTAAAAGCAGCGCATATATTTCCCCCCATAAAGGTGACGTATAGTCCTATTGGTAGAGAATAGAGATCCTATTCTCCCCAGGAGGATCAGAGAGGCAGGGGGATAAGAGGAAATGAGATGAGTCCGTGTAAGAAACCTTACTCCTGATTACCATGTATTTCCTAGTCCTTTCTCCTAATTTACTGTCCTGGAGCCCAGTCCCCCCATTCTCTGTCTATACTTCTCTACAATTTATTGCCCCCCTTTTTTAAGGTTTATTTATTTTGAGAGAAAGAGAGCATGAGTGGGGGAAGGGCAGAGAGAGAGAGAGAGGGAATCCCAAGCAGGCTCTGTGCTGTCAGTGTGGAGGACGATGCAGGCCTGGATCCCACTAACTGTAAGAGCATGTCCCGAGCTGAAGAGTTGGACGCTTAACCGACTGAGCCACCCAGGTGCCCCATCCTTTTCTTAATAGCATACACAAACCCCCAACTCTAACTGCTTCTTTGGGTTTTTACTTCTTTTCCATGAAGTCCCTACGCCCATAAAAATATTAATGTCGATAAAAAAAATCCATATGCCTTTTCACCTGTTTTTCTGTCTTTTGTCAGTTTAATCTGCAGGATTATAATTTAAAAGGTCAGAGAAGTTGTTCTCTTTCTATGCTTTGGATTCATATCCTTTGGAAAATAACAGTGAGGAAAGAAAAGGTCTGGTAAGGAGTTAGGCTTTTACTGAGGGGGTTCAGGACATTCCCCCCCCGCCAAATATGGCACCTTAACATACTGAATATTTGGAAGCTGAAGGAATTTGAGAAATGGCACCTGCAGGAAGGAGTTTCTGAGCTTCGCCAGCCCGAAGCAGGTCATAAAACAGGGGAAAGACTTTCTGACTTAACATCTCAGGCAGGTCAGGGGTGTCCTCCCTATATCCCGAGGCAAGGAGCTCATCTGTCATCTCCAAAGATAAAGAGACACCAAGAGGAATCTGAACACCCTGCTACTCTTCAGTCAACCTATTTGTCTTATCATATCTTGCCACCACTTTCCACTCTCCTTCATACATGGAAACACTCAGGTTGAACCATTCTTCGGGTCTTCATTTCCTTAGGAAGACCCCCATGGTACATGAGCATTAATATTAAATAAATTCGCTTTGCTTGTTTGCTTAAAGGGAGTCAGAATAGCCCAAATTCAAGGGGAGGAGGGTCTCAAGGAACTTTCGGATGTTTTTTACAATCACCAAAAGCTCCTTGCTCTTGATCTTAACTTACTTAACTCACCTGTTAAACTCCTGAGGTCATCCAAATCCATTCAGTTCACTTTCATGACCTCTACCCCAGTCCAAACTCACCCCTTTCCTGGGCTCCTACTCTCCTTTCCAACCCTGTCCTGTGGAAATCTGTTCTCCAAGATCTGTGTAAACCCATCACTCTTAGAATAAAACTAAAACTCCTTACCTACAAGGCCTGACATGATTTGCGACCCCCCCCACCCATGTCTCCCGCCCTCACCATGCCACCTTCATTTCCTGCCTACCCATTACTCTTCACCATGCTCTAGCCCTACCCGTCTTCCTTCTTCCTCAAGTAGCCAAATTCTCTCACACCTCAGAGATTGTTCCAGAAGGCTTCCCTGCCTGAGTCTTCACATTGTTTTCTCAACCTTATCTTTCAAGTTTCAGAGCAAAGATGACTTCCTCAAGGAGGCCCTCCTGGATTGACTCCTACAAGAGCGGCAAGCCCTCCCCCAGTTACTATCTGTCTCATGATCCTGTTTATTTCCTTTGCAGCACATCTGTAATCTAGACTTTTCTGTCCATTTGCTTATTTAGTGTCAATTCTTCCCTACTCTCTCTTCCCCCATTCCCACTAAATTAATCCCTTTAAGGGTGCTTTAACTTCCTCATTCCTTATCCACCACACCAAAAACTATGCCTAGAATATGGTGGATGCTCAATTAACATTTGCTAAAATATCCCCTGCACCTAAAACTAGCCTGGAACCTAACATAAGTCCTGGAACATAGATGCTCAGTAAATATTTGTTGACTCCTGAATGAGCGGAAGCTGCAGTCTGGATCCGTGCATCTCACCAGTCACATGATCCGGCCTCTGCCTTCTTGAATGAGAGAACACTGGAAATTTCCTGTAATCGTTCCTAGGGTTGCTCTACCAAAGCATCGCCAACGGGGTAACTTAAAATAGCAGGGATTTGTTCTCTCACAGCTCAGGAGGTCTTAAGTCTGAAGTCAAGGTGTTGGCAGGGACACGCAACCTCCAAAGGCTCCAGGGCAGAATCCGTCCTTGCTTCTCACACCTTCTGGTGGTCATCAAGAATTGTGGGCATTCCTTGGATTGTACTGCAGGACTCCACTCTCTGCCCTCATCTTTGCCTGGCGTTCTCCCCGTGTGTTTTTGTCCAGATTTCTCTCAGACAAGGATCTGTCCGTGGGATAGGGCCCACTCTAATCCAGTATGAGCTCATTTTAAATTGATTACATCGGCAGAGACTATTTTCAAATAAAGTCGCATTCACAGGGACGGGGGTTAGGACTTCAGCATATCTTTTGGGGAATACAATTCAACCCACAGCAGTACCTAACACAATATTTATACTGGCAGCTCCAAAGGGAAATTTTCCTTTCAACTTTGACTTTTCTCTGACCTCTGCTTTGGTTTCCCTGCTTAGATTGGAAGCCAGCCCTGAGTCTAGGCAATTCACTTAACCAAGGCTCGGATTCCCTCTGGGCCCTCCAAAGTCCTTCCCTCTGGAAGCCAAGACCCGATATGTTCACTCAACCCTGTGGTTCCCAAGTGCTATTCATTCCTAAGGAGCCTACCACTGATACACTAGAATAGCTTTCACCTGACATCTAGCCTATTGGATCGCTAGAAAGATTTAATATTCATTCTAGTTGTATAATTTAATTGCATTACAAGCTGTTTTGGTTGGGTAGAGGAGATAGTCTGGGAATCTAATGACCATTTACAACATTGCATCTTTCCTTAGAAACATTGAATTGTAAGTTAAATATATAATCTAAATGACAAATAAACTCTTACAATGTAATTGCATAGGTAAATTGGGGAACACCTAAATATAAAAAGTTAAAAATGATGCAAGAATCAAATAATATGAGAGTAATATATGGGTCACAGGGTAATAAATTACTGATGACACCTAAAAGTGCTATTGGTTCTAAGAAGGTATTTGTATTTTAATAACTCGAAACCTAAAGGAACAAAATTCTAATATAGAATATTAGTTGATGCCCTAGGAGGTACAGTATTCCTTTTTTTTTTTTTTATGATGTGTTAGGACTTTCTAATGCATTAGAATCATAAACATAGTTATAAATTTACTTTTTCGTAAATGCTGGCTCTAGCTTTTGAATCCAGTGACCAAACAACTCACTCTGTCTTGCCATAGAAAAGGGATTCTCTAAGAGATGGGTTTCTGCACAGCTATCAATGTCACTGGGAGGGGAAGCCGTAATGGCAGTTCAAGACTACCTTGAACTGGGCCATAGGAGTTCTGGCTCTCTGCCCGCTGTAGGGAAGAATTCTAACACATTCTTCCATTGTTGGCTTAATGGGGGGTGAGGATTATATACTGGGTTATTCTCTACAATAGAACATAGCTCCTAAATTTCCAGGAGAGGCAAATACATGCCATTGATTCCTTATAATAATGGGTATTTGCTAGATTTTTTTTTTTTTTTCTGCACTAAATCCACAGGGTTACTTTACATCGTGAAAGCTTCCTAAGCAGTCAGAAGGGCCCTGGATCCTGGAAGTGGAGTAGGTAGGAAAGAGTGAGGTATTTCTTCAAACTGTCTACAGATAGGAATCTTTGACCTGAAACAGAGAATGATGTGAAGCTAAGCTGCATGTACCATGGACTCATTCTATGGGAACAACGTTTTGCTGGAGAGCCACCATTGTGAGTAAACAGGTGTCCCCATACCTTCTGCCAGGTCTTAAAAATCCTCAAAGCTCATTGTTCTGGTAACATGCCTTTGACTTCAGCATGCTCCCGGCTAGCAGAATCTAGCTGCTTATTAAAATTGCACAGACATTTTTCAGGAAAGCAAGTATTTGTCACTTCCCAAAGGAAAAACCAGCCACCCTTTAAAGAAGTGTATCTTAAAAAGGGTTTTGGAAGTCCATTTATCATGGGGCCATTCTCAAATAAATGGAGAGAGGAATGGAATATTCCTATTTATTTATCCAACATTTCTTAAATCCCTACTGTGTGAAAAATCTTCATTCAAGGCATTAGTAGCATAGTGCAAATATGAACAAGACAAAGCATCTGCATTCAAAGGAGGAGAGAGAATTGTTGCAACTTAGGGGAAAGTGTGAAGGGTGACTCTAAAAGCGGTTGAACCCAAGGTAGGGTTTCTTAATAGGATGACATCACTTCTGACTGGGCAGATCTGAACCTTGCCTGATGATAAGATTTTCAACAAAGAATCAGAAAGTACGGCCGGGTGAAATGGAAGAACATTCTAGGAACAGAGAAAAGCATGAATTCAGGCATAGGGCGGGGCCTGCCTGGAGAAGCAGTTACCCAGTGTGGCCTATCGAGGTGTGATACG
Source organism: Lynx canadensis (assembly GCF_007474595.2). Classification (NCBI taxonomy): domain Eukaryota; kingdom Metazoa; phylum Chordata; class Mammalia; order Carnivora; family Felidae; genus Lynx; species Lynx canadensis. The sequence goes on along the minus strand of NC_044314.2, from coordinate 7,723,445 downwards.
AGGAAGTGCACTGTGAGGCTGGAGAAGCAGGTTGGGTTCAGCTCTCAAAGAGCTTTGACGCCAGGTGCCTGAGTCACTATGTTATCTAGCAGGAGGAAGGCAGGGTGAACACGGAACTTATTATCTGCGTTGGAACGATTTTGACACGACAAATGGCACTCTAAACATTTGCGCCAGAACAACAGTCACGACCTGGGTACTGGTCTGGGCAAACTGGGTCCTATGGTCACACTAGTAAGTGGGAGAATCTGCACAGAGGTGCTTGACTTGGAAGGAGAGTTCCAGAGAACAGAGGACACAGCACGTGGCAAGTAGGCCTATTCATTCCCACAAAATACCACAAACTGGATGCTTAACACAACAGACATATATTCTCTCACGATTCTGAGACCTTGAAGTACAAAATCAAGGTGTTGGTAAGGTCGTGCTTCCTCTGAAGGCTCTAGGGGAGGATCCTTTCTGGCCTCTTCCTAGCTTCTGGTGGCTGTCTGTCCTGCTATCCTTGCAGTTCCTTGGCTTGTGGATGTATCCCTGCAACCCCTGCCTTCCTAGTGTGCTTGCTCCCTGTGTGTCTTTATGGGGTCTTTCACTGCGTGTCTGCCCCGTGTCTCTTCTCTCATAAAGAAATCAATGACATCAGATTAAGGTACCTCGTACCAATTTAACTACATCTGCAGAGACACAATATCCAAACAAAGTCACATTCTGAGGTTCTGGGAAGGACACGAACCTTTGGGGGACACTCTTCAACACAGCAGAAGTACCAAAGAAGGAACATGTATGAGTAGAGGATAGCTCGGGATCCTCAAAGACAGGAAGGTGGGAGGCAGCAGAGGGCAGTGGATGGGAAGGGGAAAGGGAAGTGGAGGGTGTGGAGTTTTGCTAATTCGGGCAGCTTCCCCCAGGGGCCCGGAGGGTGGAAAGCTGCCAGCGTACCCCATCCTGCTTCCACCCAATTTTCTCAAGTCTCGGCTCTTCCCCCCCCCCCCACCCCCCGCCGCCTTTCTGGAAGGAGGGAAGACGTTTATTTAATACTAGAAATCAAACCAGACTTTAAAGAGATGGCATGCAGTTCAAGTCATGACGCAGCTGCTTTTAACTTTGTCATCTTGGACGAGTCATATGACCTCTGAGTCTGTTTCCTCCTCCATAAAAGGAGGATATTGTTGATGACCAATAAAGGTCTTTCTGGCTCTAGAAGCTGCAACTTTAGGAGGAAAGGTGGAACTATGCTCCCCTAAAGGGACAGCTTCAATAGGACCCTCGGCCGTCACCATCTTTTAGCAAGTATTTTTATCTAATGACACAGCGTTTTTAGTTGCAAACAACAGAATTTGGTTGTCTGGAGCAAAATAGAAGGCTGTCAGGGGCTGGCACTAGGAACAATCTGGTCCAGTACCCTACTAGGGTGTGTCCAACCCCCTTCCCCTCCCAGGCACCCTCCCCGTTTGCATCGCTTGCTCCAGGGTTAGAGTCTAATCAGCAGTCTCAGTGCGGAGTGTGCTTCTCAGCTGTGCTGGGGATAAGCCAGGATAAGATTTCCCCCAAAGGGAGATTAGGTTGCTGATAAAAGGAAGGGTTGGATGAGAACACGTGTCTATAGCCAAGAAGCATTTGGAATTCAGCCAAGCATGAAGATTTTAATAGATTTTAATTTTAATATTTAGCCACTAGTAACTCTACCCTAACGTTGTTGCTGTATTACTAATATGATTATCACTATTATTTTAATCTAGTGGTTAAGAGCTCACATTCTGGAGTCAGAGAGACCTAAGTCTGAATTTTAGTTCTGCCCCATGGCACTGTGTGACTTTGGGAACTACTACTAACATACAAGAAGTCTCGGTTTTCTCACCTGTAATGTGGAAATGAAAACACCGACCTTATAGATAATGGTTAAAATTAGAGGAGATTATATATTTAAAAGCGCTTCGTGCAATGCTGGTCTCATAAAATATACATTACCTAGTAATGATAATCCTTCTGGACCAGGCACCAAATTAAGTGGATTTTGTGCATTATTTCATGTAATCCTCACAGCTATCTGACATAGTTAATATCAAAACTGACTCCCTACCCTGCTTCTTTACAAGTAGAAACTGAAGTTACAACTGAGAACCTTGGTTAAGGTCACACAACTATATGAACTATCAAAGCCAAGGATGCTGGCCAGCTGACAGACTCAGAAGCCCAGGGTTTGACCCTATCTGCTGGAGGAGCCAGCACAGTGCTATGCTAGCTCAGGGCTCACCAGGCCCTTGGCACACCCAGCTGCTAGCGATTTCTTTAGATCAGATGATAGATCACTAATCTATCCTTATGAGGCAGCTTAAAGCAAGAGAGGGTGGAGTTGAAAAGTTTGCTTTTCTTATCATTAGTTGTAATTACTGCTAACTTCTCTGACCATTCTATTTAGTCTGCATTCACTGTAATGAGTTATTTGAGAATGGAGTGGCATTTAGATCAGGATAACCATAATGGTACAGGTTTATGCACAAATTCAAGTAAGAACCGAAGATGATAACAAGGATCTCGCGAATCACACACAACAAACGACACCAACCTTCCATGTATTGTTTAATCATAAAAGCCGATTGAATCACTTGCTAATCCAATGTTTACATTATTAATCTACACTTTGTTCAAATGAGTATTGTGATATTTATAGAAATTAAGATCAACGATTTGAACTTTAACTGGATGCTTTATTGAGATACAATTGAGATGTAAATTAATGCTGGAACATTAAGACTTTTTTCCCTAGCCTCATGTTTCTTTTTTTTTTAAAGGTCCCATTTCAGAAACACAACTTTTAAAGTCAACAATAATTCTTAAGCTACATTTTAAAGATACCCATCTTTAATCGCTTTTCATCACAAGAGAAATGAACATTTTTCTGTAGCTTCTCATTGGCAAAAAACCAAATTTGCTGTGACTGCTATACGTAAGGGCGCGTTCAGCCACTTTCCAAAGAAATGAGTCAAGTTACCAACGTGCAATTTGACATCCCACTACCCTGAGATTCAGCGGCACAAACAATAGCGAATGAACTATGGTGCAAAACACTAAAAGGACTAAATGGAAAAGTAGACGGCTTGAAACAAGCAGTAAGTTTTCTTCTAGCAAGCACATCTCACGATTAAGCTAGAGAAGGCGTGGGGAAGGGCTTCCCCACAGTGGCCCTGCTCCGGCTCGCTTGCTCCGGCTGTCCTCGGTCCCTCCCTGCCCGCGGAGACCTCCAGGCCGGGGTCGCCGCGCCAGGTGGGCGCACCCTGGCCGCGCGGAGGCCGCCGCCCCGCCGCAGGGGCAAGGGGAGGACCGGCGCCCGAGGGCCCAGAAGATTTTTCTCCTCCGCGCGAGCCAGGGCCACCCGAGGAGGGGAGGCAGCGAGGAAGAACGAGCACGGAAGGGGCGGCTGGACCAGCCCGCACGGGCAGTGGGGCTCCGGGCTGGACCCAGCTCGGACCCCCGAGTCCAGCCGCCGAACGCCCCTCTTTGACCCAACAGCACCCCGCCCCACGACCCCGCACGCTCCCAGACCCGGCGCGCCCCCGTGCCCTCCAGACGCCCCGCACACGCCCCTCGGCCGGAGCGGCCACCGACCTCCCCGTCACCCAGCGCCCGCGCGCCCCCCGCTCCCCCCCTTCCCCGACGCCCGCGACCCCGCGCGTACCGCCCCCCGCGCGCCCCCGCAAACCCGGCGCCACGGAATCTCCCCCCCGCCCGTCCCGCCCCCAGCGCCGGGAAAGCCCGCCTGCTGTCCGCGGGCCGAGTGGGAGGGCGCGGTGGGCGGCCTCCGCTCGGCTCCTCCGCTGCCGCTCCGCGCACGGGCCCAGGCGCCGCCGCGCGCCCCTCCTGGAGGAGAAGGAGGAGGAGGAGGAGGAGGAGGAGGAGGAAGGAGGCGGGAGGAGGAGTTGCGGGGAGAGGGACGAGCGCGGGCAGTCGCGCCGGCGCTGGGCGAGGAAGCGGAGCGGGCCGCCGCCGGGTGAGCGTCTGCGGAGCCGAGTCGGAGGCTGGGTCTGGGCTTTGCTTTCCGCTCCCTCTTCTCCGTAACCCGGGAAACTGGCCGCGGGGGGCTGCTGCTCCCCTCGGGGCGGCGGGGGCGGATGCGGCGCTCGCCGGGATGGGGAGGCCGTCCGGCGCGCCTGCAGCCCGGGGTCCCGGCCGGCGCGAGGCCCCGGCCGCCTCGGCGGGTCCGCGGGCGGGGGCCGGCGGGGAGCGGTACGTCCGGCGGAAGCCGGGCCGGTCGTGCGGGGAGGCCTGTGGCCGGGGCGGGCCGAGGCCTGCTTCCGCCGGGCGCACGGCCCGACCCCTCGGCCTCCCCCTGTCCCGCGGCGCGCCGGGCCCGGGCCTCCGCCCTTTGTTGCCCGCAGCCCCGCCGCGAGAGGAGAGGCAGGGGGATCGGGCGAGGCACTGGGGCGGGCGGCGCGGGGCCCTGCCGCGGCGGTCGCACACCCAAGCCGCTCGGCCCCGCGCGGCCCGGCCCCGGGCACGCCTGGCCCACCGCGCCGACGGGTCCAGGGGCCGCAGGGCGGGCTCGGGAGGGCCCAGGCCAGCGTCGGGGCCGCCGCCCGCCGCCCCCGCCCGCAGGTGACCCCCCCCCCAACTTGGGTCGCGCGGGTGCCCCCGTAGTGCTGCAGCGCGTGACGGGGCCGGCGGATTAGGACTTCACTTACGCGGATGTGGGGGCTGTGGAATTCGAAACTGCCCCTGGCGCCGAGACAGGCCTTAATTTTCAATTTGCTTCAGGAGTTGGCAACTTCAGGGGCACCATTGTGGCTCGTTAGGTAGCACAACTATTGACGTTTCTCGGTGGCAGGTCCTGGCACAGAACTTGGAATGTGTGCAGCAGGCCGGGTGCCAACTTCGCGTTCAGTCGGAATGGGAAACGCGGGGCTCCCGCCCCCACCTTGTGGGATTAGGGGCCAGGTGGGAATATGTGGCGAAACCCAGGCTTCCGGTAGTGAGACCGAGAACGTTTGAATTCGGTTCAGCGAGTGTTTCTTGAGCGTCCACCCTGGGGAGGGCAACGTGCTACTTTGTGTGAGGACGCAGGACGTAGTAATCCCAATAAAATTGTGAATGAGACACCAAATCCGTTTTTAATTGCCTGTGTTTCTTGGAATACAGCTCTGTTTTGTAATCAGACAAAAGTAAACTGCCGTCTGCTTCGAGATGAAGTATCCGAGGTGTTCTCAACCGTAGTAAGCATGAATATATCTTGACTTAAAAAAAAAAAAAAAACAAAACAACCGACAAAGAACGACGTGGAATCCACTTAGCTGATTTGAATGAATGAATTTTAAATGGAGGACTTAGTGCTATGGAGAGTCAGCGCTGTTTAGAAACATCAGGGATGTTGTTCACCAAGTTTCACAGAGAAAAACCACGAGAAGGTGGCCTGCGAGACACCTCTTTTCCTGCGTGCTTTCTAATTTTCTCATGCTGCATCACCGAGTGTGAATGCTGTAACTTTCAGGATCTGTCGCTGTTCCAAACACAGTGCGTGGCCCCAACCCCTGATACTATCCTTAACGTTTTCTGCCTTTGGGGAAGCTGGCTCGCTGATCCTGCGCTTGGTAACCTTTCTCAGAAGAACTTGGGGTTTGGCAAGTGCTGTCCACGGTGTGATCTGGTTAAGGATGAACCCTTAACCCCTTTTAGGTCTCCATTTGGCGTCTCTTTTGAAATACTTTTTCCTTTTATTATCATCTGTAAGTGCCTTCTAAATCGGTGGGGGTACCTCGCACTGCCCCTTTCCTCTTCTTTTGGTGGGAAGATAGGGCAGGCCTTAACATGGCCTCCGAGGGAACCAGGGGCACACCCTGGGATGTCACGTGGCACCCTCCCGAGGCAGCACCTTGCAGGGAGTGGCAGAGAAAGGGTTTGGGTGCCCTTGACCTGGGCCGTAGCTGACTTGGGCTGTGCCATGACCTCAGAGGAAAAGCTCTGCAGTACTCACTGGATTCCTCCTCATTTTGCCATCCTGAGTGTTCCTTTTAACAGCCGCCTTTTTGGGGAACAGAAGCAAGAGTCTGCTTAAGACTGTCTTGTTATGTAACGTCGTTCCTCAGAGAAAACCGGTAGTTTTCTCCATTGTGGTGAGTTTTCGGGAAACTTTTATGTTACTAACGGTGGGTATCTTTGATTTTGCTCATAGGAGTAATTGTGTGATCTTAAAAAGTCACGGTATAGTCTGAAAATAGGAAATGTTAGGTCCATTTGTGAATCTGTGGCAATTACTGTTGTCTCACAAATACGCAGTCATGTGAAATGGGTTGATACACGAATATGTTGCGTATGAGGTCAGATACCCCATGTTGTTTATAATATAGTACGACTAATGGATGTGTGTGCATCTCTTTTAATACGTAATAAAGTTAGGTAGGTAAGTAACAACCTAAGCTATGATCACCTTTTGCTGTTCTGTTTGTTGTGTCTTTTTTTTTTTTTTTTTTTTTTAAGTTCATTTATTTTGAGGGAGAGAGAGCATACGCGAGGGAGGGGCAGAGAGAAAGAGAGAATCCCAGTCAGGCTCCTTCTTCTTGTCAGCACAGAGCCCAATGGAGGGCTCGATCTCATGGACTGTGAGGTCATGACCTGAGCTGAAACCAAGAGTCGGGCCATAACCGACCGACTGAGCCACCCAGGTGCCCCTGTTTGTTGCATCTTTTATGGGAAGCGAAGATTATCTATTTCATTTCTTGGTCCTCATCCCTAATCTTTTTCCAGTTTTGGAAATGGCACATCTGTGGTGCCTGAGTACTTTTGTGAAATTACTCCTTTTACAAGGGAGAAATTTATAGTACTAGTGTATGGCATAAAAAGGGGGAACTTTCTTGTGTGACTAGATTGATCGAAAGAGTAGTTCGGGCAGTAAAGGCGGAAGAGCAGTGGGGACATGTTTTAAATTGTATTGACAGTGAAACTGTCATTAATGTTTTTGTGGTTTGTTACTCTGTACGGTGTGTTTCACTAATGAGCAGTGAAGGCTTTAGGACTAAGGGCACATTTGGTTTGGGTCTTTGATGATCCATAACAAACCTTAAGTTTTACTTAGTTGGAACAATCATATTAGGTGGCTGTTGGTCTTGTTGATGTTTCAAGAACAGACGTACTCAGATAAAGTCATTTAAGATTTCAATCTTCATGTTGCAACCGAGGACCTTTTGGAGGTGTTTGCTCTTTAGTATGCATTACTAGCCTTGTGACCTTGAATACATTTTATGTCTCCTCTGAGTCTTATTCCTTCTGTGGGTCTAATGTGAGGATAATAAATCCACCTGACAGTTGTTGTGAATATATATTTTGTTTAAAGTACAATCCAAACTCTCCGTCTTGGGCTACAAGATTTCCGCCTAGTTCTTCAGCTCATCTTGAACCCCCTTCGTGTCTCACCAAATAGTTATACTCTGTCCTTGATATTCCCTAACGTTGCAGGCTGCTTGTGGCTTCCTCATCTTACATGGTAGTTCTGTTTGCCTAGCATGTTCCTCCTGTGGTTGGTTCATTCTCAGACCTTAACGCCAGGTTCACCGCATCAGGGAAGTCTTTACTGTTCCTTACAGCTCCTTCAGTAGTCCTGTCTAATCAGGTCTTATCAGTTTGTATGTTTTCTCATAACGTTTATTTCAGTCTGTAACTATTTTGTTTATTTGTTTTGGTCTTTCTCCACATGTAAGTCCCACATGGGCCAGCCGTGGCCTGTGGTTCTTCTGTCTCTCCCTAACACAACCCGTGGGGACATGGACAAAAAGTGATTATAGTTTTTATGTTGGTATCTACACATCAAAGGCAAGGATGTGCTGTAGATCATAGAAATCTGGTGTTTTTTTTTTTTTTTTGTGTTGCTTATTTATCCCCATCTGAGCTGATCTTAGCTAAATGAATCACAGCACTAATAATGCCAAAGTTTTTATAACTACGTGGCCCAAGTAGCCTCACACCATGAGAACTGCTTTTTTTTTTTTTTTTTTTTAAAGTAAGCTCTATGCCCAACGTGGCAAGCAGCTCAGTAGCTTTTCCTAAGACTCACCAACCCCAAGATCAAGAGTTGCATGCTGTACCGACTGAGCCTGCCAGGTACTCCAAGAACTGTCTTTTTTTTTTTTTTTAATGTTTATTCTGAGAGAGAGAGAGTGCGTGAGTGGGGGAGGAGCAGAGAGAGGGAGACACAAAATCCAAAGCAGGCTCCAGGCTCTGAGCTGTCAGCACAGAGCCCGACGCAGGGCTCAATCTCATGGGCTGTGAGATCATGACCTGAGCCAAAGTCGGACGCTTAACCGACTGAGCCACCCAGGTGCCCCCAAGAACCTTCTTTACCTGTAGAGCAGGCATCCCAATAACAACAACATTCACTCATGTGTCCATCTGGCTGATCACAAAGACTAGGCATCTAGCCTTGAATTTCAGCTCTGAATTTATAGGGAAGGTTTTTATTTTAGTTTTAAACTTTTATTTAAAGTTTATTTACTTAGTTTGAGAGAGAGAGGGAGAGAATGAGTGGGGGAGGGGCAGAGAGGGAGAGAGGGAATCCCAAGCAGACTCCGTGCTGATGCAGGGCCCAGTCCCACGAACCACGAGATGAGGACCTGAGCTGAAATCCAGTCAGACACTTACCTGACTGAGGCACCCAGTGCTCCACTCCCCTTTTCTAAAGTTTATTTATTTTGAGAGAGAGAGAAGGAAGGGCAGAGAGGGGAAGAGACAGAATCCTAAGCAGGTTCTGCACTGTCAGCACAGAGCCCGATGCGGAGCTTGAACTCACAAACCTTGAGATCATGACCTGAGCTGAGATCAAGAGTCAGAAGCTCAACCTGCTGAGTCACCCAGGTGCCCCTATAGGGGAGGTTTTTAAAATAAATCTGTCTTATTTGCCTTATCTGTAAAATTGTAATAGTGCCTTTCTCAGCATTGGTGTGAAAATTAAATGAGAAATGCGTGTAAATGAATGGGTTCAGTGCCTTGAATATAATGAGTGCTAATAGTAATAATTAGTTTAAAATATACTGTGATTAGTTAAAAGGAGTATTCTGGGTAATCAGTAACCTTTATGGAAGACTTGGTTTTTCTTGTTAAGGAAGCCCTGTGTGGGGAAAGGGCGTAAGACCAAAGGGACAAGAGAAATGAAAATAAAAGAGGAAAGACGAGACAAGCCCACAGAAGTTTAAATGGTGCCAGCTGCAGAATTGTAAGGGTTACAAACGTGAGCAGCCATTGAGCTGCCTGGCACTGGGTCAGCACAGTCAGTCCGAGGGAGCCGGAGAACGCAGAGGTTCCGTGCGCTTGCAAAGCCCCAGGCTCTTGTGTTTCTGCTGTTTTAATCTTTTTTAAATCACTGTTAACAACCATCACACTGAAATGTTTTCTTAAAATTATTAAAAGGGCATCACACTTGGAGACTATGTTTGGGGAGCGGTGGCTGTGCCGTTGTCCTTGGGAGCAGACTGTTGAGTAGTAGAGAAGAAAGAAGGAAGAAAAGACGGAATATCTCTGAAGGCCTGGGAGACAAACCGTTATCCTGAAGACGTCACTATGCCATCCTGAAATTTTCCCGCAGGTAAATTTGGTCATCTTAAGGGGCATCAGTCTACATAGAGCACTTGAGTCACAGCATGAGATCGTATTTAATACACACACTTGTGCCTAGGGTTTCCCTTTTAAGAGAACGAAAAGAATATATGGTTCCTATTAGAAGAGATTTCCATCAAAAACAATTTTAAGAGTTGAATGTTACTCTTTGGAACTATTTAGAAAAGGTGTGTTCATCAAGGACCCTAGATGGCCTACTCTTTGGCACTCCTGCTGGTGGTTTCTTCAGTGATTGGTGTTATTCTGGATACACCAGTAACACCGGATGGTTGAAGCAACAGGGCTGATATGCCTGTAGCGTAAGGTGAATTCTCATTGGTAGACTTGTTACTTTGTATGACTTTCCTTTTGTGAATTTTGTTTTGGTGTTTATAGTAATGAGATGTTTCTTATTAAGGCTTAATTTTGGTTTTAAAGGAAATATCTTCATTCTGTGACAATAGTCGTTTTCATCTGTTGACATTGCTTTTGAAAGTGACAACCATATACTTAGGGAATCACATCATTACCAAATATCAGAGTGTCAGAATGTGTAAGCGTGTAACATACATGGAATTGTATTAGGATTTTAGTAGTTTTGTATATTTGCGGAATTACTGCATTTTGTTGTTTTTTTTAAGTTTATTTATTTTGAGAGAGAGCGCACACATGTGCACGAGTGGGGAAGGGGCAGAGAGAGAAGGAGAGAGAGGATCCCAAGCAGGCCCCACATTGTCAGTGCAGAGCCCCATGCGGGGCTTGAACTCACAGATCATGAAATCATCCCTGAGCCGAGATCAAGAGTCAGACGCTTAACCCACTGAACTACCCAGGCACCCCTGCATTTTATAATTAGAAGGAACCTTCTGATTATTGGTCAGCTTCATCTTTACACAGATGATGAGACTGAGACTAATAGCAGTTAACTAATCTGCTCCAAGTCATGGACCACATTTCTAGCAGATTTCAGGAAGGATGGAGTCTGATGTCGGTGACTCTTCTCGTGGTTGATGCAGGATGTTTTCATTTACTCTTAGGTGGTGGGGAGTTTGGATTGTGTCTTTGTGGATGATGTCACAGTTGAGCTGGCTCTTGGAAGGTGACCTTTGTTTGGGAGGAGCCCTGGGTGGCAGGGACTTTATCTCAAACAGGGTGAACAGCAGGAGCTATAACATCAATGTAGAGATTCTTTTCTCCCTTTCCTAAGCAAGGTTACCTGTGTTCTGTTTCTTAGTTTGCTTCCTTGATTTGATGGAGCTCATCCTTCTAATAACTTCCTGAGAAAGGAGATGGGGGGGGGGGTGTTTTTTTTAATGACCTCGTGGGAAACCATGTATGTTTCACATAATCTGACTTCCAGTCTGGCTGCATACATAATTCTGGGTGATGAGTTTAGTCAGGATGGAATGGGTGCTGCTGCAGTGACAGATGAACTCTGGGGTTCGCGTGTGTAAATACAGGCTGCTTCTTACTTTCCCCATGTCCACACTGGGCCTGGGGCTCCTCTGCCGTTTTCCTTTGGACCCAGTCTGCTTTCGCCTGCAGTTCCCCGTTAATCACCCATGGCTCTGAGGCACCACAGCAGGTGCAAAGGGGAGCCGATGGGTCATATGCTGGCACTGAAATGTTTGGCCCAGAAGTGACACATGTCACTTTTCTCACACATTTACCAGAACCAGTCACATGGCCCTGCAAGGGTGCTGAGAAGTGTGGAGGTGCGCAAGAAGTCACTGGCTGTAAATGTGCGCCATACTGAAAGTAAATGTTCCCTTGGAATTTTGAAGACATTGCACCACCAGCTTCCAGTGTTACTGAGTTAGTTGCTGTTTCCCAATCATTTGTATGTATTTTTTTTCCTCTTTTTTGGGGAACTTTTGGTACCTTCTTATTATCTCCTCTCCTTCTAAATTTTAAAATTTCATTACGGTGTGCCTGATTATGTTGTCTTTTCTTCTTGGGTGTACAGAGCATCGCATGGGTCCTTTCAGTCTGTAAGCTTGTGTTGTTCGGTTATGGGAAAATTTTTTAAATTTCTTTTATGATTTCTTCCCTTTCGTTTCCTTCTCTTGACTGAAGCTCTTCTTCATCAGATGTTGGACTTCCAGGATCGGTATATTGATTTTCTTAGTTTTTGCCTCAATTTTTTAAGCCAGAATAAAAATGACAACAGCAAACATAGATCTTTGGGCCTTCCTTAATTGTTAGTAGTTTGTAAAAAAAATTCTCAAAGGGTCTAATCTACTGGACACTTTAACCAGTGAGGCCTTACTTTGTCATAGGCAGTGAACACAGTGAAATTATGTAGGGAACTTACAGAGGTTTTAACTTTTTAATGTATACTTTAAATGTATAAATGTATACCTTAAAAATTTAATCTGTATATGCCTATAGACAGTGATGAACGGGTGTAGAGGTGTGCTACTTTTTTTAAAGATTTTATTTTTAAGTAATCCGTAACCCAACGTGGGGCTCGAACTCGTGACCCGACCCCAAGATGAAGAGTTGTATGCTCCATCCAGGCACCCCGAGTGTGCTACTTAAAAAATTTTTAAATACTAAAATCTGAACTACAAAATTAAAGAAGAGTGAATTTGCTTCATTAATCAGTTCTTAGGAGCCAGTTCGTTAGCATTTTAAATGATTGAATTTATGAACATTTTCATATTCAACTTAGTAGAAATATGTTTGACACAGTTAAAAAGATGCTTTGAAATGCTCATGGAAAATTTGTTCCCTGCAGGTTAAATTTCTAAGTCTCTGCATATTTTTACTTCCATTGAATCAGGTACTTTTAGGGGTGGATGTGCTTTAGAGGTCAACCTCTTTATTTCATGTGGGAAAACTGACTCAGGGAGGAGATTCACTCAGTGTCACACAGCAGACTGGTTCTAGTGCTGCCCTCTAGTTTTGTGTCAATAGCCTATAAAGTGGGAGTGTATTGGGGCGCCTGGGTGGCTCAGTCGGTTAAGGGTTCGACTTCGGCTCAGGTCGCGATCTCGTGGTTCGTGGGGTCGAGTTCCGCGTCGGGCTCTGTGCTCACCGCTCGGAGCCTGGAGCCTGCTTCGGATTCTGTGTCTCCTCTCTCTGCCCCTCCCCCACTTGTGTGCTCACTCGTGCGCTCTCTCTCTCTCTCTCTCTTTAAAAAAATAAATAGATGTAAAGTGGGAGTGTATCACTTGAAAATTTACTAGAGCTTCTTAACTCACTAAATTTGAAATTATATGGCAACTTTAAGTCCATTTTTCTTAACTTTGTTACCTTTAAATTTCTTTACCTTTGCAACCATGTAAATATTCGTGTTACTTTTTAAAATGAAGCTCATTGTGTAAGGTCTAGAGGCCCTGAAAGAAGTCAAAGCAGTTCTTGTAACGACTTTTCATTTATCTTTATTTACACGTAGTCGTGAAGAACTGACGAGTAGGAAATCTCACCCTGTGCTCAAGCTGGCATGTTAGCCTTGATGGGTGCTGCCGCAGGACATGATGCTCCTGGGTCAGAGATACAGGACTTCATTACGCAGGTGCGGCACTGTCAGCATTCATGCCAAGTCCCCACGCACCAGGGCTGTGTTGGGAAGGGAATGTCGGGGCAGAGGAGAAAGCAGGAGACGAGTTGGGTGGCAGTTAAGTAACGTGGACAAGACGCGCTAGTAGCGTGGAGCAGTGTGGCGGTAACAGGTGATCGGACTCTGCATACATTTTGAAAGTAGCCGAGACACGACCCTGGATGGGTGTGTGAGGAGAGCCCCGGATGGTTGTGGACGTTTTCATCTGAGCGGTCGGAAGAATGGAGTCACCGCAGACCAGAGAGGGAAAGGCTGCAAGCAGAGCAGATCTGGGGCTGGGACCGGAAAGAGCCAGAGTGCATTTTGGAACATGTTACCTTGGATATCCCTGAGTCAGTGAATGGCAGTGTCGAGGAGGGAGCTGCCTGAAACCAGGCTGAATAAAGACGCAGATTCGGGAGTGGAGGACACAGCGGTGGTGTTTCCGGCGTGAGGGTGAGCGACGTCACTGTGGGGCGTGAGTGAAGAGATTGGAGGCACAGTGGTCTGAGTAGGACTGATGAGAGCATCACAGGTCGGGACTGAGGACGGGTGCTGGCTTGGCAGTGGGGACGTCATGGGTGGCGGCGACCAGAGCAGTTTCCGTGTGACGTGCTAGAGGTCTCTGGCGTGGGTAGAAGGGAAGATGGGAGAAAGGGAATAGTAGGCCTCGTGTGCCTGTTTTCCCAAGGTGTTTTGTGGCAAAGGGGATTAAAGAGATGGGACCACGGCTGGCGGAGAAAGGAGGGTCAGGACAAGTTTGCTTGTACAGGTATATGGGAAATGTCGTTTTAGGAGCGGTCCGGTAGAGCGGGGAAATGGTTGGGAGGTGAGGGAGGTCTGGTACGCGGCGGGGGGGGGGGGGGGGGGGGGGGGGGGGGCGGGCTTTAGAGAGGTGTGTGGGTCGGTAAAGTAACAGGATGGTTCTGTCCGATTTTCTCCTCACGTCCTCAGTGCTCTCAGTGAAGCAGGAAGCTGGGCCATCGGCTGAGACTAAAGATGGAGGAGTAAGCGTTAAAGGTGTGAGGAAAGATGTGGGTTGGCCGGTGGGGGGTCGAGTAGAAATGTGGTGGGATTTCCAGGCGGCATTAAGGCGCCACCTGGGGGGTTCACGGTCAGGACTGTGCAGTGGGGCCAGGCAGAGTGGCTTCGTGTTTCTCAGGCCACATTTCCCTGTCAGGCGTGGTGTGGGCGGAGCTGCATGTCGCCAGTGCCGCCTCTGGCCAGGAGAGCGTTTCAGAGTGAGCGTGGGGAAGGGAGTTGAGGGTATAGTCTACGAGGGCCTGTGATTTAGCGGGGAATGTAAACCGAGCAAGGAGTCAGGAGGGTCATTGAAACGCCGGTGGGTTTACTGCTCGTTCAGAGTTCGTAGTGTATACTAAGTCTGTGTTAATTAACTCTGCAAAACTTAGATTGAATATTTCAGGCCAGACCCTGTATGCACTCATCACAATTAAATGTCAGATTGGCAGAAACTTGTTTTCGGTGGGGTGAGGAGAAAGAGAAGGCAGCCTAGGTTCTAATGAAAGGAAAACAACATAATATTCTTACCTGCTGATTTATGTTGTTGTACAGTCATGGCCAAACTGAAAGCCAAGAAAAGGCCTTGCATTTTACTCACCATACCCTTTAAAAAAGTAAGTTAAGAACGAACAAACTCACAGACCTTATTCTTTAAAAAAATTTTTTTTCTCGTTTTTTTTATTTTTGAGAGAGACAAAGACAGAGTATGAGCAGGGGAGGGTCAGAGAGAGGGAGACACAGAATCCGAAGCAGGCTCCAGGCTCCGAGCTGTCAGCCCAGAGCCCGATGCGGGGCTCGAACCCACGGACCGCGAGATCACAACCTGAGCCAAAGTCGGATGCCCAACCGACCGAGCCACCCAGGTGCCCCAAGACCTTATTCTTTTAAAAACTCTATATTCGTTATAGAATATTTTGAAAATAAAGTATTGAAAGCAGTATTTACAGAGCATTCTGTGGTCCAGATGGCAGTTCTGCTGTATTTCTTTCTGGTCTGCTGTCCCCCCCTATTCTTTCTACATAATCGAGACCACACTGTACATATGATTTTGTTTCCTGTGTTTTTGCACTTAACAAATGAACAATACGAACTTCTCCCTCATGTTATTTATAACCCTGTATAAATTCAATGTTAGTGGTTCCCTAAAGTTCCATTGTGTAGATGTGCTAGAATTTTGTTTACAGTTCTCACACTGTTGGAAATTAGAATGTTTCTGATTCTTAAAATTTATTTTTTATCATATATAATAATGCAGGAGACATTGTTATGCTTTGGTTTTATGTTATTTCTAGAAGAGTTATAAAAATGGCATTATGGTGTCAAAGAGGATGAATACTTTTTTTGAAGTTTATTCTGAGAGAGAGAGAGTGGGAGCGAGCAGGGGAGGGGGGGAGAGAGAGAGAGAGAGAGAGAGAGAGAGGGAGGGAGGAAGAGAGAGTCCCATGTAGGCTCTGCGCTGTCAGCACAGAGCCCAATGGCGGGTCTGGAACTCACGAAACTGAGAGATCATGACCTGAGCCAAAATCAAGAGTCGGACACTTAACTGACTGAGCCACCCAGGCACCCCCAAAGAAGATAAATATTTTTAAGAGTTGCATAAACCAAGTTTTTTTTTTTTTTTTACAACTATATTAAGACATTTTCAAGTGATAAATATCATCATTTAGAAAAACATTTGCTGATATGAGTTGTGAAAAGTCATTACTGTTTTAATTTGCATTTCATTGATTCTTATCAGGGTCAGTATTTTTTTGTGCACATGTTGAGCCAGTTGGTTGTCCGTGTGGAAAAATGCAAATTAATCGTTTCTATAAATCAATACTAGATTAATCAAGGATGTACACGTGAAAAGCAAAACTTCAGTACTTTTATAAGAAATACAGAAAGAGTGTATGATTTCAGTACTGGAAGGATTTCTTAAGACAACCAAAGGGGCACATGATGAAAGAAGCCAGACCCAGGCAACTGAAATAAAATGAGGCACTTCCTCATGGTGCCACAAAAAGGCGAAAGTCAAGATACAAGTTACTGTACAGCTGTAGGAAAAAGAAGGTCGAAGGTTCATATGAACTGATGCGGACTAATTTCTAGGTGTCTGAAATGTACCTGCTGTGTCTTAAATCTTTTTGTTCTGTGTATTTAATCCCTCATTTAATCATTTTCCTCACAGTAAAGAAAACAGAAAAATGTTTGAACGTCACACCGTTTTGTATTCCCACCAGCGTGGTTCCAGTTTCTCTACATATTTGCTTACAATGTGTGTGGTATCACTGTGGCTTTAATTTACGTTTTCTTAATGACCAGTAACATTAAGCACCTCTTCATGTGCTTATTTGCCATTTGTATGTCTTTGATCTGATCCTGTCTTCTGTTCATTTAAATTTTTTTTTTAAGGTTTATTCATTTTTGAGAGATGGAGAGTGACAGAGCACAAGTGGAGGAGGGACAGAGAGAGGGAGACACAGAATCTGAAGCAGGCTCTAGCTGTTCTAGTCTGAGCTGTTGGGGCCCAAACTCACAGAGCTGAGAGCATGAGATCATGACCTGAGCCGAAGTCAGACGCTTCACTGACTGAGCCACCCAGGTGCCCCTCTTCCGTCCATTTAAAGCATCGGGTTATTTGTCTTATTCAGTTAAAGAGTTCTTTATCTGGGTGCACGTGCTTTATCAGATATGTGATACACAAATATGTTTTCCTGGTCTGTGACTTGCTCTCTCTTGATGTGTTTTGGAGCGTAAAAGTTTATAATTTGAACGAAGTCCTGAAGTTGAGTAGCTTTCATGAAGTAGGTTTCTCGGTTGCATGCTGTTCGACCAGCACGATGGAGAGAGGATTTATCAACCTTCTCGTTCTGTCATGCCGAGAGAATACTTGCTTGACTCCCGTTTCCAGATGAGGAAACTGAAGCGCCGAAGTCCCGGTCATTAGGAAACGCTGGCTGTGATTTGAACTCAGACACTGTGGCCCTGCGATCCGTGCTCTGTGTCGCTAGGCACCCATCCCTGGTGTTGTGCTAATACAGTCAGAAAAGGCGGACGTTTCTAGATGATGCACCCTGTGTCAGCGCTTGTCTGTTACTTGGCCCCTTCCCTGTGACTTTGGGCAAATTGTTAAACTTCCTAAGGGTTGGCTCGCCCTTCTATAAAACGGACGTGAAGATAGTACCTTGCAGATAGCGAGCGCCCTTGTGAGGATTCACGAAGACTAATGTGCATCTTTCGGACGAAGCCACCTCCGTATGGGCGGCGGATGTGCTGGTATTGCTAACGTAAGTCCTTTGGGAGCAGAGGCGCTGAGAGTGGTGGCGGGACCGGCTCCTCTCCTTCCTGGGTGTCCTCTGGACGTGGATGGCCATAACTTCCTCCGCAGCGCTTCCCTCAGTCTTCTGCAGGTGTCTGTCTGCTTGCCTTCTGGACCAGAATCCAAGGGTCCTGGAGGGGAAGGACTTCGTCTTTCATCCCCGTGTTTTTACTGGGGCTGGAGGCTAATCTCCTTGGACTTTTCAAGCAGGTGCCGTGTTCTGTGAGTGTCAAGACAAGGATGTCACCTGGAGTGAGCAATGAGGCAGAAGAGGGAGGCACAGAGAGGGGCTCAAGTTAAGGGGACTTAGAGAAATCCTCGTGAACGATGAGAAGCTGAGAAGCACTTGCTGTATGGGGCGAACCCCAGGGGGGCACGGCTGTCAGGTGTCGGGGATTGGGGCTGGCTGAGGTATCCATTCCTGGTGTCTGTAGGGAGCAGAGCCACTGGAAGGGCCCCGTGGTGAATAGGGAAGCAAATAGCCTGAAATGTGAGAGTGAGGTACACGGAATGACACAGGGCGTGAAGGGGAGGAATTTGCATCATGAGATTAGCAGCTAGGGAGAATGGAGAACGGTTTGGGAGGATTTAGGGAAAGATGGATAAGGAAAACTGTGAGACCTTTGACCCTGAGGGCATCAGAGTCCTGCTTTTCTTGCTAAGAGGTTACTGAAACACACAAGTACATATTCTTTTCCCTAGACAGACTATTGTCTGTTAATTTAAATTTTTTAAGAGAGAAAGGGAGAGAATTCTAAGGCTGCACCCTCAGTGCAGAGCCCCGTGTGGGGCTTGAACCCATGAACTGTGATATCATGACCTGAGCTAAAATCAAGAGCTGGCTACTTAACTGACTTAGCCACCCAGGTGCCCCCAGGTGGCCTGTTTTCTCAGCGTGCAGCGTGGTGGTGGTGGTTTTGTAGGAAAGTGAAATGCGCTTACTGGGTTCAGAAAGATCTAATGCAGGATTCCCCTACTGTCTGAAAGCAGAGCATTCCTGTGAAACCTTTTGTAGGCCAAAATGGTGTAAGCTGAAGAAGCAGGTATCATTAATTTATATGGAAAATGTTTTGAGCATTTCCAGACCCCAAAAATAACCTTTTGCTTCTCTGATACCTTAGAACACATCTTGCAAACAGATGCACAAAATAAATCGAGATAAAGCACACGTGCTCGCACAGTTCACAGCTCTGGCAGCTGGATGCTGAAATGCTGAGTGTGTTTCCCGGGGTTCCCGGGGTTCCCGGGGTTCCCGGGGAAGGAGCTGGGTGGCTCCGCTCCTACCGCCTCTGTACCGGCCCGCTGCAGAACACACACCGACCGAATGCTAGTTTCGCTTTTCGCCTTTTCCGCAAAAGCAGAAATCCTCTCTGGATTTCTTCCAGTCGGCAAAAGCAGGTACTGATGTAGGTCTTTTTGTGAAAGCAGCATGGCCTAAGGCACAGTTTGAAAGCGGACGATACCTGGGTAGAAAACGGCGGTCTCTTGGCCTTCCTGACCCTGTCCCTGGTCACTAGAGGTGTAATCTTTGATATGTGGATGTTCTTTGAGAGATTCACTCCGTGTACGTAGGCATATAAACACGTACACACTGGGACGTGCACGTTAGCGTTTCACTTTGCAGCTTGCCCTCCACCAGCCGTGTATCTCAGGCCTCTTTGTTTATCTGCATAATACTCCATCGTACTGGTGGGTTATAACTTACTAAACCAGTCCACTGATTTTTTTTTTTTATACATTTTTTTTTTTCAACGTTTATTTATTTTTGGGACAGAGAGAGACAGAGCGTGAACAGGGGAGGGGCAGAGAGAGAGGGAGACACAGAATCGGAAACAGGCTCCAGGCTCTGAGCCATCAGCCCAGAGCCTGACGCGGGGCTCGAACTCACGGACCGCGAGATCGTGACCTGGCTGAAGTCGGACGCTTAACCGACTGCGCCACCCAGGCGCCCCATCAGTCCACTGATTTTTGATGTGTATTATTCTTGTTACCTGATCTCTAGGCTAACTCCGCATTTTTGCCAAAATAAATTATTCCGTAAATGTCTGCATAGTGATTAAATGGGCTCATTCTGTAGAATCCGTTCTGTGATCTTAGGCATGTCCCTTAATTTCTGCCTCAGCTTCCCCATCCATAGAGTGGGTTTATTACTGTTTTTACTACTACTCTTAGCTGCAAACACCTATGTGGCCTGATTTGTGCTAGGTGGTGTTGTAAGGACACATTTAAACCTCACAGCATCTAACTTGAGTGGAAGACACTGTTATTTCTGAGATCACACACTGTTAAGCGGTGGAGCCAGGAAGTATGTGAGTCGCGCGTTCAGGTTCCACAGGAGTGCTTTCCACTGTGACACTGCTTCCTGCACGGTACTGGGATTACCGGGTTAGAAGGGTTAAATGGGATGCACTGTATTCTGAAGGCTTAAACCAAAGCCTGGCATGTATCAGGCCAACATGTGGTCTGTAGTTACCAGTACTGGGTACATGATCAAGTAATGCTAGCTTTTGAAAAGATTTAATGCCATAGGGAACATCAGTTTCCATATGTCCTTGTTTTGGCATGAGTGTATATTGAAGACGCAAATTCCTAATCACGTAATTACTTGGTTAAAGCATATGTGAATTTAAAATTTGATAAACATTTTCAAATAATTCTCCACAAATTGTGCCAATTCAAACTTCCACAATAAGTAAGTGCTCAGTTTTTCATACCCTTGCCAACATTGTTACTGATGTACCTTTTTTCAGACTCAGCAGTAAAAGATATTACCTCGTTTTTTTAAAATTTCCTTTTTAGTGGCTTTAAAAGAAAAATGTTTATTTACTTACTTTTGAGAGAGAGAGCATGAGTGGTTAAGGGGCAGAGAGAGAGGGAGAGAGAGAATCCCAAGCAGGCTCCACACTGTTAGTGTAGAGCCCAATGTGGGCCTTGATCCCACCAACCGTGAGATCATGACCAGAGCTGAAATCAAGAATTAAATGCTTAACTGACTGAGCCACGCAGGTGCCCATCTTTCAGTGGATTTTTAAAGTTGAGATTGAGTATACCTACAGTTAAAGTCTGTGGAGTTTAACAAGTGTATTCAGTTATGTAACCACAGCAATCGAGATACGGAATAGTTCCCAGGACCCCAGATTTCTTTAATTTCTTTGTTAGGAATGAATGGAGGCTCCTCTAGGATGGTGATGGGTCACTTGAATTTGTTTTCTTTCCCTCTCCCTCCCCCTCTTCCCCCTCCCTCTCCCCTCCCTCTTCATATCTCTTGTTTTCTTGCCATTCTTACTTTCTTCTGTTATTCTTTTTTTGTGAACTGTTCTTTTGTATATTATGCCCATTTGCTTATAGGATTATGTGCCTTTCTCGTACTGATTTCTAAGAGCACAGTCTGAGTTACAGAAATTAGTTCTTTGTCCAGTTTATCCGGTTCTTTCCTCCAGTTTATCTTTTGGCTTTAATTATGCCATTCTTTTGGCTGTCCAGAAATTTATAAATTTTGCATTGTTAGATTGTCAATCTTTTCCTCTACGGTTTCAAGGTTTTATGTTACGCATAGAAAGGCTTTCTGCAGTGCTGAGATTTTGAGTGTTGGAGTTTTCTCCAACTTTTGTATTATTTTTATTTGTATATTTGATCCTTCTGCACAGTATTTTTGTATCAGAAAATAAATGCCTTGCTTTTTCCACCACTTCCAAATGGTTATCCAACCTGTTTGTGTGATCATTTCTTGGATAATCCGTCTTCCCCCAATAGTGTCACATGTTCTCTTGGCCACATACTCTTTTCATCTGTGTCTTGGCCTATTTCTTGGCTTTCTAGTCTTTTTTTCTCTCCCAGTGGTAAGCTATCTCATTCTCCCTCAGTTCCTTTAGATTTTTTCTTAATCTTTTCATTGTTCATATGTCCAAGTTTATTTCAGTATCATTTTGTCTGGTTTCTTGCAAAAGTATCATTGATGTTTCTTGATCTTGAGTTAATGTTTTGATGGGATTTAATTGTTTTTACCTACGAACAAGATGTGTCTATGTATTTGAGTCTCTTGTGATCCTCTGAGGAGTTTTAAAGTTTTTCGTGTAGTTCTGGACATTGTTTAAAAATTAATTTAATCTTTTTTGAAACTATTATAAATAGAATCTAGTCTTTTATTATGTTGGCTTACTAGCTTTTTAAAAGCAAATATTTACTAGTGGTTTTTACATCGTAAATTGTGTAAGCAGTTGGTGGAGTGAGGTTTTTTTCCCCTCTCTTTTCTGCTCTTGGCTGTTCAGACACATGTGTTATATTCTAGGTGTTCAGTCATGCCATCTGTAAATAATGCCAACTTATCTCCTCCTTTGCAATATTTATACTTTCTTCTTACCCTTATCTAATTAATTAGGTAATATGTTGGAAATAATGCTAAGTAACACTTGATAATTGGCATCCTTGTTGTTGGCTCTCGGTGTTTCTTTGCTACTCATGTGGATCTTAGTTTTGTTATATATAGCGTGTTAAATGTCCATCTACTTCTGTTTGAAGGAGTGTTTTTGAGGGGGTTCGGGTTGATGTCATTTTTTTCTGATCCATTTTGTGATTTATAGCTGTGGTCATATGATTTTGCTCCTTTGCTCTATGGTAAATTATAAATTTGTAAGTTCTCAGCCGTGCTGGCAGTCCTGAGATGCGCCTTACCTAGTTGAATCCTTTCCCTCGACACCCCGTTTTTTGCTGATATTTGAGATTTGTTTTCCAGGGACGCCTGGGGGGCTCAGTTGGTTAAGCATGTGACTCTTGATCTCACCTCAGGTCATGATCTCACAGTTCGTGGGATCAAGCCCCAGGTTGGGCTCTGCACTGACAGTGCTGAGCCTGCTTGGGATTTTCTCTCCCCCTCTCTGCCTGCCCCCTCTATCCGAATAAATAAATACAAAAAAAAAAGTTTTATATATCAGCATTCATCAGTGAGATCAGTGGGTGTTTCTGGTTTTGTTTTTTGTTTTTTTTAATGTGTTATCTTTGTCCAGTGGTGATATTAATGTTCTTTGGCTTCAGAAATAAATTTGGGAGGTTTCTTTTTCTATGTCCTGACGTAGTTTAGTGAGTATTTAATGTCTTTATTGACTTGTCCCTTTTTCTCCCTGAAGAAAGAGAGGGCCTTAGTAGTTCTTCGAGAACTTTCTCAAGTTCTTTGACAGCTTTTAGCCTCTTTTGGATTCCTATCTCTTCTAGTGCAAATTTTGGTAATATATATGTTTTGCCACAAAATTAGCCATTTTATCTGAGTTTCCAATTTTTATTGAGTTTTCAAAGTACTCTTAACATATCTTGATTTCTCACAGATCTGTAGTTACTACTGTCTTCATTTTAATATTCATATAAATGTGTTTTTTTGCTTGACTATGGCAGCCAGTTTTTCACCAACTTTTTGTTGTTTAATCAAAGAATGAACTCTTGTTTACTACTACTTTTTATTTTCTATTTCATTAATTTGCGTTTTGTTTTTTTTTTTTTTTTTTTTTTTTTGTGGCTCAAACTGCTGGTTCCCTGAATTGAATGCATAGTTTGTTTCTTATGATTCCTTACTGTTTAGTTTTGTAAATGTTTAAAACTTCTTTGAAGTTTTCTGTGAGCACAGTTTTAGGGTCTTTCAGAATCGCATCGATTTCGATCTGTAGCATTTTCATTATGTTTATGAAGAGTATGCCATTTTTGTTCTCATTGAGATTTCTTCTTTGATTCAAGAGAATGTTGGGTAATTTTTATTTATTTTTTCTGCTTTCCTTTTCAGTTTTACTGTCTAGTGGTCACTTGATGAGGTATTTCTGATTTTTTAATTTGCCAACATTTTCAGTGTGGCCCACTCTGTTGTTACATTTAGTAACGATTCCATAAGCTCTTGAAAAGGAGATATATTCTCACTCTTTAGAGTATAGAATCCCAATAGAAAAAGTAATTATGTAATTTAAATCTATATTCTTCATTTTTGTTTATTTTATTTTCTTGGGCCGAAAGAGATATCTTAATGCTGTTCCATTTTATGTGTAAAGATTTTTGGCACTTTTATTTTCTTTGTGGATTATACCTTATGTAATGTGCCCTGTTTTATTTTTGTATGACAATTTTTCTTGAACGTAACGCTGTCTTATGTTATTATTGTTACCCTAGCTTTCTTATTGATAGCATTTTCCTTTTTCATTCTTTTCTGTTAGAATATTTTTCCTGAAGCAGTTAGGATTGGCGTTTGTCAGTTCATTGGAAAACTTCACTGACGTATGGATCCATGTACTTTTAGACATTTTATTGTATTTTTAAAGTTTAGTTTTTTGGGCGGGAGCGGGGGGGGGAGGGGAGCTCAAGTTGGGGAGGGACAGAGAGAGCATCCCAGGAGGCTGGGCACTGTCAGCACGGAGTCCGGTGTGGGGCTTCAGCTCACAAACCAGGAGCTCGTGACCTGAGCTGAAATCAGGTGTTGGTTGCTTAACTGAGTGGGCCACCCGGGTGCCCCTAAACATTTGATTTTGAATTCAGACAGGCAGATATACACTCTTTCATTAATGTCCATATGTGGGACCAGGGTTTTTTCTGTATCTATTGACTGAACTCTGTCAGCCTGAATTATGTAAAATCTGTCCTTAAATAATGCATTATATGTTAGTTTCCAATTTGGCACTTCGAAAGGTAGAATTAAAAGTTAATTACATTTGAAAAGCAATCTTTGTTCTGCTCAGGTCTGATCTCAGGGTCCTGAGATCCAGCCAGGTATCGGGCTCCGGTGGCACAGAGCCTGTTTAGCATTCTCTCTTTCCCTCTGCCCGTCCCCCACTTGCGCTCCTCCTGGGGCTCACGAGGGCTTGCTCTCTCTCTCTCTCTGTCTCTCTCTCTCTCTCTCAAAAGAAAAAAAAAAGGAAAGCAATCTTTTTTTTTTTTTTTAATGTTTATTTATTTTTGAGAGAGGAGAGACAGAGCGTGAGCAGGGGAGGGGCAAAGAGAGGGAGACACAGAATCCGGAGCAGACTCCAGGCTCAGAGCTGTCAGCACAGAGCCTGATCCGGGGCTCGAACTCCCAAACTGTGAGATCATGACCTGAGCTGAAGTCAGATGCCTAACCGTCTAACCGACTGAGACACCCAGGCGCCCCAGGAAAGCAGTCTTTGTACAAAGGCCTAGATTTGTTTAAAGTAATTTTTTCTAGGCTTTTGGAGTTGTTTCGTTTACACTTAAGTCTGCAGAAGATTTTTTTTTAACCAGCTGCATTTATTTAGTGTTTACAAATCAATTGAGTGTTTTCGTAGGAAGAACTCTAAAACAGAATTTGTTTACATGCTTAAAACGTGCAGTGAATTTAAATTCAGAAAAATTAGGGTGCACATCAGCCATGTCCAGGTACTATTTTAGGTACTGGGCATATAACTGTTGACAAAGACTGATCGCATTCCCGATCTCAAATAGAATGCGAGTAAATATAATTCAGCTGATAGTATAGAATGATCACAGGAATGCTGAAGAAGAGGATAGTTTAATAGAGGTGGCTAATAGAGATTTTACCATATTTTGAAACTTTCTGAGATAGTCGGTTTTAATGTGTTTCTATATATGACTGGATTTTTAAAAATATTTCTTTTTTGTTTTATTTTATTTATTTTTTATTTTGAGAGAGAGAAATAATCTTAAGCAGGCTCCACGCTCGGCCGGAGCCTCACATGGGGTTTGATCTCATGAGCCTGGGATCCTGACCTGAGCTGAAATCAAGAGTTGGACACCCAACTGAATGAGCCACCCAGGTGCCCCTGGATTTTTAAAATCAGATCTGAAAATCTTTTTTCTAATAGTTGAGTTTATCCCACTCATACTTAATGGCATAACCAACACTGAGACCTAAATTCTATCATATTTCATGTTATATTGGCCATTGCCCTTATTTTCTCTTTTATTATATAGTCTATTTTCCTTACTTTCTACTTCTATCTGGAAACTTTTTTATAAAGTTAATGGCAAGTAGTGTAGATTCAGGAACAATGGAGAAGAATCCAAGGAACTACAGTGGAAAGTCATGAACCATGGCTTGCTAAGCAACTGGCAACCTTTAGGGCAGAGAGATATTTACAGCAGTGAAACTCTTTATCTTGCTAATGTTTTGTGTGGATGCCTTGCTTCCATTAAAGTCTTATTGTTCTTTTAAGCTGGTAGCTCCAAGTATGGTTTGTGGATCCCCTTTGATAATAATGCTAAAACATTATTTGCCTCTTTCACTGCATTGCCATTTTTACCAAGGGGGCAAAAACAATGGTGGGTAAAATTGAAGGTGCCTTTCCACGGGCAAGGAGTGGCACCAACTGTTGTGATGGAATTAAACTTCCATAGGAGTTTTTTTTCTTTTTTTTTTTTTTTTTATTTAAAAAAAAATTTTTTTTTCAACGTTTATTTATTTTTGGGACAGAGAGAGACAGAGCATGAACGGGGGAGGGGCAGAGAGAGAGGGAGACACAGAATCGGAAACCGGCTCCAGGCTCTGAGCCATCAGCCCAGAGCCCGACGCGGGGCTCGAACTCACGGACCGCGAGATCGTGACCTGGCTGAAGTCGGACGCTTAACCGACTGCGCCACCCAGGCGCCCCTCTTTTTTTTTTTTTTTTTAAAGAAAGTAATGATTTTTAAAAATTTTTAAAAATTTTTATTTATTTTTTGAGAGAGAATATGCTAGCAGGGAGAGGGGCAGAAGGGGAGAGAGAGTGAGAGAGAGAGAGAGAGAGAGAGAGAGAGAGAATGAGAATGAGGAGGGGTTTGATCTCAGAACCCTGGAATCATGATCCGAGCTGAAGTCAAGAAGTCAAGAGTTGGGTGCTCAACTACCTGAGCCACCAAGATGCCCCTTTCATAGCAGTTTTATATTCCTTACTTCTAGACATTTGTGGTAAAAAGAAAATTACAGTTACATTTAAGAATGTCACTGATGAAGCTGTAAAAATGACTGCATTTATTGAATCTTGACCCTGTGTACACATCTTTTCAGAATGCTTATGATGAGATGCAAACATGTAGAACGTGTTCTCTTCCACATGCTGACCGAAGAAGGGAGCCTTGTGCTGTTGTTGTAGTTGCTGAGATAGCTCCTGTTTCGTGAAACACCACGTTTACCTGGCTGGCTCAGTCGGTGGTACGTTGGACTCTTGATCTCGGGGTCATGAGTTCAAGCCCCATATTGGGCGTAGAGCTTACTTTAAAAATAAAACAAACATTAATAAGAGAATAGTTGATGCCGAGATCCAGCCCCAGCAGGTCCAGGGGTTCCCGAAGGATGAGGGGCGTCGGCGAAAATAACAAATGGACACAGACAAGAGCAGTGGGTTCGACTGGCCGCTTTACTGTGGCAAACGTGGCATTATATTTGTTAGCAGTTTCCTTGTAGCGTGTGTCATCTATGTGTCTCGGCATTACCTAATTCTAAAAACGTTCCTTTGTGTAATCACCCATTAAGGAACCTCATGGTTATTTCTTTGTAACGTTTCCTCCTGCCTTTTTGGTTATTGATTAACTTCTTCATACTACTTTCATTACGTATCTACGTTTATTTATAGTTTTGTAAAGCATTTACTTCGCTATTTTCATGAAAGGTCATCTAGCTCTCAACACCTCAAGTGGAACATTTACAGGGACAGGACTTATTAATTGTTCCTTCGAACCATTTGCGGTACAAGGAACAAAAGTATTCGCTTTGGTCTGGGGTGCCGGGAGGGAGCCAAGAGGGCCCTGGGAACCCACGCCTTATGCGTTCCCAGAGAGACAGTGTATGCCTAGGGACTAATGAGCCATTCTGTACCTTGACCCACCAGGTCCAGTTATGCTCCGGAATGCCTCCTGGGGGCCAATTGGGCCTAGGGGTTTGAGTAACTTTTACCCATAGAGACATTGCTTTGTTGCCGGAGTAGGGTTTTCGAACCCACTTGCCCCCCTCCTTGGCTGGGAAATATATGGGGCTATCCTTCCTTTAGGTAGGGGACGGGCAGGCGGGGGTGGCACCGGCTGGATATAAGGTTTCCTTTTTGTCCTGGGGGTCATCCCCAGAAAATATCCCCAAGTTTGCCCCCATGGGTTTCTTTTGAATCATCAGTGCCAGTTGGACCATGGGGATGGCCATGATAAGTAAGAGGAGGGATACCAGTAGCTTCCCATTCGGAGGTTCACTGTGCGTTGCCCTTCTGCCAACCACCTGGGCTGTGCCATCAGAAAGGCTGGATGGATCGGCTCCCGGCAAGTTGACAAACCATGGTTTTTCAGCTTGAGTTTTTAGTAGATATTTTCTCATAAATTCACTGACAGGATTGGTGTCAGTGATACATCCAAGCTTTCAAGCGAACATAGAATTGTGGAGAACTTGGGTCTACCACTGTTAGCTTAACCTGCTTCCCAGTGCTGAGACTTTTCTGATGAGATCAGTGGTGATGTTAACAGATGTGATTTTTTGATACTATATTATGAAATCTCTAATATCTGATGTTCTAAGATCGTACACACCTAGAGGATTGATTCAAAATGCAAGCTAGACCAATGGATTTGAATGTAATCGAGTAAAAAGTTAATTGAAAGGGTTTCAGATTTCCCAGTGCAGCTAACTTTTTAAGGAACTATCACTTGTTGATTTTTGGTATAATATCACAGGAAAGAATATCCACAGTTCTATGAGAAGTTTATTAAAGGAAATATTTCTCCCTTTTCCAGATATATATCTGTAGGCGGTTGGATTTTCTTCTTACACTTTAACTGAAACAACATAATGTAACAGATTGAAGGCAGATGGAAACGTGAGAGTCCTGCTGTCTTAAGTCAGACAGAAAAAAGATTTACAATAATGTGAAACAGCACCACTTCCCTCGCAGAATTTTTATTGTTTGGGTAAATACATTTATTTCTTGGGAAAATGTTATTTACATTAACACGTGATGAGTATATTATCATTTAAAAACAAATATTTTAAAGTCTCAGTTTTAGTTTCTACTAGGGTAAATTTGAGTAGATAGAACCCACCTAGACAAAGCTTCTGGTCTGTGCTTTGGACGAGGATAAAGAGGTCCCCAGCCTGGAGACTTGGGGGAACCCTGATTTAGCAGCAGGAGGACTGGCCTGGCGGCTTGTCGCAGGGGAAGAACGTGAGCTTCGCGGTGGCAGCCGGGTTCAGGCTGCACATCTGCTGTCTCCTCATGACAGATTATTTAACTTTGTTGGGCAGCTTTCAATCTCTGAGACCCAGTTTCCTCACTTGTTAAACTGACAATAACAAAACTGTTTTATTCGTTGATGTTAAGTAGCTGTTCCATGTTGTATTTTAAATGTTTTCTTTAGGTGTTTTAATGGCCAGCACGACTAAGTCCAATCATTCCTTAAAAAAAAGAGTCTGTGAAATTACTTGAAAACGTTACCTGCGGCCCATACAGATCAAGTATGCTCGTCTAAAACCTTTTCCCTTGAACTTTTTTATACACATTTTCAAGTATATGTGTAAACTTCGAATTTTACAATTAGAAAAGCAGTAAAACTAATTCAGAACATTTACTTAGGCATGATGAGACAGATGGTAATCCTATAAAAAGATGGCATATATTTTTGGAAGTGCAAACAGAAAAACAGATACTCTTAAAAATTCCAGAGTGATCTTTGCCTAGAAAATGAAGGGAAGAGAGAGAAGGCCGTATGTTCTAATAGAACTTTTCATAGTTCTTAATGCATAGGATTTTTGTTTATTTAATGTTAGTGTTGAGTTACATATGGATTGGCAGTTGAAGGAGAAATGATTATCATGTAGTTAATTACCAAATACTTTTACTGTGGTTGTCAGTCTTTTGTTTCTACGAAATGGATGCAGTAGCGGGAAGTAGAAACCATTTGAACCCAAAATTTAGCGAGGTTATTTTATTAAAAAAAAAAACTTGAGTTTATTTACTTATTTTGAGAGAGAGAGAGCAGGCAGGGGATGGGCAGAGAGAGGGAGAGAGAGAGAGAATCCCAAGCAGGTTCCTCACCGTCAGCACAGAGCTGACGTGGGGCTCGAATCCACAAACTTCAAGATCGTGACCTGAGCTGAAACCCAGAGCTGGCCGCTTAACCGACCGAGCCAGCCAGGCGCCCCTCGTGAGGTTAACTGAGATGTGAATGTGAGTCACTCCAGAGTCAGTCACCAGGCCTGCTGCCGGGGCAGTCGTAGGCATCAGGTCGCCTGTCGTGTGGAGCAGTGTTCACGTTCGTTTCACTGCGGTGGGCGCTGAATGCAGTTGTATCAAGTACCTTCTTTGGACCAGGTACACGCTGCGAGCTGGGGTTGAGATGTTGGAAAAAATTGCCAGGGTCTTTGCTTTCACGTGGACTATGGATGGTCTGCTGGGCTGAGAGTCATTAATCAGATGGTTATACAGACAGATCTAAGTGCACATCCTAGGAGAAGTGTGCAGGACTACAAGATCCTGGAATCAGGGGATCTCACCTACTCAGGAAGAGCAGAGTTCCCCGAGGAATTGGTGGGTAACGTGAGGTGTGAAGGCATTAGTTGGAGAAGAGACTGGAACGAGCATTTCAACGTTTATTTATTATTTTTGGGGGGACAGAGAGAGACAGAGCATGAACGGGGGAGGGGCAGAGAGAGAGGGAGACACAGAATCAGAAACCGGCTCCAGGCTCCGAGCCGTCAGCCCAGAGCCCGACGCGGGGCTCGAACTCACGGACCGCGAGATCGTGACCTGGCTGAAGTCGGACGCTTAACCGACTGCGCCACCCAGGCGCCCCTGGAACGAGCATTTCAGATCGAAGGGACAGCACGTTAAAAGTTCTGTGTAGAGTGAGGATGTGGTGAACATGAGCATTTTCAGTGTGACTAGAGCAAAATGACCAAGTAGAGAAAGGCCAGACTGTAGGGTTTTATTGACCACGATAAGGAGCTTTGTGACTTTATTCTGAAAAATGGCAAATTATGGCTTGAGGGTGGGACTGTGGGAGGTGTAGGCAGGCAGGGCATCCGATTAGGTTTGCACGTTTAAAATGGTTTTACTCAGGGGCGCCTGGGTGGCCCAGTCGGTTAAGCATCCGACTTCCGCTCAGGTCACGATCTCGCGGTCCGTGAGTTCGAGCCCCACGTCGGGCTCTGTACTGACAGCTCAGAGCCTGGAGCCTGTTTCCGATTCTGTGTTTCCCTCTCTCTGACCCTCCCCCGTTCATGCTGTCTCTCCCTGTCTCAAAAATAAATAAATGTTAAAAAAAAATGAATAAAATAAAATGGCTTTACTCACAATGACTGAGCACCTCCTAGGCCCTTGGAATGGTCCTAGACTCTTAGGAGACATCAGTGAATACAGTGGAGTTAAAATCCCTGCTTTTGTGAAGCTTATGTTCTTTTTTAACGTCTGGAGGGGCAGAAAGGCAACGGAAGAAATGAGAAAGTTTTATTGTATGCTACAAAACACTAACTCGATTCAGGAGGGTAAGAGGGTCTGTATTGCAGCTGACGTGCTGGGTCAGGGCAGGTGACCTTGAGAAGGTGGCAGTTGAGCAAAGACTGGAAGGAATTGCGGGCTCAGCCCGCAGTGTGGGTCTGCAGCGGCACCGGTGCCCCAAACGGCAGCGTGTTTGTGGCATTCTCAGAGCATCGAGTGGAGGAGTGGAGAGGGCAGGTCGTGCAAAGACCGGAGAGTCCTGTCAGCTCGGGCCCTACCGCCGTAGAGACTTGTGTTTTTCACTGAGTGGGGTGGGCAGCATTTCAGGGTTTTACCGTTCCCACGGTTTGTCGATTGGATGCGAGAAAGAGCAGAGTGTATGCGGGCAGCAGATTGGGCTGTGTCGCCTCCATAGGGGCCGCCCCGGCCCTGCCCCTGTGCTCTCCACATCATGCTCTGGGGTTTTCTTCATCGTCATACCTGCTTTTCAGAACTTACCCAGTTAAGGATCTCTAAAACTCAGGCTTATGGTGTGTAGCATGGCCTCCAGACGTTTTTCACCCGACCCCGAGATGAATCTGGGTTATTTCTACTGTGTTATCTGAGGCCACACAGCTACACACACGTACACATACACGCGTACGCACGTTTCTGATGTAATGACTCGTGTGTTCGTAACTGGCGAACCCAGAAGCGTTTGCAACTATAACTGTTTCCTATCAGAGGTCATGTTTCAGTCAATTAACAATTTTTAATTGAAGTCAAATGTTCATGTCACTAAAAACTGTATCACAAACTGGGACATTATAAAGAATGACTTGTTAATGGAAATTAGGTATTAATAAAACCTTCGCAAGAAGTTGATTCATGTTTGACTGTCTCCAGTGCTCATATGTTGACCCTGAAACTCGCTCAACCCAGCCATTGTTAAAAAGTCTAAGAGGATTGTGGTCTACTAGGGACACTTGCACAGTCCTCTCCAACAGCTGCACGTAGTTCCAAGTGATTGTTTTAATAGCTTACATTTTATGAAGAAAGTGCTCATCTGTTCTTTGGAGAAGGTACTTGGAGACCCCGGGGTTTTTGTTTTTTGATTTGCTTTTTGTCTTCAAAGGTACAGTCCTGGTGGGTTTGTATGTGTATGTTGGGGAGGATGATCTGTGGGCTCAAAACTGGTAAGTGCATAGTTAAACTAGAGCTTGTGCTGTTAAAAGCTTTTCATTCTTCTGAGCGCGCTTAGAATCCGACCCAGACACCTCGGTGTGCCATCTCATGCCCCCACCCCTCCTTCACACCATATGGTGTCGCTCCCCAGTGTTTCCGTGTTTCTGCAGTTTCCCACCGCAGGGCCCTTGAACTTGCCCTTCCCTCAGTCCAGAGAGTTGTTCTTTCCACCTCAGCCTTCCTTTGCATGACTGGCCTCTTATCATTCCAGCCTTGGCCCAAATATTGGCTTGTCAGGGAGGCTTTTTGGAGGGGTCGTAGGTGTTGGTGGATTCTAGAGTGGGAACCAGTATTCTCTGATTGCTTCCTTTCCCACCATGGTATCTGTCACAGTGACGATTATCCTGTGCTCCTTGGTTCACTCGTTTACAGCCTCTCCCAAAATAGTGACCATGATGATGGCAGGGCCACCCAGCTGTATCACTACCAGGGTGTGGTGTTCTTTCCACTTACAAGGTTTTCTCTGAAGACGGACCTTTTTGTGGGTTAAGACTCCTTTCAGGATCTGATGATAGTGATGAAAAGAACGTGGACAAAGTATTTGGTCTGTGAGTTCAGGGGCTTCAAAGAGCCAGTAAGACCTGCTTGTGGATTTTACTTCCAGATGTGCTGGCAGTCGGCATGCAGCCAGGAGGCAAAGTTAGGAATCCCCAAATACCCTTCCCTGTTTCTTTGTTTACAGCCTGGTCTGACTTACATAACCTCTTAATGGTTGGTCGTGTTCAAAGTTTACTTCTCAAGAATACTATATTAGATTGTCCCTGTCCAGCCCTTTCCCGTCATTTCTTTGATCTGTCTTGGAGCCCACAGATGTCTTCTCTTAGTTTTGTATCAGCATAACTTCTTTTTTTTTTTTTTTTTTTTTTTTAAATTTTTTAATGTTTATTTATTTTTGAGAGAGAGACAAAATGCAAGCAGGGGAGAGGCAGAAAGAAGAAGACCCAGAATCTGAAGCGGACTCCAGGCTCTGAGCTGTCAGCACAGGGTGCGACATGGGGCTCGAACTCACCAACTGCGAGATCATAACCTGAGCTGAAGTCTGACGCCCGACCGACTGAGCCACCCAAGTGCCCCAAACAACATAACTTCTCTTGGATCTAGTAGAGTACTTTTTTTTTTTTTTTTTTTTCCCCCAGGGAACGTGCGCGTGCGCTTTCATGGGGCAAGAGACAGGGGGAGGGAGAATCTTAAGCAGGCTCCATGCTCAGCATGTAGGCAGACACAGGGCTCAATCCCAGAACCCTGGGATCATGACCTGAGCCTAAGTCAGGATTTAGGACGTTCTACCAACTGAGCCACCCAGGCGCCCCAGGTGCAGTAGAGTAGCTCACACATGGAGTGTGGGAAGGCCCATACAGAGCTTTATGAAAAATAGCTTACAACAGGAAGGACAGTCCGTAGTACCTGCTGTAAGATTCAGATGCTTAGTACAACTTTGATTTCCCGATGATACCATAATCCATATGTAGATAATGCCATGGATTCTGTACTTTTCACTCATCTTCAACTTTTCAAGATCAAAAAAACTTTATTTTTAAAATACTTGTATAACTAGGGGTGCCTGGGTGGCTCAGTCAGTTGAGGGTCTGACTTCAGCTCAGGTCATGATCTCACAGTTCATGAGTTCAAGCCCCACATTGGGCTCTGTGCTGACAGGTCAGAGCCTAGATCCTGCTTTAGATTCTCTCTCTCTCTCTCTCTCTCTCTCTCTCTCTCTCTGCCCCCCTCCCTCCCTCCCTCCCTCCCTCCCCTGCTTGTGCTCTCTCTGTCTCTCTCTCAAAGAATAAATGAACATTAAAAAAAATTAAAAAAAAGAATAACTATGTGGAACTGAGTAATGGGGGGGAGTATTTACTATATTTACTTCTTTCTCTTTACTGATACTGATTTGGTAGAATTTCAATAGCCTTTGCATATCTGAATGCATACCATGTGAAAGTATGGGAATAGATTCTGTATGGTAGAGCTTGTTGACTCGCAGGCAGGTGTTTTTCCATGTGGCCTTTTTAGATGGAATTGCCAGTCCTGGGTCACTTGTAATAAGGGCTTCTTATAGATGTTAGATTGCTCCATTTTGTTAAGAGATTTAGCCAGTTTTGCATGGTGTAGTTTTCCTGTCCCATCATTCCTATCATTTACTTGATAGTGAAGGAATATTTATTTGGTATCAAAGAATTTAAGCAGTATATATTAAATATGTAATGGTACCTCCTAGTTAGGAATAAAAAAATGAGTAAGACATTTCTCATTTCTTTCTGTAATCCTCTCTCTTCAAGGATTACAGTCTGGGGAGATACGATGTGAACAGAACACAAGCAATTCTAGGGCGCTGTGTGACGTACTATTAAGTAAGTGCATATGGAGTATTTGGAGTTCAGAGAAGGGGGAGAGAACTCTCCTCCAGCTGGGTGATCAGAGTAGATTTCAGGAAGAGGTATATTCTTCTAAGGAATTCTCTGAAAGGTGGATGACAGAAAAGAGCATTTAGCAGGAGGAGGGAGTAACCATAAACAGGCACAGAAGCAGGAAAACAAAAGCCTTCATAATTAAGATTGAAACTGAACTAACAGTTTACACCATTCCTAGAAAGTTGTTCCTGACCCTCTGTGGTCAGGTTGATTTACCTGCTTGGGTTTGAGAGACGGGGTGACATTCCAGACAGATCATTAGAAGTCATTCTGGTTGTTAATCCACTGATGTAGATCATCAAGAATTTGCTGATTGTCAATAATCACTGCAAACATCACTCTTACTGGGGCTGAACAGGTTTGTTTTGTCTTGTATTTGCATCCTTTAGTTTTATATTTTATAGCTATTGGTAATTAAGCTTTCTTAATCTCTGTGTGAATTGATGCCCGGTCCTTTGTATGAACAAAATTGGATTCGTCGCTAATGAGCCAGAAAATTATCACTAACACAGGCGGCTTTATTAGTCTTCAGGTCACCATTTCAGCCTGTTAAGACAAATAAATGCAATTTCAAATATTATGAAGAATTGTACTTAAAAGTTCTCTCTGATTAAGAGAAGTTAATGGGACTTTTGGTATACTTGGGTTGCCCTGTTTTCCTTAGCTTCACAAAAAATTTGACAGTTCTCCATCCCTTTGTGGCATCTTTTGAAGTTTTATTCTTTTCGTGCCTTGCTTACGAAATTTTATTCCTATCTCAAAGGCTTAAAGATATTTTATATTTTATTCTAACTAAACAGATTTTCACTATTAGATTTTTAATTTACTTGCAGTTTATTTTCATTGATGGTGTGAGATATGGAATCCAGTTTTCTCATTTTTCCGGATGCATAGCCAGTTATCTTAGCACCGTGGACTAAATTGTGACCTTTGCCATTGGTTTGCCTTCTCTCGTGCATCAAGTTTCCATATATGCACGGGCCTGCTTCTGTGTGTGACAGTTTTTCTGTTTGCAAAGATTTCTGCAAATATTTCCATGGTACACACGTATATAATATGACAAAATTATTTTATGTTATTCTGGAATAGTATTTAGTTGCAACAGCATTTAAAACTGATTCTCAGGCATTTTTAAAACTTCATACTCTGATGAAGGAGTGTGAACATGCAACGTACAGATTTTCATGAAGACACTTTTTTTGGCCTTCCTAAAATATTTCTGTAGAAAGGCTAGTTGATGTGAAGTTAGTATGTAAATGCTAAGCGTGGTAAGTTATATTAAGTCACTGGTTGTCAACTTTGGGAGCAGCCACGTAGTCTGTTGGGCTGTGGGGTTCCGTGGTCAAGGTGTGGGGTTCCGTGGTCAGGGTCCAGGACTTGGTCATCCGCAAGGCCCACGATTTGGGCTCACGTCATACAAACACGTTACACTGATTTTTGCCAAAAGCCATCTGGTTCACTTTTATTTACTATTTATTTATTTCTGTGGTGAGTAGGATATCGTCTCCTTTCTGTTGATCTTTTTTTACACTTGGTGACGTTTTAAAATTTCAACATAATTGTACACATATTATTCCCAAGTGAACAGCTTATTTTACTTCGCTTGCGTTTCATGTTGGCCTCTTTCTAATGGCAGGTTGTAATTCATCCTAGTCATCTATCACCAAAATATCTAAATTCCACTACATGGCGGTTTTACCTTTTCAGATGTACCTGTCACAGTCAAGTGTGTGGACTGTTATTCTTGTCAAAAGAGATTAGATATTGGAATCTGTCTTTGGCTACAAAACCTATACTTCGTCTACTTCGTCAACTCCAAAGGAGTGACTTACCAGCTAAAGAATAGTGTCCTTATGTTCTCTACTTCACATTTATGAAATGGCCATGTTTTTGTCAAACAAATTAAAAATGTGAATAACTTATGTATTACATGTTAATAACTTAGATATTAGGTAGAAAGTAATGGTACTTGGATAACGAGTTCATCTAATCCACAGCTTAATATGATGTTTAAAAGTAACTGGTGCTCCAAGTACTTACATGCATTTTGTTTCCTACAACTTGCTCAAAAACGTAGTACATGACAGTATGACTTTTTAAAATTGCTTTTTCCTTTATGGAGATGATATTGCTGATCCCCTGATAGGTTGTCTGATCTGAGTGGTTTTTATTAAAAATAATTTCCTGCCGATTCTGTGTACACAGTAACCAAATCCTATCTGTCCATGAAGTAAATATTTAAAGATACCTCTCCCCTCCGTTCCCACCGTAGTATCATCAGTATGTTACTAATAGATTTGTATTATAATTTATCCATTCATAGATGTCTCTCTGCCACCGGGTTATGAGGCCAGAACTGATTTATTAATCTGCATATGACCATACAGTGCTGGGTTTGTAACAGGGGCTTAGTAACTGCACAGTGAAGTTATGAATGTGTCAAGCTTGGAGCCTGTAGTCCTTTGCCAGGAAACAGAGTGGTGGTAAACTAGTGGTTGGGGAGTTAGAATCTTGCTGTTAGTTTTATCAGCATTTTGCTCAAGTCAAGCTAATCATCTTGTGATGGCATTATACTTTGATGCTTGCAGAAACTGCAGAGGACGGACATAGAGGAAATAAATATAAAGCATTGTGCGTAGTTTCAACAGAATGTCTTTGCAAAGCAGTTATTACTGTTAATATTACTTCTGGGGCAAACTTTTCCCTATAAAATGACAGTCAGAAAGCCTTCGCAGAATTGAAATCCTATCTTTTCAGTGATGGAATGATGTACAAGATAGTTTCGAAAATATATTCCTGGATACAGAGGTATAAAAACTTGCCAGGCGAAATTACCAAAAAAAAAAAAGGAAGAAATCCTAACTCGGGAAATGTGCTTCATAATCTTCAGAATAGATCCACACCTACACATATCTATCTAGGTTTTCACGGGTCGTCCCCGGCTGCCAGCGTTGGGCGTCTCCTCTGTGCGAGGCGCTGGGAACATGAATGGGAAGGGGCCTTAGTCTCAGGAAACGCAAAGGTGTGTTCTAAAGGGGCATTTCTAGACTTTTTCCAGATTATCACAGATCATGGGATTCTTTTACGTAATTTTACAGATGCCTCCGTATTTGAAAGCGTGTGTAGATTGTTGAGGAGTCAGGCCGACTCGTTCTCCTGCCGGTGGGACTGGGCGTCTCCACCGAGAGCGCGTGCTGTCGCCGTGTCGCCGCCTGGGGCCGGGTGCAGGCAGGGGAGTGCGGATCCGTGCGGTGCGCGTGGTGCGGAGGCTGAGAGTGGGTGTCGCGGGGGCGGTGTCGGCGAAGGCCGGAGCGCGGACGGACTCCTGTCCGGAAGCCGGGTGCGGAAGGAGAAGAGGAAAGTTAGGCTTTGCCCTCGCAGCATCCTGACAGGCTTGGCAGGGGCCGTGAGCAGGGGACTCACGTGTCCTCGTGTGGAGGCGAAAGGATTGAAACAGTAAAGTAAAACTTCTGTGGAAAGATTTTTTTTTTTTTAAATGTGACTTTTTTTTAATTTTATTTTTTATTTTTTAGAAAATGGCTCCAAAGGGTATATGAAGCTGGAAAAGTACATAGATGCAGCATTGCAGCCTCTCCAGATGTTTGAGGATAATATTCCGGAGAGAAATTGATCCCCTCGGATTAGGTAACTAGTCATAATGAAGAAAATTAGTCTTAAAACCTTCCGAAAATCTTTCAACTTGAATAAAAGTAAAGAAGAAACGGATTTCATGGTAGTGCAGCAACCGTCACTGGCCAGTGATTTCGGAAAAGATGACTCCTTGTTTGGTAGCTGCTACGGTAAAGACATGGCCAGCTGCGATCTCCACAGCGAAGATGAAAAGGGTGGGAAGAGTCGATCGAAGAGCGAAAGCCTGATGGGTACGTTAAAACGACGGCTGTCTGCGAAACAGAAGCAGAAAGGCAAGGGCAGCGCGCCCTCCGGGAGCTCGGCTGACGAGGACACCTTCTCCTCCTCCTCGGCACCCCTGGTCTTCAAAGACGTGAGAGCCCAGAGGCCCATCAGGTCCACTTCGCTCCGCAACCATCACTACAGCCCTACGCCGTGGCCTCTGCGACCCACGAACTCGGAGGAGACGTGCATCAAGATGGAGGTGAGGGTCAAAGCCTTGGTTCACTCTTCCAGCCCGAGCCCAGCCCTGAACGGGGTTCGGAAGGATTTTCACGACCTCCAGTCTGAGACTGCGTGCCAGGAGCAGAGTAGTTCACTCAAGAGTTCAGAGTCTCACAATGGAGACTTGCATCTTCACCTTGATGAACATGTGCCTGTAGTTATCGGACTTATGCCTCAGGACTACATTCAGTATACTGTGCCTTTAGACGAGGGGATGTACCCTCTGGAAGGGTCGCGTAGCTATTGTCTGGACGGCTCTTCTCCCATGGAAGTCTCTGCGGTCCCTCCGCAAGTGGGAGGGAGCTCCTTCGCCGAAGACGAGAATCAGGTAGACCAGGACCTAGTGGTGGCCCCGGAGATCTTTGTGGATCAGGCGGTGAACGGCTTGTTGATCGGCACCACGGGAGTCATGTTGCAGAGCCCGAGAGCGAGTCACGACGATGCCCCCCCACTCTCACCGTTGCTACCTCCAATGCAGACCAGTCAGATCCAAAGGAACTTCGGTGGGCTCACCGGCACAGATGCCCACGTGGCGGAAAGTATGCGCTGTCATTTGAATTTTGATCCTAACTCTGCCCCTGGGGTTGCAAGAGTTTACGACTCGGTGCAGAGTAGCGGTCCCATGGTTGTGACGAGCCTTACAGAGGAGCTGAAAAAACTGGCGAAACAAGGATGGTACTGGGGACCAATCACACGCTGGGAGGCAGAAGGGAAGCTAGCAAATGTGCCAGATGGTTCTTTTCTCGTTCGGGATAGTTCTGATGACCGTTACCTTTTAAGCTTGAGCTTTCGCTCCCATGGCAAAACACTTCACACGAGAATTGAACACTCAAACGGTAGATTTAGCTTTTATGAACAACCGGATGTGGAAGGACATACGTCTATAGTTGATCTGATCGAGCATTCAATCAGGGACTCTGAAAATG
The DNA here is from genome assembly GCF_007474595.2 of Lynx canadensis. Lineage (NCBI taxonomy): Eukaryota > Metazoa > Chordata > Mammalia > Carnivora > Felidae > Lynx > Lynx canadensis. Next base: position 7,683,921 of record NC_044314.2, on the reverse strand, counting down.
GAGCTTTTTGTTATTCAAGGTCTCGGTTGCCTGGATCTGCAACTTACCCGGTCAGACTGACCAATCCAGTGTCACGGTTCATGCAGGTGCGTTCTTTGCAGTACCTGTGTCGTTTTGTTATACGTCAGTATACCAGAATAGACTTAATTCAGAAACTGCCTTTGCCAAACAAAATGAAGGATTACTTACAGGAGAAGCACTACTGAAAGATTATGAGAACCCCCGCATCTTGCACTTTGGGAATAAGAAAAAGAGATTGAAATACAGTTTACAAACTTTCATTGCTATCGAAATCTTTTGCTGCCATACTATTTCAGTTTTATGTGTAAAAGTAATCAATTTGTTTAGTTAGGGGTGGGGAAGTGTCAGCAAGGTGTCTTGGGTTTATTTTGGTTCTTTATAAAGGGAAGTCTCGAGGTTTTGGAAGTGTGAATTATCTTTCATCAATGTGCAGAATAATCACAATGTGAATTATCAGATTCTCCTTAACCACCCCCCCCAAGTCCTTTGCTGCTATCCACTGTGATTTTTATGCATTAAAAGCACATTTCATGTGTATTCAACCCTAAGTAAAGTTGAATGAAACTTACAGAATGAGTATTGTTATGTCTCTTTAAATGGCCCATTTTCAAAGATAGTGTTGCATAAACATACCCGTGTGATAAAACACAGAATTTACACGTACACTGAAAATGATTTTTAATCTCCTACTTTAGAAAGATTTATTTAGAATTATGATTTGACATAATCTTGGGTATTAGAATGTAGACCCGCAGCATATCTTTTACAACACTTACTCTAAATTGTTTCTGAGGTTGTGCTGTGTTTTGGTTGTGGAAAGTGGAGTTTTTCTGTTGCCTTCATTTTCATCTTGTGGTTTGTCTACTTTAATAAATGGCCTTACATTAAAAAATCATCAAGAAGTATATAACACCAACGTAAGAAAGTGTTGCCTTTTCTGTCATTAAGCTCTGGTACAAATTGGCATAACGTAAAAAGATCTGTGGGACTAGAACTATTACTGAAGAAATTACTAGATGATCATAGTTTCCTGTGATGATAATTTTTTTGTGTGTTAATTGTACTTTCCTTTGGTAAAGTGTTTTTTCTGTGATTTCTTTCGCTTAGCCAACATTTTCTTTGGGTGAACTTGACGTAGAACCGATTTTCATAAAAAGAGTGGGTTCTGTTGCAACATTTAAGTTTATATAAAGTTTTAAATTGATTTGAATAGAAGACATTGTTTTAGAGTTGGATTTTTATTCTTTTATGTAGTCACTATTAAGATATGCTAGGTTTGACCCTTCTTCCTTCTCCCCACCAAAAACCAAAAAAACCCGATGACTTTAGTTGAAAAACTGGAAACTGTGGAGCATCATGTAAGAAGAATGTTAAAACCATATCAGGTATATGGAAGTCTTGTCACCTGCCATATACCGCTGTTTAAAACTAATTTATTGTTTTTTGGTTTTTTGTTGTTTTAAATCTAGCTGAGTCTTAAGTAAATTGGCAGGCATCGTTAGTTATTTTATCTCTAATTTAGTCGCTTGGATTGTGGGGCGGGAGGGGGGGTTGTCCCCAGTACTTTTGTTATTTTTGAAATTCAGTGTTTATTCGCTGCACTATTCTTCAGTGAGTATTTTGGAAGTACCCCATGTAGAAAATGTTTCCATCTCAGATGAAACATACCATTTAAGACATTTCTTCCTTTGTCACTCAGTTTTCCTGTCTCTTACCCGTCAATTAAAAACAAGAGTAAAGGTCTTAGGTCAACCCTAATGGCTTTGTCATTCAGTATCCCTGTTTTTTTGTTTGTTTTTTGTTTTTTGTTTTTTCCTCTCTGTTTTTTAGGGTCAGAACTGAGAAATACCAAGAAAAGGCACAATGATATCGTGTTATGGTATTTTGCCATAAAGGGGAAAAGGTACTTAATTTTGGTGGAATGTTGATTGTACCTTGTCATAAAGGCTCCTCTTTAATTTTCTGATGTTTTCACCTAATAAGATGGAGTATACTGTAATAATATAATTTAAGTGTTCACTATAAGCTATTTGGATTAAGAACTATTACAGAGTTGTAAACTTATCAAATTAATGCAAGACATTTAAACTATTTTTTTGCAAAACTATTTATTTTTAAACAATTTAAAATATATCTAGGGTGAGTTAAAAGTCCCTGTGCATCTATATTAGATGGCAGGTATTGTCACAGAGTCACTGTGTATTAATAATAAATGTTGAAATGGCTTCTCCATGTTTCTAGAAGCATTTACATGTACTCTTTGTGAGACCATGGTGCACAGAGGTCTTTGGACTGCCCTGAACCCCGTCTTCTTGTGTGGACATAGCCTGTTCCCCACGTGTTCCTCATGATACCATGTGTTCAAGATTTAGCTATTTAGTTTCAAGATTATTTTGATTTTCATCTAATGGTTTTTAAAATCATATTTTGTGTTTTATGGAGGGCAAGTCTAGATGCCGTTCTAATTCAGAAAGCCAGTTTTTTATGTGCTTTTTGTATATTCATAACATAAAATACTTTAAAATGCCCCATTCTAATCCAGTTTGAAATTGCTAGGGTCTGACAGTGTATCGAGAAAAATAAAAGTATTTGCCAAGAAATTATTTACAAACAAAGGAGTATTGCAGTATTTTCTGCTTTTGTGTAGAGAGAGCCATTTGGCATAGGCAGCACAAGATAATGTGAAAGATCGGCTTTATAGGATACTAAAATAGTCTGCTTAAAAATGGAAGGGAGAAAAGAGAGAAATCTCCATCCTGTAGTTTGGTCTAGAAACCATTTGCGTAAACTTCTGGATTACCCTGAGTGGCAGCTTAGATGACATGGACACAACCTGTAAGTGACATTTAAAGATAGGAGCTCAAGGCAAGAAAGAGAAAACAGGAAAGCTGTATCCTTTTGCCATAGTAAATGAATCAGAGTTGTTTTCTTGAAGATTTCACCACAAAATACAACGGAGGCCAGAAGATAATTCTAGGCTTCCTAGGACACTTTTGTGCATTTTTATAAATAATAAGAAAGCATAGAAAGTACTTGAAAAGTATCTCCCTCTTTCTCTTTCTAAGGAAATCTTCTCTTTCTACTTGGTGCAATAATCTGAAAATCTAGAAGGTCAAAAATATATCACAGGAAATGATCATAGAACTAAAAATAGTTTTTAAGGAAGCGAGTTACAAGGGCAACCATCTTGCTGTTGAAGAAAATTGTGTGCCAGAAGGCTAAATCGTCGGCGTATTAGGAAATAAACACAAAGTATACCTTACAATTTCTGAGCCAGTATTACTGAAACAGGATAAAAATTACAAAAATCTTAAATAGGTTCTATGCAGTGTCCCTGCTAGTGCTGGGTCTAAATATCTTAATGCTTTCAGAAACGCCAATTTTAATCGTGGATATTTCACATTATATACGAGAGATAATCTGCATGAGTGATTCAAAATAGTATATATTAAATCTTAATGGCTGTTCATCGAATGGGAAGTCTTAATTTGAAAATGAAATCACACTACCAGCAAGACAGTTTTGTTGAAAACTCTAATAAGGAACAGTTGCCAGTTCCATAAATAACTTTAAAATTCCAAAATAAAGTATTGGTACGTTAGTAATCACAAATTTGATTTCTTTTAATACTTTTAAAAATCCTATTAGGAAGGGTTTTTTTTTTAATAAACGTTCTTTTTATTAATTAGTCATAACATCGTGAATGTGTAGTTGCTGTTTCTGAAAAGTGATCCAAACTCTACATCCAGAGATGATGAAAAATTCTTATAGAATTTTGTAATAAGTATACATGTTGGGTTTAAATACATTTTATAGTCGTTGGGAGTGCCATGAAATTAATACTTGCAATCCAGATTGCTGTAGTTTACCCTTTTTCTGTCTGTTTCAAATCAGGTGTGTACCATTTGTACTGAGAACACCACAGAATGAATTATCCAAAGTCCATTGATTTTAATATGTGTTTTGGTTTGTAAACAAATTATAGTAATTTCTTGCACATTTTTGGAAATTAATTGTATAAGGATTTATGTATCTGCTTCTAGATACAGTGTGTAAATAAAAATTTCGTTCACAAGACCTGCCTTGTAGTTTATTTATATTTAATACCTGGATTACAGAATCTGATTTTAATTAAATCAGGTTAACTAGATAGTTTCTGGATGTCTCATAAACTTGCAGAGACTGGAGGGTAGGGACCAGCAAATTTAGTTTAAGAAAAAAAAAAAAAGGCAGAAAAAAAACCAGGAAAAAGTGAAATAGTGTTGCTCATAGGAGAGAGGAAGTGAGTTTAGAATCAGCAAATGTTGCTAACATCCTAAAGCCTTTAACATAAAGGCTGGAGTGAACTGACAAACCATAACAAAACCTCTTCTAAACAGACTACTTAACATTAGCACAGTAATAAGACTTCACTAGAAGTTTGTACTGGATGATGAAATGTTTGGATCGTGACATTTTTTTAAATGTCCCTATTGATAATATTTCATAAAAATAGAAGCAGGCTATCAAATTTTCTTTAATACTTTTAACTTGTTCCAGTTACTGGTTCTGAGAGCGTCTTAACCTTCTGAAACCTCTTAAAAATTTTTTTGACTCTTGTTTTCTTGTCTTTTACATGACTTGTCTTGCTAATGGATGTTTCACATCAGCTTCTCTGTTCCCACTCTCCCTACCCCAAAGCCTTCTCCCCAGAGTCCATGGCCCCCTGTAAGGCCAGGTCCGATGCTGGCAGAGAACCCAGTAGTGGTGGGGTCTGAAAGTATGCGTTTCTGAACACAGTGGACTTTGCTGGGGTTACACTTTTTGTCTTAAACTGCATATTCCCTACTTACTACCAGGCAACTTTGCCGCCTTCTCTGAGGAGTGAGAGGGTCCTCTTGGCAAAGCCCTCCCATAGGTTGTACAAGCCAAAGAGGTTGGCCAGAGCAGGGGTTGTTTCCAGAGGGTTTACAAACAGGGCCAACTGCCTTATGTAGGAGTCACTTTGGACCATCAGATCCTGTGCTTGGCAACTGGCTTGCAAATAATGGTAAATCTTAAAAGGGAGACTTTTTGATCATGAGACATGGTTTTCCCCACACCAAGAAAGTTCTAGGAAGTGCAGATCTATATATGAGGCTGCCTTTTTCTGGTCTCTAACTTGGGTCTGTGAGTCTAACAGACACTTAGGACTCTATTACACCAGCCTAGGTCACAAGTGAATTTATAAAGTGTTCTCATTTTAGTAGAATCTTACTAAAGAGAACTTCTGTTGCTTTGTGTAAATAATCTGCTCTTTGGCCCTGCCTTGCCCCTAACAATGTTAAGAGCTGGCATCTCTGATTCCCTCCACTGAGAACTCGTTCTGAAGCCACCTGTTCACCTAATTCCTTCGCCACGGCGCATTTCTCTCTCCTCGCTGTAGTCCTTGGCATTCTTGTTTTCCGGTGGCTGGCAAGTGGTGAGCATCATTTGGCCCAGAGAATTACCATCCCAGTAGTGGCTGTGGGGTGTAACAATTGCCTAGAAAACCGGTAGATGTGTATCTTTTAACACAGAAGACTACACTACATGGGTTCTTCTGGAATCAGCAGATGAAACTCGAGAGCTGCGTTTTATATCACTTGCCCCTTAAGAATCATAATAAACATAAATTGTGCTGCCATATCTACTGCTAACACTTAACATATATTTTACATCCTCAAAACAGCCCTATGCAAGGCAGGCACCTTAGCATCATAAAAAAAGACACAAAGGTGAACTTCACAAGGTCACAAGATAGTGACAGAACCAGGTTACAGGTTCATGCAGTTTGGTTCCAAGATCCATGCTGTCATGCAGTATGATACACTTCCTCTACTTGGGGTTTCCTATTATTTAGAATGTTTATTTCGGATTGTCATGGGAAAGAACTTCAGCACAAGCAAATGAATTACCTACTGTGGTCTCCTTCAGGCAACTACTCTAGCTTAAACAAGATGTTCTGTCTGGGCACTGGCGGGTAACCGTTTATGGGGCCTGACTCAGTGTATCTTATGGGCTTCATCTTTTAATCCTGAGGAAGGGAACATGGCTTTCCCTTGCATGGCCTTGGAAAAGTTCACTGGAAAGAAAACTGCCTAGGGGCGCTTCTGTGGTTCAGTTGGTTGAGCGTCTGACTCTTGATTTTGGCTCAGGTCAGGATCCCAAGGTCGTGGGATTGAGCCCAAGCTCAGTGTGGAGGCTGCTTGGGATTCTGTCTCTCCCTCTACAGCTCTGCCCCTCTCCCCCACTAGCTCGCTCTCTCTCTCTCTCTCTTTCTCTCTCTCTCTCTCTCTCTCAAAACCCCCCCAAACCCTGCCTCATAAGCTAATACAGGAACACGATTTGGTGGAGTTGAATTGTAACTCTTGGGAAGCCTCCATGTGTTTGGTACATAAGGAGAAATGTTCTCTCTGGGTTTTTGGTAATGTATTTGATCACACTGCCTGAGACGTTGTTGTGCCCTGTTGTACCAGGAGTCACAGTTTTATGCTTTATGGCACACAAAAGAATCCACCCTTTCCTTCTCATTTCCCACAGCGATGCTCAGCCAGTTCTCTTAAACTTCCTGTCATTTTGTAGTAAGCACATCCTGAACAAGAACTTCCTTCTGGAAGTAGTTCTAACTAGAACTCTGTGTTCTAGCTTCTCGCCTGCACCTTAAGTGGGTAGAAAAAAATCACCAGCTCTGTTCATATGGTAATTGTTATGATGACTTCAAGGTAAATTCCCCTCCCCACTTCTGGGAAATAGCCACTTATATTATACCTAGCCCAGTATCATTAAAACAGCAATAATCGTGTTGTTACAAACTTCGAATAGTTTCCCTAAACCCTATCAGCACATATGACTAGCCTAGGAAGTTTAGAGAATTAAGACAATTAAGTGAAACTAAAAGTAGCTAAATCCCATTTAAAATGCATGTCAGTGTTTTCTGTGGTGTAAGTCTACAGGCAATGAATTCTCTCACCTTTTGTGTAACTGAAATGTGTTTATGTTGCCCTTTGTTTTTGAAAGATATTTTCACTGGATATAGAATTCTGGATTGACTTTTTCTTTTCCTCTGTGAGTACTTTTAAAATATCAGGGGCACCTAGATGGTTCAGTCGTTGAGTGTCCGACTTCGGCTCAGGTCATGATCTCACAGTTCGTGGGTTTGAGCCCCGTGTCGGGCTCTGTGCTGACAGCTCAGAGCCTGGAGCCTGCTTTGGAATCTATGTCTCCTTCTCTCTCTACCCCTCCCCTGCTCGCTCCCTGCCTCTGTCTCTCTTTCAAAAACTAAAAAAAAAGTTAATTTTTTTTTTTTAAATCATTCCATTGTCTCCAGGACCCTGTTATTGCTGATGAGAACTTAGCTGCCATTTGCATTGCTGTTTTTCTGCAAATTATGTGGAATTCTCTCACTCCCCCCACCACACAGCTTTTAAGATTTTCCCTTCTCTTTTTCTAACCCTTTCTTGTTCTCCTTTCCCTGCACTACTGATAATTTTTGATTGGATGATGAACATAGTGGATGAAACATTTTAGGAACTCTGGGCTGTTACTGTTTTCCCCTGAAGGGGGTTAAGTTTTCTTCTGGAAGTCAGCTAGAAAATGGAGAGATCGTGGGGAGCCTGGGTGGCTCAGTCGGTTGAGCGTCTGACTTCAGCTCTGGTCAGGATCTCACAGTTCGTGAGTTCGAGCCCCACATCAGACTCTGCCGACAGCATAGACCCTGCTTGGGATTCTCTGTCTCTCCCTCTCTGTCTCTCTGCCCCTCCCCCACTCAGGTGCTCTGTTTCTCTATCTTTCAAAATAAATAAACTTAAAAAAAATTTAAAAAAAAGAACCAATTAAAAAAAAATGAATAAATAAAGATTCAGGAGCATTCAAGAGTTCCTGAGGAGCATTAAGGTGAGGACCAGAGAGAGGGGAGGTTATCTGAATTTTGCTACTGGTTTTACTACATTTACGTTTTAATAAATATTGTCTAAACTAAAATCATATTTAAAAATTCAAAAGTATCTTAATTGAGAATAATGAACAATCTTTCAATAGCTAGCAATTTGCAGATATATGAATTGCACAATAGAAAAACGTTCCTTTGGCATAAAATTTCCCATAGCATGTACATTGCCCATTTTCATTCAAAAAAAATCATCTGCAGTAGTGTAAAGATTCTGCTGTGCACAGAATTAACTCTATAGGACAGTATCAGGTGTTGCTTTTACCTTTTGCCCCATTGATGAAAATCAAGAAAAGTATTTGTCTTACTGGATTATTTAAAGGGGCAACTTTAATGATAACAATTTTAAGAACTCAGTATTGCCTAATGGGTAGAACTGAAAAAAAAAAAAAAAAGTTTTTCCCCCACTTAGTTAGATGTTTAGTTGTAATGATATTTCTCAGGGGCATATGACCCTATAATGGTATTTTGGTTTAAAAATTCTAGACAAACCCAATCCATAACCAAGAGAACTTTTTCCCCTTTCGTTGTCAGTAAATGAATCCACTCTGGATGGAAAACATCCTGTCATTAATTTGCTTTGACTCTGCTCTTGCGGCCTCCATCCCAGGGGTCTTTCAACCCCAACCCAGCCTTTGTTTTACTCCAGAGAGAGAGCATTGTCACTATTTCTGTTTGCGCTTGGGTGTGATCCTCCAGTATCTAACAAAAGTCCTGTTTCAAAAACAAAAATTGATTTTTTTTCAGGGGAGAGATTCAATCCCAAAATATTTCCTCCAGTCGTAGCATATGAATAGATTCAAGCTAAAAGGAAATTTAGGTTGCTGAAATCATTCCATCAGAGGTTAAAATGTACAACCCCTTTTTCCTTCCTTTGGTGGGGCACTGCTCTTCCTTATGGATCTCCAAATGAAACCACTGTAATGAAAAAAAAATGTGCCAAGCATGAGGCAAAACTATGCATCTTTGCTGCGACCTTGGGGCTCTCGTGAAAATGTGCTTGCAGGGTCCCTACACATTTACGAAACGATTGTTTTCATGGCTTTGATCCTTTCTGAGCTGGCCTCTCAATTTACCCAATGGCCTCATTTTCACCAGAGAATACCTCTCCAGGAAGCAACAAGATTGTGAAAGGAAACTTTGATCTGTATCCTTTGATTATGGGGAAAAATATAAATGTAATTCACTTATTAGAAACGGTGTAATTTTGGGAGCCTTCAGCTGGCAAGTAGCACCAAGGCGTGGGTCATAGAAGCTTACACTTTGAGGCCTCCCTCAAATCCTGACCAGTTATTTCCCCAGCAGTGATGTTTGATGGTTGGTTCTGATTGCTTCACAAAGTGATTTAGTTTTCTTTTCCTTTCTTTCTTTTTTTCTTTTCTTTTTCTTTTTCTTTTTTTTCTTAACTACTTCTGAGGAAGCAGGTTTTCACTGCTTAGAATTTGAAGACAATTGGTGGAATCCAGAAATTCAGCAAATGCCAACTGGAAAGGGAAATCTGAACTTTAGGTTTTAGAACAATTTGGACCAGAGCTTGATTTTATTTTCCTTTCTGCCTTACAGACTGATATTCCTGAGCTTTTATATTGTTTCTAGTCATTTGTGGCTTTTTAAGCTGTCTACATCTGCCGTGTGATAGGGAGATAAAATGTGAATTCTGCGTTTAACTAAATTAATTTAATTAATAGGAGTTGTTAGCTCCAGGGCATGAAAGAGTCCATCTAAAGTTCATTCAATATGTAACATTGATCAACTGCTAAATTGCTAACCTTCATCATTAATTTATAGGATCTTGGATTTTAACCTTGTTAACTGTTTTAGTCGAAAGGATTTCTCTATACAACCGACTGATAAGACTGTAACAGGGTGGGAATATATTTCTATTGTTCTCAGAGGAAGTTAAAATGCAAGAGGTTTAAATGTGCGAGTAACAAAACTCATAGTAAAACTCTGGGTAAAAGAAATAAATGTACTTATTTTTTTTTCAGTTTTCATTTCCATGTTCGCCTTAGGGTAAAAATTCAATTTTAATATCGTAATGTTTGTTTCTATTCAGAACTTGTGGGAGAAATGAATATGCTGGGACCCAGAGGTTGAATATATATTAAGATAATCTGTTTGAATTTTAGTAATTTTAATAATCTGTATGAATTTTTCAATTGCATTTCTCATCAACTTACAGATTAGTAAACTTTATTTTTCATTTAAGTAGATTACAGCACAAAGTTCTGGAGCAAATTTGCTAATAGCCTAGCTCTTTCGTGACGCTGAGTCAGATATTATATGTTTATAGCTCTCATTTTAGCAATTAATCATAGACTGCTTAACTGTTCACTGTAAAACTGTCTGATTCCCACAGGAGATTATAAAGTCCTGGAGAGTAAGGTTATAACATTGCCATATTATCCAGTGTCTGGAACTTGATAACTTTCTTTAAAACTTTACTAAAAGTAATAATAATTTTCATTAGCAGGCACATATGCCAAAGTTGTTTATGGTAAAGATAAAGGTGATTGGAAAATCTTTGAAGTCTTTCTTTTTCTCTTATCTTGAATCTTTGCAAATCATGAGTCTTTTAAAAAAAATTATAACATAGGGGCATCTGGGTGGCTCAGTGAGTCAAGCATCCAACTCATGATTTTGGCTCAGGTCATGATCTCACCGTATGTGGGAAGAAGTCCCAAGCCAGGCTCTGTGCTGATGGTGCAGAACCTGCTTGGGATTCTCTCTCTCCCCCTCTCTCTGTCCCTACCCCACTTGTGCTTGCAGAAGTGCTCTCTCTCTCTCTCTCAAAATAAATAAACACTTTTAGAAAATTTATGATGTATATATTTCTCAAATTCTTCATATCTTACAAAGGGGACCATGTGAAGTTCTGATATAAATTTCAAGAGGAAAAATAAATGAAAATTATCATTGTTGGTTACATTTGAGTATTCTAGACTCTACAGAAATTTAGGTTATTAACAACAGAATTACAAAGAGACCATTGAACCACTTTTATAGGGTAGAGGAGGATGTGATACAGAAGAAAGAAAAAAAACTCTTCTCAGGCTTTTTGTTTCTGGTCTTGAGAAATGATAAGTAAAATGAAGGAGAGAGTGAGAAAGCCAGCATTTTATGTCTTTCTACCCCTGGGATCCCCAACTTCCTGGAAGAGTTGATGCTTTAGCAGTGTTCAAATTGTTTAAGAATATTAAAGTCTAGAGTTTAAGTACATGAAAAGTATTCTAAAATGTGTAAGCACAGGCAGTTTAAAGGAATGATTTTGCAGATACTCAAATACCATCTGTTCTTTTCAGAAAGTGACGTGCGCGAGAACATACTTGTGGTAGAGATGTCATTCTGGTTAACCCCCCGTTCACAACCGGCCTTCTCTGTTCCATTGCTATAAGATACCATCTAGGCCACTCTCCACACCATCCTCACTCAAATCTCAACATCATTTTAAAGATGTGGGGAGGAAGATTTCCAACCTTGCATACTATACAGAGCCTAAACATTAAGCAAATGTGAGGGTGGAATAAAAAAACATTTAAAGACATGAGAAAAAAAAAATGGACCTTTTCTCAAAGAATTACTGGAGCATATGCTCCAACAAAAAGAGGGAGTAGACCAATATTTCTGGGGTGCCTGGGTGGCTCAGTTTGTGAAGCATCTGACTCTGGATTTCAGCACAGGTCATGATCTCACAGTACAGAGTCTGTTTGGGTTTCTCTCTGCCCCTCCCCAGTTAGCACTCTCTCTCTCTCTCTCTCCAAATAAATAAACTTAAAAAAAAGAAAGAGAGAATATTTCCATGTCAATAGCTATACTAGATTGGAGAGCAATCAATCCAAGTTCTAATGAAAGGCAATAAGGCCAAGGAGGGATGTTTTTAAGCAAGGAGAAAAATTGATAGATTTCTTGCTGTGTTCAGATATATTGAGAAATGATTTCCAATTCTGATGAAAACTTCCAAGATGATCAATATATAGAAAATTAAGTGACTGAAAGCGAAGTGACAAATAGTGAATGCAGTTATACAAGAAAGAAAGAATCATAGCATAATATATGTTTTTAGTTAATAAAGATATTTACTTGCTTATAACAATGTAAACAGCTGGATAATGATTTAACCAAAAATTGTGATACAACTCTTTTTAAGTTTATTTGTTTATTTTAAGATAGAGAGAGAGTGCATGCATGAGCTGGGAAGGGGCAGAGAGAGAGAGGGAGAGAGAGAATCCCAAGCAGGCTCCACGCAGTGAGCATGGAACCAACTCAGGGCTCCATGTCACAAACCGTGAGACCATGACCTGAGCTGAAATCAAGAGTCAGACACAACCAACTGAGCCACCCACACGCCCCTGATATAACTCTTTTGGGAGAATGGGGGAAAGAGGAATATGTATGTGTGTGAATGTGTGGGTGCATGAAAGAGTTAAATTGTTATCTCTGTCTTAAGGTTAAAGCTTTTATTAAACAAGAAAATCCAGAAATCGTGGCGTACAATGGTAATATAACAAAAAAAGACTTTGGAATTGGGATGGAGAGTAGTGAGTCTGGTAGGCAGAACCCCTCAAAGATGCTTGAGTCCTGGTCCCCAGAAAACATGGCTATGTTAGGTACCATGGCGTAAGGGACTGTGCAGGTGTGATTTAAGGATTTTGAGATTAGGAGGTTATCCTGGATTTTTTAAGTGAATCCAATCACATGAAGCTTTGAGGTCAGAGAGAGGACAGAGAGAGAGGGAGAGAGAGAGAGAGAGAGAGAGAGAGAGAGAGAGAGAGAGAGAGATGTGACCACAGGAGTGGTCACGAACCTAGGAATGACCCTAGGAATATGGGCCTCTATAAGTTGGGAACAACCCTCATCGAACAAACAAGAACCTCAGTTCTATGACCTCAAGGAACTAAGTGTTGCCAATAACCTGCAAAGGAAACAGATTGTCTCCTGCAGCCTCCAGAAAGGAAGTGCCCTGTGGACATAAAGATTTTGGCTTGGTGAGGCCTGTGCCAGACTATGATCTATAGAACTGTAAGATGATAAATATGTGTTGTTCAAAGCCACTGAATTTGTGGTACGTGTTATAGCAGAGCCAACGGAAAACGACTACAGTGAGGAAGAGATATTTTATTTAAGCTTTGGGGAACATTTTACTTTTTAGATAATTTTTTTTTAAAATATGTACAATTTTTAAAGCTTTAGTAAAATAAGAGTTGATATTTTTCTCAATGTAATTAAAAACAGAACGAAGCCAACAGTCAGCCTCCTTCGGGCTCCCCTTCCATTAGGCATATTATCTCTGAATTCTGGTGGCTTATGCAGTCCGTGAAATTGGAGAAGGGCCCTTGAGTTCCAGTCCATTTTGGATGTTGCCGTGTCTATACAGTTGTGGTGGTTTAAAATTGTGGCTGTGAAGACTTCGGCACTCCCACTATTCAGGGGTGGGGGTTATGTGCCCTTTGCTTTTTTTTCTGGGCTGGCTTGTGATGGATTTTACCAGTCAGTAGTAGAAGAGACACAAGGTGACATGTGGGCCTGGATTATAAAGGACTGTGCTGCTTTTGTCTTGTTCACTCCTGGAGTCTTGAGGCACCGGGTACAACGTCTGGTTACACTGACCTCACGCGTTGGGAGGTCTCGCGTGGTGCGCTACTTAAGACATCCAGCTCTACTGGTTCTTCAGCCATCCTTGTCCAGGCATGCGTGCCTGAGTCTTCACGTGCATGAGGCCATCCTGGGACCCTCCAGGCTGGCCCATCTGCCCTGAATTTTTGTCACACCCACATAGAACAGAAGAATCACCCACCTACTCACATTCCAGACCCACAAAACTGTGGGGTATAGTAAGATGAGCTTTGTCTTAAGTCAACAATTTAAAGTTTGGGGATAGTTTGTTATGTCATAATAGAAGACCATAAAATATTTTATTAGAAGGCAACTTCTGATGGTAGGTAGCTTCCACACCCACAACATTAAATTTGGTCTTGCAGATCCTGGCATGAAACTCCAAAACCCACAGTGCTTGTTTCCTTCCCGGGGTCCAGGGAGCCATCCCACAGCCAAGTCCTACAGAAGCCCCCAAACCTTGATCTATGGAATCCACCAGTCTCTCCAAGAAGGGCCACCTTCTTCTATTACTCTTTAAGCAAAATTTATTTCCCTTAATGCATCTCACAAAACAAAGTTAGCCTTTTTGTAGGCAAGAAAATCCTGAACTCAAGGGCTCTAAAACCAACTATTTTGCTTAAAAGAGAAAAGGGGAGAATTTGTCATGCATACATAGCAGGAAAAACAACATCACCGATCATCAACTAGCTCCCCACCCTCATAAACCAACATGTCTAGGGTTAGAAGTAGGGTTAGGTGGAGGGGAGAGGATATTTAAATTTTACCAATTAGGGCACCTGGGTGGCTCAGTCGGTTAAGCGTCCGACTTCGGCTTGGGTCATGATCTCGAGGTTTGTGAGTTCAAGGCCTGTGTCAGGCTCTGTGCTGACAGTTCAGAGCCTGGAGCCTGCTTCAGACTCTGTGTCTCCCTCTCTTTCTGCCCCTCCCCCACCCACGTTCTGTCTCTCTCTCTCTCAAAATTAAACATTAAAGAACATTAAAAAGAATAAATTTTACCAATTAAAAAAAAACTATTGGTTACTATAATTTTTATAATATATTAAGATGTTCTTAATGTCTTAAGATATGATCAATTCTTTAGCTCCTCCAAATGTTTATATTAAATAAATATATGTTGAATGTATTTTTGAAAAATCTGTTAATTGTATTATTGAATTCTTCCAGTAATAATAAACAGTTACATAGTATTTACTGTGGGTGAGGCATTGCCCTAGAAACTGCAGATAAATTAACTCTTCATCGATTTACTTTTTATCTATATTTCTTTATATTTAAAGTGGGTTTCTTTTTATTTGAAAACAAATGTTCTAACATTTATTTATTTTTGTGAGACAGAGAGAAACAGAGGATGAGAAGGGGAGGGGCAGAGAGAGAGGGAGACACAGGATTTGAGAGCAAGGCTCCAGGCTCTGAGCTGTCAGCACAGAGCCCGACATGGGGCTCGAACTCACGAGCCATGAGATCATGACCTGAGCTGAAGTCAGACACTTATCTGACGGAGCCACCCAGGTGCCCTTAAAGTGGGTTTTTTATAGACAACATATAGTTGGGTCTTCTTTTTTAATCCAGTCTGACAATCTCTGTCTTTTAATTGGTGTTATTTAGACCACTGACATTCAAAGTGATTACTTGTATAGTTGGATTAGTATCGACCGTATTTGTTATTGTTCTCTGTTACACCTTTATTATACCTAATTTTGTCTTCCATTCTTTTTCCTGCCTTTTGTGTTTTAATTGAGCATTTTATATCATTCCATTTTCTCTTCATTTTTATGACATCGGTTGTATTTATTTATTTATTTACTTATCTACTTCTTTATTTTTAGTGTTTGCCCCAGAGTTTGTGATATACTCTTACAACTAACCCAAGTCCACCTTTAAATAACACTGGATTGCTTCCTGGGTAGTGTGAGTGCCCTATGGAACAAAATAATCCTAATTCCTCCCTCTTATCTCTCGAATCATTGCTGTCATTAATTTCAGTTTTATGTAACCATATACAGGCATATGTATGTACATAAGGTGTAGACAGACTCCTACATAGTTGAATACATTGTTCTATTATTGTTTTGAACAAACTTTTATCTGTTAGATCAATTAAGAAAAGTGTTTCTTTTACATTCACTTATTCCTTCTTTGATGATCTTCTTTAGTCGTTTCTGACCTACATCATTTTCCTTCTCTCTGGAGAACTTCTTTTAACATTTCTTGCAAGGCTGGTCTGCTGGCAACACAGTCCTTCAATTTTTGTTTGTCTGAGAAAGACTTTATTTCTCCTTCACTTTTGAAGGATAATTTTTCAAGGTACAGAATCCTAGGTTGGTGGGGTTTTTTTCTCTCAACGTTTAAAAATATTCCCTTTCACTCTCTTCTTGCATGATATCTGAGGGAGGATGGATATAATTTTTATTTTTGTTCCTCTAAAGGAAACATGATTTTTCCTTTGACTTCTTTCAGGATTTTTTTTTATCTGTGATTTTCTGAAATTTGAAAATGACATATGGAATGTAGTTTTGTGGGTGTTTATCCTGCTTGGTGGTCTCTGAGCTTCCTCTCCTAAATGAAGTCAGAATCGTCTGAGGTTGCTGACATTATTGCTGTCAGAGCAGACTTGATCAGCAAGGCCCAGATAGTGAGGGGTTAAATGACACAGCTAGTGGGGGCAGGGGGCCTAAGGTGGGGGGTTGCACCCAGACAGTGTTGTGTATGTTCTAAAGGCCCTGTGGCTCATGTAGACTCTTTCAGACTGTCTCACATTGTTTTGAAAAACTCATAGCATGCCTTGTTAGCAAATAAGTCCCATTTTATTTATGAAAGTAAAATGCTGACTTAACCCCAGTTTCCTCTTGAATAATGAACATGTTTCTAAAATATTTCTTCCCTCTGCTACTTCTAGTTACTCCATTCTTGCTTGCTTTGAAGCCACCACTTGGAAATGACTTTGACTTTTCATGTTCTTGTGTATTCTTTTATACTGGTGCCTTCCTTATATTTTTTTCCTCCTTTTCTGTCTTTTTTTATTCTAAATGTTTAAGAGTCAAAAATGACTAGGGTACTTTAATTACAATGATTTGAATGAGCTGGTTTGATTTGCCTGTTTAATCTGTACGGTGGCCCGGCTTCTGGGAGGTGCAAGGAACAGAATGAGTCACTGCATCATCGGCTGCATCATCAAGACAGAGGGTGGCCAAGGGATGGAGGCTAGACTGAGATTTGAAGTTTCTGGATTCTAACTTCTGCCAGCTCACTGGGCATCCGTCTCTACATGGGGCTGGTTTTGACTATGGTTTATAGGTAATCACTTAATTTCATGTTATTTGTATCTTTTCTTTTCAAAAATGGCAGTAATTGTCCTTTGTCCCTCCACGTTCCCACCAGGAGATAGCAAAGATTCATTATTATTAAAAACAAAGTGAAATTGTCAATCTGTCCAGAGGTGTTTGCTATATAAATAGAGAAAACAATTCTAACGATTTCCTTGGCCTCTGTGGCTGTGCCTGTAGGGTAAATAAGCACTTTCTCAATGAAGGGAGCATTTTGAAATTCCTTCCAAAGAAGTCTGGCATTCATTCTAAATTGACCTGGAGGCTGGGGAGCCCTGGACTTATTCCAGCTGATTTGAATTCTGCCAGGTAAATATTTCCACGAACTAAAAAGCTGTGGTAGACTAGTTATTCATGGACTTGGCTGTTACCGTGGCATTGTTCTTGAGTTACTTTTGTGTTATATTTTTAGAACCTCTATAATTGTATAGGTCCTGATGCTTAATCTTAGTCACTTTGTGTTCTTTTAGATGCAGAATACTAGAGCTGGGCAGAACAATCTACCTTTTAAGAAAGGCCATTTATTGTAAACTTAAGATGTTTAGAGGTAGGTAGGTGTTTTGAGATAGTGACAATAGCATGGGCGGTCCCATGCTCTTTTTTCCTTTTGCTGCAACCTCTAGCATGTTTAGTTTTTATCCTTAGGTTTGATGCTTCCTGGCACCCCACGGTTGCTATACCTCCAGACGAGTCTTCACATGGCAATTTATGAATGTAGACGTAGGGGGTCTATCAAGGTGGCAAGAGAAATCTCTCCTCTTATACCTGTCTCCTTTTATGCAGGAATGAAAATTTATCCCCAAAGTCCCTTTACCTGACATATATTTGGGCAGAAGGAGGTCTCATGGCCTCTCTGAGCTGCAACGGTGGCTGGAAAAGGGAGTATTTTGCTTTTTGAGTATCTACATTGGGGGTGGTCAAGGAGAAGGAATGAGGGGTGACAACCAAAGTGTTCGTCACAAGGAACAAATTCTTTTTCTTTCTTTCCCTTCTGTCCTATTCACAGAAATAGCCTGCCTCCAGTGGCCCACCGTCTTGGGACAAACTTACCATCACAAATTGACCATCATGACAGCTGATGCTACCCATCCAGGATGGAAGAATGGGTCTGCACACTTCGTTACACTGTCCTCGAAAGGTAATCAGCTGCTGTGCGTGGGTGAATGGAACGGGTCTATTTAAGTTGCTTTGAAGTTTACCTAGTCAAGCACCACAACCCGTGTCAGCGGAGGAATTGAGGAGGAAAGGTTACACATGTCTTGATCTGTTTCTTACAACTGCCTTGTGATGGCGGCAGGCAGCCATTAACACTGATGATGTTATAAATATAGGGTGAACAATTAAAGGGGTAGAAGTTCTAATTCTAGGAACTGGGTGTGAACAGTTTCATTTCCAGGCTCTGAATGACCAAAGGTGCCTGGACTGTAAGTTTTCTGTTTCAAACACAGTTGGCACAGGTCCATTGGTAGCCGGAGTTTATCATCTGAAATAGATGGATCTCTCCTTTTAAATTATTTTTTCTGTTTCTTGCATTTATATTCAAGTTTGTATTGGTTTGCTATAAATAGTTGGAGAATAGCATGTGATGACCTTGTAGAAGGCAGTATATGATACAATCAGCTCTATGTAGTCATTCTAAAAGAGTTTCTCATTGGCAGGAATGTAGGAGACATATACTGGAGGCATGGACATCATTATCATGGACATGTCTCTTTGTTTCTATTGTAGCCAATAAAATATTCAATTCAGCAGGTTACCTTGGAAGAAAAGTGTGATGAAGTTGGTCTTCTGGTCTTGACTTTATTACCAACATGTCAGGACCCAAATACTCTTAGTGTGGTCAGGTTGTTGTAATGATGCACGAAGGCAACCAGCACGTCATTCTGAACATGATCTCCTTTATCTGAAAACAAAGGGAAAAACCTGATAAAACCCGAAGAGTTTTGGAAAAGTTTAGTGTTTCTTGATTCACACTCTCTACTTGGGAATTAGTTGAGAAACCTTGATACTGCTTAAATAAGTAAGGGTTTGCTTTTTCTTGCAAAGAGTATTGAGGTGGTCATCCCGGGGGGCCAGTGCACTGCTCCGTGGCCAGGTTCATTTTACCTTTTCTGCTCTGCTGTCCTTCAAGCAGAAAGGCTGAGCATCTAAGAATTATATCAGCATTCCAGGACAGGAAGAAAGACATAGAAGAAAGGATAAATGGCTGTATCAGGACTTTGGAGCATCCCCAGAAATCCCAGTAAAGGTACGTCTTGTTGCCATGCACCATGTCCCACAGCTACTGTTAGCTTCAAGAGAGTCTGGCGGCTGCAGTTTCTTAGCTGATCATGTTTGCATTGCCTGAAAACTGGATGAAATAGGGAAGTGATACTGTCTAAACAACTAGCAACCTATGCTACCACACCCATCATCACCAAAATATGGCATCTGTGTAATGCCTGTTAGGCATTACTTTAAACATCTATTGCCTTAGTAAGTGTAGAGGCAAGTGATTAGATATCAAAAAATAATCCACCATTTTATTTTCTTTTTCAAGTTAGCAATAGTAGCCTTCTCATTCATGTTTAGTTTGTTTTCTGATTTATGTGCACAATTTTACATATATTTCCCTTTCTTCGAGAGGAAGTGAAAGTTCGTTTGGCTAATAAAGAGAGTTCTGGAGAGGCCAAACTCATTGGATTGCTAGAGGTCTAGAATTCATGTCGGGACTGCTCTGCTCCCTGCACGGTCCAAGCATCCTGGCTTCCCTTTTGGAACCAGCTCCTCATGCTGAGTAGACCTGGAGGCATTTTGAGTCTCAGGTTGAGGAGTAGCTTCTGAGTCACTAGGTGGCCCATTTCCTGCTGTGCCCAACCCAACTGTCTGGGTCCATAGGAACGCTCTCAATGGTGTCGTAGACAACAGATCAACAGTGTATTTAAACAGAGCCAAAGAAATGCTATATCACAGCCCAACTGCATCACAAATCCAAGGCTCTAAGAGCCCAAATTGTAACATGCATTCCAAAACAATGGACACATTACAGAGTCAGCCTTTTGCAACTGTGATACAAATTTGAACGTTTTTTTCTCCTAACTTTTCCCCTTCCTATTCTTTTCTTTTTTCTTTTTTCCCCCTCTATTTAGGTTTTGTCTTAGAGACCTTATTTGAACTTTAAAGTTAGCAAGACTTAAAGAAGTCACCTTTCCTAACTTCCCTTCTGTAGGAATCCTAGAAGACCACATCTGGGTTCTGCATGTAGACTCATGATCCCACATATCAGTCAGTTCTGAATAACATGTCAGAATGCTGTGGGTTTGTATTAGGCTGACCTCTCCTATTATATTTCGTAATCTCATACCAACAGTGAAACTCCAATATCCCCTTTGACAAACGACAAAAAGGACTAATGTACTGACTAGGCATTACATTGCTGGGGCTTCCCTTTTGTAGAAGCTTTGTTGACTCAGAATTGAGTGGTAGTTCATGAGTCTCTAAGAGGAAATTGGAAGGAGAGTATACATGAAGAACAGCAGCAATTCTGGGTAAAAGTTGAGAAATGTGATGGTTGTGAAGGAGAAAGAAACTGAACAGTGTTATTTGCCATTCTTTTTTTTTTTAATATAATTTATTGTCAAATTGGTTTCCATAATACACCCAGTGCTCATCCCAACAAGTGCCCTCCTCCCTGCCCATCACCCACTTTTCCCTCTCCCCCACCCACCATCTACCCTTAGTTTGTCCTCAGTCCTTAAGAGTCTCTTACGGTTTTCCTCCATCCCTCTCTGTAACTTTTTCCCCCCTTCCCCTCCCCCATGGTCTTCTGTTAAGTTTCTCAAGATCCATATATGAGTGGAAACATATGGTATCTGTCTTTCTTTGCCTGGCTTATTTCACTTAGCAAAATACCTTCTAGTTTCATCTACTTTGCGGCAAATGGCCAGATTTCATTCTTTCTCATTGCCAAGTCATATTCCATTGTATATATAAACCACATCTTCTTTGTCCATTCATCAGTGGATGGACTAGGCTCTTTCCACAATTTGGCTATTGTTGAAAGTGCTGCTATAAACACTGGGGTAAAGTGCCCCTATGCATTAGCACTCCTGTATCCTTTGGGTAGATTCCTAGCAGTGCTATTGCTGGGTCATAGGGCAGATCTATTTTTAATTTTTTGAGGAACCTCCACACTATTTTCCAGAGCGGCTGCACCAGTTTGTATTCCCACCCACAGTGCAAGAGGGTTCCCGTTTCTCCACATCCTCGCCAGTACCTATAGTGTACTCATCTGTCCATTTTAGCCACCCTGGCTGGCGTGAGATGACATCTCATTGTAGTTTTGATTTGTATTTCCCTGATGATGAGTGACGTTGAGCATCTTTTCATGTGTCTGATGGCCATCTGGATGTCTTCTTTGGAAAATGTCCATTCATGTCTTCTGTCCATTTCTTCATTGGATTCTTTGTTTTTTGGGTGTGGAGTTTGGGGAGTTCTTTATAGATATTAGATACTAGTCCTTTATCCGATATGTCATTTGCAAATATCTATTCCCATTCTGTCCATTGCCTTTTAGTTTTGTTGATTGTTTCCTTTGCAGTGCAGAAGCTATTTATCTGGATGTGGTTCCAATAGTTCATTTTTGCTTTTAATTCCCTTGCCTTTGGAGATGTGTCAAGTAAGAAATTGCTGCGGCTGAGGTCAAAGAGGTTTTTTTTCCTGCTTTCTCCTCTAGGGTTTTGATGGTTTCCTGTCTCACATTCAGGTCCTTCATCCTTTTGGAGTTTATTTTTGTGAATGGTGTAAGAAAGTGGTCTAGTTTCATCCTTCTGCATGTTTCTGTCCAGTTCTCCCAGCACCATTTGTTAAAGAGACTGTTTTTTGTCCATTGGATACTTTTCCTGCTTTGTCAAAGATTAGTTGGCCATACATTTGTGGGTCCAATTCTGGGGTCTCTATTCTATTCCATTGGTCTATGTGTCTATTTTTGTGCCAATACCATACTGTCTTGATGATTATGGCTTTGTAGTAGAGGCTAAAGTCTGGGATTGTGATGCCTCCCGCTTTGGTTTTCTTCTTCAATATTACTTTGGCTGTTTGGGGTCTTTTGTGGTTCCACACAAATATTAGGGTTGTTTGTTCTAGCTCTGAGAAGAATACTGGTGCGGCAAGGTCAGCAGTGCAGTGTACAGCATGAAAAGGTGGTCCTTTATGTTCCCAGGTTTAGAGAGAATGTGTGGCCTGGCAACTTGAGGGACAGTAAGAAATGAAAATGAAATAGGTCAGCTTGTGTTCATGGCTTAGCATTGCATTTTAATTAAAACAAAATCATAGTCTTTTTTTTTTTTTTTTCCTTGTGGTCCAGCATCTTAACTGGTGGCTTACTCCAGCTCAGCCAGGGGATGCATTTGGGGGATGAGGTCAGCATATGACACACGCCGCCTCCTTTACAGGTTCACTGAGAGCCGGTGCAGTCCTACCACCATGGCCATTCCTTAGCTCACGAGGAAGGAACAGCCCAGCGTCATTTTCTCCATCCAAATCTGGCTGCAATGCCTGATCCTGCACAACTGCAGGCATCTTTCCAGGAGTCCAAAGTCAGGGAACGCTCTGGAATGCGTGGATGTTGTGAGTTTGGGTCCAGAACACTGGGACAGGAAGGCCGGGCCAAGGGGAGAGAGAGCCAGGCTCTGTGCCAAGAGAGGACGTTCACGATGCTGTTCTGTCTGTTATTTGCCATTTTGACCATCGTCTTTAAAAGTGAAATGTTGAGGTTATGTCCTTGCAAGGATCTTTCATTATATTCTTTTTTCCATTTTGCACAAGACTATAAAACAGGTTTATCTTCTCCTTCCCTGTCTCCCTCTTTCCATGTCACTCTTTCTTTCTCTTTCCCTTTCTTCCTTCCTTTCTTTTCTTCTTTTTAAGCCTTATAACTATGAGCATTTTAAGGAGAGGTTAATCCCCCTGATTTGGCATGATGAGGGGAGGCATCATGTGTGAAGTGAGGCTTGAATTAATCTTGCAGGATCAGTATTTGAGTGTTTGTCAGATGGGAGGAGACACATTGAATAAAGACAAATGGACCAATGTAACAATTTTTATTGAGTCTGCTGGAGTAATTCAGTCATGATTATTCAGGCTACTGTTGCATAAATACACAGCCCACAGGTAGCCATTATTGTTCACACTTCCTTTCTTTCACTGTGGGGAGGGCAGAGCATTTACTTTGTGGAGTTAAAGTTGAATACTCAGTGATTGTCAATATTTTTCCCCAGGAGACCTGCATTACAGATGATCTTCCCAAGCAAGATGCTCCAAAGGAGGTAACGGGTTCTGTGCCAATCTGGGCAAGCCACTGCTAACTTTACCCTTTTCTCTCTTAAAACCAATACAAAGAAGAGTAGAATTATAAGGGAAAACAAATATAGGTACCATATTTGTTTTTTAAAAATTGTCACAACTGATTTTAACTCACCATGTAGATGATGGTAGTTGAGTATTATCAGAAAATTGAAGTCCACAATGGACTTTGTCCACATCTGTTTATTGAAAGTTTACTACAGTATGGGAGTTAGCTACTATTACATTCCTTCTGCTACAGACTCACAGGGATTTAAAAGGACAATGGGTTTAACGGAGAAAAAGGAGGAAGTGTGAAGACAAGTCTTTGATTGGTCACTTTCAAAGTGACCATTTGGGAGGGACTTTATGTGGGATTTTTGAAAGTGCCATGGAGGTGGTGGGTATAAGTAGTAGGCAGGGGGCTTCCTGATTGACTTTCAGATTCATTTTGTCATCTTTGATTGGTTCACTATCCCCAGGCACGTAACTGGGTCCTTCCCAGAATTGGTAGGCTCATAGGGGTTTTCCTGGTCCACTGAAAGAATATCTAGTTCCCTACTTTGGGTTCCAAGTCTACGAGAAGACAGTTCTGGATAATTGTTGCATTAAACTCTGAGGTCCTTTTTCAGCATAGACCAGTGCCTGGTATATAGTAAGGAGTCAATGTATGTGGAATATATACCAAATATTTTATAAGAGGGATTTTTCCCAACATTTTACTGTAAAAACTTTCAAATGTAAAAGTTAAAAGGATCGTACAGTGAACATCCATATTCCCACTACCTAGGTTCTATAATTAAAATATTACTACTATATTTTCTTTATCAAATATCTATCCATGTGTTCACCTCGCAAGAGGAATTCTCATATGACACATTTGATTAAGCTAATAAGAAAATAGTTTATTGTCTTACTGCTTTCATGGGCAGAGATCTAGTCCAAGGGCATAATGAGTGATATTCCAGAGATGTCTTAATTGCCCTTATAAACCACTATTGTTTGCCAAATATGGGTGGGACTCAGGTCTTATATGAGGCTGTTAATGTTCAAGGACTTCAGTCAGTTAAGGTGTGGATATGCTAAATGTTTATTAGTTGATAGTATTGTAGAGCCAGGATTTGCCTTCACCTGTAAAAAACATATATTAAATTGGTAGGTAGAAATGCCAGTTAAAAAAAAAAAAACAATACTAGAGAGTTTAAGCTTAATGGGGCTACTACAATCAATTTGTCATACGATTTTTATTTTAAAGATTCATGGAAGTCAGCTTCGTACACACATGAAAGTTAATTCTGTAGGTTAAATGAGGTAGGCGAAAGTTGAATATGCCTGCTGCATCGAAGTCTATTAAGAGGCTAGTCATCAAAATATATTTGCTTGTTTTTTCTCTATTCTGGTTTTTTTTCCCCTTGAGAGTTAATCTGTGTATGCATTATGACTCTTTAGTGCAAGATATTTGTGTACTCTGGAAAGTCCGCATATGGCCTCTGACCACATTTTTGGAGGGAGTGGTGAGTTGTGGACGCCCCTGGGAGCCAGAGTAGCCTTTTTGTATAGAGTCAGATGCCTTGAGTTTGGGTCTGGCTCTGCCCTTCATATTCGGGGCCTCACTTTTGTAATTATAAAAGCAACTTAATACAAATGGCATTTACTTTACATGGCTGTGATAAAGACTAAATGAGATACTGCATGTAAAATGCCTGGCTCATAGTGACAATCAGTAAATACTGGTCGTCATCTGTTAAAATGTGGCAAAAGCAATGTACTTGGGAGGAAAATTAAAATACGCATGTACTGGTATAGTAGAATTCTTTTTTTAATTATTAGTTTTTAATTTTCATTTTAGAGAGAGAGAATGAGAGTTGGGGAGAGGGACAGAGGGGTGAGAGAGAGAGAGAGAGAGAGAGAGAGAGAGAGAGAGAGAGAATCTTAAGCAGGCTCCATGCTCAGCATGGAGCCCAATGTGGGGCTTAATTTCACGAACCCTGGGATCATGACCTGAGCTGAAATCAAGAGTCAGATGCTCAACTGACTGAGCCACCCAGGTGCCCTAGAATTCTTGTTTTGAGCTGGAAGTGACCTCAAATATCCTCTACCTCAACCCCTCATTTTACAAATAAGAAAGCTGAAATCCAGAGACATTAAATAATTCCCCCCAAATAACAGTTGAAGGTATTCTGGAATAGGATGAAAACCAGGCTTTTAAATTTCCCTAGTAAAGCTCTTTCCACCACACCAGGCAATCCTGAATTGAGGATACTGAAGGAGGCCTGCTATAGTAATAAAGCACCAGCCTTGGAGACACTCACATCTGAATCCCGCTCTCATTATGTGGCGTGGGTGAATTATACCTTGGTTTTCTCTCTGTAAGTGGCTTTTGTAATCCTGCCAGATGGGGCTATTCAGAGATTAAATGAGATGATAGGAATGAAACACATTGCACAATGCTTTGACATATAGTAAATTCCCCATCTGTTCCGATTGTTTTATTTTAATGTTTATTTATCTGTTTGAAAGAGAGAGAGAGAGAGTGCACATGGGAGGGAGTGAGGGACAGAAGATCTGAAGTGGGCTCTGTGCTGACAGCAGAGAGCCTGACGTGGGGTTTGAACTCACAAACAGAATATGGTATCTGTTTGTAATGAGAAATGGTAAAAGATGGAGGAGGAGGGGATGTATGTATGTATGTATGTATGTATGTATGTATGTATCTATTTATTTAAAATGTTTACTTATTTTGAGAGAGACAGGGAGCACGAGCAGGGGAGGGGGCAGAAAGAGATAGAGAGAGAGAATCCCAAGCAGGCTCTGCGCTCAGCACAGAGCCCGACTCGGGGCTCGATGCGGGGTTGGGGAGCTCACTAACTATGAGATCGTGACCTGAGCTGAGATCAAGAGTCAGTGCTTAGCCATATGAGACACCCAGGTGCCCCAGATGGAGGGGTTTTAAAGGAGGAATAGTCCCTAATTCTCATAATAGATCATGAAAAACTTGCATCCTGGAAGACGGTGTCACCACTTTCAGATAGGGGTGGAAGAAAAGAAGAAACAAAGTGGAAGGACGGAAGACGGAAAGACGAGTAGAGAGAAAAGATGCCCGTGGAAAACGAGTGACCGTCATTAGGCATGCCCGCTGCCTGGGGGTTTGTGACTTCGGTTAGGGATCGAAGATCACAGTCACGGTGCAGCTTGACTCCACTACAAGATCTGCACAAACAACCCTCTGCCTCATCCCGACGCATGTTGTATTTTCTGGACTCCTACCCGAGTTGAATTTTGGGGTCACTTAGATGCAAAATCATTGTCCCAGAAGGACCACTATTACAAAGAGTTTCAGAGCCAGAATGTACCTCCGAGGGCCTCGGCCTGCATGCTTTCACTTTACAGCTGATGAAAGGTCCTGTGGTAACAGATGATACAATGCTTCCGAGAAGTCACAGGTTAGGTAGGCTCCGGTCAGATGGGATGAGGACACAGCCACAATGTGTGGCAATGATTCTGTGGGAGGATGCTTTTACGGTTCTAAGCAACAAGAGTGCATGAAAGGATTTGGAAGATAATTTATGATTAGCTGGATTTGCCCATCATGAGATGCCTTTGATGATCCTTTACGTGTTTTTCCACCAGAAAACAGCATTGCCCGATTGTGATAGGCATCTGAGAATTCAACTTATTATTCAAGGAGATTCTGACTTTTTCAGGGCAGGGTATGTGTTTTCTAATTGCTTTGCAACCTTTGCTACGTTAGCTATGTAAAATGTGGGCCCTGAATATGCTACGTGTCAAAGAGAAAGAAATAACCTAATTTTTTTTTTAATTCAAGCGAAACTATTATAATAGACAAGCAAAGCAGACAGACTGCTGGAGTCCATGGGAGAGCGCAGTGTCATGGCTAGGCATACAGTGCTGCAGGAGAAGTGCCTGTGATGATGGAGATGTTCGGTCTGCACCATCCAGTGGAAGCCATGGGCCACACGTCAAGTGATAGCACTTGAATTACGGTTAGGACAATCGAGGAATTGAATTTGCAATTTTATTTGATTTTGATGAAGTTAATTTAAACTTAAAATATGAGTATGTGTGATCGGTGGCTACCGGAATGGGCAGTGTAGAACGTAGAGGGGGATGATGGAATGCAGATACTGTGGCACATGGCCAGGGTTCGCTTCCCAAACTTGCCTTTCCTACTGTCTGAACTGCTTAGTTCCAGTGTCCCCATCCGTAAGAGCCATCATAAAGATCATGAGTCAATATACGGAGTCAATACGTGGAATGAGTCAATGCATAGCAATGAATCATTCCATGAAAAGTACTTAGAACAGCGCCTGGAAACAAATATATGTGTGTGTTCCTGTTTTACTACTTTTGTAAGGAGGCTGTGAGATCTGTTTTAACTAACTAGATCATTAAATAATTGTTTGGCCTGATTCTTGCCCTCTTTTGACTTTCTGGGTCTCTGTAGTTCTGTTAGTTAAGCTGTGGGGTTAGTCAGGGCAATCGCTGGCTCCGAGAATTGATGTTCCTGTATTTGGCAGCTTGTGTAGACAATTCGTAGGAAGAAGCCTGGTTTTTGGTCCTGCAATAGACTTCTCTGTGGGTTATGTTGTCTTCTATCCTCAGTTTCTGCATCTGACAGATGAGGTAGCTTGGCCTCATTTCTCAGATCTACACATTTTAGTGCCACATGGGTGATATGGAATAATGTTTAAAGAAATGATTGCATTTCAAGTGTTTGGAACACATTTCCTATGAACTATCATAGTCACAACATAGCAACAGGATTTAATGAGTGGTTTGTCTAGGCACTGGGCCAAGTGGTTTATAGGCATTATTTCAGTTGATATTCAGTACGACCCCATTAGGAAGGTATTGTCACTGTTCTTTTAATGGGACAGGACAGAGGGTGCAGGCTCCGGGTCACTTAGCCAGTGAGCAGCAGAGGCAAGCTTTGTTCTCTTTGACTCTGTAGCTTGTAATCTGAAGCTTGTAGAAAGGCCTCCTCTTACCATTTGAGAGCATACTCGTTAACGCTTTGTGTAGTTTGCCCATAGGCATGGAAAAACTCAGTACCTGAGGAATCATTCTTAAGCTTGGAAAAATCTTGGAAGTGGGAAGCCAGGTGGCTTTTGTGAAATGAAGAGATGGCAAATTTTGGTCATTGATGCCCCTTCGGATGATGAAACTTCAGTCACTTGGAATTTGCTCTGGACAGTTTTTCTCAAGAAAGTCTCTCCCTGGAGGGTTTCTTATGCTCTTCCGAACACAGAGACCCTTTCCTGTGAAGACATACTCCTCGTTACCCTGGTTAACAAGTGAAGAATTGTGTGGCCATTTGACAGGGTTGCGTTGTGTTTCAAGACACACACCTCTAAATGTCAAAAGGAGGGGGGGCGGGTATCTGTGGATAAATTCCTTGAGATAACACCGGCGTATTATTTAGCTGTCTCTTGCCCAGAAAACTGTTTCCAAGGGATCTGGGGCTTCTCACAAGCCGCGGGCCTATCTTTGTAGGCTTGTCTTCCTTCCTGCCCTCTTGTTGGATCATCCCATCGTCCTAGTCTTTCTGACTCATTCAGTGGATGAGTTCCGAGCACATTGCCCATGTTCTCCCCTCCAACAATCATTTCTTCATTCCTTCTGACAGGAGAGCCACGTTGGTAAGATTGAGTGGCTTCAAACACCCAGCACTTAGCATTGCTTTTTGCTTTTTAAAACTATATAATTGCCAAGCCCTAATCTTACACCAAAACGCTCCTGCCTTGTACAAGAGCCAGAGAGACTCTGAGGTCTCTTACTTGAGATCTCTCAGAAATTCATGCTTGCACTGTGTCCCATAAATCTAAAGCACAACAACACAGCAAAAGGAGGAATTTTCACCGCCCTCCCCCACCCTGCAAATAATTAGGACTTCAAGCCTAGAAGCCCTCCTAATTGGAGTAAGTACCACTTTATTCTTGCATACCTCTTTTTCTTTTAGTTGTATTCTGAACGAGTGGCTCTCATTTTCCCAGCAAGAAAACTACCTCAACTTTGCTTCTTAGCTCTGGGCCTCTCTGCTTTATTCTCTGACCTCATTCTGCTGGATTCAGTGATTCATTTTATTTTGGTGCAAGACTTAAGTCAGCCCAATAAAGACCGATAGTTATCACTTCCAGGAGTTTGAGTAAGTTACCAGAGACTTAAGTAAAGAAGCTTGTAGTTCTAGAAACTACTGGACGTTGTCTTCGGAGCAAGAAATTAGGGGTCAGAGTTATCCAAGAAGAGTAGAATTGAGATAAGGAAAGAAATTGGGTCCTTGATAACCCAGCCTTATCTGAAGTCTAAATCTGGACTTTTTCAGTCAACCGGACCAATAATTCCTTTATTATTTAGGTGAGTTTGAGTTGCATTTTCCTTGACTAATAATGGCAAGCACCTTAACTGATGCAGATGGTATACTATACAGGCTAGGAAGCATGATAGCTCCTGCGGTCACAAAGATAAATGAGACATATTTACTGTCAAAATATAGGAGTGCATAATTTTAGAATCTTCTTTCCCCCATTTAGTGTGTCTCTTCTTGCAAGGCAATGGGCAGGATTATTTTTTATGATGTCATTAATTTTTTTAAATATGTATTTGAATTGAGATATAGTTCATATGCCACAATATTCACCCTTTTAAGGTGAGCAATTCAGTAGCTTAAGTATATTCACAAGGTTGTGCAGCCATCAGTGTCTAATTTCAGAACCTTTTCATCCCTTCTCTGCACCCCTCCCCACCAAAAGAAAACCCCATATCCATTAGCAGTCACTCCCCATTCTACCTTCAACTTTCTCTCTTCAGGGATTTGCCTGTTCTGGACACTCCATAGAAGTGGAATCATACAATATGTTGCCTTTTGTGACTTGCTACTTTTACATGACATAATATTTTCTTTTTTTTTCTTTTTTTTGATTTAACTTTATTTTTTATTTTTTAAAATTTACATCCAAATTAGTTAGTATATAGTGAAGCAATGATTTCAGTAGATTCCTTAATGCCCCTTACCCATTTAGCCCAATCCCCCCCTCCCACAACCCCTCCAGCAACCCTCAGTTTGTTCTCCATATTTATGAGTCTCTTTTGTTTTGTCCCCCTCCCTGTTTTTATATTATTTTTGTTTCCCTTCCCTTATGTTCATCTGTTTTGTCTCTTAACGTCCTCATCTGAGTGAAGTCATATGATTTTTGTCTTTCTCTGACTGACTAATTTCACTTAGCATAATACCCTCCAGTTCCATCCACATAGTTGCAAATGGCAAGATTTCATTCTTTTGATTGCTGAGTAATACTCCATTGTATGTATGTGTATATATATATATATATGTATATATATATATATATACACCACATTTTCTTTATCCATTCATCCATCGATGGACATTTGGGCTCTTTCCATACTTTGGCTATTGTCAACATGGCATAATATTTTCAAGGTTCATCGTGTTACTGCATGTATCAGACCTTCATTCCTTTTTATGGCTGAATGATATTCCATTGCATAGATATACAATACTTTGCTGATTCATCAGGTGATGGACATTTGAGTTATTTCCATTTTTTGTCTATTATGAATAATGTTGCTATGAACATTCATGTACAAATTTTTGTGTGGATATATATTTTCATTTCTCTATGCCTATGAGTGGATAGGTGGTCATATGGATAGTGGATGGGTCATATGGTAACTTTATGTTTAACTTTTTGAATAACTACTAAACTGTCTTCCAACACAGTTACACTGAACAAGAAAATAAGACTTCTGTTCTCAAGGAGTTTATAGGTACTGATGTTATAATAGATTGCAACTTTGGAAAAAATTAGACCAGAAAGAAATCTTATAGCATCTTATATACAATTGTCTTTTTTTTAATTAAAAAAATTTTTTAAATGTTTGTTTATTTTTGAGAGAGACAGAGCATGAGCAGGGGAGGTGCAGAGAAAGAGGGAGACACAGAATCTTAAGCAGGCTCCAGGCTCCGAGCTGTCAGCACAGAGCCCGATGCGGGGCCCGAACTCACGGACCGCGAGATCATGACCTGAGCTCAAGTCGGACGCTCAACCGACTGAGCCACCCAGGCACCCCTACAGTAGTCTTTAATACAATAAAAACGTCATCTGAAATTCTTACTACAGAACAGAGATTTGGTCCCCTAGCTGCCCTACATGAATAGTGATGTGTAGTCTATTTTTTCCGTTATGACACTAAAAGCCTTTCAACTGGGTGTTTCAATTCCATCACAACTAAGAAGTTAGACATTTATAAATCCTGCTAAGCATCTAATTGAGAATTTATTATTACAGCAGAACACCAAGGAGCTGTTAAGTCAATAAAATTCTTTAAAATTCTTTAAGAATTTTCAGAGAATTGGAAACAAATATTGGCAACCTTATTTGGATTATAGGGATGAGAAAATATATATAATTATCCATAAGTGGAAATAAAATGCATAAGATGACAATCATTGCTCAAGAAGAATACGGAACAAGAAGGTACAGAAAGCATATTTAGTACAAAGCACATTTGCTTTTTAAAAATTATTTATTGCAGTTGCTAAAGTATGTGAGCTTATCTGTGGTGCTGTATAAACAGTACTAAGGGCAAGGCAGACATTGGGCTCCCAACAAACCAAACCCGGCTGACCTTTATCTTCAATGCCTCATTTCATGATAGCTGTGACTTTCCCAAAAGGTATTTGAAATCATCTTATGACAATTAATTTGTGACAATTAGAAAAGGCTTGAGGACAGTGCCAAGGAAAAATCTGCATATCGTGGTGGTGGAGGGGAATCATAGATTTTAAGGGTGGAAGGGACGTTCAAGTGTTTCCAATGTACCTTGCCTTCCTTCTCCCGCCGCTTGCCTGTCCCCCTCCCCCACACCCCCACCCAGGTTGCCCGAATGACAATGACAAACCTGCTAAAACATTAGCAATCTCTGGTTACACATACCTGTTCTAGAAGTGTGAAGATATTAACTGCAACCCCATCTCTAAACGTAAAACATTGGAGTAACCAAAACATCTAACACAGCAATAAGTCACTATTGTACAAATGGAAATTAGATCTGTGGACATTTGTGGAAGTGTTTCTTGTGATTTTAAATTCAAAAAAGCGGAATATAAACTTGCATTTAGATTATACTTAAAACTGTGCCCAGGAAGATGGAAAGATATGCAGAATAGAAACAGTTGTTTTGCTTGGGTTATGAGGGTAATTTTTCTTTTCCTTTAAACATTTATACATTTTCTATAATTTCGCTTATTCAGTGTTCCCATATCAAACTAATAAACATAAAAATATGGCTTTCCTTTTTTTTTCTTTTTGTGCTTGAAAACAGATAGAAGTAAAAGGGGGCTAATGTTTAGCTGTGGAGATAGAAATCTGCAATGGCATTCTCCAGGAGTCAGAGGCAATGATCAAAAAATATATATACATAAAGTTTTAAGTTCATTTGGTGAAGCCGGGAAATACTGCATACCTCCCATCCTTTTAAAAACCATTGTAGCTCTTTGTTGAATTTATGTTTGCAATTTAATAGGAGCCAGGGGATCATTAAAAAAGAACAGTTTTAAGAGAAACCACAACACAAGAGAAAAATGTTAGCCAATTCTTAGGACAAACCTAATTACATTTTTACTCATATCCTGAAAAAAATATCTCCTGTCTTACACCGCACCGTATAGCTGATTGGCAGAAAGAGTTTCCCTTCGGCTTATTTTAATATGTCTTTATTACTTGGATTTCTGCAGTTTAGTGTTTAGATACAGGGACACATGATCTTTCATTGTTGTGTCTTCTATTGTCTGGAGACCCATAAAACCAGAGGGTTGACAGGTTCAGCATTTTGTTCTTATTATCTGCCCAAGCCATTCGATAGTGTGATTGGTGCTGGTGCACTACAGACGTTCATAAAGGATAATGTCTTTATCTTAGGATGCAGATTTTCAAATAAGAAGAATCTAAGTTTTTTGGATAAAAAAGGTCAACCACGGCAAACTCAATTTGAAATAAGCTGCAAAACAATATCGCTGTCAATGTGGAGTGACTAGATTGGACATCTTTAATTTCAGCCTCTTTGACAATTTATGAAAATTAACGTTAAAGTTTTTAAAACCAGATGGAGATTAGCCATTCGTGTAGTAAGCAAAAATAAACATATTCTGTTGGTATTCAGAGAACAAAAGATACATTCTAATTTAGAGGAAGAATATTGTTTTCCCCTTTTAATATATCTGAAGTTCATATGATCTGGTATTTCTTTTTTTTTTTTAATTTTTAACGTTTATTTATTTTTGAGAGACAGAGATAGAACATGAGTTGTGAGGGCGGTGGGGGGGGGGGTGGTTGCACAGAGCAGAGAGAGAGGGAGACACAGAATCCGAAGCAGGCTCCAGGCTCCGAGCTGTCAGCACAGAGCCCAATGTGGGACTCGAAATCACGAACCATGAGATCATGACCTGAGCCAAAGTTGGATGCCTAACCGACTGAGCCACCCAGGAACCCCCATCTGGTATTTCTTAAATAGTAAAAACATACTGTCTTTTTAGGGGCTGACATCAAATAAAGGGCAAGTCAAATATTTTTTGGTTTTACTCTAAATGGGTTGTATCAGACAGACTATAATTTCTTACTTTTCCCCCTTAGAATAATTCAGCACAATTGTATTGAAGCCCTTGTGGCTTTCTGATAATTAGAGAGAAGAAAAGAGCTCCTAATTGGCATGGTGAGGTAAGGGACACTTTGAATAAATGATTTTGATTTTCTTTTTTGTTGAACTTTGCTTTCATCTTAGTGCGAGTCGTCCCGCTCCTGGCTATTCCTGGTTTCTTTTTGTTTTGGCTATCTTGGAGGGTGACCAGCTTCCTGAAGCGGTAACTCTTTAGGATTTGGCAGGGATCGGCAATGACTGACTGCCAGGGCCCCTCCGTCTGTTGTCGGCGGTGGATGAGTCTGCCTGACAGAAATCTGGTCACAACTGAATCCCCACAGGGTGACTGGGACGGCACTGGGAACAGAAGACTGAAGAATGAAATGTTTTGAGAGAATTTGAGAGTTTGCCAGTGTGCATTTAATGAAAACATTTTCATCAAAAATGTTTAATTAAAAAAAAACAATCAAGTAGACTTAACAATATGAATTCATTCTTCAAAGAGACGATGAATTAGAAAATTAGGAAAATGCATGGGGCGCCTGGGTGGCCCAGTCGGTTGAGCCTCAGACTTCGGCTCAGGTCATGATCTCGCGGCCTGTGAGTTCGAGCCCCACGTCGGGCTCTGTGCTGACCGCTCAGAGCCTGGAGCCTGTTTCAGATTCTGTGTCTCCCTCTTTCTCTGACCCTCCCCCGTTCATGCTCTGTCTCTCTCTGTCTCAAACATAAATTAACGTTTAAAAAAAAATTTTAAAAAAAGAAAATTAGGAAAATGCAAAGGAAACCACCCATCGGACTGCCCACATATCTAGGCAAAAAGGTGGGTGCATGTGAAGTTCTACCAAATGACACGGTTTAATAGGGTCCCAGATGCTGGTTAACCACAACAGTGTCCTTCTGGTGTGAACTTGACTCTGCTGAGGTTGTGGGCACTTGTACAGAAGCAGCAGCATTGCAAGATCAGTGAGCAGAATACCCGAGCTAGACAGAAACAGACATCGACTCTCTCTGATATGTGATCTTTCGTGTATTTGTGGAAAACCCACTTTGGCGGCTAAGGTCCTGAACATATCACTTAGATTTCATTGAAAAAAGGAAACTCGTTTCTTCTTTCTTACCTCCTCTTCTCAAATGCTTTAGAATTGCATCCACACCCTCCCTTCCTCCTTCTCTTCCTCCCTCTCTGTCACTCACACACATGCACACACACAGTCTTTTGATTTGGGTATTTATTTTGTTCCTTTTCGGCTTTCTGTCTGGGACGGTCACGTAATCACAGTGCCCTCCATCCACCAAGGGCGCCGAGACCCCTTTCTTCCTGTAGAGCCTGTCTGTTGCCTCAGCCCTCACCCTGAAGGTATCCTGCAGCCGGAGCAAGGTCCTCACAGCAGAAGAGTTTCTGAACAGTTCCTGCTGCACATGTCCTTCCTGTCCCACAGAGTTCTCAACAGCTGTCCAGAGTCTGGGTGTGCAGGGAGGGTGGGCGGGAAGCTCGGGGGCTGCAGGGCTTGGAGGAGCCAGCCCTGCTTTGCAGGCGATGCGGTCTCTTTGCTCGTCCTCCTCTGGTGTCTCCCCTGGTTCTCTGGCATTTCACGCGTGTTTGGGGAGCCCTCTGGCACACGGTCTGCCTGACAAGAACACGGGGATTAAGGCGACTGTAGTCCCCCCGCCCCAGGCACTAACGTCGATAGTAGAAATGTATTTATACGTGTCAAGTAAGTTATGGTCTGGAAGGTGCATAATGAAAGGCTTCTGAGTGAGAACGGTCTCGAATGTAAGTGGAGACAACTATGGAGTCCATTGCTGATAAGGAAGCAACAGGTTTGGGCAGCCTGGAGGCAGACTGGTCTCACTGCGTGTGGGCTTCCTGGGGCCACGGTAATAAAGCACCGAAGACAACTGAAGCCTCTTGTCTTGCAGTTCTGGAGGCCAGACGTCCGAAACCCAGGCTGCAGTTTCGGCAGGGCTGTTTCTTTCTGGAGTCTCTGAGGGGGAGTCTGTCCCACGCCTCTCTCTAGCTTCTGCTGGCGGCCGGCAGTCCTTGGCTTGTGGACACATCACCCCCATTTCTTCTTTATTTTACTTTATTTGCTTACTTATTTTTTAAAGATTTTATTTTTAAGTAGTCCCCACACCCAACGTGGGCCTCAAACTCACAACCGCGAGATCAAGAGTTGTGTGCTCCGCTGACTGAGCCAGCCGGGCTGCCCAGCATCACCCCCGTCTCCGCATCCCGTTGTCACACAGTGTTCTCTTCCTTCTGTGTCGGTGTCCAAATTTCCCTCTTCTTGTGAGGACACCAGTTATGGACACCTCTAGACTCCAGTACATCGTTGTAACTTGGTTATACCTGCGATGACCCTATTTCCAAATGAGGTCGCATTCAGTGGAGTTAGGACGTGAACGTAACTTTTGGGGGCACAGTTCCACCCGGAGCATGGCATTCTCCACATTCTCCACCCCCGCCTGTATTTGCAGCTCCACTTGTCTTGCCCTGTCCTCAGCACCTGCACTCTTTGGAACTATCGACATTTTGCCCAGACGACTCTGTGGCGGACCGTCCCGGGCCTTGAGCGTGTTAGCAGCCTCCCTGGCCTCTACCCCCTGGTTCGCACCAGAGTAGCCTTCCTCAGCATAGCTGTCATGGCCCCAGATGTCTCCAGACATCACCATATGTCCCAGGGACAAAATCGCTCATGGTCGACAGCCACTGCTTCACGGTGATTTCCATTTTATCACATTCCCTTGTCTATCTTAAGACTTATTCTCATACGTATCTACTACTATGTTATTTTTATCAAAGTTTACTTATGTATTTTGAGAGAGACAGAGAGAGCACGAGCAAGGAGGGGCAGAGAGAGAAGGAGAGAAAGAATCCCAAGCAGGCTCTGCACTGCCAGCACGGAGCCCGATGTGGGGCTCCCACTCACGAAACGGTGAGATCGCGCATCGGGCCAAAATCAAGAGCTGGCCGCCCAATCGACTGAGCCACCCAGGCACCTTGTGCTAGTACGTTATTTAGTACATAGAGATCCATGACTACAATACCTTTTTCTACCATTGCCAAGTTACCCTCTGACTTTTTAAAATTAAATTTCCTATTATCATTTATTAGTATTGGTATTCCTGCAT
The DNA here is from genome assembly GCF_007474595.2 of Lynx canadensis. NCBI lineage: Eukaryota > Metazoa > Chordata > Mammalia > Carnivora > Felidae > Lynx > Lynx canadensis. The sequence continues at coordinate 7,646,889 of NC_044314.2, read as the reverse complement.
CTTTTGTTTTTAATTTCCTGACAAATGACTGTCCATCATTTCCTTTTCAACTCATTTATAGAGTGCCTGTTTCTTTTTTATTTATTTTTTTTATTAAAAAAATTTTTTAACGTTTATTTATTTCTGAGACAGAGAGAGACAGAGCATGACCAGGGAGGGGCAGAGAGAGAGGGAGACACAGAATCGAAACAGGCTCCAGGCTCTGAGCTGTCAGCACCGAGCCCGATGGGGGGCTTGAACTCATGGACTGTGAGATCATGACCTGAGCTGAAGTCGGCCGCTTAACCAACTGAGCCACCCAGGCACCCCATATTTGTTATGTTTTTTTTTTTTTAACGTTTATTTATTTTTAAGACAGAGAGAGACAGAGCATGAATGGGGGAGGGTCAGAGAGAGAGGGAGACACAGAATCTGAAACAGGCTCCAGGCTCTGAGCTGTCAGCACAGAGCCTGACGCCGGGCTCGAACTCACAAGCTGTGAGGTCTTGACCTGAGCCAAAGTAGGTCGCTTAACCGACTGAGCCACCCAGGCGCCCCTAGAGTGCCTGTTTCAACCACCACTCCCCCAGAGCGCTGCTCATCTAGTAAGCCTGGGTTTGCTCTGATCGCATGTCTCTCCAAAGCAAAGGGGGTGTTGTGCTGTCAGGAGAGACAGAAACTCTCTTAGCCTCACCTTGTCTGTGTACGAAGATTAAGCTGAGAATCCTGTATCCCACGATTTTCTGTGCTTAAGCGACACATCTGTTGGGCTGTACGGAGAAGTAAGTGTCATGTTCTTTCCATTTGAATCCTTTGCCAAGTTTGAGGTTGCCAAAGAGAAGGAAGATTCTTTCTTTCTAAGCCTATGAGTTGGACCCTCGGTTTCTGAGTCAGTTTGTGAGGGGGACCAGGGTGGGTATGGATGTGCTCCACCTTGGTACAGCCCACGCTGGTCCTCCTCACTCCCGATTTTGTGATGATGCCGCAAAGCTTTGGAGCAGGAACATAGCCTCTAGAAATCTCTAGAAATGAGCACATTTTCCCGGTTCTGCAAGTACTTCTGAAAAGCTCCTTTTGCTTCTGGAAATGCACCAGATAAAATGTCCTCCGCAAAGAAACCTTCAGAATCCTTGAGAAGAGAGCAGTAAGTTACACTTTAACATTTGCTATCTCTAACAGGAGGGGACAAATTCCTGAGGCTTGAAGTTTCAAGAGAATAGCAGATGTTTGGTTCACTTCATATCGGGTAATGAATTAGAGGTGCTTTCCTGGTCCCACCCAGAGGTCCACCCCCGCGGCGCGGACTTCTTGCCACCCACTCATCTGTCATCTTGCTCGACTGTCACCTACACAAAGCCTTTCTTTCCCCTCCCAGGCAGTGCTCATGGCTTCCTATTCTGGGTCCACCAGCCCTTTGTGTGTCCTATATTTAGAGGTGAATGAATTGTTGGGTAATGATTTGTTTATGTGTCTGTCTCTCGCAGTGGGTGATGAGCTCCTTGCAGCCAGGGACGATGTCCTCTTCATTTCCATACACCCGTCTCCTTTTGGTGAATGAACCTCTGATCTATTTTCTCATCTTTCTGGACACCTTTCTGATTCCTGTTGCCATCCGCATAAACTCCAGACTTGTGCCTCGAGTGCCTCAAGCCTGCCAGAGTGAAGAAACTCGGCCCTCCTGTGTGGGTTGGGCTCTCTCTCTCTCCTGGCATCGACCCTTCTGTTGGCAACGTATCTTCCCAAGTACCAAACCACCCCTCCCTTGCTCTGGGTGAGCCCTTCCTCATTCTCAAGGTCGGTAGCAGCACCCCTGGGTGTTGCTGTAGCATTGTGTGCTTTACCTAACGCATGATTTCACACACACTCTTGTGATGGCCTGCACGTCTGCTCTATCCCCTGGACTGAAAGACCCTGAGCCCCCTGTGTCAGTTTCCTGCCTCCTAGCAGAGAGCCTGGTGCTCAGTAAATATTGGTTGAATCACATCACTCACAAAATCCACGGGACGTATCACAAAAGTCTGTAGTAAAGTAGGGAGAGAATGTAATCAGAAGTTAGAAAACTTGAGTTCTTGTCCAGGTTACACACAAGGAGGAAAATAAAACATAAAAGTTTGCCCAAGTGTAAGAGCACTTTAGGAAAGAGGGGACTTAGGCCAAGAGAAAGAGGTCCCCACCAGGAAGTGGGACCCAAAGTGCAAGGACAGTGAAATACCAGACAAGTCAGCTTAGCAGGGACGGGGGTTAACAAGATCCAGTGGGAACACGGCCTCTTCATGTCACAGTGGCTCAACAGCGCAAGCACCAGGGCAGAACTACTCCCAGGCAGGTGGGCTGACACTAAGATTGCCCCAGGGAAGAAACCAACAACAGAAAGGATCATTGTTTGGTTTGGGATAAAGACAGGACATCACACCTGAAGTTGACTTATTTCTGCATGTCTGCCATTTATTCCCCTACTGACTCGACGGGAAGGAATCTGTGTCCGCTGTGTGGCCTTGCGACATGGAAGGGACAGGGTGGAACTCAGGCTTTGGCAACCCTTGTGACGTGATTGGCATGTGACGGCTGCCCAGGTGGCTCACCTGAGTGTTGTTCAACTACCAACTGCGTGAAAGGAAGCAGGCCATTCTGTCTTTGAGGCTCAGCGTCTGTCTCTAGAAAAATGAGGACACGTGTTTACATTACGAATCTTAGACAAAACTTAGCTATGACGTTTTTATGACCATATGAACTTGTTTATGCCATCCATCCATGACCTTGAACATAGCTCTAGGAGGACGGGATTCATCTTGTGTCTTCTGTGCCACCGCTGAGCTGTCCAATTGGCTGTCGCACACAGTGGATGTTTTAAAATGGAGTTTATTCTCTGACAAATGTTAAGCCATTTCTCTTTAAATCTCTCTCTCTCTCTCTCTCTCTCTCTCTCTCTCTCTCTCTCTCATTGGATTAGATACCTCAAACCTATATTTTTCTACCTTCCTTCCTTATCTGGGACCTTGGCTGGGCATTGGTTAGAAAACCTAGACGTGGCCTTTCCATATTGTCTGAGCTTCCTCATAGTGTGGGAGCTGGGTTCCCAGGGCAAGTGCTTCAAGAGAACAGAGTAAAAGAGCATGGCATTTTTTTTTTTTTTCCTATGGCCTAACGATGGAGCTCATAGAGCCTTACTTTTGCCATACTTTATTGGTAAGGCAGACATAAAGGTCCACCCAGGCCCGAGGAGAAGAACACAGACTCTATCACTCAATGTGAGGAGAGTTAAGGTCACATTGTAGCATGCAGAATGGGATACAATTTGGTGGCCTTCTTTGGAAAATACAATCTACCGCAATGAGTAAATTTTCACCAATTCATGGTGGAATGAAAAAAATGAAACCAAATTGTTTCAAGTTAGAGGACAGTCCTTGATTCTGAGCTGGAGTTTTCAGGTTGAAATGTCCTGCATTGAATGAAGTGACAATTATTGTACTTGGCAATTCTTTTTCTTAAGATACTTACTGTGCAAAATAAAAAGCTGGTGACTTTAGGCCAGGCTCCAAGGTTTTGTGAAATTCAGAATCTGGCAGTTTTATTGTATCTACTTTTTCTGTTCAGTGTTACAAGGTCTTTTGCAGCATGCCCAATAAATGATCATTCATTCTTTGAACACTCCGGGTGACCTTGGGCTCTCCTCATGGAAAGTTTAGCTACTCTCATTGTGAACAGTCCTTACTGGTATAAGTTCTGAGTTACCTTCCTGCTGTAACTCGGACCCTTGATCTTGAATCTTCCCTCTATTCACTTGACAGCTTTTGTATTAGGTAATGACCTCGTTCACTGCCACACCATTATGTTTTCCTTTTTCTAGGATAGACAATCTTAATTGCTGTAAATGTTCTTTTTTTTTAATGTTTATTTATTTTTGAGAGACAGTGTGAGTGGGGGAGGGACAGCGTAAGAGAGAAAGACACAGAATCTGAAGATGCTCCAGGCTCTGAGCTGTCAGCACAGAGCCCGACGCAGGGCTCGAACTCACAAACTGTGAGATCGTGACCTGAGCCGAAGTCGGACACTCAACCGACTGAGCCACCCAGGCACCCCACTTGCTGTAAATGTTCTTAAAGTGATCTGTCCGTAGATTGGGTTCTAGGTAAGCTTTAATAAAATGGTGGTATTATCTATCTTCTAGGATCCTGGTACCCTCAATTTGTTCTTGTTGGGATTATGGTCATCAAGGTTCTTGCTGGCTATACATTTCTGTATTCTACAATCCTGTTTATATACTTCTGGAATTGTAACAGTTTGGCAATGTTCTTCTTCCATAGGTGATTACAACAAGAAAATTGTTCTGAGCAGTACAGAAAACAATGAGACTACTAAAGCTCTTAGAACTTAAAAAAAACCCAAAAAACAGGTACAGCACAGAGATGGTATATATGAAATATATAGTTAATTAAATTTTTTTTTAAACATTTATTTATTTTTGAGAGACAGAGCATGAGCAGGGGTGGGGCAGAGAGAGAGGGAGACAAAGAATCGGAAGCAGGCTCCGATTCTGAGCTGTCAGTGCAGAGCCCAACGCAGGGCTCGAACCCACAAACAGTGAGATCATGACCTGAGCCAAAGTCGGATGCTCAACTGACTGAGCCACCCAGGCACCCCCTATAGTTAGTTTTAAATCCAAATTTAAGAAAGTATAGGGGCGCCTGGGTGGCGCAGTCGGTTAAGCGTCCGACTTCAGCCAGGACACGATCTCGCGGTCCGTGAGTTCGAGCCCCGCGTCGGGCTCTGGGCTGATGGCTCGGAGCCTGGAGCCTGTTTCCGATTCTCTGTCTCCCTCTCTCTCTGCCCCTCCCCCGTTCATGCTCTGTCTCTCTCTGTCCCAAAAATAAATAAACGTTGAAAAAAAAAATTAAAAAAAAAAAAAAAAAGTATAAACTTCCAGTTTTCTTCAAGTCCTATCCTTATGCAATTATTTTTACACTCAAATTGGCTCCTTAATTTTATTCCAGTATTTTATTATTAATATTTTGCTATTGTTATTACTACTATTGCTGCTAAACACATTTCAACTGCTGGTTTTTGTCTCTCACTTTAGTCTCTCCAGAAGTTGTTTGTTCTGGTGCTTTCCTCTCTAATTGGTCTTTACAGTTTCTTTGCAAATTTGGTATAACCATCTTCTGAACCTTCATCTAAGTCATTAACTGAAACGGTGAACAGGATGGGCTGGAGTAGAGAACTCTGGATCACTTCTCCAGCTGATTGACCCTAAGTCTGGGTGACTCTGTCTACACACCTTACTGCACTACTGTGCAAAATGCCTTTCTGAAATTCACGCGTCTTAGGCTGGACATCCTTCTGCCTGTTTACCTTTTCAATCTCTGGGAGCAATTACATGAGAATGGGTAGATTTTTTTTTTAATGAGTTTGGATAGGCTCCCCATGACCTCTGCTCTCCCTTTTGTCACAAAGCATCTGTTTTACAACCTGTTTTAGTATTTTTCTAGGAGTTCATTTCAAGCTTAGTCCTCTGTAGCTCCTGAGATCCGTGTTTATTACGTAATCCAAATAGGACCAAAAGTTGTCATCAGTATCTTTTGGGCCCGTTTCCTTCCATGTTCCAAATTTCTCTTAGGGTTCCGAACTGTGGTTTAAAGTTGCATCTTTTGGGTCCTGGGAATGAATTGTTCTGGACCTAGAAGCCAGGGTGATTAGTTTCTATGTGTCAAGCAGGAGTCAAACATTGCCCATCTAATTTTAGAGTCTGGACAGCTTGAAACTATCAACAAATATTTAGCAACAAAATTGACCAACCAAAATGAACCTGCAATCATAGATGTTTGAGTGTACAAGTGGAGCGCTCGCCTGAACACCTTGAAGGGGCAAAGGGCCCATTAATGTCAAGGGTGTTGGGATAGAATGAGGGGCCAAGTGGAATTTTATTATTCCTGTGACTCCATGAATGCCCAGGCTGATGTGGTCTGAGAAGACATACGTTAGACTTAAATAACTCTGGTTTAGATGATGCTAAATACTCCCAGATGACTTAGTTTTCCATCACATTCATAGCTCCAACCAAGTCTGAGTCAGTCATAACTAATTCCGCATTGATAATGGCTTTCCTGTGTTTTCAAACATTCAGTTGATGAATTATCCTCAAGGAGTTTCTTAAGGCATGTCAAGAATTTATCAGAGGTTTGCTCTGAGAAAAATGAGTTTGGACTCTGGTTAAATCCTTTTTTCCCATGGATTGTAACTTGGCACCTGAGCCAGTTTTATTATTTGTGGGAAAAATGTTGTCACGTATCCGTAACAATGGGCGGTCTGTCCTACATTGCTGCCTCAGTACCACTCCTGTCTCTCTTTGGCCTGATTCTGCTGTGCCACATGCGTTTTGCATTCTCATGTTAGAATCCTATTTTCTATGTACTTTTTCTTTTTAATGTTCATTTAGTTTTGAGAGAGAGAGAGAGAGACACACACACACACAGAGTGGGGAAGGGGCTGGGAGAGAGGAAGACATAGAATCCGAAGCAGGTTCCAGGCTCCGAGCTGTCAGCACAGAGCCCGACGCGGGGCTCGAACTCCCAGACCGCGAGATCATGACCTGAGCCGAAGTTGGATGCTTAACCGACTGAGCCACCCAGGCGCCCCTCTGTGTACTTTCTTAACACACAGTGTTCTATCTAAATTTTTTCTTTACTTCTTCTTTTTTTTTTAAGGCCTGTACTCTTGCAGTTTTCTATTCCAGACATAAGTAGCAGAGAAATCTTACATGACGGTACTCCTGGGGACCTCACTGTCTTTTCCCTTGCAACTCTGACGTGGATCATGGAGCCGTCCCCTCCTCCTCTGCCCCCACCTTCTTTGGCACAGTCTTCCATACGGACTCGCTGCCGTTGCAGTTCTATTGCTCCAGAAGATGGTCCTTCTGGAAGGATTTGAAGGCTCGGGTAGGCCCTTCTTCCATGTGACCCACATCTGGTCCATACAAGATGCTCATGTATCCTGTGCTTGGTCGTCTCTGTGAGGATAGACCACTTCCGTCACTGCTTTAGTCCATTTGGGCTGGGGCCCCTTTTTTGAAATTGTTCTGTACCCCCAGGCCCTTGTGCTCCAGGCCTGCAATGGGAGAAGAAGCCCCAAGGATCCCCGGAATGTCTCAGGTATTCTCTGAGAAGACAGAGGCTTTCTCTGCAGCTCTCCTCGTTTCTGTCTGAGTCTCACCCAGAATCGCCCTCCACTGTCCGTTCATGGCAGTCCAGGCTTCTCCTGGCACGTGCCTTACGACTCCTCCAGCCTCTCCCCTCTGCCAAGGCTCACGGCGCTTCCACGGTTTTAAGTATTTGTTATAACCGCACCCCCACTTTTCGGTACCAGTTTCTGTCTTAGTCTGCCTGGGCTGTTATTATAAAAATTCCGTAAACCAGGTGGTTTCTAAAGCACGCTTATTCCTCCCAGTTCTGGAGGCTAGGAAGTCCAAGATCAAGGCACCAACAGATTCGGTGTCTAGTGAGGCTCTGCTTCTTCCTTGAAGGCTGTCTTCCTCCTGTAATGTCGCAGGGCAGAAGGGACGAAAGAGCTCTCTGGGGTCTCTTGTATAAGGGCACTGATCCCATTTATGATTACCCTGCCCCATGGCTTAATCACCTCCCAAAGGTCCCACCTCCTAATACCATCACCTTGGGGGTTAGATTTTAGCATAAGGATTTGGGGGAAGTATACACATTCAGTGTATTACAATCCCCAAAGCAGCTTAGCTAGCCTGTTGGGTGTTCTGTACCTAACAGATTGGAGTTGACACTGTGCACTCGGACCCCTCTAGACGCAGGGTGTCGAGCTCTCCGGGCAGTCTTTTGGAGTTCCTTTTGCCAGTGAGGTCCTCAGATCTCTGCAGAGAAGCCTCTTGCAAACTCGTCCTCCAACCTCTAACCCTTTCACCCTTTCATACTGCTGAACTTTAACTGTCTTCCTTTGAAAAGTTGCAAGTCCTGCTAAGTGGTTTGTTCCACAACTTACTTTAACGTCTGGTATGTAGAGGTACTATTTTCCTAAGGCTGCCTTAACCAAGTGCCATAACTTTGGTGGCTTAAGGCAGACATTTATTCTCTCACTGTTCTGGAGTCCAGAAATCTGAAACCAAGTTGGTAACAAACTCACGCTCCCTCCGAAGGCTCGAGGGAAGAATCCTTCCTGGCCTTGTCCAGCTTCTGGTGGCTCCTGTTCATCCTTGGAGTTCCTTGGCCTGTAATGACATCACCCGGATCTCTGCCCCCATCTTCACACTGACCTTTTCCCTGTGCCTCCTCTGGGTCTCTGTATCCAGATCTCCCTCCCCTTTCTCTTGTGATGACAACAGCCACTGGCTGTAAGACCCACCCTAATCAAGTATGACTTCATTCTTAATTTGATCACATCTGCAAAGACTCTATTTCCAAATAGGGTCACATTCACTGGTATCGGGGTTAGGATTTAGGCACAGCTTTTGAGGCGGGGCGCAGTTGAACCCACCACGCTAGGTTACTCGATGCCCTAGGTGAAACCTTCAGGAAAAATGTGTTTACATAAATTTTTAATGAGCTTAATGGGTCAAGCTTGATGATGGGACTGTGTTAAAAAAACAAAAAATAAAAAACAAAACAAAATGAAAAAGCATTGTTTACTTGGTCGTATCTCCATATGGAGTTGCCACTGTAATTAGGTCCTTAATTATGTATCGTCTCACCATTCGGTTTTATGGTGTATGGTTGTATGGGTTTTGAGAGTAGAGGCCCCATCTTTCACATCCTTCCAAGGTTCGTAGCTCACTGCTTAGTACGGAGTAAGTGCCGAGGGAAACCAGATGATGTCCATTCTCTTCACAGCAGCTTGAAAACTTCGGTTGTAGCGTGAGGGATTTCAGGGCAACGTGACATGTTTCCTGATATTGAAAATAATTGACATTGGCATGTATTCCCGAGGAAGGGTGGGGAATTGCTGTCTCTGGGACTCACAGCCCAGTGCGGAGCTTAGGGAAGCCTGCTGTCCCAATGCGCTGACCCTAAGGAACCCATGCTAAGACACACCATTCATTCCTTTCCGTATCACTGAGGAAGAAACAATGCTGCCGAATGTGATTGCAAGGCGTTGCGAATACAAGATGCATCGTAACCGCAGGCGGTAAAAGTGGAAGAGAAAGGGGTGAATCTTAGAATCGATGAAATACAGTACTGAAACAGAACACAGTGTCTTTTCATCTGTGCAAAGGAAAGAGTGAGCAGGCGTTGTGGGCGGGACGCTGGGCTTCCCCAGCCCGGAGCCCCCAGGGTGGTGGAATCTGGGATTTTATTTGCAAGAGTGTGGTGTGGCGACTGAGTGTGGGTTTTGCAGTCTGACAGCCAGGCAGCAGCATTTTACCTTTCCTTCTCGGAGTCTCCAGCTTCCTTATCTGTAAAGGTGGAATAGCAACAACATCCTTGTAGGGCTTTTTGTGAGAATCCAGTGACATGAGTGAACACGCCCATCTAGGAGCCTGGCCCTTGGGAGTTTCTTCTTCCCTTTCCTGTGCTCCTCCCCTTTGCCTCCCTTAGATGCTCACAATGGAGAAGTAGAAAATAACTTAGACTATATCATGACCTCAGACAATTTAAATTCTGCACACTTGATTCGTTAGATTCCACATAGAATGCTCATGTCTCATTATTACACTTGCATATTTTATTAGTTTCCGGCTGCAGTAAGGTACCGCCAGTTTTGTGTGTTACTCCAGTGCGGATTTGTTCTCTTGTAGTTCTGGAGGACAGAAGTCTGATGCAGGGTCTCTGGGCCAACATCCCGATGTGGGCGTGTTTGTATCTGGGGGCCCTAACAGGGTCTGGCTCACACCCTTTCTGGTGCCTGCAGGCTGCCTGCCCTCCTTGGTGGCCCCTTGCCCCCCACCGCCAAAGGGGTGCCAAAGACGGCATCTATCTCCTTGTGCCTTTCTTCTGTGGTCACATCTCCTTTGGACCAACTCTCTGATCCCTTCTTCCATCTCCCACTTCCATTTTTAAGGGTTTTAGGATGATTACCTTGGGCCTGGCAGGATAATCCAGGATAGCCTCCCTGTTTTAAGGTCAGCGATGAACTTTTTTTTTTTTTTTTTTTAGTTTATTTATTTATATTGAGAGAGAGAGAGAGAGAGATTATGTGCGTGCATGTGTGAGTGCATGTGTGAGAGGGGCAGAGGAAGAGAGGGAGAGAGAATCCCAAACAGGCGCCTCCCTGTCAGGCAGAGACCGACGTGAGGTTCTATCTCGTGAACCACGAGATCGTGATCGTGACCCGAGCCAAAATCGAGAGTCAGACGCTTAACCAACTGAGCCACCCAGGCACCCTGGCCAATGAACATCTTTAATTCATCTGCTACTGTGGTTCCCCTTTGCCATATAATCTAACATATCTGCAGGTTCTAGGTTAGGACGTGGACATCTTTGGGGGCCACGATTCTGCCTACCATACATATTGTAAAATATCTATTTATCTCCCTTGTTTCTTAACTGATTATATCTGTGTGGCTTAAAAAAAATCTCATGTTTGAATACCTGCAATTCAATCGATACCTCTATCATGTCACTTGAGCATTATATCAAAATGATCTATTTGTATGTATCTGTCCACCATACTAATACATATGCTTCTTAGGGATGCTTCTTATCCATCTTTGAATTCCCTGAACACAGGACAGTGATTAATGTAAAATAGATTCTTGATAAATGATTATGGAATGGAACAGGATGAACTTTATTTATTTTCGAAAAATGTCTTATATTGTCTTTTTTTACACTCTTATAAATATCTTCCAAAACCCAAGTGCCTTTGGTTTCGAAACTTTTGTCTTTCTGTATAACAGTTTTTCATCTCATATACTTTGAGAAATACATGATTTGTTTCATTCTATTAAGTGGAAATTCACATAGGAAATGTAGAAAAATGAAAATAATAATAAAAATTATTTTTTGTTTTAAAAGGAGAATGAAGGCCTGTGAAGTTTCCTAATATATACAACCAGGATTTCACTTCAAATGTGAAAGGAAATTGGACATTATTTTCCCGAGAGACTTTGGTTCTATTAACAAGGAACCATTTGTATTCTGCATGAACCATGAAAGTCAATCATTTATCCTTAGTTATGTGACTTTCCAGTGTCTTACATCAATGTGTGCATCAGCAGGAATAATCCATCCAGTTTTGGTTGAAGCCAAACATATTTATTGCATTTTTCTGTGAATTTGAGAGAATATGCAATATTCTGAATATACAAACGAGATTCTGGGGAAATCCCTGTTGCTGCTGCTGTTGTTGTTGTTGTTGTTGTTGCTGTTGTTGTTGTTGCTGTTTCCTTTGTCATTAATATCTCTTCAGTTTTCTCATCTGGGCACAAAAGAGTTAAATAAAATCAACCTTTGACTCATTCTCAGATCGTCCATTAAAACTGATCGGCTAACAAGATGATCCATTTACTATATTCTTTTAGTCTTGATACTTTTCCCTAGTAACGTTTTCTTTAGTATATTCTCTTACCTCTCCTGTATTGTTCTTTTCATTGGTTTTTATGCTCCTAATAGGCAACATTCTTTACTTCCATAATCCTTGCTAAAATAGCATTCCCTGTCTCTTAGGAAAAGCAGGCATAGACCTGCTTCTAAATCAAAGGCCTCCAGCACTGAAGGTAGCCTCATGGCTCTTTGTGGGCCCAGTAAAAATACACAGTCATCACTGCAAATTGACTTCTGTTCCTCAGAAGAAAGATTTACCTGTTCCCTGGGCTCTGCTTCTAGTTCTGCCAGTCTGCATGCAGTGACTTTGTAGGAGTTAAAACTGGGCAATAGGGTCGGTGCTTAACATATGTGAGCTTCATAGGCCAATAATAATTCCGTCATTTCTAGTGGTCCTCCAATTTTGAGATACAGTTGGAGTAAGTATTAGGACTGTGGTTTCCTCTGACGTAAAAAAAGGGGATTTAAATATAACTATTTCTCCTTTTTAAAAGCATTATTTCAGGGGCGCCTGGGTGGCTTAATTGGTTGGGCCTCCAGCTTCAGCTCAGGTCATGATCTGGCAGTTCATGGGTTCGAGCCCCGCATCGGGCTCTGTGCTAACAGCTCAGAGCCTGGAGCCTGCTTCCAATTCTGTGTCTCCCTCTCTCTCTGCACCTCTCCCACTCACCACTCTGTCTCTCCCTCTCTCAAAAATAAATAAACATTTAAAAAAAAACTTAAAGCATTATTTCATTCTCCATCATTTATTTCAAAAGAAATCCATGAAAATACAGATTTTAAAAAGGAAAAATTATCGGGGTGCCTGGGTGGCTCAGTCAGTAAAGCTTCTGATTTAGGTCATGATCTCACAGTTCGTGAGTTCGAGCCCCACGTTGGGCTCTGTGCTGACAGTTCAGAGCCTGGAACCTGCTTCAGATTCTGTGTCTCCCTCTCTCCCTTCTCCTCCCCCACTCATGCTCTCTCTGTCTCAAAAATAAATAAACATTAAAAAAAATTTTTAAACAGAAAAAAAAGAAAAATTATCTATAATCTCACCAATTGGGGTGACAGCATTTTAATGGTTCTTCTTTCCAATTTTTATATAAATTATAACTATGATATGACTGTGTGTATATATCATATACAAGCTTTTCTATGTGTATATCCTTTTATTTTAAAATAACAAAAACGGGGGCACCTGGGTGGCTCAGTTGGTTCAGTGTCTGACTCTTGATTTCAGCTCAGGTCATGATCTCAGCGTTGGTGGGTTCCAGCCATGAGTTGGGCTCTGCACTGACAACAAGGAGACTGATTGGGATTCTCTGTCTCTCCTTCTCTCTCTGCCCCTCCCTCACTCACACATGCACACTCTCTGTCTCCCAAAGTAGATAAATAAACATTAGAAAAAAATAAGAAAAATGTCATCATGTACATGCTCTGCCCCCTCACCAGAATGAAATCTCCTTCAGGTGACTGTCTTCCTTATCTTATTATCTGTTCTAATTCCTAGAATAGCATCTGGCATACAGTAGGTCCTCAATAAGTAGACAGTTGTTGATTCACTGTTTTTATCACTGCACCCTGTGCTGTAAGCCTTTCCCACAGTAATTAATACAGTAAATGAATTTAGCCTAATCTTACTGAGGAATGTTGAAAAATGTGACTTACCACTTTCAGTTATAAAATGAGGAAGTTTTGGGGATCTAATGTACAGCCTGGTGACTTTAGTTAATAGCACTGTATTGTATACTTGAAATTGGTTAAGGGAGTAGATCTTGAGAGTTCTTACCACACATGCACACAAACAGTGGTAACTGTGTGAGGTGATGGGTGTGTTAATAAACTTGACTGTGGTAATCCTTGCACTCTCAGTATGTATCTTAAACCATTATGTTGCACATCTTAAATATGTACAACTTCCATCTGTCAATTATACCCCAAGAATGCTGGGAAAAAAAGAGAGGTGTGATTTACCGTAAGAATTGTCAATAGACGTACTGCTGGGGCAACCCCAGGAGGTAACGATAAAGAACAGAAGATCTTTGCCTGCTGAGAGCTCACAGCAGAGTCCTGCGATTGCCTTTCCTTAGCCAGACAGCCACCTAGCCCACAGGACACCTCCATCTGGGAACAGCCACACTCAGTGACTGGTAGATAAGGGGACACCAAGTCTCAGCCCCGTGTCTCAATTCAGTTCAATGCTGAAGGGCCATCCCTGCTGAGAACTCATGGTGTACTGGCTCATATTGGATATTCCCTGCCAGTGCAACACAACACAACCTCTCTTTTCACTCATCCTCTCCCAGCCTTTCTTCCCCAGTTGCTCCTGAGAGCAGAACGCTGACAGCAGACCCCCAGTAACCACCCAAAAGCTCTGTCTCAGAGTCTCTTTCCCAGGAAACCCAATGCATTCAATGTTTGGGCTGCTTCCACATGTTTTGCAGCTATAAACATGGCTGCAATGGATAGCCTTGTTCAAATGTTCGTCTTCCCCACTTAGTGATGTAGGGTAAATTGCCAGAAGAAAAATTTTGTTGATTAGAAAGGGTAAATGTTTTTAAGGCTTTTGCTACCAGATGGCAAACCAACTCTAGAAGGGTTGCAGAATTTACAGGTTTTATTGGCAATGTATGATGATGCCCATCCCCCCACTTTCTTGTCACCACTGGGGCTTCCTTTGTGGGTTGGTTTGATTTTAATTTTGACGTGTTTAATGGGGAGAAAAAGCTTTGTCATTGCTTTGTATTTGCAGTGCATTGATAACTAGAAATGTTCAACATGTTTCCCTATGTCTACAGAACGTTTGTGTTTCCTCTTTTGTTAATTTTCTGTTATGGTCCTATGCCAATTTTTCTTCTGAGGGTTATAAATGAATAAGAAGAAATCCTAATTGTATTTATACAGACTGTTTTCAATCTTCTATAACATAGTTATTCCTGATCTATATTTTTACTATGTTAATTTTTTTAAATGTAGAGAGACATTTATATTTTTGTAGTTAAATCTGTCAACTTTTTCAGTCCTTTTTCTGTATAAATTTTGCACTTGGAGTTATGCTTACAAAGTCTTTCTCTACCTCTTAAGTGTGCAAACATTTGCTTCAACACTTTTCTGATGCTTTTTTATTTTACAAATATTTTTAACTATCTAGAATTCATTTTGCCAGCAAACGGATAATATAAACTGGTAGCCGGGGCTGTATTGGGCTTGCTTGGGTCATGGGTTTATCATGTCCCCCCAAAGAATATGTTCAAGCCTTTAATCCCTGTATCTGTGCATGTGACCTACTTTGGGGATAGGGTCTTTGCAGATGCAGTCAAGCTAAATGAGGTCCTACTGGGTGAGGGTAGACCCCAATCCAGTGATTAGTGTCCATAGAGAACATGGGAAATTTGGAAACCACAGACAGGAGATGCAATGCAGGAACAGAGACTGGAGTGATGTGTCTATAATCCAAGGAATACCAGGTCCCTCTGGACCCAGAGGCCAGGAGAAAGGCAGCTAACAACACATTCTCCCTCAGAGCCTCCAGAAGGAGCCAACCCTGCTGACACCTTGATTTTGGACTCCTTGCCTGCAGAAGTGGGAGGGAGAAAGTTTCAGTGGTTCTAGCTACCCAGCTTGTGGTAGTTTGTTAAGGCAGCTCACTGTTTTAAAGATGTTTGAAATGGTTGCCATCAGTGAAAACTTGGGCATTTCATCTAAAAATAGCAGGTGAACTCTGAGCCCTCATGGTAGTGTGGTCTTGGCCGGACCTCCTACTCACTTTCTCTGCATGAGGAGGAGCTCATGGGTGGGGGAAGCTACCTTTCTCAGCTCTAATGATTTTTTCTTTTCCTTTCTTAATGCTAAACTTGTCCCAACATCCTTTCCTAAGTAATGCAACAAACCATATGAAATGCTGCTTGCATCCTTGGCCATATGCTCATGTAGCATGCGAGTCTATTTGGGGGCTTTGTATTCCTTTATTTTTTTTTTTTTAAGGTTTTTACATTGATTTTTATTTATTTATTTTAATATTTATTTATTTTTGAGAGAAACACAGAGTGCGAGCAGGGGAGGGGTAGAGAGAGAGGGAGACGCAGAATCTGAAGCAGGCTCCAGGCTCCTAGCTGGCCTCAGCACACAGCCCCATGTGGGGCTGGAACTCACAAACTGTGAGATCATGACCTGAGCCAAAGTCGGATGCTTAACTGACCGAGCCACCCAAGCACCACAGGGTTTTTTCTTTCTGAGAGAGAGAGAGCATCAGCGAGAGAGGGGCAGAGAGACAGGGAGACAGAGGATCCCAGCGGGCTCAGCACTGACAGCAGAGATCCCGATGCGGGGCTGGAACCCACAAACCGCAAGATCATGACCTCAGTCCAAGTCAGTTGCTTAACTGACTGAGCCATCCAGGTGCCCCTTGTGGGCGGTGGGTGGGAGGAGCTTTCTATTCTCATCCTCTAATGTGCCTAAATTGCCATTCAACTGCATTGCACAGTTGGGCTTATGACCCTTTAAATATATCATGTTCAATCTCATTGCGCAAGCAGGGGACATTGCCTTCCTTCGGTACTACAATTCTATCCATTAAGATAAGTGAATTTAATAGAAATAAAGGCAGATTCTGCCAAGTAGACTTAAGATGACTGCAGCCCCTTACACAGGTCTCCCCACTGGAAATGTAAGCCATTAGCTTCCTGGCTACGGGTTGGTTTCCCACTGCCAATTTCTTTTCTATGAGAAACAGTAATTTGAGTAAAGAGTCATCTCATTATCATTGCAGTTGTAAACATCATTTGTTGTCTGAAAAAATATGTGGCATTAAAATATGTAAGATATTTGTCAGTTTTGTAAACTTCATTAAAATGTATGCGAATGTCCTTTTTCCTGTAGCCAAGTGTCACCTTCTTGAATTTTGTATGCACAAAATTTGAATTAGTAGGAAAAGGATTACCTAAGGGAATTATGTCTGTAGAATACTTAAAGGGGTGTTTGAAATGATTAGTTAGTGATCATGTTCAGAAGGTCCTTTTATTTAATTTTTAAAGTTTTTATAACTTTTTAATTTGAAATAATTATAAATTCATAGGCAGTTGCAAAGAAATGTCTAGGGAGGTCCTGTGCACCTTCCCCTCATGTTAACATTTTATGGAACAATAGCATAGTATCTACACTAAGACGCTGCTGTGGGTACAACCCATAGACGTCTCCCAAGTTCACCATTTGTCATGTGTATCCCCATGCAGTGTGGCTTTACATGTGGTCACTGCAGGCTCGGTCGTGTTATCCCTTCATAGCCACACCATCCTCTCTCCCATCCTAACCCCTGGCAGCAACCAATCTGTTCTTTATTTCCACAATTCTGTAATTTCAAGAATGTTACATACACGGCATCATGGAATAAATAACCTTTTGGAATTGGCTCTTTCATCCACCATAATTCCCTGGAGATCCATCGAGGGACCACTCGTCCCTTTTCATTCCTGAGTGGTTTTCTGTGGCGTGGATGCTTCATCAGGTATAATCACTCACCCGATTGCAAGACATTTGGGTGGCCTCCAGTGTTGCCTATTATGAATGAAGCAGCTATGAACATTCCCATGCAAGTTCTCATGTGGAAATGTCTTCCTTTCTCTGGGTTGAATGTCTGAGATTGCGGTTGTGGGGTGGTGTGGTAAGACCACATTTACTTTGGGAAGAGCTGCGGGGCTACTCTCCAGAGGGGCTTACGGAAAAGCCATTTATTTAAAATAATCCTGTTCTTCTGTTTTCATCCCTTTAAAACATCTTTATTTGTTTCCTGCTTAAAAAATAATTCCTGTCTAAGAGGTATCATAAATACAACTTTGATGATATTCTGTTATTTGCAACTTTGCAATTCGGTCTTCATTTGTTATTGCTCTGTTTATAGTTTCTAGCATTCGTTTTCCCAGTTGTTCCCCTAGTCGTTAGGTCTCTTCATCACCTGGAAAACAAGGTGCCTTAGGACAGAACCCGACGTGGGTTCCCGTGTAAATGACGTTTAGGGCTTGGCGGGTACAAATAGAGCTGCTCTGAGCATGTGCACACGGTCGTGGGATGGGCATCTGCTCTCCTCTCCCCTGGGCAAGTACCCAGAAGCAGGATTGCTGGGTCACGTGTTCAGTGGATGGTTAACTTTCTAAGAAATATGAAATAGCTTCCCAGAGTGGCTGCCCCATTTTGCATTCTCGCCAGGGACCAGGAGCATCCCCGCCGCTCTGCCTCCACACCTGCGCTGGGAACAATCAGCTTCGGCACCCCTCTGTTCCAATGGATATGTAGAGGCATCTCAGTGTGTGTGGGGGGGGTATTTTTAATATTTTTTAAGGTTTATTTTGTTTTTAAGAGAAAGAGAGACAGAGCATGAGTGGGGGAGGGGCAGAGAGAGAGAGGGAGACACAGAATCCAAGGCAGGCTCCAGGCTCTGAGCTGTCAGCACAGAGCCTGATGCAGGGCTCGAACTCAGGAACTGTGAGATCATGACCTGGGCTGAAGTGGATGAGTAACCGACTGGTGGTTACTGTGGTTTTAACTGGCATTTCTGTAATGGCTAATGACATGAGCACTTTTATTTTTTTAAGAGAGAGAGAGAGAGAGCACGTGCTTGCATGGAGGGGCAGAGGGATATTGAGAGAGCAAATCCCAAGCAGGCTCTATGCCCACAGCAGAGCCTGATTCTGGGCTGGATCTCAAGACCCTGAGATCATGATCTGAGCCAAAATCAACAGTTGGACGCTCAACTGACTGAGCCACCCAGGCGTCCAATGACGTATGCATTAAAAAAATGTTTTTTTATTTATTCATTTTGAGAGAGACAGAGAGAGTGAGTGGGGGAGGGGCAGAGAGACAGGGAGAGAGAGAACCCCAAGTAGGCTCTGCACCGTCCACACAGAGCCCCATGCGGGGCTCAAACTCATGAAACAAAAGGCGATACCATGACCTGAGCCAAACCGAGAGTCCCACACTTAACCAACTGAGCCACTCAGGCGCCCCAACGTGTGCATTTTCAGATGTACTGACTATCATCTGCATCACCTCTTTGATGAAGTGTCTCAGTTTCTGCTTATTTCTGAGTTATATTTTTGCTATTGAGTTTTGGGGGTTCATTATGTATTTCTTTGCATATGTGATTTACAAACATTTTCTCCAAGTTTTGTGCCTTGTGTTTTCATTCTCTGGACAGTATTTTCATAGAGCAAGTTTGTAATTTTGATGAAGTCCAATTTATCAGTTTTTTTTTTTTTCTTTTCTGAATTGTGTTTTATCTAAGAACTCTTAGCTAACCCCAGTCACAAAGATTTTCTATGTTTTCTTCTGAAACTTTTATAGCTTTGTACTTTGAATTGAAATCTTTGTTTCATTTTGCACCCTTCATACAAGACATGAGGTTGAGGTTGTGGTTTTATTATTTTTTTTCTTTTTGGTATATGGAAGGCCAGTTGTGCCATCATTAGTTCCAAAGACTTCCCTCAATCCATCGCGTTGCCTTGTATCTTTACCACAAATTAATTGACTGTAACTATGTGAGTCTATTTCTGGACTCTTTATTCTGTTAATATTTTACAATGTGGCTACTGGAAAATTTTAAATGACATGTATGGCCCTCATTTTATCTCTATTGGACAGCATTGCTGGAAGCATGAGTGACAGCCAGAGGGCTGGCCTTCAGGATGTTCCAGCCAGTCCCTGGGGGAGGGCAAGACCTCCTGGCCATTTCCGGGGGGGCGTGGTTCTCAGTGTTCAGGGCCAGCCCACAGGCTAGTGAGTGGGAGGGGTATCAGCAGAGTCTACTCTGATCTTCGGGCCTTTTCCCATTGTATCCCTTTTCTTCCTCTCTCCTTTCCTTTGTGGTGACGTGTTTCCATTCCGAGTGTTGCACTTCTTCCTTCCCATTCTATCTCCCTCTCTCTTTCTCTCTCTTCCCCTTCCTCACATTCAGTGTAAAGGTTTGTTGATGGTCCTAATTTATTTTCTCTTCTTTATGCACCTTAAATTATTCCTTTCTCCTTCCTTTGCCCTTCTCACATTTTCCCCTTTATCTATCCATAACTTTTGCCCACTCAATTCTGCTCCTTTTAATACTTAATCCATATGTACATGTTCCATTTTTTATCTTCTTTTGACACATCTTCCATCAGAGATAGTCATCAAAATCATATGCCCATATATAAATACACAATAATAGCATGACCACAAATAGGTATAAGGGCCATGTCTATCCTAGCAAGCAGTGTTTCAACAGCAGTAGTATGACCATATTTTTAAAACTCCCAGAATATTAATTTTGAGTAGCACTCAATATACAGTTACAGTATACATTGAAAATTATTTAAAAATTGGTTGACAATTTGCATTCTTCCTGCCATAAATTTGCCTTCTTCCTCGCATATGTGCAGGACAACTAGCTCCTCCCCTAATCACAGTGGACAACAGTGACGTAAGCATTTATTTCATGTCCTTGTCTACCTCCTGCTATGCAATTTGATAATCATGATAGTAAAGTTATGCATTTGATGTAATCGGTGTGCCTAGTGAAATCCGAGTTAGTTCAATTTGCCTGACTTCATTTGTAAACCAAGGATGGTGGCCTGAAGGAAAATTCTGTTTGGAAGAAAAATTGAAAGAATGAGTAATTAGTTCTGATTTTTATTCCTCAACCAAAGGTATATGGAAAACCTAAGCATCCTACTGGCATCCCCTGGTGAACAGCCGTGTGGTCTTAAGACGTCTTCTTAGCAGCTATGTAGAATTAAAGTTCATTACCTGGCCACACCTACAGAGTTACATATAAAGAGGAGACAGTGTTTTATTACATAAAACTACATGCAATTTCAGGACTAACTTCGTTCGTGAAGATTATTTGACTGTATCCAATATGTAAAGTGTGCCTTCATCTTTTGAAGCATGTTGTGATTAACTGCTTGTTGCCTATCAAAATATTCCTTCACAGTTTTGAGGGTCCTTTTTTCAGCGATACTTCTGGAAAATCATTTTGCTTTCCTTACTTTATTGCTGCCTTAGTGTGCAGAAGTGTGGCCTTACAGGAGCCGGCCAGAAAGTGCACGTGCTATGCCTGCAGAGTCTAAGGAGAGCCCGGATCTTCAAGAGCATTCCCATGTTATGGGGAAAAGTCTTTCTAGGACCTGGCTCTCTCCGCTTTCTGTCCCAGAGATTTCTCTTGTTCTCTTAGTCTTTCTCACCTTTCCCATTTGCTTTTCAGAAAGCTTAGAGGTGAGTTGTGATGTACAACTACTCCAGAGAACTTAACGCTGTGGGGTCTTTGGTGGGGGTGGGGTGGGGATTAAGAGAAGCTTGGTCGAACTCGGGTCAAAGGTTCACCTGGCCTGGGTCTGGAACAAAAGATTCCTTATGTGGTAATTCATGGGTGGTTTGGTAAAATCTAGGAGACTTTTGAACTCACTGAGTGCTTCCTGAGGGCTGACACTGTTTGATGATGATTCTGTTTGAGATGAAAGGCTAGTGTTCTCCAGCATTTAAATTAGCATTAAATTAAGTTCATGGTGGGCTTGAGGCATTTATGAAACCATGTCCACATACGGTTTGCAAAATATGCGTTTTTCTGAAGTAAGGGGTATAGGACTCCTAAGGGAATAATAAATAACTCTGCTCCTCAAATTGGCATCCACAGGCATGTTTTTAAGGATGTGCAATGTATGTGAACAAATTTAAAAATTGTATATATGGACAATCGGATATGCAATTATTATCCAAATACTTGGATAATTTGTATGGCTAATAATTTTTAAAAACCCATAAATTTATTTATTATTATCTGAATGACCTCATCATGTCCCAGTGCTACTGTTCAGTCCCAGTGTCTGTGCTGTGTCTTTGTTTTTTGTTTGTTTCTTATTTATTTATTTTTGTTGTGTTTTTAATTGAATCAATATTCACTGACCATCTAAAGTGACCTTTCTCAAACTGGGCGCAGAGGCAGTATTCTAGATTGACCTGTGAATTCTCAGGGTTTGAGAAACACTGCCTTTGAGGTTGACTGATTAGTTCAGCCATTGCTTTACGAGTGTGTGATGTCACTCAAATGGTTTCTGTTTGGTTTTGTTCTCGTGGAGGCAGAAGGAAGAGAAAGGAATGTTTACCATGTTTCGAGGTTATATCAGGGTGTCAGGGAAACCCTGAAAAGGATTACAAAAGAGGAGAACCTGCTTGGTTTAGGGGGACAGAGAAGAAGTCTAGGGGGAGTCTGGGGGGCATTACTAACATGAGCTGAGAAGGGTGGAGAGGTGAGCAGACCAGCGCAGACATCGGGCATTCCCGGCAGAGAAGAGACAGTGTGTGAAGCCACAGGGGCAGGACAGCCAGGTGCGCTGGGAGAACCGTGTGGGATTCTGTAATTGGTTGGTGGGGTGGTTGTGGGTACATTGGGAGGGAAGCGGAAGACAGAGCCAGGGGCCAGTGATGAAGGATTTGAGGGGTTTGTAAGTGGTGTAATACTGACTCTTAAACACAAGACTGGCAGAATCAAGTTTGTTATCTAGGGAGCCAGTGAGGAGCCTGGATGGTGGGCTCTTAGGTCACACTGGGGTCATGAAGAAAGGGGTTAGGAGGTCGTAATGTATTTTTAATACAGTAAAACCTTGGTTTGCGAGCATAATTCATTCCGGAAACATGCTTGTAATCCAAAGCACTTGTATATCAAAGCGAATTTCCCCATAAGAAATAATGGAAACTCAGATGATTCGTTCCACAACCCCAAGATATTAATATAAAAATGATTACAATATTGTAATATAATACAAAATAATAAAGAAAATACAAATATAAAGAAAAATAAACAAATTAACTTGAACTTACCTTTCAGGTAAGACAAAGAGGGTGGATGAGAGAGGAGGCAAGAGAGAGGAGAGTTATTGTGTTAGAAGACTTTCTCTGTCACTAACAGAATCACTGCTATCTATTGGCTCAATAGAATCTTTTTCTTTTCATGAAAGTTTAACAAGGAATCTATCCAATGATGCTTGATTTTGCCTCCTTTTGAGGATTTCATGGAAATGTGACATTGCATTGTTGTTAAACAGATTCATGGCTCGCACTGCTACGGCCTTATTTGGGTGGTAGTTTTTGTTGAAAACTACAAAATTTTGCACTGTTTCCCACATTTTACACATCTCCCTAATCTCACTGGAAGTGAGGGATTCCTCTGCCTTTTTCTCCTCCTCTGCAGATGGTATCTCCTCCATAAGTTCTTGCTGTTCCTCATGATGGCAACAGTTGGATGCCAGTTGTGGGCACCTTCCAATGTTCTGAAAAATCACTGATTTCTGACAAACACCATGGCCTGAGACTGAGATCCGGGCATGGGAGATGATCACCCACAATCGAGAGAGAGAGAGAGACAGGAGAGAGAGAAGAACCATTGGCTCACTTGTGATCATGTGATGTTCAGTGTCACATACTACTCGTATTGCAAGACATCGCTTGTTTATTAAGTTAAAATTTATTAGAAATGCTTGCTCATCTTGGAGAACATTTGAAGAACAAGTTACTCACAATCCAAGGTTTTACTGTATTTGCAAACATAAAAACACAATAAAACAGACATAAATATTCCTGTGGGGAACTGGGAGATGAGGAAAGGGAGGCTGGTAATTGATGTGAAATCAACAAACGTAGAAAGGAGTTCTGTAGGAAGAGATGTGCTTCATCTGTCTTGCTTCCCAGTCTTCTTTTCGGTCCAGCTGTGACTGATTGCAAACAGAAAACCACAGTTTCTTGAATGAGAACCCTTGCTCATGAACACAGATGGGTTTGTCCAGGCCTCTGTCATTGGAGACCCGGCCTCCTGCTTTGTCACTTTCCTGTCCTCAGCATGGCCTCTGTCTCACAGACAGGATGGCTGCTCCAGCCCCCCCCCCCCCCCCCGCACCTGCTTGGGAGGACAGAGGGAGCCAGACAGGCTGTGTCCTCTCTAGGGACCTCCTCACCCCAAATTAGCCCACCTACATTTACCCACATGGACTTCGCCTAGCCAAATGGTCATACTTACTGCAGGCAAGGTTGCAAAATGGCTTTGTTCTGGATGATTGTGGGTTCAGCTAAAATCTGAGGAGAAAGTGGGGAACGGGGCAAATAGCCTTCATCACAGTCCCTTGGTAGCATTTGCCTGAAACACAACTAGACTGCCTAGACACCTTGGTATGCTCATCACTAGGGATTTCATCATTTTTGTTGAAATCACAGAATTGGGTCCCCCTTCCATTACATTTTCTTTTTTTTTTTTTTTTTTTTTTCAACGTTTATTTATTTTTGGGACAGAGAGAGACAGAGCATGAACGGGGGAGGGGCAGAGAGAGAGGGAGACACAGAATCGGAAACAGGCTCCAGGCTCTGAGCCATCAGCCCAGAGCCTGACGCGGGGCTCGAACTCCCGGACCGCGAGATCGTGACCTGGCTGAAGTCGGACGCTTAACCGACTGCGCCACCCAGGCTCCCCGGCCATCACATTTTCTAACTTGATGTTCTTTACTTATTTGGTAATCAGCTTTTGTTTACTAATTCTATGTATTTTCTTATTGCTTCTAAAATTTTTTAGTCCATTCCTTTGGGTTTTCTCTGTCTACAAGTCTGTCATCAGAAATTAATTCCATCGGGCACCTGTCTCGTCGGTAGAGCCATGCGCCTCTTGAGTTCACCTCTTGTGAGTTCGAGTCCCATGTTGGGTGTAGAGGTTACTTAAAAATAAAATCTTTAAAAAAGAAAGAAAGAAAGTAATCCAAATATATGTTATTTTAAATTTTTTATATTTTGTATTCCTTTATTAGCCTACTTTCATTGGCTGATAATACAGAACAATTTTAATAATGATTGTGCTACTGGTATCTTTTTCATTTTAATAGGAATGCATCTAATATTTCTTCACTAAGCATAATGTATGTGTGCACTGACATGTGTTTAGTTTTGTATTTAAGACTTACATATTGAGATTTTTTAAATTTAAGAAAGTTGAATTTTATCAAATGTCATTAGTATCTATAGAGATAATTATAGGATTTTTCTCTTAACACAGTAAGTTGCATTAATATCCGAATAATAAACCATTTATTCATTTTAGCTATGAAATTTACTTGATCAAAATTGTATTTTTTTTAAGTTTATTTATTTTGAGAGAGAGAGATAGAGAGTGCACATATGGGGGGGAGGGGCAGAAAAACAGGGCCAGAGAGAATCCCAAGCAGGCTCTGCACTGTCAGCATAGATCCTGATGTGGAGCTTGAACTCATGAATCCTGAGATCATGACCTGAGCTGAAATCAAGAGTCAGATGCTTACCCAACTGAGCCACCCAGGTGCCCCACCCCCTGTTATTCTTTTAATATGTTGCTATATTCTGTCTGATAATGATATCAGCTTCATTATTATAATGAATCACATACTGATCTGTATGTGAATCTTAATTTTACTTTTGTTTCTGGTGATCTACATTTACATTTCCTTTTTCCTGGATGACTGCATCCCTTAAATGTTTATATCTACTACAGGTGCCTACCATACTTAGTTAATGTTTACCTAATTTAAACCTATTTAATTCTTTAATCTAATTTAGGCTTTGGTCTTGGTTATGTAATCATTTTGATATTTCTCTTTATTTTTTCTGGACTTTTAGTCACTGGAGAAAATTTCAGTTAAAAAATAGTTTTCTCTTGGGGCACCTGGGTGGCTCAGTCAGTTGGGCATCCGACTTTGGCTCAGGTCATGATCTCACGGTTTGTGAGTTCGAGCCCCACGTCAGGCTCTGTGCTGACAGCTTGGAGCCTGGATCCTGCTTCGGATTCTGTGTCTCCCTCTCTCTCTGACCCTCCCTGGCTCGTGTTCTGTCTCTCTCTTTCTCTCTCAAAAATAAATAAACATTAAAAAAAATTTTTTAAATAGTTTTTTCTAAAAGTAATAAAAGCTATTAGTGAAAAACTACTGGTAAATTTAGCTGCTAAGTCCCTGTGAGAGAAGGGTCCCAACCCAGGCTCTGAAAGGTCCCCATTTCTTAGGAAAAGATGGAAAGTCTGGATGAGGAAGTAACCCAAAGAAACTTACTCAATGTCATTGAATTCCATAAAAATTAACAGAACAGATTAGGTTTATTGATTATTTAAAATGTACTTAAAATATAATTAATTATGCTTTATACCATCAGTCTCTGGAGAGAAATACCTGAAACATCCCTGTTTATTAACTGTGCACGAGGATGCTTTCAAAGGTTAGCGGAGTAGCAAGGCTCTGATAGGACTTGTGCAGGGCAGGCATCTGTGTAGGCAAAGGACACCCCAGACTTCCAGAACTTTCCTTGTCTCCTGACCTGTTTAGAAACAGAATACCTCTGGTTGGGCTGGGCCTGGGAATAATTTTCTTATAACATTAGAAAGTTATCATGAGATGGATCCTGCTGCTGAAATGGTATGCAAAAGTGTAAATATTAAACAAATCATACCAATGTAATTAAATAATCTTTAAAAGGTTGAACCAATGTCCATGTGGTAACATTCTAAACTGCCCCATCATGTGTGGTTGTTAGGAATACACCAGAAGGACTCCTCTTAGTGACAGCGGGGGTCTGGATGTGGTCAGAGAAGCCATTGAACTGACCTGTGCTGCTTCATATTTAAGTTCTTAGGATGTGCCAGGATCTGACCTATGCCCTGGGGATAACGGAGATTAAACATGACCAGTTACAGCATAATATAGTATCAATGGTCTGGAGTATCTACTTCGTAAGAAGGCGTTAGTTGATTTTAAGTTCAGAGAAAGAATGTACTAGATAACTAGACACAAAAGTACATGAGGACAGGGGCATATATTAACTCATTTAATCCTTAGAAACTGTCAAGGACACTGAGGTGCAGAGAGGTTAAGAATTTTCAAGGTCACAGAGCTAGTGAGGGGGAGCTAAGACCTGAATGCACGCTCCTAACTGAGTTAATTCGAACTCCCCTTGCCTTGTTACAAAGATGAAGATTGTAAAGACATATGGTAAATATTCATTAATTTTAACCACCATTATTATAATCTTGATCTTAAGAAGTGTTTCTTGATGGGCCATAGACCACCCTCATACAATGGAATCGAGCCAATTAGGAATGGACAACCCAGTACCTAGAGCTATCCAGCCAATAAGGCTGGAATAAGGGGGACGAGGAGGGCGGGGGGTGGTGGTGACCAGAACCTTAAAAAACAAAGACCCTTGCCTATAGTCATGGGCATTCACTTTTGAATGTCCCCTCTCTGTAAGGAGAGCCTCTGACCAGGATTACTGCCGTGGCCCCTGACTCTTCCTGCTTCCAACCTTGCCCCTTCCCATCCCTTTTCCATGGGGCAGCTGGTCATCTTGCTAAAATGCCAACTTTATTTCATCTGTCAAATTCATCAAGCACCAACAGGCAACCAGTCAATAATTATGGGATGAATGGATGAGTGAATTAGATATGAGACTTCATTGGCCATAGTCCCCTCTCTTACACAGTGCTTAGATGAAGCCTACCCCAGCTTCTTTTGCTAACACTTCCTCTTCCAAGCAACTAATTCTTTCAATAGTTCATTCCATTCATCAAGTGACGTTGTGGGATATAAAGAGTAAAATGAGGGGCACTTAGGTGGCTCCGTTGGTTAAGCCGACTTAACCAGATCAGCTCAGGTCATGATCTCACGGTTTGTGAGTTCGAGTCCTGTGCTCTATGCTGACAGCGCGGAGCCTGCTTGGTATTCTCTGTCTCCCTCTCTCTCTGCCCTTCCCCTGCATGTGCAAGCTCTCCCTCCCTTTCTCTCTCTGTCTCTCACAATATATTAATAGACTTCAAATTGCTCACAAATTTTAAGTAAAGTATTACAATTAATACTGGTCTTAGTCTCATATACCTCGATCAAAGCTATATTTTCTCTTAGTTTTGCTTCTCATCTAATATCTGTAAACTTTTATCATATAGCCATTGCTCTCCTTGTCACCCTTATCAAGCAGCTGTTACGTATTAAAGGCAAAGGTTTTTTGACTTTTGAATTCTTGCAAATTTACCAGTTCACTCACTGTGATGGACTGAATTGTGTTCCCCGTGGCCCCCCCCCCCCCATCTAAATTGATATGTTGAAGCCCTAACCCCCCATATGACTCTGTTTGGAGCCTTTAAGGGAGGGTAAACAAGGTCATAGGGAGGGGCCCTTATCTGATAGGACTGGTGTCCTCATAAGGAGAAGAGGCCACACAGGGCTCTCTCTCCATGGGAGCACAGAGGAAAGGCCATGTGAGGACACGGAGAAGGGGCCATCTAGTAACCGGGAAGAGAGCCCTCATCCGAGGCAATCCCGCACTTGATCTGGGACTTCTAGCCCCAGAACTGTGTAAACGATGTCTGTGTTTAAGCCACCCAGTCTGTAATGCTAGGGCAGCCTAAGCAGACTAAGACCCTCCCACTGGTGGGAGGATCAGGAACGTAGCTCTTCCTCTTCTCTCAGTCCTAGAACCCCAGGTCAGGGCTGTGTTCTACCTGGAGCCCGGGTCTCATCACTGGGCTTGAAGGGAGCTGGCGAGAGGGGCTGACAATGCAGGACACGAGACAATGGCGCTTGGGTTTCTGGTGCCTGGAAGACTTGGGAGTTCCAAGAGTGAAGAGGGAATGAACATATATTAGTGCACGAATGTGAAAGAAGTAAGAAAATAGTTGTTTAGTCCAGACACCTGGGCAAGGTGTCCCCCATCCACAGACATTCTGCTTTGACACGGATTTCCCTAGACAGTGGGCTCCAGCATCCCGTGGTTGGGGGCAGGTCTCATGAGTAAAGCACTCATCTTCTTTCTAGATATTTCCTCGGATTACCTTAAAGCACACATGGATTTACCTTTGGAACCAGACTTCCGCATTTTGTTTTAAAAAATTAAGTTTATTTATTTTGAGAGAGACAGAGATGTCATGAGTGGGGAAGAGAGAGAGAGAGAGAGAGAGAGAGTCCCAAGCAGGCTCTGCACTGTCAATGCAGCACCTGATGCAGGGCTCAAACTCACGAACCATGAGATCATGATCTGAGCCGAAATTAGGAGTTGGAGGCTTAACCAACTGAGCCACCCAGGCGCCCCCCTTTCAATTTTTTTTAAATTAATTTATTTTTTTAATTTACATCCGAGTTAGTTAGCGTATAGTGCCACAATGATTTCAGGAGTAGATTCCTTAATGCCCCTTACCCATTTAGCCCACCCCCCTCCCCACAACCCCTCCAGCAACTCTCTGTTTGATCTCCATATTTAAAAGTCTCTTTCCTTGCCAATAATTGCCTTATAATATTACAACTCGAGGCAACAGGAAAGTTTATTTCATACAAAAACGTTTCTTTTAAGAATATAAACTATATCTGTTCCTATGTAGGGAGGGACTGGGGAAACAGGAAGTCTGTGGTGAGGTGGGAGTTGATGCAGTAAAATGGAAATAGGAATGGAAAGTGAAGGCCAGCGGGGGGAGATGAGGAGGGTCAGGGTGCACACTTTTCTGCTTAGACTCTGTCCCAGCCTGTGCACTTAAACTCACGGCAACGCAAACAAACAAAAATGGTGTAATAAGTATTTCCTATCCTCGGTCACCCACGAACCTTAGCAAGTGCTATAGTAACGCGGTGGGAGAGAAAAAAGAAATGGACACATTTCATTCATCCTGCACGTTCTCCCTGATTTGGTCAGTGGTTTCCTCAGACCTGCACCCCCAGGACCTTGACACAAGACTGTCAGATGTCTGAGACCATCCACAGACCAGGGGCGCCGTCTGGTTGGAACAGCTTGGGTGCCGATTCAGGGCTGTCCTCACTACCACCCTCCGTCCCCTGTAAGCTCCCTCGACCTTAGGTGGCCTGTGAGCTCAGACTGAAAAACCTTAAACCGCCATCTGCAAAGATACAGACATGGTCCAAGTCCTAAATACGTGGTTTAAGATAAAGGCAGGCAGTGAGATCTTGTCATTGAAAGGCTGGGTAAGGAGGACCTGTGGATACTGTGAAAGTTCACTGGTAAAGAATTCATTATACCTCTTTCTCCAGATCTCTGGGCACTTAGGGTTTGTTTCTGTGGTTTCATACCCAAACTCACCACGGGCTCCCGTTGTCCTGGATTGGGCCGCAGATTGACTCAGTGATGTGGGAGCCAAGGAACATTCTGGAGCTGCCTGATGGTGATGTGAGTCGTCCCCCGCCCTCTGCTTTGGATCCTCTGCAGCGTGCCGAGGCTAAGCCCCGAGCACGGGGCGGGCAGCACGGAGCGCACGCATCCCGTGGCTGACTTTTCCCACAAACGTACCAAAATAGGCTCCACTGATTGAACTGTTCGGTGGTGCCCTCCCGGACCACGGCGGGCTGCAACAGCTCTTTATCTCAGAGCCACCAGAAAGCCAATTCAGCATTTCTTCCCTTGACATAATCTCCTGATCGGGTTTAGCTTAGTTTTGAGCCCAAGTCTTGAATAAAAACAGCTAGTACTCAGCCGGCTCTTTATGAAGCCATCAGGCTTAGGAGGCGAGACTTCGAGGCCAGCGACTGTCTGGCAGAGCACGTGGGTGCCTAGGGCCCTGTCGCCCCAGGAGGCGGGGCGTGGCTGCCCTTCCCTGTGGGGCTGCTACACAGGGCAGCACCCAGGGGGATGATCCTGGTTTACCGTCAGGGTTGTCGGGGCACCGAACACCACCCTGGAGGGGATCAGGACGGGGCAGCCAGCGTTGCAGCAGAGGCCGGCAGGAGGGCGGGGGTTCGGACCAAAGTCCAATAGGCACAACCGATAGGCAGTTGTAGGCACAACCTTCCAGTATTACTCAGCGTTCGGTGAGTGCGTGAAGGGCAGCGGCTCAGCACACACCTCTGGGTTCCCATTCTGCTGTTTCTCTCCCTCGTTTCCCGCTCATTGTAGACAGAATTCAGCAACGCAACAATGACGAGACACTGATGGGCAGGCTCCTTCTCTACGTGTTCCTGTGCTGAGAGATGAATGTTGCTTACTTCTTGACTATTTTATTTATGAACATATTTTTTAAAAATATTTAATTATTTATTTTGAGAGAGAGAGAGCAGGGGAGGGGCAGAGAGAGGGAGACAGAGGATCCCACGCAGGCTCCACGGGGTCAGCAGAAAGCCCAACGCGGGGCTCGAACCCACAGATCATGAGGTCATGACCTGAGCCGAAATCAAAAGTTGGTTGCTTAACCTACTGAACCACCCAGGTGCCCCTTATTTAATGAATATTTTATGGGCATCTGTTAGGGCATAGCATCACGATGTAAGACTGCAAAAATTACATGCAGTACCCACGTGCTGAGAGATATTAAAAGAGCACGTGGCACAGAACAAGTTAGGAAGTTCCCAACCTGTGAAGATGGCTGTTTCTGAATGCAAAAAGTATATACGTATCCTATGAAAAATGCATTCACTCTGTAAGAAATTCAAACGACTCAAAATGTTGAAAATAAAAAAGTTGAAGTACTCCATAATCCCTCCAGAGATGGCCACAGTTTACAGAGTATATCTTTAGAAACCTATCTAATATGCTTTGGAACAACCATTTGGGAGTTTTTGAAAACAGAAAGCATTAAACATTCAGAGGACATGAACGTATTGCCTTTCCAGGTCAAGAAAATAATCTCAAAAACCTTCCCAGATTTCATTTTAATATTTCACTAGAAATGATTTTATTTTACTAGAAAGATGTTATTGGCTCATTCACATGTGAGATTTGTATCAAGAGCAGCTCCCCAGGGGCGCCTGCGTGGCTCAGTTGGTTAAGCATCCGACTTCGGCTCCGGTCAGGAGCTCACGGTTTGTGAGTTCGAGCCCTGCGTCTGGCTCTGTGCTGACAGGTCAGAGCTGACAGCTTTGGATTCAGTGTCTCCCTCTCTCTCTGACCCTCCCCCTGCTCACATTCTCTCTCTCTCTCTCTCTCTCTCAAAAATAAAACAAACATTAAAAAAAAAAAAAAGAGCAGCTCCCAAGAGGCCGGGCATCTTGCCTGCAGTCCTGTGGGGGTCGAGTTTGCTCGCCTGAGCGGAGTCCCTGAAGCGGTGTCTGAATCATTCCTCCTTGTGATTGCTCATTCAGGTAACGCCACACGCTGCGCTATATCTTCTACACCAGAACTCTGCCCGGGACCCTCAAGCTTGAAATTGAAGAGCTAATTTCCCTTGACCAATAAAGCAAACACTTGATGTGATGGCGTCTAGTTTCCTGAAGGTCTGAGAGATGGCTGGGGAGACTGGAATCTAAGTGGTGATTTATCCCCACATTTATCTCAAGATGCGTAGGTTCCCTCAGCCACGGAGCCAGCTAGGAAGGACGTACCGATGTGCCGAGTGTGTTCAGGGACGGCCCACACTGAAGACACCACCTTAATAATTATGAGCAGGACTTTTAAGTGGAGATCATATTGGGGTAGCTTTGTAAACCATTTTAAGGAATGCCTTTACCTTCTCCGTTCCATCTTTCCAGAATGCTTTTCTCCTCAGTTTCCTCTATCAAAACTGTATCCATTGTTTAAAGCTGAGCTTCAGTCTCCTCTTCGGCATAAAGTCGTGGGTAAGAATATTTTTTTCCCTTGTTCTTTTGTTTATACTTCTCAGCAGCACTGTAATGACAGTGAGTTGTCGTTACCCATTTCCTCACTTAAGAGCAAGAATTATTTATCTCTATAGATAACTAAGTGGTTATGAGTTCAGTTACAAATAGGAAGATGTTCAGTAAATACATATTGAATGAATACATATAGCAGTTTCTACAGGACAGTAAGAATAATTACGTTGATTGCAATAGTCGGATGCTTCCATAGAGATAATTTTTCTAGCACTAGTGTCCAGAAAATAGGAAATCCATGGTCCACATCTCCTAGTGTCCCTGCTGTCATTTATACCTGCTTCTCCACACTGCTGACTAATGGAGCAAATCTTTTCTATTTTATTACGGCTTTTGCCTTTCTTTCTCATGACTAACCACTGGCCAAGCAGAATGTTGAGTGTGTTTTCGTTTGCTGTTTTCTTTCTTCTTCCGATTGTGCCACCATGCACTCAGATTTTGGCCTGCTTACCCAAGATGAAAGCTCCCCACTGGTTATAGAGTCTTTTCTCTCCTTTGCACACAGACTTTTTTGAGCGAGGATCCTACTCCTTTAGTGGCTGTGTTTCAATCCAGTAACACCTCGGTATCTCTTTTCCTTATTGGGAAAACAGGGTGGCCAACGGATTCAGCACCGACCTCCATGTTTACTGACTCAAGGAGATACTCATGTGCAACATCACCTGTTTCAGACCTGACGTTTCACATACGAGGAATCTGAGATCCCCCCAGAGAAGAAACGACAGGCGGTCCAGGAAAACAGCTTCCATAAAGTTGCAAAGTTCTCCCTTCAGAAGATATCAGGCTAATGTACTTCCATCTTCCACTCTTTACTCCAATTTGCTTATCAGGCAACCATCAGTTTTATCATTGTTCCTTCATTTGGAGACACAACTAGTAAGTTCTGGTCAAGCCCTATGATTCATTTCCTCACTTTCAAGGCAAGGTCATTGCTGTTCTTATTCAGAGCTCCGCCAAGGGCTGCCCCTGGTGGGGGAGGGGATGTAGCCAGTGTCCTCTCAACCTAAAAGAGTTCTGCTGGGGCAGTGAGTCATGAATTCCCAAATGCCTTTTCCAAGTGCAGATAAAGCTCACAGTTGGTTAAGTGATGGGACGAGGTGTGGAATGAAGGTTGGCACCAGTCTGGGGGAAAAAAGTACATTTCCCTTTCCAAAGTAAAATATTTATTTTAATTGGCTCACAATAAAGAGTAGGGTGATTGTAACTAACAAAAGAGAAGTGCACTTTGGAGAGCAGGCATTGTACAGAAAAGAAAAAAAAGTACACAGAGATGGAAAAACTTTG
Source organism: Lynx canadensis (assembly GCF_007474595.2). NCBI lineage: Eukaryota > Metazoa > Chordata > Mammalia > Carnivora > Felidae > Lynx > Lynx canadensis. Next base: position 7,613,537 of record NC_044314.2, on the reverse strand, counting down.
CGTCAATCTTCTTTATGACTTCGAGCAATTTTATAGGATTATAAAATTTGCTGGAATTAGTAGCTCTGCAGAGTGATTTGGAATTTAGAGTTTCAGAGCCAGAAGATATTTTACAAGATAATTGACTCAACCCCCCCCCCCCTTATATTGTAGATGGAAAAAAAAAATGAGGTCAAAGTGTTTAGAGACTGGGTCAGTTTCTCAAGGGTTTTTGTGTATCCCCAATGGAGAAAGTTCAGGTGAATCACAAATCTTGGTGCCATAGACCTCTAGTGTTAGCTACATGCTGAGACAAAGCCGCAGCCAGCTCACTGTCCATCACCTTTCCAACCACGGCTGGCTTCTGCCCGCACTCCCAGGGTCGCCAGACTGGTTAAGGGATGGCTCTCCTCGAGATCCACTGTGCTCCCAGAGACGCATCAAGTTGTCGAGACTCCTAGATAGGTGGGAGTTTGGGCTGTCCCAACCCTGCAGTGCCTCTCAAACGTTCGGGTAGGTTTTGAGCTTCCCGGGGCTCTGGAGATGCTCTGGAGGTTTGGAATGTGGTGCAGAGGTAGAGCGGTGATACTTAAGGTGAATACTTCTAAAACGTAATTAGGTGACTCTTTCCCTTGAAAGTCTTGGAAAGCCCTTCATTGTTTTAAAATGTAGGTATTATGATTATTTGGTTGTGGTGAGGCCAACAGATCAGCGATTGCTATTGAGAAGATAATTTGTTACTCACATTTCTTAAGAGGAGGGGCGTGCCACACCACTCCCACGTCCGGAAGCAGCAAGATGAGTCCGAAGCCCGTGGGAGCAATGGCAGAGTGTAGGCAGCAGCCTTTATGGTGGTTTCCTCAGGAAAAGCAAGAGGAGGCAGGGTAAGCAGGCTTCGAGTTGGCTTGCTTGAATCAGTTCAGTGGGCTCTGGGGTGCAGAGGCTGTCTAGTTGTCTGGTACCTGAGCCTTGGATGATCGGGGCAGAGGAAGGTGTCCTCCTGGGTGGTAAGAGCCACATACAGGAGGTGGCGGGCGTGTGCACTCTGGGTGGCTGGTCCGCGTCAGTCAGCAGGACCCTTAGATGCCGGAGCATCGAGACGCCAGAACACACGGTTCACGCAGCTGGCGTTTGCGGACACGAGCACCTCTGACCCGTTCTCCTGGGAGGTGCTCTGGAGCAAGAGGATCTGTTGCCCATTTGGGAGCTGCTGCATGTAGAGTAGTAGCGTTGATCTACTAATTAGGGGAATCCTGCTTTAAAGAAACCTGTTGGTCCTCATTGGAACAATTTTGTAAGCTTGTTGAGCCATAAAATTCTTTTGAAAAATGTAACATACAGTTTTAAAGGGATCTTGAATATGGTATCATAGACTTAGAATCCGGACTTTGCTTTGACCACAATCTGGCCTCATTTTCCCTCATGGGGTTTCCAGTAAGAACCATCCAGGCTGGTTTAATTAGGGTCAACAAAACAAGCTTCCCTCTTTCCTGCCTCTAAGCTCTGCTCAAAACTGGCTTCTACCTTATTCAGGACCGTACCGCAGGCTCGGCCCCTAATCCTAGTCCTTCTAGCACCAGCTTCTCTGTGAAGTCCTTGCCAGCTTCCCAAACCCACAAATAAATGCTGCTCAGCATGTGCTGGGCACTCTTCTAAGACCTTCAAAATAGTAACTCACTTAATCACCATAATAGTCCAATGAGGCACGCACTATTTATATCCCTATTTTTATGGATGAGGAACTTGAGATACAGAGATGTTGAGAGACTTGTCCAAGGTCACAAAGCTAAAGGTGTTCAATGTCATTGGCATTCCATTAATGCTATTTGAATATTCTGTGCCATGAATTAATTAATGTTATTTGACGTTTCTGTGGGGGTTAGGTAGGTACCCTCTCATAGAATTGTGTATGTTAACGTGTACTTTAAATCAGAGGGAAGGAGTCTCCTCTTTTAACATTCTGGAACTTTATTAAGACTATTCATTCAGAATTTGTTCAGAATAATTCAAATGGAATTTTACTTTAAAGTTTACTTTGGCTTAGCAAGGTGATTTTCTTTTTTTTTTTTTTTTTTTTTTAACGTTTATTTATTTTTGAGACAGAGAGAGACAGAGCATGAACGGGGGGAGGGGCAGAGAGAGAGAGGGAGACACAGAATCAGAAACAGGCTCCAGGCTCCGAGCCATCAGCCCAGAGCCTGACGCGGGGCTCGAACTCACGGACCGCGAGATCGTGACCTGGCTGAAGTCGGACGCTTAACCAACTGCGCCACCCAGGCGCCCCAGCAAGGTGATTTTCTGAGTCCTTCCTCTGAGAGAGTAGAAGTCCATCAGTAAACAAGAATGCAGGGAAAAATTTAAAACCCCTTAAAAACACACTTTGTATATCAGCTTTTGTATGCAATATCTTTCTACTAACTCATTCTTATATATTAATTATGGTGAACATTTTCAGAACTGACTCAGTAAGGGTTCAACAAAGAAAGCAGAACCAGGAGGAGATAGATAGTTAGAGATTTATTGCAAGGAATCGGATTATGCTCTTGTGGCGCTGGCTGGTCACATTTGAAATTCACAGGGCAAGCTGGGAATTCTGGAACATTCTGAAGCTACTGTCCCGGGCCAGAATGTCTTCTTTAGGGAAATCTCAGTTCTGTTCTTAAGGTCTTTCAACCAACTGAATCAGGCTCATCTCGATTACCTGGGAGAACCTCCTTGAACTAAAGTCAACTGATTATGGATTTGATTCGCGTCTACAAAACACCTTCATAGCAACACCTGGACGGCTGTTTGAGTAACTGGAACTATACCTTTGCCAGGTTCACACATCAAAGGACTGTCCGTCACAAGAAACTTTAGTGACCATTGTGTTACTGGTCTTTTGTTTCTATTTGTACTTGAGAAGAAAAAGCAGTTTATTTAGAAATATCCTATAGAATGAATGAGATGTTTTAATCATATAAATGGGCTTCCCATCAATTGGTCTGAAGCATGTGATACTATGTGTTGGTGCTTCCTTACTTCTCTGCCATCGTCCGATCCCCATATGCTCAGGCCTCTCTCTCTTCATGGTTCTGACATAAGTATCTGTACTTTTTATTAACTCTGAGCCTCAGTGACCTTATATGGAAAAGGGAATAATTATAGCACCGGCCTCCCCGCGCTAACTGGAGTAATGACTGAATTAGAGGAGTCACCTAGCATGCGTGATGTCTGGCACATGGTGAGCCATATGCTCTTGTAGTTGTTATTTTTTTTTAATATTTGTTTATTTTCAGGAGAGCGCAAGCGGGGCAGGGGGAGAGAGGAGGGAGGGCAGAGGATTTAAAGCGGGCTCTGTGCCGACAACATTGAGCCCGATGTGGGGCTTGAACTCGCGAAATGCGCGATCATGACCTGAGGGGACATGGGACGCTCAACCAACTGACCCACCCAGGTGCCCCTGTTGTAGTTGTCATCATTTCCTCTGGTTAATTTCTTCTGCTCTTAAGTGACAGAGGTTTTCTGCAGGAGACATCCAGAGGCTCCGATGTTACATTCATAAAAATAAAAAGATTGGCATTTATCAATTCCTGTTTATTGCAAAACGTACACATTTTCAAAGATTTGTTTTCTGTCATTATCTTTCCGAGGCTCTAGACACCCCTGGCAGTGTGGTCTGTCCAACTGGTTTTTGAGAATTCCCTGCAACTTTGCTGCACAGCAGGGTGGGTGGCCTGTCAGAGGGAAGAGGCTTGACCCAGACATGACCGGTTACACTGCTCATAAGCACTGAGTGTGTTCAAAGACCTGTCTAGGCATTAAGCCAGTTTTTTTTTTAATATTTTTTTGATGTTTATTTATTTTTCAGAGAGAGACAGACAGACAGACAGACAGAGCATGAGTGGAGGAGGGGCAGAAAGGGAGACACAGAATCCAAAGCAGGCTCCAGGCTCTGAGCGAGCTGTCAGCATAGAGCCCGACGTGGGGCTAGAGCTCATGAACCCTGAAGTAATGATGTGAGCTGAAGTCAGACACTCAATTGACTAAGCCACCCAGGAACCCCAAGACAGTTTTTCTAAGTAGCTTCCTTTTGATGTAAGTTTTATTATAACCTTATTCTGGAGGAAGATACTAGATGCAGAGAAACAGTGCCTTTTCTGGCTTTGGCTCCAGAATTAATGATGAGATATTCCAGATGCTGAGGCCCTCACCTGCCTGGATCTGGATAGAACTGGCTGTTGCTGGACACTAAACTCACCCTTCTTTCTCAGGAGGCACCAAAAACCATACCTAGCTGTGCAGGTCAGGAAAAACTCTCATTTTCTTCCCATATTGTCTTCCCCAGGCACGCTTGGCAATGGCAGGAAAACAAACTTCATTTGCCAGCATGACATTTTCCTCATTTTCTTTTAAAAGAGTACAGGGGCACTTGGGTGGCTCAGTCGGTTAAGCATCTGACTTCAGCTCAGGTCACGATCTCGCGATTCATGAGTTCGAGCCCCGCTTCTGGTGAGCCCCGCTTCTCTCTCTCTTCCTCTCTCTCTCTCTCTCTCTCTCTCTCTCTCTCTGTCTGCCCCTTGCTCACTTGTGCCCCCCTCTAAATAAGTAAGTAAAATAGAAGAGAACAGCAACGTTTCTTCTGAGGAACAAAGTGGCGGTTGCTGTCGTGTAAACAGGAGGCAAGGGCCTGCTGCGTGAGCAGAGTGACCTCTTTGCAGAAATGCTCTGAGCTGGTAGGAGGCACACAGGGGTGGGTGGGTGTGTGACGAATGATAAGGAAGGTCACTTCCATAAACTGTCCATGGCCATCTGGGAGAGACTGTCTATGCAAAGAGAGCAAGATCATGTCTTACGTGACGAAGTCTTGGAGAAGATCTCCCACCTCAGAGCTGCTGACTATGTGCACGGAGCCTGAACAGTCGGTCCCCTTCCATCACAGGTGCCCTTCCGGACTCACATTTCTGTGTCACCTAGGAGACTGTGAAGCCCTCAGGTGTGACCGCTAGGTCTGCTCCTTTGGCATCTCCGCACTCCCTAGAGGAGGCTCCAAGACCCGGCAGGCCCTTGGCAAATGCTGGTTGCGTAAGTCAATTCGCGGATCTAGGTTTGGATGGTATGGCTTGAGAAGGTAACTTCTTAGTTCTTAATGTACTTAATGGAAGTAATGTTACCAATGTAACAGTAATGTACCAATGTACCAAATTGGTACAGTAATGTACCAATAATGGAAGGGTGTTTCTGACTCATATGAGAAGTTTCAGATGTGGACCAAGATCCTAGAAGTGACACCCATTTTAGAAGAGAAGGCCATTTCTCTTTAGGATTTTTGGTACCATTACAACTGAATAATTTAAGTATTGAGATCATGAAAATATATAATCCCTCTTCTCATTTAAAGACTGTTACTTAGCGGGGGGCACCTGGGTGGCTTACCTGGTTAAGCGTCTGACTCTCGATTTTGACTCGGGTCATGATCTCCAGGTTCCTGAGATGGAGTCCTGAGTTGGGCTCTGCAATGACAGCGTGGAGCCTGCTTGGGATTATCTTTCTCCCTTTCTCTCTCTGCCCCTCCCCACTCACACACTCTCTCTCTCTCTCTCTCTCAAAATAAAGAGACTTAAAAAAAAAAAAGTGGTCCTTCTTTTCCAGTTAAAAAGAAAAAAGACTGGTACTTAGGTTAATGATAACCTCAGTCGAGTAGCTAGGACTAAGATTGTGGATTCAGTATTGAGTAAATGTTGTTAAGAAGAGAGCTGACGGTAGGTTCCCTGGGGGATAATCATGAGATTGAATCACGATAAAGTCACTGTTTACTTCTAATCTGGACGATGTGTTAAATCATCTCAATAAGTTGTCAACACTTATTGTACGAATAGGGCTGAATTCACAGATTTAGACCATGTCCTGAATTCTAATTCAGAGCCGTGTACATATTTATGGCCAGAGGTAGGTAGACGGAGGAGATGTTGAACCGTCTTTAGAGCCTTTCTCTTGTCTGTGGATAATGTCTGAAAGTCAAAGTGAAACCCTCCTGCCTGTGGCCACTTAGTTCCTAAATTGTAAGAGAAGCTGCTGATTTTCACTGCTGCTTCTTTTTTTAACTGACAGGTGAAATACTCAACATGTATTAACTTATTTAATTCTGGAAACAGATGGCGGGGAAGTCACCACCATTCTCTAATTTTAAGATCAGGAAGCAAAAGTGCAGGGGCATGATCACATTGCTATCACGCGGCAGCCAGCGTTTCCCAGCCGTTTGGACTCCGTGTCCACACTCAGCCGCTGAGTTCTGCCGTGTAGGGTCCCTGGTTAGAGCTCTCGTCTGGCCTATTAAAATATGTGCTTTCAGGGAAATTGTGAAAATCAGTGTTAGGGGACATTCCATCATTGATAGGGTATCATCCGTAAACACAAAATTGGGGCAAGCTGGGCTTACTTGTTTTTTGAAATCTACCTACAGGAGTGGTCAAAATGCAAGGTAGCTTCGGAAACAAAACCTCTAAACCGAGAGAGACAGGACAGACAAACCTTGATGACGTGGAGAGTTGGGGACCCAGACTGTCCCTGGTCCCTGGCTGCAGCCTGATTTCCTCCCTCCCCTGACTTACAGTGGAAAATTGCCTCTAGTTGGGATGTACGCATTTTTGACTCTTTTGATATTTGTTCACGCTCAGTCAGGCGTTATTGACATTTTCCTGGAAATTGCACAATATTTCATTTGTTCTAACCCTGGGATGTGTTTCCTATGGGTGTGTGTTTTTGAAAATTTCTGTATCTCCTCCCCCTCTCCAATTTTGGATGAATAAATGTGAAGAGAAAGAGATAAGAGAATATAAATTCTAGAAAAACGAAAGGATGTATTAATCATGCCTAAATGAAGTAATGGAGTATCTTAAAGACTCTGTCTTTGTGTCCGTTATACGGGTCTATGTCATATTCATGCAGTGCAGCTCGCTGCATGGGAATTGTTTATTTTTCTGGAATGCGTGTAAGAACAATAAACAGAGGATGCTAAAGCATAATGATTTCTATAAATGTGAGCACAGCTTCTAAAATAAGGGTCGGTGATGATATGCTGGGTGACAGTTCCAGCAAATCTAGACAGCAGGCAGCAGGAATTCTCTATCAGTTTAGAAACACAGTCCTAACTGTTCATTGCGTCAAGGAGAGTCACCCAGAAGCACACCAGTGAAAGATCTAAGGAGGCAGAGTCCACTTGAGGAAGGAGGAAGGGTCATCTTGAGAGGTTTTGCGTTCCACATGGGCTGGATTGGGACAGCCATCTTGCCAGCTGGTATTAAACGATTCACTCCATCAGTGACAGAGGGCATGGACATCGTGTCATACCCAGAGAGTGCAGGTGGCTCTTTCTCAGGATGCAGCAATGCGGGAGCAGTGTGGGGGTTTAATAATATCATGAGCAGAGAGTTTCAGTAAGAGCGAATGTACCTCCCACAGAGTCTTGTCAAGGCTGCCGACATGATTAGACACTTAATGAGAGTTCACTAGTCATTGATATATGCTGCACAAATGAAGGACCTTGGGTGGCCGACGGAAGTGTGAAAAAATATTCGATCTCAATAGAATCCCAAAAACAGCAAATAAAAGTGGGAAGCAATTTTCCGTCTGGCAGAGACTGAAAAGGAAAGATAACGGTCGGTGTCTATGAGGGCATCAGGAAATATCGACTCGCACCTGCATGGTGGGAGGTTTGTAATATGTGCACTGGAGGATGAGTTAAAACACACACACACACACACACACACACACGCATGCGCGGCAGAACAGACTGAAATGTTACGGAAAAAAGCTAAATGAATTCCTGGTTCTATCCCAGATGTGGTAATGTTAGCACTGATATACTATTTTTGTATATTTTATTATCTATATTTTCTGCACGATAAATGTATTAGTTTATAATGGAAAAAAACGTTATTCTAAAATGTTGTAGAGATCATTCAGTCATGGTGCTGCAAATCCTATTGTAAATTTGCAGTATGAATCCTTTACAGAAAAGCTTCCATTTGTAATTCATTTTAATATGGAGGTGGTGTTTTGGGGCATCTTTATTGTAGGATAATATTTTCCCCAAATCATAGACGACTGGTCATAGATGGTCATGTAGATGCCCAAATACATATTTTTCACTAAAGGGTAAGCACGTCAGATTTTTCAGTACATTTTGGGGAAATACTTTTTACTATTCCAAGTATAACCCATATCCTGATAATGTTCCAATCCAGTCTTTAAGTGTTTATTGAATTTTTCTTGTATACTGAGCACAGAGTCCACATGTTAAAATATTACACAACCACATGACAGTGGTGATTATAACAACTTTGTGGGAGCATTGAAAACAATGATTATCCTTGGGGCACCTGGGTGGCTCAGTCGGTGGATCATCTGACTTCGGGTCAGGTCACGATCTCGTGGTTTGTGAGTTCGAGCCCCGCATCGGGCCCTGTGCTGACAGCTCGGAGCCTGGAGCCTGCTTCGGATTCTGTGTCTTCCTCTCTCTCTCTGCCCCTCTCCCACTCGTGCTCTCTTTCTGTCTCTCAAAAAATAAACATTAATTTTTTTTTTAAAAACCCAATGACTGGGGCGCCTGGGTGGCGCAGTCGGTTGGGCGTCCGACTTCAGCCAGGTCACGATCTCGCGGTCCGTGAGTTCGAGCCCCGCGTCAGGCTCTGGGCTGATGGCTCGGAGCCTGGAGCCTGTTTCCGATTCTGTGTCTCCCTCTCTCTCTGCCCCTCCCCCGTTCATGCTCTGTCTCTCTCTGTCCCAAAAATAAATAAACGTTGAAAAAAAAAATTAAAAAAAAAAAAAAAAGAAACATGATGAGATTCTCTTTATTTTGTTTATACCTGTAAGTATAGTTTCCATGCAATGCAGGCCACAGCACAGGGACCATGGTTTTCTCTGTAGGGCCAATGAAAACAAAAAACATGCATAAGAATAATACCAGTGGTTGACGTTGAGGGTCGATGCTAATATCAGCTAAGATATACTGAATGATTATTTATTACTTTTAAGACCTATATTAAATTCATGGTAGGTGCTATTATTACTCCAACATTAAAATTTTTTTTAATGTTTATTTTTGAGAGAGGCAGAGCACAAGTGGGGGAGGGTCAGAGAGAGAGGGAGACACAGAATCTGAAGCAGGCTCCAGGCTCTGAGCTGTCAGCACAGAGCCTGATGCAGAGCTCGAACCCACGGACCATGAGATCATGACCTGAGCTGAGGTTGGAGCCTTAACCGACTGAGCCCTCAGGCGCCCCTATTCCAACATTTTAACCTGCGGCCTGTGGCAGTAACTTGTCCAATGTCACACAGTTGATCACTGGGGATGCAACTTAAATCAAATTAAAATCTTCTGATTCTAAAGCCTATCCTGTTGGGGCACCTGGGTGGCTCAGTCAGTTAAGTGACTGACTCTTGATTTCAGCTCAGGTCGTGATCTCATGGTTGTGAGATTGAGCCCTGCATCAGGCTGGGGGTGGAGGCCACTTGGGATTCTCTGTCTCCCTCTCCCTTGCCCCTCACCTGCTTGCATGTGTGTGGCCATACTCTCTCTCTCTCTCTCCCCCCCCCCCGCTAAATAAATAAATAAATAAATCCCATTAATCACGATTATTCTCGAAGATTATTTTCATTTTTAAATGATTATGTTATTTTTATAATTGAACCACGTAAGTAACCCTACAACTCTTTGCAAGGAGATCTTATAGTAAAATGGTTTTGGGTACCTACTGAACTGGGGTTCTCAGGCTACCTAGGTAAGATAGCACATGACTTTTAAATGCTCATTAGTCACCCGTTCATCATTTTATCAAATTAATAAGCGAGCTCTTCCCAGAAAAAATGGTAGACAGTGCTCATGAACTTGGAGGGAGGGAAGTGAAAAGTAGATGTCAACCCAACCAGATGGCTTCCCTGGTGACCGTGTGTCCGTTGCTTGACCAATGGTCAGGAGGCTGGCAAGTTATGACTCTTTGCTTCTGTCTACACTTAACAAACCAGCCCCCTGAAGAAATATTTGATTTTTAAAAGGCCTTCCAGTACTATCTTATACTCTTTATGTTAAATGGCTGAGTCTTCCTTTCAAAAAAAGAAATCAGAAAGAGCTTCATTGTGGAGCTCCATGGTGAAAAGAAAGCCCCCCAGCCACTGTTCCCAGGGGAGAAGCTGTTTCCTGTCTAATGGTATGAACTGCCTGTTCCAGCTTTCTGATGTTGCTGTAGGGCCCTTGGGCAGACTCAGATGCTTAAGAAACTCTTCCCCCTGTTCTGTCATGGGAACCGAATTTGGCTGTTTTGCTGGGTCAAAGTGTAGGACCCTGCAGCCACTGGCTTTCCCTCTGTCTAGATTGTTTTCATCTTTGCTCTCAAAGTCCTATCCGTTCTTCATCCTGTGCTCAAATATAAGACTTCTTGCCGTCTAGTAACACATTCTCTCCTTCCTTCTCTCTCTCCCTCCCTGTGGCTCCACATGATCTGTTTCTGCCTCTTACTTTCCTGGAAGCACATAGACTTTGGAGGCAGGTTCAGATTACGGGTTCTGAGCCTCACTGAATGGAGACGCTGGGCAGATTTCTTTATTTTATGAGCCTTGAGTTCCTTATCTTTGAAACAGGAAAAATAATGCCAATCTCACCATATGTGTGTAAAAATTAAAGGCGATATGTATATAAATCATTTGATATGGCATCCAGCAAATAGTAGGGACTCAATAATGTATCATATCTCTCCCTTTTAACTTCCTTTTTACTATTTTAATTTAGCTACTGTTTATTTGTTTTTTAAAGTTTATTTATTTCGAGAGAGAGAGCAAGGGAGGGGCAGTGAGAGGGAGAGAGAGAATCCCAAGCAGGCTGCCAGCATACGGAGCCTAACCCGGGGCTCAATCCCCCGAATTGTGAGATCATGACCTGAGCTGAAATCAAGAGTCAGACACTTAACTGACTGAGCCACCCAGGCGCCTCTAGCTACTGTTTATTTAATAACATGTTGATTCACAGAGGTGTTGGGACTGCATTTTTTTTAACCTTGTATCTTCCTGAACCAAAGATAGTGCCCTGGGTGTACCAGGCATCTGTAAGGCGTTGTTGAGTTCAATTAAGTTGGTCAAAAGAGAAACAGAGAAGAAATAAAAGGCCTATCATCAACATTCTCTGTGTCCATTTCTCATTCTGCCATTAAGAATGTTGGTTCAGCAGGTGTCAAGGCCTAAATACCAAGAGATGTTTTACACCAGGACTATGGTGTACTGAGCCCTTAACAATTCTTAATGCTACCCTGTTACCAGAAAGAATTTCAGACCCATTGGGATCCTACCCCAAAAGCCTTAAAATACCGTTTAGTTTTCTTTTTGTACGTAGGACATCAGTGTGACAATTGGCAAAACTATTATAAGATCCCTAGGATAGATAATAGTACCATATCAATGCTACTCCCCTACTTTTGATAATTGTAGTGTGGTTAGTAAGACCGAAGTATTTAGCAGTAGGGGGTCATTATGTCTGCCTCTTACTTTCCAACTGTTCAGAAAAAATGTACTATGCATATTAGGACTGAGAGAATGATGGGGCAAATGTGACAAAATGTCACTATTTGGGAATCTACTTGAAGGCTATACAGGTATTTTTTGTACTATTATTGCAACTTTTCTGTAAGTCTGAAATTATTTCAAAAGAAAGATTTTTTTAAAGCTGTTTAAGATCACATGTTTCATCTTACTTGACTTACAGCCAGATGAGGGAGTTACCAGACCAAAATATCGTTCTCTTTCTCCTAAATGAAATCGTATGCTTGTATGAATTTCACTGCCTGGTAAATGACGCTAATTATGTCATCGGGTAAGCCTGATTCAGAACTACTGACACAGTCAGATCTGCAAGGTAAGAGGCATTTCTGATGCTTATCTGCAAGTGGAGCCCCTCCCTCCCCCATTCTGCATTAATGGATGCCATCTGGGAGTTTGCTATTCTACATAAATCAGGGATAAGCACCGAGGCTTTGCCTGACCAGCCATGTCTGACGTGAGTGCATTCACAGAGTCAGGAGACACAGTCACCTTGGGAAGGACCAGCGATGACAAAGAAGGCCTTGATGACATGCTTGCTTAATGGACCAGCACGGGGCTGGGTCATTTTCCAGAGCAGTGGTCAGGATTTTTGACTCTGTAACAAAGTTTTCTTGGATAGAGGAAGGAAGGTAAGGAAGATGGACCACACTTTCATGGAGAATAGAAGAAAAACATTGGAACAGCTCTTTGTAAATGTGTTCTCAATTTTATGTTTAATTGTAAATAAAGGTAGCTTTTCCATGGATTTCCTTGTGATAGATACTGCTGGTCTGTCAGATTGTCCTCCCACGGCAAACCAAGGACTCTGGGAATGACACTAAGAGCTCACAGCCTAGACCCAAGTTGTAGTCAAGCTAAAAGTCAAGCATTTCTGCCAGACCCCTTGGAGCAGCCTTTTCTAATGAGTGGCTCCAGAAAATAGGAGAGAAGAGAATTGGGCCAAACTGGGCGTGATAGAAACACCCTAGATTGTCAACTTGTAGAGAGAGAATCTTGACTTGAGCCGCTGGCTGTCACCCTCCAGCTCAGCCCTCATTGTGTTACTCTCCGATGCCCCCCTGCCTCTCCACACACACCTTCCAGGTGAGGGGCTCAAGTCTGGGGACTGAAAACAGAAACCACTAATTTTACAAATCTGGGAGTGACATTGGGAACAAAAGGAAGCAATTTTGTGGAACCATCACAGAAGCGTGAACGAGAAGGGTGTGTGTGTGTGTGTGTGTGTGGTATGGTGTGTGTGTGTGTATGGGGTGTGTGGGGGTGTGTGTAGGTATGTGTGTGTGTGTGTGTGTGTGTGTGTGTGTGCGCTCACCACATCATTGGGTAGCCCAGCATATCCCAGGGTATGTGCCCTGAACGCGTGACTGGCCAGCGGAGGAGCAAGCACCTGGGGCGCTGGCCTTCTGGGATCTCGGCTGGCCTCGCTGGAGAGGGAACCGATGACAGCAGGAGTTTTTATGCAGGTTCTGAGCCTTAGAAAACAGCCAGAGATGCGGACGGCTCAGGGATATGTCCTGGATTACCTGTGAGACAGATGCCTTCTGGAGATTTCCAGGTGTTTTTTTTTAATGCTTATTTATTTTTGAGAGAGAGAGAGAGAGAGAGTGAGTGAGGGAAGGGGCAAGAGGGAGGGAGACAGAATCTGAAGCAGGCTCCAGGCTCCGAGCCCGACACGGGGCTCGAACCCATGAACCATGCATGACCTGAGCCGAAGTCGGATGCTCAACCAACTGAGCCACCCAGGCGCCCCTTGAGGACTAACAGTAAATGATGTATACTATTATATAATATAAAATTTATAATTATAATTGTATGATATTTGTGCTTTACATACGGTCTATAGTTATAATAAAATGTAACAGATGAGTCATAAAACAAAATCATAACTCATTATAATAGTCTTGCATTTGCATTGCACATTCTAATCTTTCAAAGCCCTTTACAACCATTATCCTGATTTGTTCCTACAACAATCACCAATGAGAAGAGTCAGGATCCTTGGGCTATTCCTTATTTTTTTTTTTTTTAAATTAACGTTTATTTATTTTTGAGAGAGAGAGAGAGAGAGAGAGAGAGAGAAAGGCAGAGAGAGAGGGAGACACAGAATCAGACACAGGCTCCAGGCTCCAAGCTGTCAGTACAGAGCCCACTGCGGGGCTCAAACCCACAGCCCGGGAGATCATGACCTGAGCCGAAGTTGGATGCTTAACTGACTGAGCCACCCAGGTGCCCCGGGCTGCTCCTTAAAATAGAGACGTCATGGGGATAAGATGTAGCTTTATGCAAGGTACCGGCAGAGGGACAGTCTGATGGGAACAGATCCAGGTAAACCCCATGTGCTGCCCTTAAAGGTTGTGTGGTTCTAAACATCCCTCTGGCTTTTAGTAGCGACTGCCCATTTTTTAGGAAGTTATAGGAAAGTTATAGCCATTCTAGTTAGCTGCCTTTTCCTCACTGTGTTCTATAGCTTAAAAATATTTCCCAGCCCCCAGGATCTGTAGTCTCCTATAGTCTCAACCTGGCACCTAACACCTTGTGAAATCCAGTTGCTTAAGATTCTGCCCACAAGAGTTGATACTCCGGTTTTGCCAGATGGAAACCAGCTTGCCCAGGTAACCTCCATTTTCATTAGAAAGTCCAGGGCTAATTTAGGATAGCAGCTCTGCCCATTTAGAGTCTTTTCGTCCTTGTATTTTTAATAAGACTTAGAAGTGTCCGCAGATCCATCGTTTCTCCTGTGAGTTGCCTGGCTGAGGCAGATAGTCTTATCATAGTGCTTGCATGTTGTTGAAAATGCTCCCACGGCATGGAAATGAAATTGGACTATAATTTATAGATTTGGAGATGAATATTTTTGGATTCAATTTGTTCATTTCCCACGAATATTCTCAAGAGAAAAATCAACAGAGACTTTGAACAATGGATGTACAATCGGAATTGCTAGGAAATAATCATCTTTTAATATTCTCTTTATTAAATTTTAAAAGCATTTGGCTGAATATAGTTTTTTGCTTCCATGATCAGTGAAGTCGTGACACTGAGTTGGTGCTATTTTATGTACATAAATCAACACAATCAATGATCTATTACTTGATGCTTCTCTGTATAACCAGTAAAAATTTAGTAATTCTACTTTTAAGAGGAAAGGTTAGTATTTTCGTGTAGAAAGAATACAATTAAGTTTCAGCAGGAGAGGCATAAGCACAGATGTGTGCGTACCTAGAGGCACACACGCACGTGTTTACTGCCTCCGCCCCTCCCCCTCTTCCGGATCCTCCAGTGAGACTGGCCAATTCGACCTCTAACTGTCCTGTTTACCTGTCCCTCTTCTCAGGGGCATCTGTCTGGGGCAACATACCCTTCCTAACCTACTTCTATTCTTGCGGAGTCCCCAGCTCAGTCATTTACACAGCAGCCAAAATAGTTGTTTTCCTTTTAAATGCAAATCAGATCATGATTCCCTCCATTCTTTGGTTTCCCGCTGCCCTTGGGATAACATCTGACCTTCTTCAGACCCCCGATTTTCTTTCCTTCCCATTCACTGTGCACCATCCGTGACCTGAAATAGCGACGCACAGCTCTTGGTCTGGACGGTCCTGAAGTCTCCACTTGAATGTCACTTCCTCTGAGAGGTCTTGTCTGGTCACTCTGCTCTTTTCTTTCGAGCTTTTATCACAATGTGTGATTGTGGGTTCCTGAATCTGGTTACTCGTTGAACACAGCTGCGCAGGGGCCGGGATGCCTCTGTTTTGTCCCTCTTCATCCATAGCAACGAACGAATGAGTATCCACATGTTTCAGATAAGAGAGGGACTGGGGCAATGTGGCGGAATCAAAAGAACACAACACATCCCCAAACTGGCCCCCATCGTTCTACGGGATTTTCTCAACAGGTTAGTTGTAATTTTCGCCCTGTGTTTCAGTTGATCTAGCTTTCCTTCCCTCGACCACCCCTCTGCCCCTCAATTCTATTCTTAGAATGAAGATTCTGCCAATACTAATCTCTGCCTTCACTGCCTACAATAAAGCTTTTCTTTCATTATTTTTTTCTTTTTTGTGTGTTTTTATTGAAATTCAAGTTAGTTAACAGTGCAATATTAGTTTCAGGTATACAAAATATAGTGATTCAGCGCTCGCATACATCAACCAGTGCGCTCCTTAATCCCCATCACCTTATTTAACCCCCTCCCCCCATGACCATCAGTTTGTTCTCTGTAGTTGAGAGTTGGCTTCGAGGTATGCCTGTATTTTTTTTTTACCCTTTGCTCTTTGTTTCTTAAATTACACATATGAGTGAAATCATTTGGTATTTGTCTTTCTGTGACTGACTTGTTTCACTTAATACAATAGGCTCTAGTTCCATCCATGTTGCTGCAAATGGCCAGATTCCATTACTTAAGTAATACTCCATTGCACATATACATTAAATCTTCTCTTTTTCTCTCATATGTAGGGTCAATAGAGCTTTTATTTTTTCTTTCTGTATCTTTACCAAGAGGTAAATGTGGTAATGAGTGGCAGGAGAAGCAGAGAAATAATGTGTTGTTTTAGAAAAAATAATCTATTGTTTTTAAAAAATCCACATAAAAGTTGGCTTCATTGGCTAATTATTTGCATCTTTTACCTCGCTAATTTACAAGGATTGCTATATTTTTATTTATTTTTATTTTTAAATGGTTTAACATTTATTTATTATTTTGAGAGACAGAGACAGAGGGTAAGCTGGGGAGGGGCAGAGAGAGAGGGAGACACAGAATCTGAAACGGGCTCCAGGCTCTGAGCTGTCAGCATGGAGCCCCAACACAGGGCTCGAATCCATCAACTGTGAGATCATGACCTGAGCCACAGTTGGACACTTAACCGACTGAGCCACCCATGCGCCCCAGGATGGTTGTATTTTTAAAATCTCAATTTAAATATGTACATGAGCATATGTCTGACCTCTTCAGCTAAAGAGTAAAGACACGGTTTATTTCTCCTTGGCACTGAGCTCTGAGTTAAATTGAACACTCATATTGAACACATATATATATCAAAGAAGATGCATGTGTTTTTTTACATATATATATATATATATATATATTTCTCCCCTCTCTTAATTTCTCTTATTGCTTTTGAACGGTGAGGATCCAAGTTCATTGTGCATGAAATATGTATTTTTTAACAAGTTTATTTTTTTAACAAGTTGAAATTTTTTACCATGCTGTAACCATCTGTCACTCAGTATGCCTAAAAATCAGATGTATCAAAACATGTTTTTTGTTTTTTGTTTTTTGTTTTTTTTTAGGAGAAAATGTAATAATTTAAGACCTTTAGACCCCCAAAAGGACTTGGGGTCATTTTGCTTCGAAGCAACACTGACCCCCTGTGGCCAGGAGAATCTTAGAAAAAAAATCTTTTTTTCTTTTTACTAAGTTTTCCTTCTAGTAATTTCTCTCTCATGGCAACATTTGTTTTCAGTCCACGTGATTTAATTTAACTTAACAGTGTTGAAATCGTCAGTCTGTATTCTGGCTCAGCAAGGCAACATTTAAGAAAGGACCCTCATGTGCGTCGTCACTCCCGGGGGACCCTTCCTAGGTGATTTGACAGAGAGCCTCAAGGAGCAGGAAGGACGAGTTGGAGTGTGTGGTCACTCTGAGTTTGTGATTCTTTCCAACATTTACTTCACTTTTCTCCGGTTCCTTCCATGTCTATAAGCGAGTCAGTTTCATTCACCTCAGGAAGGCCCTGCAGTCAGCTCTTCCTCTCTCTCCTTACAGCTCAGTGCTCTCACTCTCCACCAACTTACTTTTCAAAATACCGGTGTCTGATTCTCCTCATTTCTGATTCCTTCAGCTTCCCTAAAGATCACAGCAGCCCTGATTTTGCTCCTTTTTAAAAACTTTCTTTAAAGTTTATTTAAAAGCGAGCGAATGCACGAGCAGGATGGGGCAGAGAGAGAAGGAGAGAGAGAACCCCAAGCAGGCTCCACGCTGTCAGCTCAGAGCCCCACTGGGGGCTCCGTGTCACGAATTGTGAGATCCTGACCTGAGCCGAAATCAAGAGTCAGAGGCTTAATCCGCTGAGCCACCCAGGAGCCCCCCCCCCCACTTTTAAATTAAGGTCTGATAAATGTACAACATTATATTAGTTTCCAGCATACCACATCCTCGATATTTGTATGTACTGTGAAATGATGACCACAATAAGTCTAGTTAACATCCACCATCTGCCGTCCTTACAGAACATTTTTCCCCTTGCGATAAGAATTTTTATTTTATTTTATTTATTTTATTTTTTTTATTTTTAAAAATTTTTTTTTCAACGTTTATTTATTTTTGGGACAGAGAGAGACAGAGCACGAACGGGGGAGGGGCAGAGAGAGAGGGAGACACAGAATCGGAAACAGGCTCCAGGCTCTGAGCCCATCAGCCCAGAGCCTGACGCGGGGCTCGAACTCCCGGACCGCGAGATCGTGACCTGGCTGAAGTCGGACACTTAACAGACTGCGCCACCCAGGCGCCCCGCGATAAGAATTTTTAAAATTTTTTCTATCTTTATTTATTTTTGAGAGAGAGAGAGAGAGAGAGAGAGAGAGACAGAGTGCGAGCAGGGGAGGAACAGAGAAAGGGAGACACAGAATCTGAAGCTGTCAACACAGAGCCCTACGTGGGGCTCGAACCCATGAACCGTGAGATTGTGACCTGAGCCAAAGTCCGACGCTTAACCGACTGAGCCACCTGGGCACCCCTGCGATAAGAATTTTTAAAATTTATTTGTTTATTTTTTAAAATAAACTTATTGCCAAATTGGCTAACATACAGCGGGTAAAGTGTGCTCTTGGTTGTTGGGGTAGGTTCCCGTGGTTCAAACATACAGTACAGTATTATTAAGTGTAGTTAATGGCTTATTTCTTTCATACCTGCAAATCAGGGGATTTGACCCCCTTCGTGCCTCCCCCTCGCCCCCCACCCACTGGTCTGTTGTCTGTTACCCTCTTTTGCTCTCCTTTCGACGCATGGTCCAGTCCTCAGAGACCCGGCTCTGGCTGTTTGGAGGCCCAGCTGTTCCCTATGGGTCTGCGATAAGGTAAGTCAGACCCTGAGAGGAGTTTAGAAGTGTTTATGACAAGGTGACACGGTAACGTGACGCACGTTTGCATGTGCTAATAAACAAATGCCGGCCAGAGTGCAAGTGCCCAGCCCTTCGCCGCAGCCCTTGTGAGGAGCTCAGCTCTGCTCTTTCCCACCGGACTCTCTTTCTTACACATTCTTTTTTTGGGTGTCATTTCCTTATTCAAAGACTTCAATGTCTTTTTGCTTCATGGTGTATCACATCCGAACCGCCCGTGGGATTTCTACTGAATTTTAACTTCGGTCTAGCCGTCCAGCCCTCTCAGGTCCCTCTTACCCACCGGTTCTCCAGACCCTTGTCACATTCCTTCAACTCCATTCTTCCTTTGCTCATTATGTTCCTGAGCCCACCCCACCTCCCGAAATGCCCTTTCCTTCTCTGTGACCCATCCAAATGGGACCGTTGCTTCAGGGTACACGTCACATTTACTCTCCAGTCAGAGTTGTCTGGACCCCCCAAACATTACTGGTCTCCCTCCTACTCAGTTCCCCTGCCAGTCGCCGCCACAGCGGGTCAGGCATCTGCGGCTCCCGCTTGCCGAGGGCTTTGTCTATGCAGGCATGGCTCTCTGCACCTGCGATTTCCGTGTACGGTGTCCCCAAGTTCTTGCCCTAGCCTTACCAGGTTACGTTACTGTTTCCATCCCCATTTCGTGGATGAGGAAGCTGAGACAACGTGTTAAGTCTCATACGCTCGGTCCCATAGGTTGGAGACTGGATGATAAGCAGTCTGAGTTGTTTTTTGATTTTTCTGTGAGATGCGTGTTAAGACTCTAGATGGAGAACTCTAGTTCGGTGTCCTAGGCTACAGAGCTGGTGGGGAAACTGATTTGAAACTGTGTAGTTGTATCAGCTTCCTTGGGCTGCTGTAAGCAAGTATTACAACCCGGCTGGCTTACAACAGACTTAGTGGGGCACCTGGGTGGGTCAGTCCAACTTTGGCTCAGGTCACGATCTAGTGATTTGTGAGTTCAAGCCCCACATCAGGCTCACTGTTGTCAGTGCAGAGCCTGCTTCAGATCCTCTGTCCCCCTCTCTCTGACCCTTTCCTGCTTGGGCTCTCTCAAAAAACACCACACGCACACACACACACACACACACACACACACAGCAGATTTATCTCACAGTGGTGGAGACGACGAGTCTGAAATCAAGGTGTTCACAGGCATGGCTGTTTCTGGAGAGCAAAGGGGAGTCTATTCTCTT
Organism: Lynx canadensis; assembly: GCF_007474595.2. Lineage (NCBI taxonomy): Eukaryota > Metazoa > Chordata > Mammalia > Carnivora > Felidae > Lynx > Lynx canadensis. The sequence continues at coordinate 7,593,670 of NC_044314.2, read as the reverse complement.
CTCTGTCCTCCAGCTTCTGGTGCGCCTGGTGCTCCCTGGCTTGTAGCTGTGTCACTCCCCTATCTGCCTCCGTGCACACACGACCTTCTCTTTTCTGTGTCTGTCTGCGTCAACTTTCCCTTTCTTTTCTCTCATAAGGACACCAGTCATGGGACGTAGGGCCCACACTAAATCCGGGATGACCTCCTCTCAGGATGTTTAATGAATGACACCTGCAAAGAAACTATTTCCGAATAAGGTTACATTTACAGGTACCCCGGGTTAGGCGGCGAACATATCTTTTTGGAGGACACTGTTGAACCCACTAAGGGGCTTGTCTCCACAGTCCACATTCTTTTCACGCCCTGCTGCCTCATGCCAACTACTTTGTGTCGTGCAACTCAGCATTCGATGACAGACCCACCAGACTCCTAGCTCAGTGTTTCAAAAGGCTGCTGGATCCAGCTGTTGGTACTTACAGACCGTGCTTTCCACCTACCTACAGCCCCTCGGTGCCTCTTACAGGGCAGTGCATACAGGAGACTGCTCACGAGGCAATGGCAGGTGTCGGTATGCTGAGGCCTCCTTGGATGGGAGACCCTGCCTTAGGATTCAAGGGCACAGCTTGTGGAAAATTCGCTGACAGCTGTGTATACAGCTGCCCTTGGGTGGAAGCAAAGGGGATGGTCTTCTCACACACAAAAACCAACCGGAAGCACTGGGTAAGGAACGGATGATCATCGAGCTCCTGCCGTGTGCTCGGTTCTGCCACTCATACTGCTGTATTATTATTTAGCTCATGCTTTGCTAAAATTCAGAGCAATGGGGGCAGGGTGGGGAGAGAATCTAGAATAGCTAAATTGTAGTTGATTTGGGGATAGTGGGTTCGGCTAACAAGGTCGAGGAAGAGCAAAGAAAAGCACTTTTGTGATTCATTTTGAAAACGATTCGTGAAAAATAATCGAACCTCCAGGTATCACAGATTTTATCAATCAAATAAATGCTTTTATGAAGAAGATGACAACCCGGCACTGTGCGAGGAGCTCCGTTTTTGTATTGTCACTCAGGGGAAAGCTTTGAAAGCTGAATAATGGAACGGCTTATAGCTTTTCATCTTCAAGTTTCAGCGATACTTCCTTCAGCGACTTCACTTCTGGGAAGTTAAAAATAGTGGAATTAATTCTGTGCACAACAAAGCCTGACTCAGAATTTCAGAACTCGATTTGCATTTTAAACCTTCAGGAGTGAGGGTTTTTGTTTGTTTGCTTTTGTGTTTTACTTAGCCCTTGAGAATGTCATAGCACAAGACAGGGCTTTGAGCTGAACTAGCATGTGGTGTAATTGGAGGCTGGCTGGTGTGGGGGGGGGGTCCACCTGGAAGGTTCCCTCCGGGGAAACTCAGCCTTTGACCTACTTTTTTTTTTAAAGTGGATTGTTCCCTAAAGACAAAGAGTAAATATATCTCAAGTTTAGTGCTCTGTTGAAAAGAGGCACAGCCTGCTTTCCTAAAATGACTCAATCTCCGATCAGAAAATAGGGTAAGGGAAAGTAAGTCTTCTGTTTGTCTTTTGATACCTGTTTTCATGTGTGATGCTCTGTTTCTAGATATATGTTCTGGATATATTCCTATTTAAAAATCCCTCCTCTCCTTTTGTGCACGGTCTGTGTTTCTCTCCATATTCCGTGAGGGTGGAAATTGGAAGATTGTTTCCCTGTTATCCACGTGGCCAAGAAAGGGCTCTTGTTGGTTTATCCACAGCACCCCCTTGTGGCGTTTCTATGCATTTCATTTCATAATTCTCAATAGTTTAAAATTTTCCAGGGCAAGCAGGCTAAATTCGATTTATATATATTTTTTCAAGTTAATATAATTACTTCTGTCTGTTGCTGCATCTGTTAGTTCAGCTTAAAAGGAATTCTTAGGGCATGGAGAACCATTATTAAATTTATGGATGAAGCCTCTGGCTTGGAATGACTGAGCCCAAGGTTCACATAAGATTTGAAGACGTTTTAGCAGCAACGAAACTAAATCAGTGCCAAAAATCTATGCCTAATCATTGCAAATGATTTGTTTTAAACTCTTGAATATTTTAATTCTAATCCATATTTCTCAAGACTAAAGTATTTTTAATTGGTTATTGTTATTTCATGGTATAGTATTCCCTTTTTCTTTATTTGAATTCAGGATATATATTCTCAAGAATTTTTCATTAAGTGCTAAAATGTATATCTTGTGTAACACCTTATAAGCTTATACTCAGCTTAAATTTGTGTGAAATTATTTGGAAATTAAGTTGTTTGAATGAAAATTTTGTATGTGAGAGGTATAGCAGACTCAGGGCCAACTAGAGCCACCACAGGCTTACGTTTCAAAAGAAAAGAAAAGAAAAGAAAAGAAAAGAAAAGAAAAGAAAAGAAAAGGAAAGAAACAAAAAAACCCAAACCCCTCCATCTTTCCAATAGAAAAGAAAAGAAAAGAAAAGAAAAGAAAAGAAAAGAAAAGAAAAGAAAAGGAAAGGAAAGAAACAAAAAAACCCAAACCCCTCCATCTTTCCAATCAGAGAATTAACACTCAGAATTAATGCATTTCAGATGAGCAGAATATCTGGGTTTGAGTTTTGCTCTGACTCTCGGTATTTTGGGATGCTAATGAAACTCATGTCAAAAATGCCTGACAGCTTCTTCCTGCGCTCACTGTAGTTCTCTGTCACTATATTCATTTTTCAATCTATTCTTCAAGTGTTATTTTGTTTGAACAATTGAGATTAGGAGGTCATTCAGAGCCCATCTAAAATACAGGCTTGCTCAGGTTGTATTACAGATTATGTTTGAGGGTACTAACTAAATATTTAGTTGTAGAAATAATCAGATCTAGGACAATTAGTGTAGAGACTCAGGCCTCATTTGTGTGTGTGTGTTAATAAGCATGTTTATGCATATTTAAAAGTCATATTGGCTTTACATGTGTTTTGCATGTATACTCTGGGGAGAAATAGAATTCCTTCTAGAAGCAGTTGGTGTCAGGTTCCTGTACTTACACGTCTGTATTCAGCTTCTGAGGGACACTTCACCTTGGATTATCTAACTAGTTATTCTAAGTAGTGCTTTGTTTGCATTTGCCCATGAAATTTGTTTTGGCATAATTAACTGTAACTCCTACAGTACCCTGTATTTCCAATAGAACATTTAATATGCTATCTGTGAGCTGCTGACTTGAACTACAAGATTATGCCCCCTGATTTGTCATCAGTGCTATCTTTTATGAAGAAAAAATGTTTAACAGGAGATTTCTGGAACTTTATAAAAACTTTTGGGTCTCCTAGTGAAGGTTTCCTTTGCTTGCTGGCTTGCTTATGTATTTACTTGTTTCTTTAAACTGTGGTAAAACTCTTATAATATAAAACTTACCTCCTAAGCCATTTAAAAAAAAATTTTTTTTAATGTTTATTTATTTTTGAGACAGAGAGAGACAGAGCATGAATGGGGGAGGGTCAGAGAGAGGGAGACACAGAATCTGAAACGGGCTCCAGGCTCTGAGCTGTCAGCACAGAGCCTGACGCGGGGCTTGAACTCACGGACCGCGAGATCATGACCTGAGCCGAAGTCGGCCGCTCAACCGACTGAGCCACCCAGGCGCCCCCTAAGCCATTTTTAAGTATAAAGTTCAGTGGTGTTAACTATCTTCACATTTTTATCCAACAGATGACCAGGACTTTTTCATCTTGCAAAACTGAAACTCTATGCCCATTGGACAGCTCCCCTTTTCCCTTTGCTCCACTGGGGCCTGGTTCTTTATGAACCTCAAATACTGCAGGGCCAGAGGTGAAGGGGTAGGGGAGCAGCCACTGGGAGGAAGGGGTTCAGGGAGGAAGCTGCCGGGAGGAAGGGGTTCACAGCAGTTCTGGGGCTGCTAAAAAAAACAATGACTTGATTTACATTATCATCAGTCGATTGAACCAACTCTTCTCTATGCAAAGCAAATTAATCTCATTTCACTGATTAATATATCAACTATTTTTATGAACTCTCTCTCCTTTTCTTTTTTTTCCCCTCCAGGCCAGTTTTATTGACTTTTAAAAATCCAATTTCATATATGGGGGAAGGATCCACAGTATGACTTGTGCTAGACAGCTTCGATTTTTTTGTTAAACTTAAATGCTATATTTAAAAGGTCTTCTAAGAAGTGTTAAAAAAATATGAAATCCTGGTATCTGATGAAATGAAGCTAGATATTTTTAATTCCATGGACAAGAATGGCGTCAGAGAACATGTCTCTGTTTACCCATGTCAAATTGTGAAGGGGGGGAGGCTACTGTTTTGTGAGTATGATCACTCTGGAGGTCAGAGTCGTGACCACAAGTGTAATATGCCATCCTTTCTCTCCAGAGTCCTACCTTGTCTTGAGCTGGGGACTTTGTGTAGGCAGCAGAGGGACGGATTGAAAATGATGAAACTCTGCAATTCCATATGCATCCTAACAGCCCTTTCTCCATATTGATTTTTTTCTTTAAGTTTGTTTATTCATTTTGAAAGAGAGAAAGAGAGAGAGGGTACGTGCAGGCAGAGACGGAGGGAGAGAGAAGAGAGAGAGAGATCCATGCTGTCAGCGCAGAGCCTGATGCGGGGATCAAACCCATGAACCGTGAGATCATGAGGTGAACTGAAATCAAGAGTCGGATGCTTAACCGACTAAGCCACCCAGGTGCCCCTCCATATCGTTCTTTTCAAGTAGGCTCTGGCAACAACATGTCTGGATTTTAACTCCCTCTCTGTTGTATTAGTTACATTGCCGTGTGACAACCCTCAAACTTGGCAGCTAAAAACAATATTCATTTATTATCTCACAACTTCTGGGGGTCAGGAATCCAGGCCGTTTAGTTAGATCCTTAGGCTCAGGTTGTGTCTTAGATGCCTGCAATTGAAGAGTCAGCGTGGGCCGTGGTCTTATCTGAAGGCTCAGCTGGGGAGAATCCACTTCTGCAGCCGGCAGGCCTCAGGTCCTTGATGGTTATTGGCCAGAGACATCAGTTCCTTGCCACACAGAGCTTCCCAGTGGGCAGCTCACAACGCACTAGCTGGCTTTCTCCATCCTAGTAGAAAAAGATAGTGAGAAAGGACAAGAGAGGGCTAGTAGGGTGGAAGCTGGAGTCTTTCTTTGAATTTTATTAAAAAATTTTTTAAAGCTTATTTATTCATTCTGAGAGAGATACAGAGCACATGAACAGGGGAGGGGCAGAGAGAGAGGGAGACAGAATCCCAAGCAGGTTTTGCACACTCAGCACAGAGCCCAACGTGGGGCTTGAACTCACAAACTGTGAGATCATGACCTGAGCCAAAGTCAAGAGGTGGACGTTTAAATGACTGAGCCACCCGGGCGCCCCTGGACTTTTTGCCTTTTTAATCTATACTCCTTCTTGCTGCTGTCAGCCAGTTTCATGGCTTTAAATATCCTGTTTGTGGAAATGACTACCAGCCATCATCCAGCTCTGTCTCCTGATTTCCAGCTGTGCACTGGTGTCTCTGTGTAGGTGACCTCTGCTTGTCTAACATATATCTAAATCTTGTGTTCAAACAGAACTCCTGATCTTCCTTCTAGAAGCTTTCAGTTCATTACAAGTCCAGACTCCTTTTTTTCTTCATAGCTCTTGGCACCTTCTCGTATAATACACAGTTTACTTATTTTCCCTTATTTCTATATTTTTTCATTGTCTGTGTCTGCCTTCTAGAATATAAGCCCATGAGGGCAGACTTTTTTTTTTCTTCCTGCTTTGAGCAATATGGAATCTTATCAAGGTACTTGAATATGGGTGAACATAGAGTGGCACCCAATAAATATTTGTTAAGTGATGGAAATAAGTGAATTGAAAGGATGAGCGATACAACATTAGGGAAATCCTATGGAGAAAGAAACGCAGTCTCGTTCTAGCTTTTGGTGCATAATTGGTACAGCAATTCCACATCTTGTCCATCACCCCACTCTCAAACGGCAACTCAAAACATGCTAATAGGCCAGTGCAGACACGACATTAGGTGGGGGAGGAAGGGAGTGTAGACTGCATCTGGAGAGGAGCATCTCTGAGATCTGGGTGGCAGGAAGAGTGAGGGGAGGGAAGGCAAGTCACACTGGTAACTTCCATGAACAGTGGGGGTGGGGAGGGGGTTGGGATTGGAGCAAGAGGTGATAAGAAAGTGAGAAACAGATTGGTTTTTATTGATCTGAGAACTAGAATTATTGAATAAATGCACAGAACGACATGAAAAACAGGCTGCTTGGTATTGCTAATTTGAAAAGAAGAGTAAATTACTTCATTCAAAAAAAATGCTTTAAATGTCGAAAAAAATTCCAGCAAATTGAACAGAGCTTTTTTTCTTATTATTGTGAAAGGTCACAGCAGTTCTAATTCCAATGTCCAATTACCAGCCACCATCAGCAAGCAAAGTAGAATCAACTCAATTTCAATCTAAGGCATTTGCCTCACCTCTAACTAGCTTTGGTATGACCCACTGCAATTTTCTCATCAAAAAGCTAATTTTAGGAGCAAAATGTCAAGAAAAGATGAGAAAGAAGAGCCTGGTTTCACGGGGGCTGGGAGGTTTTTGAATTTGGGCCGCACTTGTAAGCTACCTGTCAAATCAGTCACCCGCGGAAGCCTCTCTGATGTGGTCGCCGTGCTCCGAGGGAACATAAAACAAGACAGAAGGACAAGCATGTCTGTCCCTTTCTCTAATCTCAAAGGCACGATGACATTCTGTTCTAGCTGGTCCCTAACTTTTGACTTGACCTGATCACACACTTTTTTTTTTTTTTAATTTTCATTTGTCTGGGTGGACTTGACCTTGTGAACATGGTTTGTGGGTTCCCTGAATGGCTACAACTGTCTCATAAGAAATACTCTTGGTAAGTGAAACCCATACAAGGAGGGAAAAAACAGATTATCATTCTCTAGGCTGGTATTCTGGCCTTGCACTACAAAAGAAGAAACATTTGTTTAAATCTCTGAGTGATAATAACGAAGCCATCAACAAATTCTGTGAGGGGTCCCTACACAGGCCTGCAGGGCAGGGCGATCTCCCGCAGGCACTTTGCATAAGCATTCTGGTGTCCCAGAACACACTCTGTGGGTAAAATTTCAATCCCTCCTGCTGCCGTTCTGGGAAAGCTTATCTTGTTGAATCAACAACAACAAAAAAATTACAGAATAGTTATCCAGTTACCTTCCGTGTTCTTGAAAAGTCAGACTCCATCTAGAAGCCATAGGTCTTGCTCTGTTGGTCTTTGTTGATAGCTTCAGGCTTTTTTTTTTTTTTTTTTTTTTTTTTAATGTTCACTTATTTATTTAGAGATAGAAAGCAGAGAAGGGGCAGAGAGAGAGGGATAGAGAGAAATCCCGGGCAGGCTCTGTGCTACCAGCACAGAGCCAGACGTGGGGCCCGAACCCATGAAATGTGAGATCGCGACCTGAGCGGAAACCAAGAGTCAGTTGCTTACCTGACTGAGGCATCCAAGCGACCCTGTCTTCAGGCCTTTACCTATGTTTGCTCTCTTGTTTGATCCTATGTTTAAGGGCTGTGTGCAAAGATATAAGCTGGTATCACAGTTATCTTTTTTTGCCATATAATTGCAAGAAATTTTATTTACTATTAGTCTGTGGAGGTACCAAAGAATGGCAATTAAAAAAATCTAGAAGTTTGATTCCCCCCCCCCCCGGCCCTGCCCAGTGTACAATCAAAACAGTAACAAATCCAGAGCTAAGGAAAAGGAGACTCCCCTGTCCTAAGTAAGGGCCCTGCAACCAGGCCATTTGGGCGAGAACACCTGACCTTGGCCACTGTGGGCCCAGCACCCTCTGAAGAACAAGCTCCCAGGCCCTTTAGGACATGAGGGAAGGGAGCAGCACCCTGGAAGGGATGTGGGCTGTGATTCTCCTCGGGCTACTTGGTTCCCGCCTGCCTGCACACCTCCACAGCTCAGGGTGGGGGTCTCAGGGGCCTGGGCTAAGCCTGTACCTCCCCAAACCCAGGTATCTACTTCATGCCTCAGTTTCACTCCTAGCAGTGATTAGCCAGGTTGGACCACCAGGCCCCGTTAGTGACCCGGCCTGACCCAAAGCGAGCAGTGCCCACCTCAGACTATATTTTAGCCGTCGTGGAGGCTGCAGGCCCTCAGAACCTGCTGGGGTCACTGTGGCTGGCTCTAGCCAAAAGAAGCAGAACAAACCCAAACCAAACCCAAACCCTTTCTAGGTCTCGAAATCGACCCAAGACCGTGGGCATCGATGTTACACCCCAAACATGCTTTGTCTCCTGAAGGTAACCGTCCACCATGACAACAGCCTCGGTACCCCTCATCATGGGGGGCAATAACAGACTGGTCCACCTACGAAGACCCATAGCGTGGCCTTGAACCCACGTGGCCCGACTGGGCGGTGGCCGTGGTGGTGGTGGAGCGTGGGCGGGTCTGCTCAGTCGAGGGCCTAACCCTGCAGCAGTGCCTGTCTCCGGTCACGTCCTCCACACCCTCCTGGAGGCCCCGTCCCATCCCATCCCCGGAGGCCCATTCCCCTCTGGCCGGGGGCGCAGTCAGTTACCCGGCAGCCAGGCGGGAGAGGAGGCCCCGGGCTCGGGCCTGTGCAGGCTGCTCCGGGCCTGGCAGTAACCGGCAGTAGCGAGCGCGACCCCGTCGGGGCCTGCGAGGGCACAGGCCTGCTGCTCGGCAGGTGCAGCGCGGGGCGGGGCTCTGGGCTCGGGGTTGAGGCGCGAGGTGCCCCTCCCCCAGTCTCCCCGCCTCCCTCCCCCCCCCGCCCCCCCCGCAGGCGCCCGGGGCAGCCCCGCGCCTGCTCAGTCCTCGGGAGGCGCGCAGGAAGCGCAGCGCCGCCACGGCGTGGGGCTGGGCCGTGGCCGGAGCACGGCACCCGGCACCCGGCGCCCCGCACCCGCAGCCCCCACCCGGAGCCGGCCGTGCGGAGGGGCCGCCGCCGCCCGTTCCCCTCCCGGCACGCGGTGCCGCAGGTGCTGCAGGGCCCCCGCGAAGTCCCGGTCAGGCTGTCGCCTGGGCCGCCGGGCGCGAGGCCTCAGGCTGGGCGCGGGTGAGCGCGGGAGCCCACGCTCAGCTCGGGTCCACACCCTTGAGCTCCGCTCGTTGCCACTCTGCGTGCACGCACGGTGAGACGAGGCCCCGGCGGCCGTGTCCCTGCGCTGTCACGGCGTCCGCACGGTGGCTTCCCTGAGCGACAGTGGCGGGGGCCCGGCGTGGTCACACTGGCCCCGGCACCACCTGCCGGGTCAGCGGGAAGGAGCCTCGCCGCGCAGGTCCACGCGAGGTCTGGTGGTGTTTTGTTTTCGTTTTTGTGTTTTAAATGGGCCGTCAGCACAGAGCCCGAAGCGGGGCTCCAACTCACAAACCAGGAGATCGGGACCCGAGATCACATGGCGTTAACCGAAGCCACCCAGCTGCCCCACCACGCCTGGTTTAAAAAGCATCTGAGACATTTTTAAATTCGTGTGACTGGTTTGGCCAAGTCTTCCCTTTGTGACGGTCATCTCCAGCGCAGGACGTGGCCGGTGGAACTCCTACTGATCCCCCTTCCTGGAAAGTCCATGTTCTTGTCTAAGGTAGGACGGCATGAGTGCTGGTGGGCAGGTGGGCGGGGCGTGGGAAGGAGAAAGCCAAGGGCATCGTCCTTTCCTGAGTTCCTCCGGAGTGCAGGCATCCCCTGGGCACAGCTCCTGACTCTTCCCGTTCAGCTGAGTCAACATAGAAATTTAAATGTGTGGGGTTTTTTTTTTTTTTTTAAACTTTTGAGAGAGAGAGAGAGAGAGAGAGGGAGACAGACAGACAGGGCATGAGCAGGGGAGGAGTAGAGAGAGAGGGAGACATAGAATCCGAAGCAGGTTCCAGGCTCTGAGCTGTCAGCACAGAGCCTGTCGCGGGGCTTGAACTCAGGAACCGCGAGATCATGACCTGAGCCGAAGTCGGACGCTCCACCCACTGAGACACCCAGGTGCCCCTGTAAACATACAAATGTAAAGGTCGTGAACTTTTTTACTCATTTGTGGAAAAGGGAAGAAGCACTCTTAGAAAACATGGCTATTATTCTGTAAATATTTTAGGCCATGCAAAAAAGCTAAAAAGAAAAGAGTATAGCCTGTTGTGAAGAGGTCAAATTTATAGCCTCCTCTCCCCTTGCTTTTTATTTTTTTATTTTAAAATTGACAGCTTCCTATCGTGATTGCTCATTTTCTTAAAGGGTTTGGGCTGTTTCATTTTGGAATGGAAGTTACATTACTCAGCCCGTTATTTTCCGAAGTCTTCATCGTAAGGTACTATTTATGACATGGGTGAGAAAGGAACGCCATGGGTCCTGTTTCAAGGAGTTTTGGATAAAGGATTTCAGGATAAACTGTCAAGAACAGACCTATTCCTTGTGGAATAGAATTAAGCAATTTTGTTAATTCCTCTTCCTGAATTCATTTGGTTTTCATAAAGTCAAGGATTAATCTGAGTTGGAAATAAAATAAAAATGTGAGTAATAAACCACATGAATTAAAAATCAAACAAAAAATTGGGAAGGTATTTGACCCAATTTAGTCAAGTGTGGATATTGTGGAAGAACTGACAGATATTGGCTGAAATACTGCTTTCCTCACTTTTAGTTCTTTGTGAAATAATAAGTCACATAATTGCACCCAGTAGCCCCATGGCTTCCCTCCAGAATTAGATATTTTCCTAGATAAGTAAGCTCAGATAAACTAAGACCTGGAGAGCTTTATTTACCATCACCAGATTAGTTAGTGGCTTTTTAGAGTGAGCTCAGGCATGTGGCTACAAGGCGTCGTCACTATGGGGACATTGGACCTCTCCGTGCAACCGACTGTCGTGGTTAACTTGGTGTGTCCACTGGACGGGGCTAAGGGATGCCCAGATAGCTGGTGAAACATTATTTCTGAGTGTTCTTGTGCGGATGTCTCGTAATGCAGACGCGTATCATTTAATTGTTGAGTGCCCGAGCGGCAGGGTAGATTCACTCTGTTAAGCTGGGACATACATCTTCTCCTGCCCTTGGACATCAGCCCTCAACCCTCTTGGTTCTCAGGCCCTTGGACTCGTATTGGAATTTATACCATCATCTCCCCGCTTCTCTGGCCTTCGGACTCAGATGAATTATACCACTGGTTCTTCTAGGTCTCCAGCTGGCACACAGCAGATTGTGGGACGTCTCACCTTCCTTAACCCCGTGACTAACTTCTGTAATAACTCTCCTTTGTAAATAGATCTGTAGATCTATTGGTTCTGTTTCTCTGGAGAACCCTGACTAATGCAGTGAGGGTCTTCTGCTTATGATGGGAGTGCCCCTGTCATCATTCCTCATGCTAATTAGGGCCCTCACTTTGCCTCTTCTTTTAAAATACAGCAGCTGGGGGAGTGGCACCTGGGTGGCTCAGTCGGTTAAGTGTCCGACTCTTGATTTCGGCTCAGGTCATGATCTCGTGGTTCGTGAGATCGAGCCCCGTGTCAGGCTCTGCACTGACAGCATAGAGCCTGCTTGGGATTCTCTCTCTGCCCCTCCCCCACTTGCAATGACTCTCTCTCTCTCTCTCCCCAAAATAAATACATAAACTTGAAAAAAAAATTAAAAAAAATGCAGCAACTGGGATGCCCAACAGCATTTTCAGGGGGTTTGTGGGAATGGGTTTATGAGACCAAGATGGCCAGAAAGTGCCGATCGTGGGGAGTGGCTTAATATGGAAAAGGGAAGGACAATTTAAAAAACTGAGAATACACAAAATAAATGCTATGATTGATAGTTTTGACCGGACATAGGCCTCGCACTATTGATTTATGTGATAGGTCATGTTTAAAGTGTCAGAATTTCTCATGATGGAAAAAGCTAGAGATAATTAATTTTTTTTTGTTCTCAGAAAAGTTAAGAATGTGGCTGAATGAGGCAGATTAATGTCAATTCTTTTCAATCTACTCTTAATTTAAAATGACAACTCCTTGCTAAGGTAGTGCAGATATCCATTTAATAAATTGAAGGATTAGGGCAACTTGTTTTTAGTATATTATTCATAGTTAACAAATTAGGAGATCCTGAACATATTAACCCTTGAACTTTATCCTAATGAATTTTCAGATAGTTGCTCAATGGTACTAAGAACTTACAAATGAGTAAAGAATTCTCAGCTTGTTGTCTTGGAAATTTTTACTTTAACGAATAGACACAGCTCAGAATGTCTATTATTAGCATACGAACACTGCCAGGCTCTTTTCTGAAAATGCCATCATTTGTGAAAGTTTAATGTTTCAGTATGGAAATTCCAGGTTCAATCTTCATCAGCAGTAATGAATCACCAGGTACATTAGTACTGGGGAAGGTATGAAGCAATGCAGGCAGTAAGAGCTGTGAGAGTTTTCTTCTGTTCATCCTTTTGGAAAACTCATGAAAAAATATATTCGACATAAAATGTAATACATCTGTGTGGCACTTTTTAGTAACCCGGTATTTGTATTGTATTTCATCACTTCATCCTTACGACAGCACCGTATGCTTTGGAGGAAGAGAGTTTAGAACATTTTACAGATGAAGAAGGGTGGGTTCGGTAGCTTGGTGACTGGATCCGTATCACGCGGCCAGCGGGTGAAAATTCAGGGTTTGCATCAGGGTTTTTACGGAGCCTCGTTTAGCATCCTCTCTAGAACACTGTGGTGATGCTTTTCCGCTCTGAATTGTAAACTGTTTCTATTTTGTTCGTTATTTTTACAAAACACTCATAGTGTGGGCGTGCCCATCGCTGCTGGGGATACGTGTCACCACTGCTTCGTGGACTGTGACTGGGTGAAGTGATAAGCAGTAAGGTCACCGGCACTGTTCCCTTGTCCTTCTCTCTGCGCCCAGGCAGCGGAAAGCCACCGTGGGTTAGTGGGAACGCTCCCCTAACCTGGGACGCTGCTGTAGTTCTGTGGGTCTGTGAGGAAAGCCGGACGGTCAAAGCACTGTTGCGGGCCGCTGAGGATTCGTTTCGTCCACACGGCTGCCGCAGAAATGCAAACCCCGTGCTCTGTTTTCTGGTCCTCCCCTTCCCCGGGGACGAGCGATGGGTGCGCCTGCGGTTTCCGTGGAGGTGACTATTTCCCTTCGGAAACAGCACTATCTGTTTATTCTAGCACTGGAGTTGGGGACTGGCCTTCACTTCTTTTGCTAGAAGCTTGCCGAGACCGAAGGCAAACGAAGTTGTCCAGGTGGAGGGGCTCTTGTGGGTCTGGCTGAGCCTCACGTGGGGCAGGGTCGGTTTACCTTCCGTTCACACCTCCATCCACACCGCAGACCAAAGTAACATCAGCCAGGGAAACAACGTTCTCCCACGGCATTAAAATTGTCACTCGCTTTGACACGCAGCCGGCGTCTTTGACATTCCTCTCTGGTGGCGATTCGTTCAGCTGATGGAGTCAGTGGTCTGAGGGGTGCGCGTGCACTGTGTGCCGTGGCCCCGGGCAGGCAGGATGGGACGGTGAAGAGCGACCGCGGCAAAGAGGTCTTGCCTGTGCACGAGGGAGCAGCTCGGGAGGACGCGGCTGTCTCTGCTTTTCTGCTCTGGCTCACGTGGGGAAGCGAGCACTTTCCCTCTCCCCTCCTAGGTTCGGTAGCTGGGGCTGTGAAATAAGCTAAGAGCAGACAACTTCACGTGAGAAAGGGTATGTGGATCTATTCATCATTTTTAATATTAATTTTTTTAACGTTTATTTGTTTTTGAGAGAGAGCATGAGCACAAAAGGGGCAGAGGGAGAGGGAGAGGGAGAGGGAGAGAGGGGGAGGGGGAGGGGGAGAGGGGAGGGGGAGAGAGGGAGAGGGAGAGGGATAGAGGGAGAGGGAGAGGGAGAGGGAGAGAGGGAGAGGGAGAGGGAGAGGGGGAGGGGGAGAGAGAGAGGGGGAGAGAGAGAGAGAGAGAGAGAGAGAGACAGACAGACAGACAGAGAGAATCCCAAGCAGGCTCCATGCCCGGCGAGGCTGGGGCTCAAACTCACGAACTGTGAGATCATGACCTGAGCTGAAATCAAGAGTCCAACACTGAACCGACAGCCACCCGGGTGCCCCAGGGAGGGGAGTTTTGATCACTGGGTTCCTTTCGGGGATCTGTCTTTAGGCAGAGAAGGACAGTTCCAAGAAAGTCTCTCCTTGCATCTACTATTTCTTATGTACCTTCAGCTCAAAATAATCACTGTCCCAACATGGCGTGGCGTGAGGAGGCATGTCCTCACATGAGAGATTAGCACACTCTTTTCGCTCCATTTGGCCTCCCTCCAAGCCAGGAAGGTCTCAGGATTCGGCGGCTCAGGCCCAAGGCTCTGCAGTGGGAGGGGGAAGAGGTGGGGATGGGGCGGGGGGCGGTGAGGACTGCGCAGGGGCAGCAGTGTTGGGCCTCACTGTCTGTCCCCTGTCAGCCCCCGGCAGCCAGGTGGCCTCCTGATTCCCTTCTCTCAGTAGCCGGGTGCACTGCTGCTAACCAGAGGCTCTCTCTGTAGAGGCTCTCTCTGTAGGGGTGGCCCTGGGAGAGCAGCAAAGTTCCTCTTTGCTTCTGTGATAAAATCCAGAGGGATCTGTGTGGAAGTGACCAATGGGATGAACCCCCAAGAGCAGGGGAGATGGGCGGGATCCCGTGGCAAGAGCAGAATCATGAGAGGCATGAAGAGGGCAGGCCGGGATGGGTGATGGTCCGTCCATGCTGCACTCAGAGAGGTCGTTTTGTAGCAAGGGTGAGAGGCACTCTTGGCAAGGCGATTCTTTTTTATTTATTTTATTTTATTTTTTTATTTTTGAGAGAGAGAGAGAGGGAGGGAGAGAGAGAGAGAGAGAGAGAGAGAGAGCAGAGGAGGGGCAGAGAGAGAGAGGGAGACACAGAATCCGAAGCAGGCTCCAGGCTCTGAGGTGTCAGCACAGAGTCCGACGTGGGGCTCGGACTCGTGAACTGTGAGATCATGACCTGAGCCAAAATCGGCCTCTTAACCAACTGAGCCACCCAGGCACCCCATGGCAAGTTGATTCTTAATACATTTTTAGGAAATGGTATTATACCAACATGTAGGACTGATTACTAAAATCAGTGTTATGACCTATTAGAACCTATTTTAGAAGGAGTTGTCACATTCCTATTTCTTGGTACTACCTTTAGTGGGCGTCATATTTTCCTTAAAAAGAACCTTCTGTTTTTCTGATTATAAAAGGAGTATATGCTTTATATAGAATACTTTAAAAACACAGATAACGAGGAGAGTAATAATCACCCATAATCCCACAAAAAGAGGTAATCACTGGTAATATTTTGGAAATATTGTCTTTTATTAGTTTTGAAACTCATAGTCGCATGTAATATTTGTGACATGCCACATATAGAGATTTTAGATTTTGTTTTATATTAAACAATTTCACTGAGATATTACTTGTATACCATAATATTCGCCCATTGTAAACATATAATTAAGTAATTGTTAGTAATGTAAATCTTACGTATCTTCTGTTGTGAAATGTCTGTTCAGATCTTTTGCCCGTTTAAAAAGTTGAATTATCTTCTTAGCATTGACTTATGAGTTCTCTATTTTGGATGTAATTCCTTTGCCAGATGATTTGCGAGTATTTTTCCCGTTTGTGGCTTGCCTTTCATTTTCTTAGCAGTATCTTTTCCAAGTGCAAGAGTTTTTAACTTTGCTAAAGCACAGTTGGTTAATTTTTTCTTTTATGAATCGTGCTTCTGGTGTTGTGTTTGAAAACTTTTTACTCAACCCAGGATCACAACAAGTTTTTCTTATGTTGCCTCATTGAAGGTTTTATGTTTTTTTCTCTCATAGCTAGATGTATCTATTCTGAATTAATTTTTATGTATGGTGAGTGGTGAAGGTGTCAGGTTTTATTTGCGTGTTCACACGTGGCTAATCATTGGTCCCAGCACCAACGGACTGCTAACGTAGAGTTTCATTCTGGGTTTCTCGGTTTTCCTCCGCTGGTCTATGGGCCTGTCCTTTATGCTGGTACCACCTGTTACGTTTACTATGACTTCGTGGTTGTTGTGGAATTGGGTCGTGTGAGTCTCCCCCAAGTGTGTTCCTCTTTGTCAGAATTGTTTTGGCTGTGTTAGGTCCTTTGCATTATAAAAACATACATTTTAGGATCAGCTTGGGAGTTTTTACGAAAAAGCATGTTCTCATTTCGCTAGGAGTTTCAGCGAATGTCCTAATTGATCTTATCAGAGCATCTCCCCATGCGTTTATTATTCTGCTACTTTTTTTTTTTTTAATTTTTTTTTTTCAACGTTTTTATTTATTTTTGGGACAGACAGAGACAGAGCATGAACGGGGGAGGGGCAGAGAGAGAGGGAGACACAGAATCGGAAACAGGCTCCAGGCTCCGAGCCATCAGCCCAGAGCCCGATGCGGGGCTCGAACTCACAGACCGTGAGATCGTGACCTGGCTGAAGTCGGACACTTAACCGACTGCGCCACCCAGGCGCCCCTATTCTGCTACTTTTAACTGGGAGAGTGTTGGTGGCACTTCTGGAAAGGAGGGAGTTGGGCTAGATCACCTTTCGGCTTCCCTTTTCGTCTTGGGACCTATTCAGCATTTGCCCCATGCTCGTATGTCTGCGAAGGCCTTCACGCTAGAGACCGGTGGCGAGCGGGTGGTCAGTTGTCAGAGTCTTACTGAATTCTCGCTGGCAGGTGTTCGGGTAACCAGGGGAGGATGGGTGACCTGGGGTGGTCCCTGAGGCTGGCGGTCACGTTGATGAGCCAGTAACTACTGGAGCTGTCACTCCTTCTGTCCCCAAGAGTGAGGCTGCCCGAGATACCTCTCAAGATGACACGTGCACGGGCCTCATCACTCGGTGGGCCAGGCAGGCAGCAAGTGCTGTGAGGAAGGCGTCTGCCAGACTTGGGGTGGGAAGGAGCGTTCCTGTCATTTCCTGACAACACTGCCTGTGGGAGGCGGCACCCAGCCCCACCCGTGGGGCGCCGCACATGCAGCATGGGAACCAATGTTCTGGCATCTTCCGGACCAAATGGTACACGGTGGGGTTTACAGCCCTCATTGCTGATGTTAGAAGGTTAGAGGCAGTGACCTTGGGAGAGTTTACACTCAATTTAATTTTTATTGTTTCATGAAATGGGAATTGTTTTCTGCCAGTCAATAAAGCAGCGGGCATCCTGCTGTATAATGGATGTGGATAGGCTATTACTGTTTGTTATAGCTGTTTAACTGCAGGGCAGTCTTATTAGTGGGGATTTCGGAACTCCAGGACTTTTGCCAGCCTCAGGGCTAATTCTTTATCCATGTCAGCATTAATGCTGTTACATATAACAGGTTATGGCCACTTCAGAAGGAGAGGAAAGTTCAAAGTCTCTGAAGTTGAAAATGTACCAAAAAGGAAAGAAGCTGGGAGAATCAGGGATCTGAGCAATCAGCAAGTTCAAGGGAGACATGGCTGAAATGTGAGCCAGGCAATCAGGTGTTCCAGGAAATGATGGCACAGCCAACCTAGCAGGTAAAAGAAACATTATTGAAGAAATCGGCTAAATCACGTAGGAGAAGCACAATGCTTATGGCAAAAATCATCATTAGTTTAGGGATGGAAAAAATGATCATTTTCCCTGAATGTTATGAAAAAAAAAAATAAAAACCATCCTAAATATTTCCAGTTCCCAATTATCTATCCAGACTGAGC
The DNA here is from genome assembly GCF_007474595.2 of Lynx canadensis. Lineage (NCBI taxonomy): Eukaryota > Metazoa > Chordata > Mammalia > Carnivora > Felidae > Lynx > Lynx canadensis. The sequence goes on along the minus strand of NC_044314.2, from coordinate 7,575,982 downwards.
AGAAGTCCTCCTGAAGCTTACATGAAAAATCAGTTTATAAAAGGGAGCCCCACTTGGCTTTGGGGGGGCTGTAAAAACCTCCCCATAATAGTCTGAAAGTGATTTTGCATAGTTGATCACGGGCTACTCACCGCAGAGATGTTGGCCTCAGAAGGGATGGGGAGAAGGTGAGAGCTCCAGGCTGTGTTGAATATAGGAAACAGAACACTCACAGAACTGCTTCCTCAGAGGTGACAGGTGACATCAAATAATACTGTGGGCAAAGAAGTCTGGTAACGGGAATGGACTGGAGGGGTGTGTGTGTGTGTGTGTGTGTGTGTGTGTGTGAGAGAGAGAGAGAGAGAGAGAGACCTCTAGTTATTTTTTGTGCCAATATTTAAGTTAGATGATTATGGTTATTATAATGGATATATATATTTAAACTTATTTTGAGAGAGAGAAAGAGCATGAGCAAGGAGGGGGGGCAAAGAGAGAGAGGGAGAGAGAGAAACCCAAGCAGGCTCTGCTCTGTCAGCATAGAGCCCGAAGTGGGGCTTGAACTTAGGAACCAAACTGTGAGTTCAGGACCTGCGCCAAAATCAAGAGTCAGATGCTTAACCGACTGAGCCACCCAGGCACCCCTATAATGGATATATTTATTTTTATAATGCTTTACAGTTGAAAAGAACATGCTAACATATGCCGCCTGCAACTAGTGTGGGTGGGCCATCACTTCCTGATGGACCAGGGACGGGCTGGAAGTAGGTCACACCTGATCCCTTCCCCACCCAACCGGCTCCCTCCCTGTACTCCTAATCCCCCTTACCTTGTTCTACTTTTTCTTTCTCTGAAGCACCCACCTTGTGGTATGCTACTTAATTTATGTTCCTTACCTGTCTCCCCCCCACTAGCATGTAGAGGGCAAAAGTCTTGCTCTGTTTTATTCGCTGAGGTATCTCATGCAGTGCCTGGTGTGTGGCACTCAATTCATAATTGATTGAATAAAAGCTGAATAGGAAAGAAAAGTAGGATTCTTAGCCAAAAAGGGAAGGAAAGAGTTACGACTTCTTATTGCTGAAACAAGGTGGTGGCACAGAGGTCAAGGCCCTTTCCTGCACTGGTCTGGAGAGGAGCATCTCTCTGAACAGCGCGTCTTATAATAGCTCATCTGGAACAACACAGGCTGGAAGCAAAGTTCTGAGCAACTCCACAAGCTGGTGAGCAGCTGTGGGTGTTTACTTTTTTAAGAATGTGTAGCCGCCAGGAACTGAAGAGGGGGGTCCAAGCAGAAGTCATCCATCCATGTTTTTAAAACAAATTGCTAAAACTCAATCATAATATTAATATTATATAATATTATGTTATTATAGTATAATATAATATATTATATATCATTATAGCATAGTGATATATAATATATTAATTTGAAATATTTGTCCTTATTTCCAAACCACTGTGCTATTTTGAAGGGCAGTTTGCCAAGTCTGTATTTAAAATCTGTAGGCTTGGGGCGCCTGGGTGGCGCAGTCGGTTAAGCGTCCGACTTCAGCCAGGTCACGATCTCGCGGTCCGTGAGTTCGAGCCCCGCGTCAGGCTCTGGGCTGATGGCTCAGAGCCTGGAGCCTGCTTCCGATTCTGTGTCTCCCTCTCTCTCTGCCCCTCCCCCGTTCATGCTCTGTCTCTCTCTGTCTCAAAAATAAATAAACGTTAAAAAAAAATTAAAAAAAAAATAAAATCTGTAGGCTTTAACTAATTTAAGGAAAGGTCCCCAAAAGTGGCAAATACAAAGGAGTTCTCCATACCAAAAGGGGATGTTGCTGGCAAGCTCTAACCATACATGTGCGTTTACTTAATAATAGACTCATTTTACTGGGAAAATAAGCATTGGAGAGGTCTGATGGTTCCCTGAAAGTCACGTAATTACTAACTGCTTTCACTAAGACGTTGAACTTTCAGTTCCCTGTTTTTCCAAAGAACTTTGAATCACAGGAGCGGTCAGTATTCACATCCCACTGAATATGCAAATGAAAGGGATCTTGAAGAACAACAGGTGCAATGTCCTCGTTTTATGGATTAGGACACACGCTTGGTGTATTAGATGCGGTCTCTGGAGAAATAGAATCACTAGAAGATATATATATATATATATATATATATATATATATATATATATTCGATAGGGTATATATAATACGCATATATTTATTATAATTATTTCTTGTTATAATATGGTATAGTAACATATTCATGATGTAAAGTTCTTTCAAGGATTGTCAAGCTGGAGACTGAGGAGAACGGACAGGATAGTCCCAGGCTGAGTCTGAGTCCTGAGACAGGAGATGACCAGTGTTCCAGCTCCGAAACAGGCAGAGAGAGTGAATTCTCCCTCCCTCAGCCTTTTTGCTCTGTTCAGACCCTCAGCCGAAGGGAGTCACGCCCACCCACATTAGGGAGAGCCATCTGCTGTACTGAGTCCACAGATTCAAATGCCGATCTCGTTCCCCAAACACCCTCCCAGACATACCCAGAAATAATGTTTAACCAAATTCTTGGGCAACCCCATGGTCGAGACAAGATGACACACAAAATTAATTATCAGACGCGGGAAGGTGATTTGTGCACAGTCCCAAGTGAGCCAGGTCAGGGCTTTGAGGACCTTGCCGCCCAATTTCCAGTTCCCTGTGCTTTCCTTCTGCACGCCCTCATTCCCTGGATCAATGCATGGAGAAAACGTATACATTTCCTACATCTGGATTGTTATAATTCTCATGCATCTAATTAGTTCTAGTTTTTGCATATTCAAATAATTAACTTCTAACAAATTTCTGCAGTATCACATATATATATATATATATATATATATATATATATATAATTTTCCTCAAATGCTTAGAAAGAAGAAGGCATTTAATCTACATATTTAGAAGAATACTTTAACTGCAAATTAGATTTTCCTCCCCAATAAAAATAAATGGTTCATTACTGAAATTAATATTTCTTATCAGTGCACTGTTAATGTGTGAATATGATATGGAAGATGGCATAGTTATTATTGAAGGTCTCAAGTATTACTCAAGACAGTCTAGGAAGAAACAAGGAATTACTTCTTTGATTGAAGTGAGTTAAATAAATAGGGTGTTTTCTGTTGCTTTAATCTTGTCCCTTATTAGAAAAAACTTTGTTGGATCTTTACATTAGCATGACTTATTGAAATCATGCATATATATTTATCTATGACGTAAACCACGAAGATATTAAAAGCCATTTGAGTTTTTAGAGTGTTCTAGAAATCAGAAGGAGTATAGAGTTCTGTCAAAGTAGATGGAGAAAATGCGTGTGGGGTGTGCATGCGCTGGCCACTTGTGCACTGGCTCACTGTGACAAATGGAATTTATTGAGGACTCCTCCACGCCAGGGCCTATGATGAAGGCATTAGGCCTGAGACTTGGAGATGTTCAGTGACTTGTCTGAGTCATGTGAGCAGTAAGACGCTAAGGCAAGTCTCACCCAGGCTTATCTGAACTCTTTGGAGCCACCACCATTTCAGCCAATGTGAATGAAAGGTGATGACACCACCTAGTTACTTATGAAACATTCAGGTTCCTGGCCTTGCTCTGTTGACATTGATATTCTGGCTCAGTAGGATTGGAAGGAAGTCCAGAAATTGATGTTTTTTAGCGAGCATCTCAGGTGTTACCAAGGCAGGTAGACAGTGGACTTCCCTTGGAAAAACACTGCCCCATGCTTTGCCATATTGCTCTGCCTCTTTGGTCTCAGCCATGCCAAACTTTTGGGAGCTGGGTCCGCTAATGTCCTTTACCCGCTTCTAGACTTCCATTGTCCTGAGCTACATAAAGCAAGAAATACATCAGTGACTTCTGCCTTGGCTTTTGGGAAAGTTAGGAGATGTTAGATCACATGCAGACTCAGGATATAAAGGCCCACCATGATGGTTTGGTTCCTTGCTTTGTTGCTTGAGTCTTCTTTCTGGCAATCAGGCCTAGGCCTCTTTGGGTGGTTCCAAGGTCCTGTGGTCCTTCTGTTTGTAGCTCAGCCTTTATCATTAGAGCTTCTGGCTTCTCTGTTCCCCCAAATCCTGGCAGATTGTACTGTGAGTATCCCACATGCTTCAGACCCTTCTCCAAACTCTGGTCAAGAAGAGTGAGTATTTATTTATCCTGTTCTGCTGCAACTTTCTACCCTCTGACCGTCTTCCAACGTCTTCCCATTTTCCCAACCTCCCTGCCCCTGGTGACCACTGTTCCACTCTCTATATCTGTGAATTCAACTTTTTTTTACATTTATTTTGAGAGAGAGAATGAAAGAGAGTAGGGGGGTGGCAGAGAGAGAGAGAGAGAGAATCCCAGGTAGGCTCTGCACTGGCAGCACAGGCCTGACTTGGGGCTTGAACTCACGAACCATGAGATCATGACCTGAGCCAAAACCAAGAGTCGGACCCTTGACTGAGTCATCCAGGTGCCCCTATGAATTCAACTTTTTAAGATTATGCATACAAGTGAGAGCATGCAGTATTTGTCTTTCTGTGTCTGGCTCATTTCACTTAGCATAACATTCTTCAGCTCCATCCATGTTGTCACAGATGTCCGGCATGGTAACTATATAGTTAATAGTACTGTGTTGGATACTGGAAACTTACTGAGAGAGTAGATCTCAAGTGCTCTCCACACACACACACTCTCTCTCTCTCTCCCTCTCAAACATAGGGAACTATGTGAGGAGAAGGGTATGTTAATTAGCTTGACTGTTGTAATCATTTCACTGTGTGTATGTATATCAAAACATCAGGTTGTATACCTTACATAAATGCAGTTTTTATTACAAAGTACATTAAAATTAAAAAAGAAGGGGAACTTTATTCCATTCATGCTTCTTCTCTGAGCATCCGAGCTTATCCCATAGCTGGGATCCCGGGTCCAGTCCACATCTGCTGAGTGGTGGCTGTCAGGAGACTCATGACACTTTCCCATCTCCCATCTGGTGAATGTTAACTGTGGGTGGGAATCTTGCTCTCCTCACCTGCCTCATGAGTTCTGGAATTGTGACAGAGACTGCCGGCGTCCTTGGACTTTCCACCAGCCATGCAGCCATGTTGAATTCTTGCATCTTGGTGCTGCCTGGTCTCTTATCTAGTCCTGTTTATTTTCCTTCCCTCCCTGTCACCTTTCTGCCAGAGTCAAAATCTGTTACTTAAATAGAAATCTATTATTTAATATTCGACCCTTAACGTCAGTTAGTTCTCCTATATAACCATAAATAATTACTCTTGTGCATTCTCCATTGGTAGATTTGGTGGCCTTTAATAAGTGATTTATCTGCCGTCCAGATGCATTAGTCTGCCAGAATCTGGCTCTTTCAAGCAATCGGGTGGATATCTTTTACTACTCCAGCTGTCTCCATATTTGGTCACTGGGTAAGCCTGAGTTTGTAAACTCTGAGTCCTAACTTCTAGCTCCAAGTCCTGGATTGCAAAGAAATTCTCCTGACTGATTTCACATTCCTAAATTTCAAAACACATCTTCCTTGTAAGAATTTTAAAGGTGAAGAATTCTAAAAAAAAAAAAAAAAACTGAGTAAAAGACCATTCTTTCTTATGGCATTCTTTACCCCAGATGGGATCATTTTTAGACGTCTGATGTTTATCCTTCCAAATGTCTTCTATGAGCATTGAAGTATGTTGGTTTATAGATATTTACAAACGTGAAATGCCATCAGTTTTTCTAGTGTGTATTATTTTCATTTTTATTGAAATTATCATACTTAACTTTTTAAAAAATATTCTTTAATGTTTATTTATTTTTGAGAGAGAGAGACAGAGTGCGAGCAGGGGAGGGGCAGGGAGAGAGGGAGACACAGAATCCGAAGCGGGCTCCAGGCTCTGAGCTGTCAGCACAGAGCCCGACACGGGGCTTGAACCCAGGACCGTGAGGTCATGACCTGAGTTGAAGGTAGATGCTTAACCGACTGAGCCGCCCAGATGCTCCAGTTGTACTTAACTTTAATCTAATGCTCCCGGCAGAGCAAACTCTTAATAAAGGGTACTAGTTATTGTCATTATAATTTTTACATGAATGTATTGCAACATACATAAAACTGCTGAAATCAAAAGGATTAAAAACTTGTTAAAGAAGGTTCTTCTAAACTAGTGGTTCTTAACTTTGGCTGCATGTTGAGATCACCTGGGAGGTTTGAAAACTTTTCCTGCCTGGGTCTCCCCTTCAGTGATTTGGACTTAATCGATCTGGTATGTGGCCAGGGGATCAGGAGTTTTAAACACTCCTCAGGTGACTCCGTCCTACAGCCAAGATTGAGAACCTCTGTTCTGAGCAAAGATTAAGGATCATCAGTGTTAAAATGCAGAGTATAATTAGGAGTACCCCCTTGGAGAACGACATGCATTCTTAATTAAAGACTTGATATTCACACGACTTCTGTTAGCATGAGGTTTTCTTAGAACACAGACAAGCAACCAACCAGAAGGAAACACCCAACTGCTTGGTCTTTCCAGACACTTTAGGTCAGCGGGTGACGGAGCAGGAACTCACCCGTAGCTCTGCCTTTTCTGCTTCTCTGGTAGATAAGACGGTGGGTGTTGAGCCTGGGTGGTGAGGAGCAAGGGGAAGGCAGTGAATGGCTTGTCTGTTAAGATCAATGGCACATGGTCTAGGAAGGAGATAAGGAAAAGGAAGAATTAGGATTGGGTTGGAAGGACGTTGCTGGGGTGGCCACTGTGCCTCTCCAGGCACGCAGTCACGAACGAGACCAATTCCAGATCCCGAGTCAAGAACTGGCAGAGGTCATCTCCACTCAAGCGAGCTCCTTTAGGGTCCAGCCACACCCCCTCCGCTCCCCAATCAGGAGTGACTGGGCTAATTGCCAGGCGGGCAAGCTCCCCATACATGGGGGCTCTCAGGCATGCCTCCCTTGAAGCTCCAACAGTGGGGGTCAGCAGACAAAGGAGGGACTTCCGGGTTCCCCAGGTAGGGCAACCCTCAGAGGGGCTCAGGTGGCTCAGTCCAGTTTTCCTCAGGTGTGGCTCAGAGGCAGCTAATTATGTATTCAGCCAAAACTTGTAAAGACACTGAGTTGTACCCTCAGCGGGTAAGAGGTAGAGCTTTTCGTAAATGATCAAGTACCTAATTGTATATTTACTGCTGTTTGTTTGGGGTTTGGACAGGGAGAGGGTGAAGGCGCTCCTTCCGGATGCCGTGGGCATGAAATGCTGCTGATAGCTGACATTTGCTCCTGGACACGTTGTGGAAGGGACTGCTTCCCTGAAAGCTCTCCAACCAGGCAGAAGCATTTCATCATTAATCATTCCCCTGTAGTTCAAAGAAGGACTCTTTGTTCTTTACAAGAGTTGGAATAAAGTGAAGCAGAGGAGATTGACAACTAGGATTTTGTATGCATACCTTGGTGTGCATACCATGTGCATGGATAATTTGTTTGTAAAATCTGTTTCACAGATTGAGACATTTTCTCCAATTTCCCTTAAGAATTTTTATTGAGGGGGCACCTGGGTGGCTCAGCTGATTAAGTGTCTGACTCCTGGTTTTGACTCAGGTCATGATCTCACAGTTTGCACAGTACAGAGCCTGCTTGGGATTCTCTCTCTCTCTGCCCCTCCCCCGGTTGTGTGCACTCTATCTCTCTCTCAAAACTAAAAAAAAAAATTTTTTTTTAGGGGTGCCTGGGTGGCTCAGTCAGTTGCGTGTCTGACTCCTCATTTCAGCTCAGGTCATGATCTCACAGGTCGTGAGTTTGAGCCCCGCATCGGGCTCCTCGCTGGCAGTGCAGAGCCTGCTTGGGGTTCTCTCTCTCTCCCTCCCTCTCTGCTCCTTCCCTGCTCACTCTCGTGCTCTCTCTAAAATAAATAAACTTTTTTTTAAAAAGAATTTTTTAGCTTGTTTACATTTTATTATCATTATTTTTATTTTTAAATACAATTTATTGTCAAGGTAGCTAACATACAGTGTATACAGTGTGCTCTTGGTTTTAGGGGTAGATTCCTGTGATTCATCGCTTAAATACAACACCCACTGCTCATCCCAACAAGTGCCCTCCTCAATGCCCATCACCCATTTTCCCTCTCCCTCATGCCCCCACCATCAACCTTCAGTTTGTTCTCTGTACTTAAGAGTCTCTTGTGGTTTGCCTCCCTCCATCTCTGTTTGTAACTATTTTTTCCCCTTCCCTTCCTTGATGGCCTTCTGTTTAAGTTTCTCAAGTTATACATGTGAGTGAAAACATATGATATCTGTCTTTCTCTCACTGACTTATTTCACTTAGCATAATACCCTTCAGTTCCATTCACATTGTTGTGAATGGCATGATTTCATTCTTTCTCACTGCCAGGTAGTATTCCATTGTGTATATAAACCACAACTTCTTTATCTATTCATCAGTTAACGGAGATTTAGGCTTTTTCCATAATTTGGCTATTGTTGGAAGTGCTGCTATAAACATTGGGGTACAAGTTTACAAGATACCCTATGCATCAGCACTCCTGTATCCCTTGGGTCAGTTCCTAGCAGTGCTATTGCTGGGTCGTAGGGTAGATCTATTTGTAATTTTTTGAGGAAGCTCCATACTGTTTTCCAGAGTGGTTGTACCAGTTTGCATTCCCACCAGCAGTGGAAGAGAGTTCCTGTTTCTCCACATCCTTGTCAACATGTGTTGTTTCCTGAGTTAATTTTAGCCAGTCTGACCGGTGTGAGGTGGTATCTCAATGTGGTTTTGATTTGTATTTCCCTGATGATGAGTGATATTGAGCATCTTTTCATGTGTCTGTTAGCCATCTGGATGTATTCTTTGGAAAAGTATCTATTCATTTTTTTTGCCCATTTCTTCACTGGATTTTTTTTTTTTCAGGTGTTGAGTTTGGTCAGTTCTTTATAGATTTTGGATACTAACCCTTTATCTTATATGTCATTTGCAAATATCTTCTCCTATTCCATCGGTTGCCTTTTAGTTTTGCTGATTGTTTCCTTTGGTGTGCAGAAGCTTTTTATCTTGGTGAGGTCCCAATAGTTCATTTTTGCTTTTATTTCCCTTTGCTTCCAGAGACATGTCAAGTAAGAAGTTGCTGCGGCCGGGGTCAAAGAAGTTGTTACCTGTTTTCTCCTCCAGGGTTTTGATAGTTTCCTGTCTCACATTTAGGTCTTGAATCCATTTTGAGTTTATTTTTGTGTATGGTGTAAGAAAGTGGTCCAGGTTCACACTTCTGCATGTCGCTGTCCAGTTTTCCTAGCATCATTTGCTGAAGAGACCATCTTTTTTTCCATTGGATATTCTTTCCTGCTTTGTCAAAGATTAGTTGGCCATACATTTGTGTTCTGGGTTCTCTGTTCTATTCCATTGGTCTATGTGTCTGTTTTTGTGCCAATACCATATTGGCTTGATGATTACAGCTTTGTAGTAGAGGCCAAAGTCTGGGATTGTGATACCTCCTGCTTTGGTTTTCTTTTTCAACATAACTTTGGTTATTCGGGGTCTTTTGTGGTTCCATACAAATCTTAGGATTGTTTGTTCTAGCTCGGAGAAGAATGCTGGTGCAATTTTGATTGGGATTGCGTTGAATATGTAGATTGCTTTGGGTAAAAATAGAATTTTTATTGAAATGTTGTCTAAATGGTGTAGAACGAAACAACAGTTTCTCCTTTTTTCTCCAGAGGGGTCTTGTGGAGGTGCCTGTGTGTGCATGCCTGACTGAGAATTGCCCTGGGACTCATACAAGGTTTGCTAAACTTTGGTCTTTGGCAAACTGTCGAATAGCATCCTACGTAGAAAAGGTTCTCCGAAACAGTTTTTTATTGATGATCATTATAATATCATAAAAGTCGGTGACAGTGATGGACTGGTCAGTTTGGTGAGAGGTCCTGCTGATGAAAAGGAATCTACTTCCCGGTTGTAGGAGACAGATGGGCTTTGGCATGACTCCAGGTGTAATTACAAGCCTTGGTTCAGTGACAGACCTGAATGAAGGAGAGGGTCAAGCTTGCCTGCAGCCCAGAGTCAAAGTAGTGAATTCCCACACGCTCAGATTCAATTATGGAGGGGAGGCCCCTGCCAGTTCTGGTTCTGTTAGTGCACTTTTGAGACTCTCGGCCTCCAGCAAATGCCTGCTGGCAGTTACAGTTGACAGACCAAGTCGGAATTTCCTGCACTGGAGGGAGCAGAGGCTTCTGCCTAGACCCATCGCTGGCAGTGGCCCCTGGCAGTGGGGACTCCCCAGCCACCGATGATGCCAGAGGTAATCTGGCAGTAACTTACGATGATCAGGGCTGGGAGCCACTCTGAAATCCAATTTTCTCTCTTTTTGGACTGATTCTGAAGACTCCAGGGATCGGGTGAGTGTGATCTTAAGATGGTAAGAGTCCTTTGGAAAACCTCTTTGGCATGTAAAACACTGGCAAAGACAAGAGAGCTTGATTGTTTAAATGCTGCTCACACTGCACTGATAGTGAGTGGAAAATAAAGAGAGGATTACAGCTCTCAGGATTAATACAGGATTAATCTCGTTCTTTCTTCGGTACCAAAGACACAAATGTGTGGAAGGAGAAGTTGATATTCTCTTAAAAAAAATACAGCTAATAATTCTATAGAATTATAATTCTCATAAGGAGATCATCTTTTGTGAGCAAGATGATTTAGGAGAAATTCATTCCCTGATCAGCTTATGTTCATGATTAATGTAAAAGTTCTTTATTGCCATTCATGGCAACAAGGCGGCACTAATTTAAGGAGTGCTGGATTCTGGTTGATGAACTGAATCAGAGTTTGGGAAGTAAGTTTCATGTTTATAACTTAGAGGTACCAGTGAAATACCAACTTGGAAATGTTATTAACACTGGTTATTAACCTTTGGAGAAAGAGAGCTCATCAACATTTTATTAAACCTATTTAATGTGGCTTTCTTATTTACTAATCATCATTCAGCTTGTGCATTTCACCTCAGGCAACGTTTTTGGGGCACTTTGTGTCTATTCTCATCTCCCACCTTAATGTGCAATCATCATTGATATTTAAGACGTTAATATCTAGAGAGAGAAATAGAGGAAAAATGCTCTTGTCCATAAACTGTATTATTTTTGGAATAAGCCTCTGGATGAAAAAGAGGTTATTATCATTATAGGGACTATTCTTGGTGAAGATTCTGACTCCAAACATTCAGACCCTGGATCTTGAAATACAGGGTGGGTAGTAATAGAAGGCAGTAAGGGAGAGAGAATGCATATTTGGGGGCAGACCAAAGAAGGCACTTCTGAGTGGAGTTATTATATGTGGGACCACTGGAAATATAAGTGAATGTGTAGCATTTCAAACTCTGGAACCAGATAGATTTGGTTTCAGATTCTCATGCTGGCAGTGTGCTGGTTGTAAGACTTGGATGAATTACCCAGCCTCACTAAGCCTCAGTTTCCTCATCCCTAAAATAGGGACAATGAAAATGCCAAGGTTATAGGATTACTCTGAGGATTAACTTTTAATGCTCTTTGCACATAGTACATCCTCAGTAAATGTATGCAACTGTGTTGGCTATTGTTGGGAGTCAAAATGATGGGTCAAATGAAGTAGGCACTAGGTAGAAGGAGAACATCTATTTTTGGGAGCGACTGAAACTTACAGCCCTTGGTACCTCCAAGACAACCTTAAAGAGGATTCAGGAGGCACCTGCCCCAGAGATACACCATGTGGGGCTAAGGAGGAAATGAGTTTTATTGTTTAAGGACAGCAAGGTGTAAGTTATGGATTGAGTCAAACTTAGTTGCTGGCAGATGCTATAACATATCATAAAATAACATCCTATACCTGCATAATGCTCATGAAAATTATTTTGTCTTTTGCATTTTTGGCACTGACTCTCCCTTGAGTTTCAGCTTTTTTCGTTTAGGTTTTCTCTAGGCAGATTAGAGGCTCTCTCCTGGTAGACAGAACAGCGTGAGCCCAAATGAGACATGATCCACCCAAGCTCACAACCAGTAAGTGGTGGATCACGAGTGCAGGTACTCAATACGTGTCTTACGTCACGAATGGCTGAATGAATAAGTAAATCATAATTATGTACACAATGCCTTCTTTCACCCCAGGATACCTCTCATTAATTACTTACTTTCACTTTTCGCAATACCAAGAATGAGTTTTTTGCAATGCCTAATTAACTTGCAATCGTAACTAATCAATTTATTGATTCAATTAATATTAAAAATTAAAAAAAAATGTTTATTTACTTTTGAGAGAGAGACGAGCACGAGCAGGGGAGGGGAAGAGAGAGGAGACACAGAGTCCGAAGCAGGCTGCAGGCTCTGAGCTGTCAGCACAGAGCTCGACGCCGGGGCTCGAACTCATGAACCGTGAGATCATGACCTGAGCCAAAGTCAGACGCTCAACCGACTGAGCCACCCAGGTGCCCCATTTTAATTTTTATTGAGATCTTCTAGGTACACTGTATTGTGATAAATGTTTATGTATTACAAAGGTAAGTAAGATGATCATGTCACCTAAGAAATACGACAAGACATTAAGGTAAATAACAGTGGTGGGTGGCATTGCCTGTCAAAGTTTGAGTCCTTTTGTTTATTTTTTAAAAAATATTTATTTTTGAGAGAGAGAGAGCATGCAAGCATGGACAGAGAAAGGGGAGGGGCAAGGAGAGAGGGAGACAGAGGATCTGAAATGGACTCCACCAGGCTCCAGCGGGGTCCACACGTCAGCACAAAGCCAGATGCGGGGCTCGAACTCACGAATGGCAAGATCATGACCTGAGCCGAAGTCAGACACCTAAACCCACGAGCTATTCAGGCGCCCCAAAGCTTTGAGTCCTTTTAAAACAAAGCACCATCACCTTTTCTGTAAATGGAAGATTTCTGTAATGGAAGATTTTTGGAATAACTAAAAATTAAAGATCTTCAGTTTTGAAAATGGATGAATGGTAGAGAAGTGACCAAAGTGACAGAGAGAGCGTGAAAAGGTGAATTCCTTAAAGAAAATGGATACAACTTACACATTTGATCACCAAGATGCTTACAACATCTTCTGTAAAAATTGACACACCGTGTCCAAGGAACGAGATCATCAAGCTATTGGCAAGATTCCATTCTCGGATATTCAGACCATTTTTGAAGGTTGCATAACACCAGGGGCCAATACCATAGGATATTGAGGACTGTTCTGTATGTGTATTTGTAGATACATGCTTGTGTCTGGGGCAAATCTCCTGACCCGAAGTGCCAAATATGAAGCAGCTCTTGCTTGACATATGTGTTCCACAAATGGAGATGAAGGGAGGGCACCAGGTGATTTTTGTTCTTTTATTTTCATTTTCCTGAAAATACATAATGCCAAAGTTTTTTTTTAATTTTAATTTTTATTCTTATTTATTTTTAATTTTAAATCCAAGTTAGTTAACATACAGTGTAATAATAATTTCAGGAATAGAATTTAGTGGTTCGTCACTTACATATAACCCCCAGTGCTCATCCCAACAAGCTCCCTCCTTAATGCCCATCACCCATTGAGCCCATCCCCCCACCCAGCATCCACCAGCAGCCCGCAGTTTGTTCTCTGTATTTCAGGTCTCTAATGGTTTGTCTCCCTCTCTGCTTTTATATTATTTTTGCTTCCCTTCATTTATGTTCATCTGTTTTGTACCTTCCATTTCACATATGAGTGAAATCATGATATTTGTCTTTCTCTGACTGACTTATTTTGCTTAGCAATAATACACGCTAGTTCCATCCACGTTGTTGTAAATGGCAATATTTCATTCTTTCTGATGACTCCGTAATGTTCCATTGTGTGTGTGTGTGTGTGTGTGTGTGTGTGCGCACGTGTATGTATACCAGGTCTTTATCTATCCATCAGCTGATGGACATTGGGCTCTTTCCATTCTTTGGCTGATAAAGCTGCTATAAACATTGGGGTGCACGTGCCCTTTCAAATCAGCACTCCTGTACCCTTTGGATAAATACGTAGTCCTAATACAAGAGTTTTTGCTTGTTTAGCTCACAATCACTTTGTGAGATATGGTGGAGCCAGGAACAGCATCAGAAGGAATAGGATTTTTAAGGCAGCAGACATATGTTCAGTGAACAAGCGTGTTGATATATATATAAAAACAAGGGACTCCACCCATAGGACAGTCCTTATTCAAAAATAAGTTCGTGGTCAACAACATGACTGTTGAATTTGGTCTGGTGAAGGAAATAGTAAAAATTGTGAATTAGATGAGATCATTGCCATTGGCTGTTTCTGTTTATAGTATTTCTTGTGAAGAAACAGGCATTTTTTAAAATACCAGAATATATTGTTTGCTGATGGAAAAGTAATTCACATAAATTTTCACTGAGGCAAAAACTTTTCTTCATGTTACTGATAAAGCCAGTAAAGATGATTCTGTGATGTCAGGTGGTTTAAGGATATATTAATTTCTGGGCTAGGCTGAATCTGTCACCTCGACTGATTGATCACAGTTTTTACTGTTGAGAATATAATACTAGGATTTATCACAGAGACCAGACTCTGGTGCACAAATAACTTGGCCACTGAGAGCTTGACTTTCCCAATCCTGGATGATTTTCCCCACTCCTCAGAGAAAGAAATCAATGAGGTCTTACTGGGAATATTTATAAACCACATCCGAATGCTGCCATAGAACGTGAAGGAATACTTTCCAGAGCCAAATCAGTCAAAGGGAGGATTAGGAATCTCGTTTCTGTGATTTCCTAAATTTAGGTAATTCAAACTTCTAATTTTTGACTCTGAAAGGCCTTCAATTTAGCATCTCTCCAGCCCTCTAAGCAATTTCTAGCAAGAATTTCTTCACGATTTCTGGATTCATGATCAAGCTAAAATGTCTAGAACTAGCTGATGGCCACCAAACAGTTGCTGTCTTTCCAGAGGAACAGGGATGTTCCTTTCACTAGAAGTAGACAAACCAACTTTCTGTGACTCGGGCGGTCTACTGGGCTGGATACCATCCTTCTTGATGATGGGAAAGAGAAATTATTTCACATTTCACATTGATTTATTTTACAAAATTCTTAGGCTTTCTTAACAATTGCACTGAAGGTGGTGGTCTCTGTATATACCCAAAACCCACTGAGGGTGTGTGGATGCCAGACGTGTGGGAAGCACCGTTTATAGCTTCTGTGTATGGCTTCCAAATGGTGAGCGTGAAAGTAGTCAAACTGCTGTTTATCTTTACAGTTCATCTTAAACTTTAAAACTCTGCTTTGTATCTGTTTTATAACGTGCATAATATTGAGTACAGTGGTAAGTATGTATACGTAGGTGAATATCCATAGACTGCAGGTACATAGTCACAAAAATTTTTATGAATAGGGATCCACAACCAAAAAGTTGGAAGATACTTGAAAAGCTCCTGAGCAGTCATGCATATTTATTCCTATAATGTCAGCACTGTTTGCTGCTTTTAAGTGGTTTAAAAATCATGTGGTTTTAAAATCAATTTGCAACCCATTGAATTTGTGTTTTGCCCCAATAGAGACACTCGTAGAAAAAACTCACACGCTGCTCGTCACCTCGAGGCTGCTTGTAGTGTCTTCCCAGGGCTGTGCTGGGCCATGCGGGGTCACCCCGGCCCCCACCCTGCCTGCCCTCAGCTGTTCCGGAGCCACACGGCCCTTTTCTTTCCTCCAGGAGAACCAGGGAATTTGTTGAGGGCAGTAATGCGGGCCTGGAGCGGCCCAGTTTTCTGTACAACCTTTGAAGAGCCCCCTCAGCGCCATGGGGGGCGCCCTGCTTCCTAGGCCAGCACGCAGGTCTCCCAGCAGGTGTTCCCTCCCAGACGGGCTGTGCGGGGCTGGGCAGGCTGCTTGAGTCCCTCCCTCCCGCCCTTGGCCGCCCTCGGCCTCCGGGAAGCATGAGGCCCGTCCCTGGAGGCTGTGCGCTGCTCTTCTGGGGCTCGCCACCCTTCACCCCTGTTCCCTGCAGTTCACAACTAGACGTCAGGGCAGAGTGACTTCATGGTTCCCGTGCATACGCGGTTCGCGTTGTAAATGCGGAATCGCTGGAGGTGGTTTAAAAAAAGTTTCTAAAATATAGTTGTTAAGCTTTAGTTTTTGGGAGAGTAGTAGAGGAACACAGGAAAAAGTACCCAGGCAGGGCCCCAGAGTGTTGGTAGGATGCAGTGGGTCCCCACTCCCCTCTCCTGGCTCCCCAGCCCCCCGCAGCCCAGAGGGCCTTCCACACTCGTCCTTCCACACTCGTCCTTCCACACTCGTCCTTCCACACTCGTCCAGACCCATGCTGATGAAAAACAAGCATGTGCATCTGTTTATTTATTTTTATTATTTTTTAAAATTGTTTTTTTTAACATTTATTTATTTTTGAGAGAAAGGAGAGAGACGGAGCAGGAATGGGGGAGGAGCAGAGAGAGAGAGAGAGAGAGAGAGAGAGAGAGAGAAAGAGGGAGACACAGAATCCAAAGCAGGCTCCAGGCTCTGAGCTGTCAGCACAGAACCGGAAGCGGGGCTCCAACTGATGAGCAGTGAGATCATGACCTGAGCTGAAGTCGGATGCCTAACCAACTAAGCCACCCAGGCACCCTTGTATCTGTTTTTTAAACACAAAATGGGGGTGTGTGATATTCTTTATTGTGCACATTTTTCCAATGAAATGTGTCCCAGAAATTTGTCCATATTGGCGTAAGTAATTCTACCCCCCCCCCAATATTGGCATTCTGTTCCGAGATTTATTTATTCAGCCTCCTCTGATGGACATTCAGGTTTGCAGTTTTTTTGTTATTACAACTTACGATGCCATGAAGATCTTTGTACCAGCGTGAGTAGATGTGTAGGATGAATGCCTAGGTAAGTGTGGGTATACTTGTAAGTTTGATTATGGAAAATATTGCCAGACTATCTGCCATCAAACTGTAGTTTGTTTTCTTGCCCACAATACACTTAGAGGGGCTGTGTGCCCATACCCGCTTTAAAATTTTTTTTTTTTTTCAACGTTTATTTATTTTCGGGACAGAGAGAGACAGAGCATGAACAGGGAGGGGCAGAGAGAGAGGGAGACACAGAATCGGAAACAGGCTCCAGGCTCTGAGCCATCAGCCCAGAGCCCGACGCGGGGCTCGAACTCACGGACCGCGAGATCGTGACCTGGCTGAAGTCGGACGCTTAACCAACTGCGCCACCCAGGCGCCCCACCATACCCGCTTTAATACACAAAGATTACAAAATGTTTTCATTTTTATCAATTTGATAGTTGTTGGGTTAAAAGTATATTTTATTTGCATTTCATTAATCATTAGTGAGGTTGAGCCTATTTGCAAAAGCTTAAAGACAATCTGCATTTCCTTTCTGTCTGAAAATTGCCCATGTGTGTCTAATTAGGTGGCTGGTATTTTTCTTACCGATTTGCATAAACACTTTTTAAATAGTAAGGACTTTACCCTCTTTTATATATGTTGCAAAAACATTCTCAGGTTGTCACTTGTGTTTTGACATTTAGGTAATATTGTTTTGCACAGTGAAAACTTGCTATTTTATGTAGTCAAATCACACAGTTTTGTCTTTATAGTGTCTAGGTTTTGTTTCTTCCTGGAAAGACCTCCTGGCGTATGGTCGAAATTGTCATCAACCAGGATTTGGGTCATCTTTCTTCCCAGCATTCTTTAAGCACCTCGCACGGTGTGAGTCTCAACGATTTATATATTTTTATATTTTTAAATAATATTTAATTTTAAAGTTTTTTTCTCTCTCTCAAGAATTATTCCTTTTCAACCAACAATTTTTTTAAATTTGCCAAGTTCAAATTTTTGTATTTATTATTTACTTTTATTGAGATCTCATTGACATGTATTAGTTTCAGGGGTACAGTGGAAGGATTTGATATGTATATATATTGGAAAATGGTGGCCACAGGCAGCCCATGTAAGATCCATCCCTCACATGGGATGTGTTCCAATGGAGAAGATACAAGCCGAAAGATTACAGTGCACGTGGTCCATAGTGAGACCATGGAGAGGCCATGAGAACATTGAGGAAGCACAAATAAAGTGATAAGGAGGTTACAGATGGGGTAACTTTTGACCTGCAACTTGAAGCAAGCATGAGAAATCTGCTTCTTTATATATGTTCTCTTATTTTTCGCAATGGATGTTTTTTTATGCAAGGCAGCTGTCCAATGGTTTGGTAAAGGCAAACATTTGTTTAAGGAATGCATTATAGCAGTGAATAGGGACTATCTGGAATTATATCTCTAAGTCAAAAGAATCTTAGTATCTGTTTTGCTTTGCACAGTAAGTAGCATTAATACTACTCCCGAACGTTACTGCAGTGTTTAATAAATTGGCCAGCAGAGGGCACTGCATACTGACAGTGTCTCCGCACAGGATGCCCAAATCCTCAGATGTTCCAGAGTATTACAGTGTAATTCAGGTGTATTTGCAAGCGAGTTGCTACTGTTTCAGGCAGAAATGTATGTCAGAAATTAAAAGACTGTGAAGGAGGAAATTAGGTGGTATAATTTCTAGGAAAAAATGTAAGTATGTCCATATCTACATGGTTATGAATGCAGCCGTATCAATTGTAATATAACTTTCATTTCCTGTATAAATCCGCATTTCTAAATTCTCCTTCAGAATGTTTTTCGTTTCATTATATGGTTTAATTATCAATCTTAAACTAAGGATGAAAAAACAATTCCTAACGGGTGACATTCTTTCAAACGTTGAGTTAGAGATTATTGTTTAAATAGTATCAAAACGCTGTGATGCTACACAAATTCTTTTCATGTCTGTTTACAAAGGTATTTTAAGTTACATTTTCCCCCTCTGAATTAGAGGATTCCAAGACATTTTTAAGAGCATGATTCTCTCCCCTCCAATTCACCATTAAAATGTTTTAAAGATACCGTGTTTTTAGACCCATTTCCACATAGTTAAACTTGGCAATGTGGAAACCTATTTGTTAGTATGGCTGGTGCTTTAAGCCAATGCACAGCTTTTACGTTTTTCATTTAAGGAGCAAACGGGACTGGACCCGTGAAATGGCACTGACTTGATTTGCCATAGTGCATCTGTTCGATGTAAATACGGATTCCTTCACATTTGCAGACTGGAGACGGCCTCCCAGAGCCAAGGCCCAAATCAGACAGACACTGTTGAGAACCCACCTGAAATATTTCCGAATAGGAAAACATTTGAGAAGGCTTTTGTTGACAGGATCCCGTATCCCCAGAGCAGTGGGCTCTGTGTTCTGATGCTTTCTTACTAATTTATCAGACATGTTTAACGACAGTTTGTAACAAGTTCCTACTCTGATATGACGGTTGGTATAAAAAGGTGGTACAAAAAGATATTCTCTGATGCTTTAATCCAGGCTCAATTTAACTAGTAATTTTAATTAGGTTTATTGCTGGGCTTCATATAAGTCTAGTTACATAAGTAAGATACAACCTAACTCAAGACTATTAAATATCACTGGGGAAATTCTAGGGGAAACAGTTCTAATTTTGAATGATACCAAATAGTAGTTTACGTGGTGTGTTGAGGTTTAGATATAGGTTACATTACTGCTTTAGATTAAGTCACGATTGGTCTTTTCCACCTGGGAAGCAAAGTAACTTTAGCCCCTTTGCAGTGAGTGATCACCTCGGTCCCTATGGGTAGTCTTGGGACCATGCATCTTTGTGCAGTGGAATCGTCCTGTACCGAAGGAGGTGGTGTTTAGTGTCTTACATTTTGTTTGGATTGGCAGGTCTACTGGAATGGGAATTACTTGGAGCTGGTGTGTTAAATACAAGCGGGTATCTGTGCAGACTGCCCTGGGAAGACTAGTGACAGCTTTGAGGATGTCATGGCTTCATGGTCTAAAGATTAGCTTCGAGTCATTAAATTTGTGCAGTCATTTATTTGAAGTGGCTATTGCTTATAAATTATTATCTTAGGAAAGCCTTTTCCCTCTGTTCCCAGATCAACAATGATTGTAATGGATTCAGCATCAAAGACTCATTGCTTTCTAATCACCTGTAAATGTTCGGCTCAGGCCTGATCAAATTTATCCTGGAGTATGATGGGTGTGGACTCCAGTTGTCTAGCCGGCAGTCCAGTCTTCCATTGTCTAAATAATATTAGTGTCTCTAACACAGTAAGAACTGAAGAATTTCACCCCTCATGAGCCCCCCTCCTTCCCAAAGAGGGGCTGATTGTTCCTGACTTTCACAAGGATTTGTGTCGCATCCTCCAGGGAAAAGGCAATGAGAAGATTGTTGTGGCTAAGACCTAAGTGCTGGAGTCAAACAGATTTGGGCCAGCCAATAAGAAACTTTGCGAATTCAGGCAAATAGCTCATCTGCAAAATGGGAACAATAACAGATTGTTGTAAAGATTAAGTGCCACTCTGTCTATAAAACATCAAATAGTTTTTATTAAATAGTTATTGTGAAATGTCAGAATTGCTGCTACAGTTGGGTGCTAAAACTGGCCTTTCCTATTGAATTATTTTATTTTAAATTAGCATTATTTTTTGGAACAGCTTTAGGTTTACAGAAAAATTGAACAGATGGATTGCCCAGATACTCTTCTCCCCTGCACATCTTCCACTAGTGTGGTCCATTTGTTACAGCTGATGAACCAACATGGATACATTGTCAAGAACTAAAGTGTATCCTTCACATTGAGGGTCACTCTGTGTTGTACATTCTGTGGGTTTTGATGAATGTGTAAATGTCATGTATCTCCTGCTATGGCATCGTAGGAAACAGTGTCACAGCCGTAAAATCTCTCGTGCTCTCCTTATTTATCTCTCCCTCACGCCCCCCAAATCTCCGGCAACCACTTATCTTTTTACTATAGCCATAGTTTTGTCTTTTCTAGACTGTGATATAGTTGGTAGCCTTTTCAGACTGGCTTCTTTCACCTAGTAATATGCACTTGAGGCTCCCCAGCCCTTGCCTCTTTGTGGCTTGATGGCTCATTTCTTTTTAGTGCTGAATAACATTCCCCTGTCTGGGTGGACCACAGTCCATCCACTCCCTCGTTTCCTACGCTATTGTATCTGCTTCCTTCCCCTTGAGCCAGTGGAGGAGGGGAGCTGAAACTCACATCACTGTCACATTAAAACCTGGCAGAACACTCACTAAATAGTTGGTCTGCAACACGTTTGTTTAAATAAGAGCAGTAGGAAGAAGCAAACGTTTGAATCAGCTACAGTAGCATTCTTTTTGGTAGGTACTGCTAAGGGGCAGATTTTTCACAGGGCTTGTTGTCAATGAATTCATTCATTAGTCTGTTGTGGTCTTGGGACCCTGGAGGCTCTGCTGGTTGTCTGAGCAGAGTCCCAGCCACTGAGCCTGCGGCCCAGCACCGTGCGTCCCGAGGGCCTTTGCTGGCTCACAGACATGGGTCAGTGGGTGTCTCAGCCGGGCACAGATTTCCAGCCGCTCTAGTGATTACGGCTGTGGGCAGGGCCTCTGTGCTCCCAGGGAGATGGCTTGGTGGGGACTGTCCCGTCTCTGCTCTGAGAAGAGTGAGTGTGGTCAGAGGGTATGGAAGCTAACTGCAATGTGATGCGATGCATTGGCGTTCCCTGGGGATCCCTGTGAACGTTCGCGTAAACCATGGAGCGTCTGTGGCTAGGGGTAGAGCTGTAATGTAGTTCTTATTTATTGGAGGCTGCAGAAGGAGTTTTCGAACTTTGATAAGGCGACATAAGGAGGACAAAATTCATGTTGTAAGTGGGAAGGTCATTCTAAAAATCAACATTATAAAGCATGAAAGAACAGGAAGGAAGAATAAATTACTGTTTGGTGTAGAACTCTCCTGAAAGAAACCTTTGCTTGGAACTTGATGTATTTATTTTTCATTTTCTTAAGCGTTTATTTATTTTTGAGAGAGAGAGAGAGACAGAGACAGAGACAGAGACAGACAGAGAGACAGAGCGTGAGTTGGAGAGGGGCAGAGAGAGAGGGAGACAGAGAATTGGAAGCAGGCTGCAGGCTCTCAGCTGTCAGCACAGAGCCTGACATGGGGCTCGAACTCATGAACGACGAGATCATGACCTGAGCTTAATTGACTGAGCCACACAGGTGCCTCTGGAACTTTTTTTTAACAAAGGAAAAATGTTGGGGCACCTGGGTCTCTCGGTTGGTTGAGCCTCCGACTCTTGATTTTGGCTCAGGTCATGATCTTGTGGTTTGTGGGATTGAGCCCCACATCGGGCTCAGTGCTGACAGCATGGAGCCTGTTTGGGATTCTTGCTCTCTCCCTCTTTCTCTGTCCCTCCCCTGCTCTCTCTCTCTCTCTCTTTCAAAATAAATAAACATTAAAAAAAAAGGAGAAATTTTTTTTTCTGTGAACTTACATCTATAGAGAAATTGTTAATTATTCGAAGAGGAAAAGATTTGATACATAATCATTCTTGTTATTGTTTTTTGTCAAAAAACAGAGAATCAGAGAGCCATCCCGTGGCACGGCATGAGGGGGAGCCTGCCCCCTGTATTGCCCCCAGACCCATCGGGGTGGCCATGACAGCTCAGATTCCATGTGGTAGGAGCTTGAGTGAATTTGGGGGACTTAGCCAGTTATGAAATGTGTGTTTCATCACTCCTGTTTACCGTGTTGCTGAGGGAGAGAGTCCCGGCCCAGGGAATGGGGATGGCCGGACACACAACACTGGACGCTGGACAGATGAAACTAACAGCAGCTTATTTAATCACATCCCGGAGGAGAAAGCCACATGCCATGCTGGGCCATAGGAGTCTGCAGTCAGGAGCAGGGGGAACCAGCAGGGGCTGCAGGGGGCGGGCTTTGGAGGAGCAAGAGGGCGAGGTGCCCCTGGTTCCCATGGCAGCACGGGATCGTCTTTGAATAATTTATGGGCTGGCTGGGAGTTGAACTCAGCGCTCAGGGATAAGCAGCAGCTGTGCGAGGTCCCCGTGGTAAGGGGACCGTTTGGCTGGCAGATCTTTCCTGAGGAGCAGAGTGGGGTGGAGGAGGAGCTTGCACTTAGCCTATCCAAGGGCCACGTGGTCTCAGCAGGTGTGAAGACAGTACGAACTAATGAATCTTAATTTTAGGGCTTGTACTGCATGTGTGTAGGTTAGGGGTGACCAAGGGAGAGCAAAGGCTGATGGTAATGAATTAAAAATAACTGACTCACCAGCCAGCGTCACCAGCTTCCCTTGTCCCCTGTGTCGTGGCAGCCCGTGCTTCAGGGACAGTCTCACCCTATTCTCTGAGCCGCTTCTTCTCAGCTTCATCTCAGAGAATTCATGAAAGGCACACACCTCACGTATGTGAGCAAATGGAAAGTCCCCGAGAGACACCTGACGCCCACAGCAGGTGACTCGTGAGCAGTGAGTGTTCAGTGTAGCAGACATGGAACCTGAAGTTTGGTTTTAGACCAGGGTCCTGGACGCCTGCCCCTAGAAGCAAGCTTGTGCCCGTGGGCCTCAAAGCACACAACGATTTCTTTGTGCAGGGTGGGTCATTTTCACTTATTTTAAATAACAGCTGTTACCCTGTGGTGGGATTTTTCCCGTATCAGTAGATACTCTCCAAAGGTGTCACGCGTAGAATAACATTTATGTCGTGGTGCAGGTGGAGAGGGGTGATGGTTTCCTTCATCGACTAGAGCATGGCTAATATGTTCCATCCTGTCAAAGGGCACTGTTTATGTGAAGTGTCATTTATTGTGCTTGAATGTGTTTCAGACCAGCATGGGATTGCCAACGTATATATCTTGATGTCAACTTTAATTTTTATTCCTAGGAATTGCTAGGTGTTATTTCGCGGACACAGCTGATGAGATTTGGGTGACCCTGCTGGGTCTGAATTCTCAGGTTTTGCTAAAGAGCATTATGTATTTTCTAGATTTTCTTTACAGAAGCACTTAAGGCCAAAACTCTGGTTCCTAATTGGGTTACTTGTTCTTAATGCTTGACAGCTCATTTACACCCCTAAGGGCTTCTGTGCTCACTGAGAATACATAATAAAGCCCCTAATTTGTCTCTTTCTTGCTTGGGGGGTTGGTGAGTGCTGAGTTTCCATACGGGACTGCACAGGGAAGGGGAGTCTGGCTTCGCTGTGCTCAGATTGCTTCTGCTTTCCGTGTTTCCGATTGGCTGGGAGGAATTCTGTTACTCTTGGCCCCTGCCTACCTTGGCATCATGAGGATTTTCACCAGTGGAGGCAAAGGCAAGATCTAGGCCAGTTGTTAAAATCCTAAGGAGAGTTGATGGACGCGGAACGTGGATTTACATTCTAGCTTGAGAGTCATTAAAAATGAATGCTATGCTGAGCTGTTCTATCTTGGCTCTGGATTTGGGAGAAGCCTCTAAGAAAACCTATGAATAGCTCAAAAGTTCTTTCATATTTATAATAGTTTTTTTTTTTTTTTTTTTTTTTTTTTTTTTTTTTTAGCAAAGGATTTCTAACGTCTGGTCATAATCAGTGACCTATAGTCAGCTCCCTGGGGTGGCAATTATTAGTCCCTGGGACCTCTCAGGCATGTGCCTAACCTGGGAGAGCAGAAAATGAGAATGTTTTATGTCGGTAAATTAAATCTGTCCCAGACAGATCGGCTGATTATGGCTGATGACGAGTTTAGTTGGCGCTTACCATCAATAATAATATTGTAGGATGTACTTGGATGGTGGGGGTGTGATGTGTGTTAGTATCTCTATAATAGACTTCTCTCCAAGATGCAAGTATCCAGAGATGTGTTTGGCAGATAATAGGTTCGGTTTTATGAGCTTTATTGTTATGTTGGCGATGTGCTGATACCTGAGATCCCAGCCGCGGCTTAGCGGAAGCGGCTGGAATTGCCTCAGGTTAGAGACTGCTGAATGTAATTATTCAACCACTGTTGTGTCGACAGGTGACTCCAGAAATACAGAGATTCTAATCCTGGCTCTGCCAAGTTTGGTGGGGATGGCTGCCTGAATAAATAAAATATTAAATTTATACTCAGGTAATGTAAATGAGCTTCTAAGAAATAGCCCTATTAGTGGAGAGAAAGCATACCGCATTAAAGGTCAGACGTGTTACCTTTAAAATAGCTGAGACAAGAGACGAATAATTTAACAGGCATTTACTGAGAGCATTTTTGGGTGTCATATTAGGTTACTGGTGAGCACTGAAATTACTGAGATCCCAGTTTCTGAGTTCATGGACTTCAGCAGAATCACTAAAACAACACTCGTGTAAACAAAAAAGCCTGGGATCAAATGCAAACCTGATGTAAATAAGGAGTGTTTGTTTAGAAGACTATGAATTAATGTAAAAAATTATTTAAAATCCTGGGGTTCATTAGAGGGAGCCAAACTGTGGCAAATTAACAGATCCAGTGTTGGGGGGACCCAGCCCACCTAGCCTCTTCCTCTACTTAACTGGGGCCTGTCAGCTGGATAGATATACGGGGATTACCCGCCGGGGGGGAGAAGGAGGCTCAAAAAATGCCCAGTATATTAAAAGATTCATGATAATTTTTATAATTTGAAATTTCCATGTTCTTTAGCAAATGGAGATGCAGGACAGCTGTTAAAACTGAGTTTCTGATTAAAAATGAACAATGTTTTCACTTTTTTAGACTAATTTAAATTTTTAAAAAATTTTTTATTTATTTTTGAGAGAGAGGGACAGAGTGCGAGTGGGGGAGGGGCAGAGAGAGAAAGTCTGAAGAAGGCTCCAGGCTCTGAGCTGTCAACACAGTGCCCGATGTGGGGCTTGAATTTGGGAATGGGGAGATCATGACGTAGGCCGAAGTTGGACGCTCAACTGACCGAGCCACCCAGGCACCCCTTTATTAGACTAAATTTAAAAAAATGTTTATTTACGTATTTATTTATTTATTTATTTTTGAGAGCGAGAGAGAGAGTGGGGGGGGGGCAGAGAGAGGGAGAGAGAGTCCCAAGCAGACTCCGTGCTCAGCATGGAGCCCAATATGGGGCTCGATGTCATGACCGTGAGATCGTGACCTGAGATGAAATCACGAGTCGAACACAACCAGCTGAGCCACCCACACGCCCCAATAGACTGATGTTTTAAAAGCGGTTTTAGGCTCACGGCAAAATTGACCAAAACGTATAGAGATTTGCCACATAGCGCTGTCCCCACCCACGCACAGCCTCCCCCACTACGAACGTCATCCAGGGTGGTGCCTTTTTACAGTCAAGGCACCTACACTGACCCACCATAATCACCCAAGGTCCATGGTTTTCATTAGGGTTTACTCACGGTGGCACGATTCTGTGCGTTTTGATGAATGTATAATGACATGTATCTACAATGTTAGTATCATCCAGGGTCGTCGCACTGCCCTAAAAATCCCCTATTCATCGCTCTTCCCCCACAAGCCCTGGTAACCACTGGTCTTTTTTACCGTGTCCACGGTTAAGCCTTTTCCAGAGTGTCATGTAGTTAGAATCGCACAGTATGTAGCTTCTCAGATTGGCTGCTTTCACTCAGTACTAGGCATCTAAGATTCTCTTGTGTCTTTTTGTGGCTTGATAGCTCGTTTCTTTTTGGCACTGAACAACATTGCCTGGGTGGACCACAGTTTATTGCCGTTTATTTATCCACTCACCTACTGAAGGGCGTGGTGGTTGCTTTCGAGTTTTGTCAGCTCCTGTAAACATCCACGTTTTTACGTGGGATCACATTTTCAACTCCTTTGGGCAGGTATCAAGGAGTGTGATTACTGGATGGTACGGTAAAAATATGTTCGGTTTTGGAAGAACAGTAGTTATTTATTTTGGCAGAAGCGTGTCCCCAATATTACAGAGCAGGTCTGCCTGCCAGCGATGCAGGGCTTCCCACAGGGCAATGGACACAGAGGTCACAGCATTTCTAATTCTGGTTGTGAAAGACAGGGCACACTTCACATGTCTGTGCCCTTCCAGAGGTGAAGTGACGCGTCCCTAACTCCTGCTGGTTTCCACGGCAGGCGGTGGTGCTGGAAAGATCCCGAGGTCCCGGATCAAGGAGGGCTGGATTAGGAGGCTGTGCCCGCCACCCACAAAGCCCCTTGTTGGACGCAGTACTGTGGGCTGTAGGTGCCCCGAGGGCCCGGAAGGCCTCGATGGCTCCCTGTGAAACGCTTGTTCTTCTCAGATGCTTCTCAGAGCTTTCAGCTTCCTAGTTGTTAGGCTTTGTCCCTGCCACCCCTCACTGGTTGCTACCCCTGATCTCCCCAAAGGTGTCTCAGGGTGGGTGGCAGGCTTTCATAATTGAGACCCGAGGCCTGGAAGGGCTGTTTTGGGTTTAAAAGGAACAGCAGCAGCTGGCCAAGGGTGAATACCATCTATAAACAGCCTCTGATGTTGCAAAGATTTGGGCTCAAGAGGGCCA
Source organism: Lynx canadensis (assembly GCF_007474595.2). NCBI lineage: Eukaryota > Metazoa > Chordata > Mammalia > Carnivora > Felidae > Lynx > Lynx canadensis. Next base: position 7,548,663 of record NC_044314.2, on the reverse strand, counting down.
GGTAAGCTTTACTGCCCGAGATGGTGTGTGGGCCAGTTTATGCCAGTTTATGAACGGAGGTCCGGAGCTGTGGTTCCCAGGTGTGGCTGCACAGTGGTCACCCGGGGAGTCTTTAGTCCCATGGCCAGGCCTCACCCCAGATCTACCGAATCAGGTGGGGAGGTGGATGAGGCGGAGTGCTCTGTGCACTGCTTCCTGGCTGGGAGGGAGTCGTGCAAGGTGGGGAGTTTTCTTGTTCTGGGACTTGTCAGGTCCGACGAGATGCCAGCACCAACAGAGAGGACAGGACTGCAGCTCGAGGAAGGGCCAGGGCGCAGAACGAGACCCTCTACAGGGCAGTCTGCCAGCAGGCCGCCCCTACAGCTGTGTGCCTCCTTCTCCCGGGGGTCCAAGACACCACCCTGACCTTCCGTTCCATGTGACGTACCCTAGCAACGTTCCTGGCCACGGAGGGACCCCGAACACCTCAGAGGGAGCAGACATATTTGCACGCTCTGCAGCCTGTGGGCCAGGCTCTGGTTTGTCTGGCCCGAGGCACAGCAGGGTGGACGTTGCTGGAAAGCTGAGAGGTGACTTAGGGGACTCCCCGAGGCTTTTCCCAAACAGGGAAATGTGTTAGCATACATGCTGATGGTTAAACACATAAAATCAATTGCATCTTCCTCATCGAGTCTGCCCAGGCTGCTAAAACAAAGATGTCAAAGAGCGGTGACTGCAACTGTAGACGGTTCCGTCTCAGTTTTGGAGCCCAGGCGTGCAAGGTGAAGGTGCTGGAAGACTCAGTGTCAGGTGAGGACCCTCTTACCGGTTCCGGGGACATGGCTGTCTTCTTGCTGTGTCCTCATGTCATGTCACGGGCAAGGGAGAGCTCTCTGGGGGCCCTTTTGTAAGGACATACGCCCCACTTATGAGCGCTTCATCCTCGTGACCGGGCCACCTCCCAGAGTCCCCGTCTCCTAGTACCGTCACGCTGGGAATTAGAGTTTCACATATGACTTTGAGGGGGATGCAGATATTCAGTCCATAGCAACACGCAGATGGATACGTTACAGAAAAACCAAGGAGATAATTTCCATGGGTCTGGGTTCACTTTGGTACAGCAGGCAGTTTTGGAGTCCAGCTGTGGGTCAGGCCCAGGGACTTGTTACTGGATCAGCTTGAGGAAATGGAATGTCTTTGTCGGAAGGGCAGTTAGAGGGGAAATGGACACGTTCCGGAAAATTTTAATTAAGTGGTCAAAGGCATTCTATAACGCTTGCCTAAATTTTTTAAAATAAAACATTAATTTATATTTTAAGGCTTTTAAGTGGTAATAGATACGGATGTTGGATTATCATATCAATGCTGAGAACGATCCCAGGAATAGCCTTTGCATTAAGACCAGGAAAGAGGGGGCCCTACAATGCAGAGCTTGTAATACATCTAACGTAAACATATGTTAGAATGGACTGCCTGGTAGTGTTTTACGACATTATTTCATTTGTCCGCGAGAAAGCACGTCGTAGAATGACTTGTACTTCTAGGAACACGCATATATTTTAGTTACTGCGTAGTATTCCTTCACGATCTGAAAAGGGAGTGGTTAAGAAAAGACGTTTAATATGCCATGTGCCGACATTGATGATTTATGGCGTATTTGCTTTGATTTTCTTTAATAAATGTTTCATTATTAATTTTTACTATTTTTATTTATTTTTTAAATTTTTTTTAACGTTTATTTATTTTTGAGACAGAGAGAGACAGAGCATGAACAGGGGAGGGGCAGAGAGAGAGGGAGACACAGAATCGGAAGCAGGCTCCAGGCTCTGAGCCATCAGCCCAGAGCCCGATGCGGGGCTCGAACTCACGGACCGAGAGATCATGACCTGAGCTGAAGTCGGACGCCCAACCGACTGAGCCACCCAGGCGCCCCATAATTTTTATTATTAAAAAAATCCCAGCACTTTCTGCTTTTCCAAAAGAGGAGAAAGAGGGTTTTGTTATTTTTTTAGAATGAGCTGGAAAATACTTATGCTTGCATTCACCTTTGTGATGGCATTTTAACCATGCAGCACTGTTGCAAATAAATCTTCTCAAAAGAGAACAGCTAAAAAAAAATTGCAACTAGATATGTGCCTAATGTTTCTCTAACAGGCCGTTACACTGGATTCTATAAATCAACTATAATGATGGTTTTTAAGTCTCCATTTCTCCAGGTCCATTTCATTTTATGATTCTCGTCAGCTTCCTTCGGTGGTACCTGGGCTCCGTCTTTTTTCCACATTCTTTTCGTTTTGTATCTGCTTTATTGTGTCATTTGAACTTGAATCACGGTGAGTCATGTCTCTTCTCTGTTCCTTCCTCTTTCTCCTTCTAGGTTTGTTTTACTTCTTCCAATCCTGCATCTTCTGTATCCCTCCTAAAATATTTTATACACCGAGAACTTTTATCACAAGTATTGAGAGCTTCTTTGACTTGAAGGTCTTCCGGATTTCAGAGTATGATCCAGAAAGGACTAAGTTGGGTGGGGTCTCTGGAATAAAAAGTCTGTGATTGCATAGGTCACAGTAAACTTTGATTTGTGAAAATCAGAGATGATGAGCAGTACAGGAAAGATATTCGAAAAGTCATTTGGGCTCTTTCCCCAGAGCTAGAATAGTAATTGTGAGGAAGAAATTTGCTCTGCTCTGGTTAGTTAACACTTTTCTTGCTGGCACATTTTGCATGATTGTGGCCCTTAGGAGCATCAGAGACATAAATATTGTTATGCTAGGAAGAGGTTGTGGGCACACTTTCGTTGGTGCTTATTTAGAATTTTAATTCAGCTTTTGGTATGTTGAATTACTCTCTTTTGTCTTAGAGAGTACATCTATGTAAAATTTCACCTCTAAGGGGTACCTGTCAGTTAAGTGTCTGACTCTTGATTCCAGGTGGTGACCATGATCTCCTGGTTCATGAGATTGAGCCCCACGTTGGGCTCTGCACTGACAGCACGGAACTTGCTTGGGATTCTCTCTTTCTTTGTCCTCTCCCACTCACGTTTTCTCTCTCAAAATAAGTAAATAACCTTAAAAAAGTAAAATTTCCTCTCTATTGTTTTCTGGGGAAGTAATCATAGTTTAATGGGTACTTTGATATTCTGGAAAATTTCCATATTTTCCTATTCAAGCAAAAGTACATGTACTACATACGTACATTTACCATTATATCAACTATATTTATATGAAAATGACACTTGCCAATGACACTTTCCATAGCTTTAGTTATTGATGATTAGGTGTCTGTTCTTCCCAGCTTTTTTTCAATGTCCCTAATAGTCATTCTGAGACTTTAGTAGGCAACAGAATCTCCTGGAGGAGCTTATTAAAACAGACTGATGGAGCCTACCCGCCTAGTTTTTTTTTTTTTTTTTTAATTAATTAATTTATTTTGAGAGAGTGAAAGAGCAAGAGCAGGGGAGGGGAAGAAAGGGAGGGAGAGAGAGAGAATCCCCAGCAGGCTGCGTGCTCAGTACAGAGCCTGACGCGGGGCTCAATCCAACTATGAGATCATGACCTGAGCTGAAATCGAGAATCGGTCCCTTAACCAACTGAGCCCCCCAGGTGCCCCAGTGTTTTTAGTTTTTTGATTGTTTTTTAGACTCCAAATAATATTTTACCTTTTTATTTCTTGTGTCATTGATTACAGGCGATCTCTCCCGATACCTCGCCGTGTGCATGTGGATGCCAACGACATTATTCTTCCAGGTCTTCTTCCTTTCAACCCTTGTTTTCTGTGATTTCATATTGTCCACATAACATTCCATTTTATCCTGTAACCATAATTGTCTTCTTTTCTTGGTCGAGATTTTGATAAGAGCTGGAGAACAAAATCATTGACTTGGCCTGACTAGGTGTTTGTTGCTCACTAGAAGGCCATGTACAATGATCATGTTGTTTGTTTTTGAGCTTTTTGTTTCACATGGAATTCTATTGCCTTTTTTTTTCACTTGGCTCTGCCTTTACTATAGTCTAATTTTCAAGTAAATCAGCATAATAGCATTTATTTTATTGATTTCCCCTTTGCCCAGACACCTCTCTCTGGGTCCCTTATCTTTTCTTCTCTGAGCACAGGTGCTGCTCTGTGGGACAGCTTCCTTTTCATGGGTCTCCTGAGTTAGAGCCACTCTTTCCTGCCTCCCATGATTTCTCATCCTCCCATGATTTCTTCTCATCCTCTTTCTTGGCTTAGTCCTTTCTTTTGCAAATTACATCCTTGATTCACTTTCTAAGAAGGAAATTAATACTCTGAGTCCCAGTATGTTTGAAAATGCCTTCACTTGGCACTTATGGTCAACTAAGTCATTGACTTCTATAGACATTTCTGTTGAGGGGTGCCTGGGTGACTCAGTTGGTTGAGTGTCTGACTTGATTTTGGCTGAGGTCATGATCTCATGGTTTGTGAGTTCCAGCCCCACATTGGGTTCTGTGTTGATAGAGTGGAGCCTGCTTGGAATCCTGTCTCTGTCTCTCTTTTTCCCTGTCTCTCAAAATAAATACATGAACATTAAAAAAAAAATTCCGTTGAGAATGATTTTCTTACCAGAAATTTGAAGATGTTGCTATATCTACCATCTGGTGTTGGTAATAAAGAATCTGATTTTCTTTCCTTTCTAGGTGAGTGTTTCTTTACCTTCTCTGGAAGCCTTAATATATTCTTTTTATTCACGTGTTCTCTATTATCTCTAGAATCTGTTAGTTCAGTGGAAAGCAAACTGGGTTTCTTCTCTGATTTTATTTAATAACTATCATTTCCTCTTTCTGTTTTGTTTTCCTATGAGATATTCTTTATCATCTTCCTACTTTTCTATTGAGGTTTTTGGCAATTATATATTTAATTTTGAAGAGTCTTTTGTGATTCTCTGGCTTTTTCTTTTTCATAGCAAATTATTATTATTTGTGGATGGAATATCTCCTTAGAGATCTCTGAATTAGACTTTTTAAAAGTTCTCTTTCCTGCATTGTCTTTTTTTGTTATTTGTTTGTTTTTGTTGTTTTAAACCTGGGATCTTTTAAATTTTTTTTTTTTTAAATCTTGGTTTTTATGTTCCAGAATTTCCTCAAATGTCTAATGATGCTTGGTTGCCCTTTCATGTTTAAAAATGAGACTCTGGGGCACCTGGATGGCTCAGTCAGTTAAGCATCTGACTTTGGCTCGTGTCATGATCTCACGGTTTGTGGGTTCGAGCCCCGTGTCGTGCTCTGTGCTGACAGCTCAGAGCCCGGAGCCTGCTTCAGATTCTGTGTCTCCTTCTCTCTCTGTCCTTCCCCTGCTCATGCTCTGTCTCTCTCTCGCTCAAAAATAAATAAACATTAAAAAAAAAAGAGACACCAAAGGGGTGCCTGGGTGGCTTAGTGGGAAGAACGTGCGACTCCTAATCTCAGGGTTGTGAGTTGAAGCCCCGTGTTGGGGATAGAGATTACTTAAATAAATAAAAATTAAAAAAAAAAAATGAGACACTAACAAAGTGCCCCAGACTGCATGGATTATTTTTCAATACATTCTAAAATGCTAAGAAACAAATGCTCCATTGGTGCTGTGCCCAGTATCATGGCTGCCCTGGTTCCTCCCAACATTGTACCCAATTTGTGTGTGTGTGTGGGGGGCATCTTTTTCTGCGGCTTGTCTTTTTTTTTTGTTTATTTGTTTTTAAGAGAGAGAGAGAGAAGAATGAGTGGGGGAGTAGTGAGAAAAGAGGACAGAGGATCTAAATTGGGCTCTGTGCTGGCAGCAGAGAGCCTGATGTGGGGCTTGAACTCATGAACCGTGAGATCAGGACCTGAGCTGAAGGCGGACGCTCAACAGACTGAGCCACCCAGCTGCCCCTTCCATGGCTTGTCTTGTATAAAAAACAGGCTGCCAGGTGTTTTGCACACAGAAGTTGGGGGCGGGGTGGGAATCATTTATAGGTTGTTTTTATGTCCACGTCTCTTCCTCCCACTTTCCTGGCCCTGTTGAATCTTGAATTTCTCTAGATTGGCAACTGGCACGGCCGAGGTCCTCATTGTACATCTTCTAGGTTGTAGTTGGCCTGCTGTGCCTCGTCTTTCAAATCTCCTGCATCTGCACAGTCCTGTGATCCTCTGTGAAACCTCTCTTTCATAAAAAGAAAGAAAGAAAGAAAGAAAGAAAGAAAGAAAGAAAGAAAGAAAGAAAGAAAAGAAAGAAAGTTACCGGATCTTTCTTATTCATCGTTCTCATGACATCTCAGCAATGGAGGCAAAAAGCGTATTTCTCAGCCTGTGTCCAAAATATAAAATGTCCCATATAAAAGTTTATATCCACGGTATGTTGTATCTTATTGTGATGCAATTTCATGATTTGGAAAGAATTGTGTTTGCGCCAAGTTTTAAATGTAATGGGAGACTTTTGTTCATGAATTACTGCAAGAATGAGCTTTCAGTCAGTAGATCTCTGTCAAAGTCCTTATTTCATTCCTGTCAGTGAGGGGAAGACGGGGCTGTTTTTATGTGGGACATGTGCTAAATCAGGACTGCCCAGCAGCACCTTCAGTGACGAGAGAGATGGTCTGTGTCCGGGTCTGTCCTGTACAGTATAGAATCCACCAGCCACAGGGGGCATCGGGCACCTGAAATGTGGCTAATGCTACTGAGTAACTAAATTTTAAATTGTATTCAATTTTAACTTGAATTTAAATAGCCACATGTGGCCAGCGGATTCCACGTTGGAGAGGCTGTTTGTGATCATTGCGTTCTCCTTTGTCATTCGGGTTCACTTAAGTGGATTCTTTTAGATATGTGTATAAAATAGATGTAACATATGAGAACTTTTAATTTTCTTAAAATACTAATACATGTGTGCTTTGAGCCCATCAGGGACATGGTCTGTGTTGGTCCCTCTTGTAATCTTCAGTGCTTATAACGGTCCCTGGCACACAGTAGGCGCTCAGAAATGTTTGTTGCCCCACTGAACAGAGAATTGAGAAAGGTAACATTTTTAGTGGGCAGATGGTAAGAGTTGTATCAGGCTGTATCCAGCTGCAGGTTGGAGACTAGGACTCAGGTGTAGCGTTACATGACTTTCCACTTCAGAATGTCATTTAACACGAGCTTTTCTGTTGCTCACAGAACCCTTCACGTGAAGCTTTTCTCTCACCCGGGGGGGCCCTGCGCCCTTTCCTTTGTCCTCTGGTCTTTACTTCGCGAAATCTCTACCTTCTTTAAGATCCAGCCCAGGTGACACCGCCCCGGGAAGTATTCTTTTCTGTTCTCCCCCACTGCTCCCTGCAGCCTCCTCTCCCCCGGGCCCGGATTCCACGCTTCTGCTGTCTGCTGTGTTGTTGGCACACGGCTCAGCCCTCCCCTCACTCTGCTGTTGCCGGCTCACATGCCAGCCTCTCGAAGGCAACGCATACCATGTTCTGCTCTGGTTCCTAGCACGATACCCGAGAGGCGTGGTCACTGGACCCACTATCTGCTTTATAATTGCTAAACTGGACTGTTACATAGAGTACTAATGGCCCAGAAAGGAAACATTTAATATATCAGTGTGTTTGTGGTTGCTAGTCCCTTATTTTATTTATTTATCTATTTATTTGAGAGAGAGAGAGAGAGAGAGAGAGCGCGAGCGAGCAGGGGAGGGGCAGAGGGAGAGGGAGAAAGAATCTCAAGCAGGCTCTGTGCCCAGCCTGGAGCCTGACGCGGGGCTCGATCCCACAACCCTGGGATCATGACCTGAGTGGGAATCAGGACACTCAACCGACTGGGCCACTCAGGTACCCCAACTGTTACTTCATTTTAAGCATAGTTATCAGAGATTGAGGAAAGGGCCTTTCTTGTTTTGTTGTTTTTCTTTTTTTTTTTTTTTTTTTTTAAATTTTTTTTCAACATTTATTTATTTTTGGGACAGAGAGAGACAGAGCATGAACGGGGGAGGGACAGAGAGAGAGGGAGACACAGAATCAGAAACAGACTCCAGGCTCTGAGCCGTCAGCCCAGAGCCCGACGCGGGGCTCGAACTCACGGACCGCGAGATCGTGACCTGGCTGAAGTCGGATGCTTAACCGACTGCGCCACCCAGGCGCCCCTGTTTTTCTTTTTTTTAATACATATTTGGCGCAGTTAAAAAAAACGTGGATGGGGCGCCTGGATGGCTCAGTCAGTTAAGCATCCAACTCTTGATTTCAGCTCAGGTCATGATGTCATGGTTTGTGAGATTGAGCCCCCAGTTGGGGCTCCTTGCTGACAGTGCAGAGCCTGCTTGGGATTCTCTCTCTTCTCTCTCTCTCTGCTCTTCCCCTGCTTGCGTGCCCTCACGTACATGCTCTCTCTCCGTCTCTTTCTCCCTCTCTCTCAAAAGAAATAAAAATCTTAAAAAAATGTGGATGGGGTGCCTGGGTGGCTCAGTTGGTTTTTGCCTCCGACTTCGGCTCAGGTCATGATCTCACGGTTCGTGGGTTCAAGCCCAGCGTCGGGCTCTGTGCCGACAGCTCGGAGCCTGGAGCCTGCTTCGGATTCTGTGTCTCCCTCTCTCTCTGACCCTCCCCTGCTCATGCTCTGTCTCTCTCTGTCTCAAAAATAAATTAAAAAAAAATTTTTTTAATGTGGATAAATGCCAATAATTCATAAGTAATCAATTACGTTAATCCTCACCCATGTATTTACCAAAAAAGATGGAACTTTTATCAAGATGGCGTTACTTTTCTAGGCATTTCCTCTGTTTTTGGAGCCAGGAGGAGAATGCGAAATGCACATGGTGTCTGGATAAAAGGCTGTGCTTGATAAATTGTGCAGCCGACATAAGAGGCCGTGGTTCGGGGTGTGCGGGTGGACACCGTCGCCTTGCGTGGCTTCTGCAGGTCTGTGAAGCACATTTCGGCAGAGCAGGCCAATGCTGATAAACCACCCTGAGTAAGAGCAGGAGAGAGACAGACACGAGTGCTTGCTTCAACAGGAGGCAAGCAGGGAGGCATGGTCCCCATAACAAAACAGCCAGGATGTTTTACATTCTTCTCCGAGAGAGGGAAAGAAAGACACAGAGACTAGGCATTATCATAATAAACGCGGCAGGGGGATTAAATATCAGGGCCTGAGGCAGTGCTTCTAAACCCTGATGTCCTGGAGCCACCAAGGCCACGTGTAGGGAAACAGCCTGGAGCCCATAGGCAGAGTTTCAGGGGCAGATGCCTGCCTGATGCAGGGACAGATGTGCAGACCCGCGTGTCTCTACCCGTGCCCAGACATCCGCAGGTGTCACCCGAGCACAGCAAGGCGGTCCTTCTCTTCGGGCCTGATGGTGACTGGATGCCCACCTCGGGTGACTGTGCGTCCTGGTCCTCTGCAACTGACCACCCTTTCTTCACTGGTCTTGGAAGAAGATGGAGTGCATCAGGCCTGTTCTCTCTGGGGATCCTGACAACATACTGAACTGCAATATAGTCGAGTACACAGGTGAATCTGTGAAGGGTGTTATGGTATAGACAGGGGTCAGCATACTTTTTCTGTGAAGGGATATGTATTAATTTGCCAGGGCTTCATGCATATCATAGACTGGGTGACCTGAACAACAGAAATGTGCGTTCTCACGGTTCTAGAGGCTAGAAGCTCCAGGTGAAAGTGCCAGCCAATTCAGTTTCTGGTGAGGCCTCTCTCTTTGGCTGATAGATGGCCACCTGCCTCTGGGCCCTCATGTGGGCTTTCCTCCGTGCTCGTGCATATCCCCTGCAGTCTTTGTGTATAGCGAACCAGTCTATCCAGATCCCTTCTTATCAGGCACGCTTCGGCTTCATTTTAACTTCGTCACCTCTTCAAAGGCCCTGTCTCCAAATACAGTCACATTCTGAGGTACGGGAGATTAGGACTCCAACATATGAATTTTTGGGCATACAACTCAGCCAGTAGCAGGATAGATAATAAATACTCTGAGCTTTTGTAGTGTGAAAGCTGCCTCAGGCGGTATGAAAATGAATGAATGTGGCTGCGTTCCAATAAAACTTTATTTATGGACACTGAAATTTGAATTTCATACAATTTTCACACATCACAGAATTTTCTTTTCATTTTCCCCCCCAACCATTTAGGAATTTTAAAACCTCTCGTGGCTCATAGGCTGCCTAAGAATAGGCAACAGCCCTGATTTGACTCATGGGCTGCAGCTTGCTGACCCCTGAAATAGGAGAAATGTTTCTGTAACCCCGTCAGATGAAATGTGCTGTGTGGCAACCGGTGCTCACGGTTTCTCTCTTGAGCTGAGTGGATTTATGTGGGAAACTCAGGTCCTGACAGGTATTTTCATAGAGGATTCAGCCTGCTGTGGCCATGTTTTGCTTTCGGCTGGGCTCCCGTCGGACACGGCAAATGAAGGCATCTGTCACTGTGAGAGTGTTGACATAGCCGTCCCTGCTTGGTGCCACGGACAGGAAATATGTTACATGCACAGTATTGTAGGCACGGGGGTGAATGGCCTCTATTAAGTACCCTGTTTGGGAACTTTTGGATGAGAAGGCCCTGCTTTTGCATTTAGTGTTAACATCCTCTGCCATTTGGGGCTTGGATTAATTCCAGTAATGTGGGGCAGTGCCCAAGGGAAGCAAGTGGTTTCTGGAATCCTTGTGCAGGACGGGGTTACAGTAACCAGCACCCAGCAGGGCTGGTGCAGGAGCGAGGAGTTCGGGTCTGCGGTGAAAGGCCTGGTGTGCTGTCTCCCGCCCGCCCGCCTGCCTCCCTGGTGTGGGGTCTGCCCAGGGAGCAACCTGCCAGCTCCCCATCCCTAGCTGGAGAGAGAGAATGTCCCTGCCAGAGTACTGCACGTTGGCCACGCCCCTCCTCAGAGAGTATCCCCGCCCCTGGGTCCCCCTGCACCCCCTGCAGGTGTCTGCCCGCTTCCGGGGGTGCTGGCCGAGCTGGGTTGTGCACACTGCTGACGGTTGGGCGAACACAGTGGCCATGAGTCTCATCCCGAGAGGACACCTCGTCCAGACACACTGGCCCTGAACTTCCTATGGACAGCCTTCTAATCAGCCCCGAAGACGACTCCAGCTAAGCTTTCAGTCCTGTCTCCCTTCAAGTCTAGTCCACCCCCTCCCCGAGAGCGGACATGTTAAGGGAACAGGTCCTGGTGGAGGAAAGGCCGGAAGGACAGCGGAGCGCAAGCCTCAGCGGGTGCACGCTGCGCCCCCTGCCGGCTCCTGGGGAAGCTGGTTTCCGTTCCTGCCCCCGCAGCCGCCAGGGCCCAGCCCTCCCGCAGAGCTCTCCGGCACAGATCTGCAGGTCAGAACCTTGAGCAGAGCGTGGCAGGATTGCAGTAACTTTTTTTTTTTTTTTCAACGTTTTTATTTATTTTTGGGACAGAGAGAGACAGAGCATGAACGGGGGAGGGGCAGAGAGAGAGGGAGACACAGAATCGGAAACAGGCTCCAGGCTCCGAGCCATCAGCCCAGAGCCTGACGCGGGGCTCGAACTCCCGGACCGCGAGATCGTGACCTGGCTGAAGTCGGACGCTTAACCGACTGCGCCACCCAGGCGCCCCTGCAGTAACTTTTGATGAACTCCTAGAACACCAAGTGCAACTACAAAATATATTTAGCTATCTGAGGTTGGTGGAAATAGTCGGAGATATTCTTGGAGATATTGCCCTTGCTGGGAGACCTCAGAGCCCTGGTCCGGAGAGAGCACGTGCACCAGGGGCTCCCGGGGAGGCACTTCCGGGTTGCACCTGCACGCGGCTGGCCGCGGGCTGCATGGACCGGTGTCTGCAGCTGAAGCCGGAGCAGGAGGTAGGGCGAGAGGACTCTCCGTGGTGTGTGAGGGGCGGCCAACACAGCCCCCGTGCACCGTCGGAGCGTCACAGAGTTCCCTGCAAGGTGGTGGCTGCTGCAATCAATCTCCAAAGACTCAGTACAACTGGGTCACCGTTAGAAGACAGGAGAGAACGCACTGCTGCTGGGGCTCTGAGGACCGTCATGGAGAGCACCAGCTTCCTCTCCCCTGCCCGTTCTCGTTTCTTCCATCGCAGCCGGTGTTTCGGCTGCTCTGCCCTGCACAGGCGGGGCGATGCAGGGCTTATGGCTCGGGGCAGGGGCAGGGGACCTGTGTTCTTTTCTTCTTTTTGCCAGGATTGGCTGCAGCAAGGGACAGTTCACTGTTAAAAGCACCAAGGGTGGCCGAGAATCCTGTTTGTCCTGACCCCAGGCATGGGAAGATAACATGGCTAGTTGGGAGTTGGAGCTTTAGATGAATTAGAACTTCACTGTGTCCTCTAGTGGAGGAGATCGTCATGCTGGGAACCGAGACCTCTAATCAAGTGAACCTTAAGGTTATTATAGGGCTGTGGGTCTCTAGGACCTCGGCGGAGGTCAGTCTTGCTTTACCACCCGGCTCTCGGCTCTCGGGTGTATCTCAGCTATGGAGGACAGACACTGCAGCATACAAGGGTCATTGGTTTAGTGCATAAACTACAGTCTGGAAGACGAAGCTGGTATGATAAACCCTCATCAGCAGGCTTGCTGAATCAGAAAATCCTGAGAGTACTGCTCTATCTACCTTGGAATTCCAAATCCCTCCAAGAAGCCACAGGCTTATGCATTAAACCCGCCTAACTCTGCGTTGTTGACGGTCACGGGAGCGGTGCTGTTCATAGGAAGGTGGTAGTCACTCACTTCCATTGTCCAACACTGCACAGCTTTGCAAAACGCACATAACCATGGAACTCTGGAATTAAGGAGGGAGCTAGAGCTGAGGAGAAATGCCAACCCCTGACAACCTGAATGATTCCACCCTGGGGTCGGGGGAAGGGTAATGACATCATTTCCTGATCAGGTATTCTTATTACCATTAAATAAGTTCTTGTCTGTTAGATTCAACCATTTAACAAGTTTTCTAAGTGCTTCTTAGATACCAGGTACTCTGTATGCCTGATTTTACCAAGAAAGAATTGTCTACGTTTGGCTACCAAGAAAATCTAAGACATGTCTGCAAAATAGTTTGATTTTCATTTCTTGAGAATATGTTCAAACAAAGTACACCCATGACTTTTTCAGAACCCTATTGTGTAAATAGTCATGAAACAACTAGAAATGATTAGTCAACAAGAAGCTGAGGAATTGAGAGGAAAAGGCATCCCAAAGCTATTCATGTACTTTTTAACGTTCAGTGACTTAGGAAATATCCAAACTTATGGTACATTTTCCATTAACTTGCTCTTTTGTATTTAGTCATTCTTATTTGTTTTTTATGTTTTTATAAACTTTCCTACATTTTTTGGTCATTGCTACCAGATGCTTTAAAAACATGTGTGTTTTGTGTTTTTTTTTCTTAGTTGGCTCTGGTTAATTGCTTAATGGGCTTTAAAAGTTTCATATCAAAAGGAAGTCTTTTTCCCTCTTATCCTGCTTGTGATCTCATATCTGTGTCAGCATTTCTGTGTGAGAAAAATAGGCACTGTACAAATGAATAGGTAACAAATTGGCTCATTATGTGAGGACAAAACTTAAAAAGAAAGGATTGAGTTGCGTTAATTAAATATGAATCATTGCTAGGAAAATGAATCCAAGGGACCCATTGTTGGAAGTCTCTAGGGAACCTGGCCCTTCAGAAAATCTGTATGAGTAAAGTCAGAATCCAATGTGGAGGAAAGGGTATCTTTATGGAGTCTATTTGTATGGGTATTTTGAAAAGCTGAATTGACTTGTTATATAGTTCTCATTTAAATCTGTAAATCTAAACTGAGTCTAAATTCTCTAAAAATATCATAGATGTATGTAACCACCAAATGGCTCTGCCATAGTGTGGTGGACTAAAAATTTTGAAAGCGTCAGGGCTCTAAATATTCCTCCTGTTTTGAATGGTTGAAATAGACTCTGATATCTTAGTTTTGGTGTGCAAGGCTCATTCAGATATGAAGAGTATGACGATGTCCAGAAGGTGTCACTTAGGTTTGGTGAGACACGTGCATGCATGGGTAATTACATAAGCGGCAGTGAGATATGCTGGCCAACTGTAATTGTTTTGAGTTTGGGCAGCATTTTACTGTAAAACATGGTCAAATGAATCACTGCTTACAGTTTTCATTGACTCTGGGGGAAAAAGACAAGTCTCTTTATTGCTATTGATATTTTACTTCTTTGGATGAAATATTTCCTACACCATCAAGTACTCTCAGATATAAATTCAGAGAAAACCTTGTTAGCTCATTTAAAGATCAACCCGTTTTTCAAATTTATAGAGTATCCATACATTTGGTGATAGATTTAGGACAAAATGAATGAGGCTAAGCAGCCAAACAGATCTTCATATATTTTTATTTAAAATCCGAGAGAGTTATTTTTCTTACTATACTCTCATGCCCTGCCCCCCTCCCCCCCACCCCGTGATGTTCAGATGTAACTCTGCTTATTGAGCTGAGGTTTTCTGTTGTTGGTGAATAAACGACCACCAGTTCAGCCAGCTCCAAGCAGTGGCCACGTGTGACCTTGGTTCTGGAGGGCAGCTGTGCTGGGGACCCAGCTGTTTTCTCTGCTCAGGGTCTCACCAAGCTGGAATCAAGGTAGTGGCCAGAGGAAAGCTCTTCACCAGGGGCCTGGGGTTTCTTTCCACCTCAGGGGATCTTGACAAAATTAACTTCCTTCTTGGGCTTTCCTTGTGGCCCCGTGCATCTTTGAGCCAGCAAAGTTCTGTCTTCCCAGGGCTCTGGGTATTCTGCTGCCTGTCTTCGGCTCCCACCTCTGCAGCAGGGAGAAAGCTTTGCTAGTAAGGGCTCGTGTGATTACGTTGGGCCCACTCAGATATTCCAAGATGATCTTCCTAAGTTAAGGTCAACTGATTAATAATCTAAATAACATCTGACAGCTTTTGCCTTGTAACTCCTGAGCATGACACCAGGGGACGAGGGTCACCAGGGCCAAAAATCTGCCTGCCAGACTGTGGTGGTCAATTTGGTGCCTTTTGAATGCATGTCTTTGGGGTCAAATATGTAGCTAACTTTTATGAATTGCCCAAATGTACTTGACTAGAAAATGTTTTTACTATTTTCTGGGTTTTCTATATAAATTAGGTATAACTTATTATGTTATTTGATGTTATGTTATTTAAAAACTGATTTAAAAAAAGATTTTTTTTTTACATTTATTTATTTTTGAGAGACAGACACAGAGCACAAATGGGGGAGGGGCAGAGAGAGATGGAGACAGAGAATCCGAAGCAGGCTCCAGGCTCCCAGCAGTCAGCACAGAGCCCAACACGGGGCTTGAACTTACAAACTGTGAGATCATGACCTGAGCTGAAGTTGGACACTTAATGGACTGAGTCACCCAGGTGCCCCCAAACTGACTTGTTTTTATCTACATGTGTTGGGCTTAGACTTGGTTTAGGATATTCTACTAACTAGTTTGTTTCTGCCTATTTCCCCTTGTGTCTCCTGTACTTTTTGCTTTATGGATATTGTGGCCATGCTATTTAGAGCATAGATATTCCTAAGCTATCTTCATGGTGAATTGTACCGTTTGGAATTTGTAGTAGTTGTCTTTACCTTACTATATATTTTTATGATCTGGCTAAGTTTTTGGCTGTTTGACAGGCTCTCTTAATAAGATCATGATTTCTCTCTCCCTCTCTCCTTTCTCTTTGGTTTTGTTTAATTTTTAAATTTTCTTTTATAGTCAACCTTTTCAGTTCCATTTACATTTTTCTTTTATCTACGATTGTTTTTGTTTTGGAATCAGAACAAAAATCCTTTTTTAAGTGCTTGAGTCTAGCTCACTTATGTTTATTGATATGACAGAGAAGTTTGGTCTTAGTCATTTAATATTATATTGATATGTTTTCTGGCTTTATAAATTATTTTTTTAAATGTTTATTTAGTTTTTGATGGGGGGGATGAGTGGGGGAGGGACAGAGAGAGAGGGAGACGCAGAATCTGAAGCAGACTCCAGGCTCTGAGCTGTCAGCACAGAACCCGAAGCGGGGCTCGAACTCATGAACCGTGAGATCATAACCTGAGTCAAAGTCAGATGCTTAACCGACTGAGCCACCCAGGGGCCCCTCAAAATTTTTTTAATGTTTATTTATTTTTGAGACCGAGAGACAGAGCACAAATGAGGGAGGGGCAGAGAGAGGGGGAGACACAGAATCTGAAGCAGGCTCCAGGCTCTGAACTATCAGCACAGAGTCTGACGCGGGGCTCAAAGTCAGGAACTGTGAGATCATGACCTGAGCCAAAGTCGGAGGCTTAACCGACTGAGCCACCCAGGCGCCCCTTTTTGGCTTTATAGATACTAAAAAGCATTTTACTGTGAGGTCTCTGCTTCTTTCTGGTTTTGTTGTGTGGGTGTACATGCATGTGTGTGTTGTGTAGTATTTCTGATACTAGAAGGCTTGTATGTCCATGGTTTCATTCCAGGGGTTGTTACATTTTTAATTCCTCATACAGCGTTCGGTGCAGATCTTCCTGTTCTTTGGCAACACTTCTTCTTCTTCTACTGAGTGTTATTCATCTGTTAATAACAGATTCAAAAATATCTTTTATTTTCTACTGTTGCATCTTTGCATTGATATCCTGCCAAATCCTGATATTTTATGTACCTTTGACTGAATTGGGCTTCCCTGGACCACCTACTTGCAGGTTTTTTGTGGGATGTTAGACCAGAGAAGAATCCCATTCTATAGTCGTTTTGCTTTTCCTTTGCCTTGGAAAATATGACTTATTTGTAGCCATATCTCATCTGGTTTTGAAACCCAAACTGCATCCAGTGGGGCTTTTGTTGGGCGGCTCAATCTGTATCTCCCAACTGTGGTGGCAAAAATGGGGTATACCTCTTGCCTGAGCCTGTGTTCACACTTTCAGAAGCGTCATGTCCATGGTCTCTGAGCTCTGCTGCCTTCCGCATTGCTCTCATCCTATCTCAGGATTTCTGTCCAGCTCTTACCTGTAATCTGGGGTCTACAGTTTATAGGAGTCTCCGTGTGTCCCTGAAAATTGATATCTGGGAGGAGAAGGAAAGATCCTTGCTGATTTATGAGCTGTGTTCACACTGGCATGATGGATGGCAGAAGGGAAGGTCTCTGGAGTTTAAAAATTTTGGGTATAGTTCTCTCTGTGTGTTATATTTTGTAAATATTTTCTCCCCAACTGGGCTTGTCTTCTGTAGTGGAGATTACAATTTTTATGTCGTTAGATTTATCCCTTTTCCCTTTATTGCTTCTCTGCTTTGTGTCTGTTTAAGGTAGGTTCCCGGTTCTCCCCAAGGTTATAAGCAATTCCCCTGTTTTCTCCCATGCTGTCAGAGTTTTGCTTGTCACATTTAGCCCTTTAATATGTTGAGAATTGAAATGTGAGTAATGTGAGGGAGGGAATCTAGATTTTTAATTTTTTTTTTTTTAATTTACAGCCTATTGTTCCCGTGTTGCATGGGCAAATCGAATAGTGCATCCTTTCCCACTACTTTGAAATGCCACCTTTTAATATTTTCAGCCCTAGATAACTGGGATTGCTTATGTATATTTTCTTTGGTTCTCTTGATCTATCTATCATTTCTGGCACCTTTACCCCCTGCTGTTTAATTTCCTATAGTTTTATTTATAGCAAGCAAGTATCCTTTCCTTTCTCTTCATCAAAATTCCTTTGCCATTCAAGTTGTATTTCTCTTATACATGTCTTTTAACATCAGTTTGTCAAGGTTTGAAGAGTTCTAGAAGCACTAGGATAAGTGACTGAATTTGCATTGAATATATAAATTAAGGGAGATGATTAGCAATATTGGTATTGAGTTACTTCATAGAGCAATCACTTTCTTTTTTTTTTTTTTTAATGTTTATTTATTTTTGAGAGAGAGAAAGACAGAGAGCGAGCAGGGCAGGGGCAGAGAGAGAGGGAGACACAGAATCCAAAGCAGGTTCCAGGCTCTGAGCTGTCAGCACAGGGCCCGACGCGGGGCCCGAAGTCATGAACCATGAGATCATGACCAGAGCCGAAGTCGGACGCTCAACCGACTGAGCCACCCCGGTGCCCCAAGGAATCACTTTCTTGCTCTATTTATTCAGCTGGCCCTTCAGAAACATTTCAGAATGTTATCATCTAGCTCTTGAACATTCCATGAGAAATTTATTCCTAAGTGTTTTGTTGTTTAAAAAAAAAATTATGGGGGCACCTGGGTGGCTCAGTCAGTTAAGCTTCTGACTTTGGCTCAGGTCATGACCTCGCGGTTCATGAGTTCGAGCCCCGTGTTGGGCTCTGCACTGACAGCTCAGAGCCTGGAACTTGCTTCCGATTCTGTGTCTCCCTCTCTCTCTGCCCCTCCCCTGCTCATGCTCTGTCTCTCTCTGTCTCAAAAAAAAAAAAAAATTATGGCTCTTGTGAACAGAAATTTTTGTTGTATTGTGCATGTGGTTCCTGTAAGTACAAAGCAATGCTACCGATTTTTCCATTATTAATATTTTTATGGTTTCAGTGTCCCTCGTGTGATTCTTCGGAGCCGGAATGTTTCCATGCCACTTTTCCAGTATCTGATCACTTAAGAGTCAGCTGAAACTCTTGCTTCCTTCACAAGTGTCTTTCCTGAACACTCTTTTCCTTAACAATTTCCCTTTGCTCTGGAAGGACTTGCGGACTGTTGATAAAATTAAGACATCGTGCTTTCTTTATTGTTCCGGAGATGTTTTCTTTTCTCTCCAGTTTATAAACTGCACGACCATGACCAAATTTCATAATTATTCTCTTTACACACAGGATTTAGTGACGAGGTTGTGATTATCGGTAAATACTTCCATCTACTAACAATTCTTATATCCATATAACTGCTTTGTTTTAGCGTGTTCATTATCCTATTAGTTGGTTCTCAGGATCCTAAAAAGATTTGCAAAGAACACGTGCTTTTCAAAAGAATCCACTTTTTCCAGCTTTTGGTGAATCAGCCAATGATAATAACTCAGATACTCATTCCCCATCTTAATAGTTACTTTTACGGGAAGAATTTGAAATGTGAGCAAACTTTTCAGAAGGCTTTTAACCACACATTCCCATGCAAAATGACTGAAAGGAGGCAAGGACTGGAGGTTGTTCAATTTCATGTGCAGTTTCATTGGTCCTGAATGTCACCTGCCCTGGAGCATTTGCATCATAAAGCAGGGGGGTTCTGATGAGACCGAGGGGGTCAGATAGGGTTTGCTGCTGCTTTGCCCATTACTGTTGTTTACATTCACACTGGAATGGAGTTGGCTTCCCGTCTCTTTTCATTTAATAGTGTTTACATTGTGGAAATAAACTGGCAATAAATTTTCGTGGCCATTTTTAATCTAGCCAGTGAATTCTGCTTTCTCTGCAAAGAGAGCGGCCATGTGGCTGATTGTGTAACCTCTTGTCTCATTCCTCCTCCTACCCCCACCCCCCCTCCTGGCTCCCATTTCCCAGTCTGGTTCTCCAGGCTGATCTGTTTGCCTGTATCACCTGCTCGGCCGGCTGCTTCAAGGAGACTGGATATTTGTATTAGCCTAGCTTTATATTACACTTGGGGGATTAATTACGAAGTACAAGCCTATAAAGAACCTGGGAAGAATATAAACTGCTTTGGTACAGGCTTAGCAGAAGGGAAGTTTGAATCAACTTCTCATCATTAAAATGGTAGGGTTAGAAATCACACTTTATACGGGACTGTAAGTGACTTTAAGATGAGTTTCTTTATTTTCTTGGGGAAGGATCATGAATATCTCATTCTGGTTCACTTTATGGGCATAAGGAATATAAAATTAAATCTTTCAAATTACTATTCATGTGTATGTGTAAATGTATCATCTTAAATAAGGTCCGGGCCCTAATTTTTATATCTCAGAAGCTTTTTTTTTTTCTTACTACATCCATAAACTAATAGCAAGACTGCGGGGAGGTAGGTTATATTAAAGGTTGGAGGAAGAATCCCAGAGGACGCCTGGCACATTCTTCCCAGGAGCCTTGAAAAACAGGGGAAGCTGTCATTCATCTAGAAAGAAAAAATGAATTAGAAATCTCCTGAATAGATCTTCCTGCCCTGTGTTAATGACTAGGGAACCCATCACTTAGGGACTGTCTATAGATGTCTCCCCAGCGGAGTTGTATGGGTTTGTGGGTAATTGAAATACTTTGTATAATATTTTCATTTTGGAATCAGACTCTGGTGTGAATTTTATGCCCTTACTTGACAGGCACACAGGAGCTTGGGCCTGAAATTTGCATATTCTTGAATGCTCATGCTGGGCCTTGTAACTGAGATTTACAAACATTTCTCTTCAGCTAGGCAGCCAGAAGTGTATGCTCCTGGAAGTATAGCTTTGGGAAAAAGAAAAAAGTCCTATGTGACACACGATGAGAAGGCCTCACAGTTTTCTTTCAGCAGGCACACCAAACAGAGATTTTGCATTACTGGCAGGTTAAATAGAGACCAAAAGAAGTGAGCGAGCCAAGCACATGGAGCGATTAGTAATTCTCTTACAGCCGAACTCCTGTGCCTGGCAGGACCCCAGTACTGAGCTCAGTGCTACTTTGCCTTATAACCTTGCTCTTAATTGTCATGTTTATGTTTTTCCAGGCAGGTTCAACCTCATTGTCATTCTGCTTGTTCTTTGGTACTTCTGCCTGAAGGCTGCTCTAATATACTCCTCCACTATGGATGTCCCTGGATGGAGAAATGGTCCTTTCTCTCAAATGGTGGGGTAGCTAAGCTGGGGTATGGAGGAAGAACTCTTTCGGGTTCTATATGGGAAACCAGAGCTCTTCATGCGTTCCAGCAGGAGTGAAAACATCCTGGTTAACTCTCGGGAAGTGATACTGCGGGAGTTTCCTTTGACTTCTGAGTAACCCGAGGAAGGCTGCCGAGCCACCGAAGGGAACAGGGTCCACTCTGGAACAACCAGCATCGTCCGTAAGTTAGACGGGAAAAGTTACAGGTACAAAGGGCTTTCCTCTTATTCTTTTCAGCCAGTTCTGAGCTTTGATATTGGCTTTGCTGTCAGAGATTTTGTTAGTAGTCCAAAGGAAAGCCCTATATTTGCCTAGAATAAAAATGAAGCTTCCTGTTAAGGACACAGTGTTCTGTGTTTTCATCAAGCACCTGGTGGTCTGATTCTTTTCAATTTAGCTCGCTAGACTACTATTTCTGGAAACCAGAACCATTTCAATAGGGTCCTAAGGTGTCAGTCCTAACCTGGTGAGGAAGGCTAACACTACTTTGATTTTCCTCACCCACTTTTCCAGGTGGGAGCTGGTGGGATCCCTAGGAGAAGTCCACACTTTTCCATTAGATATGAAATACTCCTATTGTGTGGTACTAAATTTGACATGTAAAAGTGATGAGGTGATACTCACTGAAATAGTTGAGGGCATCAGACTGTGAGTATCTGTGTTAAAATCACATCTTGTTTATCTGCATCTCCCCTGGTGCCTCACACATTGCGAACACTCGGTAAAGACTAGTTTATAAATATATAAGCCCTCAGATAAAAAGGCAATAATTATTTTATGTTAAGTACACAGCCACTGTAATAAGTGTGACCTCGATAAAAAAGATGTAGCAAAATGTAGAAGGTTCATAAAGCCTTATGTTCCGAGGAATAACAAAGCAGTAAATAAAGTAGGCATTTTAGCCCCTACGTTATATCTGAAAGTTAAGCTCTAGCAGAATTTTTGAAGGCTAATTTGGATATAAATGAAGACCACGTGAGTGAGGATAAGCAAAGGCTATTTTTATTCATAGCTCGCTCTTGCTCTAGCAAGGGGATGGGCCACCATCACTTGGGTGTAGCAGAGACTCAGGAGCAGGGGAGTAGGGACGCTCAGTGGGGAAACAAGGCAGGCTCCAGGTGCGCTCTGTCTGCAGGGTATCAGCCCTGGCAAGCGGCGGGGGAGCCAGCTGGAAGCAGGGCCTCCTGCGTGCTTGGCTACAGGTGCATATTTGCCTTTCTCTGATGGACCCTAAGTTGGATGTGGGTGGCAGTTGGGGAAGTTGTCGTCATGAATGGAATCCTGGCTGTGGAGGGTGGATCACTGCAAGGGTTACTGTTTGGCTTCCTGGACTGTTGCTAGGGATCACGGTCTGATCTCCCGCGAGTCTGCCTTGCAGACAGTAGGCTGGCTGTCTGGACGGGTCCCTGCAGAGAGTGGACTGATTTCCCTGACTAGCTGCTGTAGGCTGGGGGCTAGAGTTCAGTTTTCATGTGTGGTCTGACCACCGTCCACCTCTGTATTCAGTCTCTCGTAGTTTTGAGAGCGGGACAGCAGTGCCGAGAGTCAAAAGATCTGAAAACGTACAGGAAAACCTTTACATTATAGGAGTAAAAGTAGCCAGCTCTTTGTTTTGGTGGACATGCCTCGTTTTACTGCACTTCACTTTCCTGTACTTTGCAGATACTGCGTTCTTTACATGCAGGTTTGCACGGCACCGTTTTTCCGACAGCATTTGCTTCCTTTGAGTCTGTGTGTCACATTTTGGCAATTCTCACAATATTTCAGACTTTTTCATTATTATTATATTTGTGATGGTGATCTGTGGTCAGTGATTCTGACTCCCTATAGGCTCAGGTGATGCTTAGCACTTTTAGCCATAAGATATTTTTAAATGAAGGTCATATACATTTTTAGACACATGCTATTGCACACTTACTAGACTATGGTATAGCGTGAACGTAACTTTTATATGCACTGGGAAACCAAAAAATTCATTTGACTTGCTTTACCGTGATGTGCCTCTTATTACAGTGGTTTGGAACTAAACCTGCATTATGTCTGAGGTTTGCCTGTATACAAAAAAGATCTTTGGGCTCACGATGCTTTGCAACACTCTTGAAATGCAGTGATTCTGACCTTAATTTTTCTAGGAGCTCTCTAGGCCGTAATTAGAAATGTCCAATTGAAAGAGAATTCCCTGAAGGGACAGAGAAGGAGTGCAATTTATTTAGCTTTGCAATTAGAACAAAAGTGATTCCTAAGAACAACAAGGATGATGAATCATTCTGGGGCAAAATGTAGAGAGATGCAAACAAGTGAGGGTAAAAACCATCCTGGAAGAGAAAGTCAGGAAAAGTGCAGGTGCCCAGAGGTTACTGCAAAATGAATGAATACTTAGAAGCTCCAATGTGCTATCAGACCCCTCACCAAGGGGAATTAAAAAAGACCAGTGGAAAATTACAACAGCATAAGAAATAATTACAATAGAAGCCTTGATCAGATTAAAAAGTATGTAATAAGAAAATAGCTTCAAGTCTGAGGCATATCATAAAACAGACACTGTTATCAAGGAAGATGCTAAAATGTTAGTATGCTTTGTAGAAAATACCGTTTTGAATATGGTAGTTTGACTAACAGTTGAGGGCTCCTCATTATGAAATAGATGAGAATCTTTTTTTCTGGGAGAGCTTTGAAGGAGCAAAGCGAGCACCAGTACAGTGATGATCAGAATAACACCAGCAGAATAGAAGAGGGACACACAAAATAAACCTCCCAGGCTGCTGGAGCTTTTAATTTCCATCCAGAAAATCCAGCTTTATCTGTGGATGCTATTGTCATTTTAAGACTGTTAGTTGCATTTGTGAAATTCCTGGATTAAAAAAAATGAGGCTGGTGATTATATATTTTTTACCCACTTTATTTCATTTCAATACTGAATTATTTTCAAAGAGGATACTTTTTTTTTTAATTTTTTTTTAACATTTATTTATTTTTGAGACAGAGAGAGACAGAGCATGAATGGGGGAGGGTCAGAGAGAGAGGGAGACACAGAATCCGAAACAGGCTCCAGGCTCTGAGCTGTCAGCACAGAGCCCGATGTGGGGCTTGAACTCACGGACCGTGAGATCATGACCTGAGCAGAAGTCGGCCGCTTAACCGACTGAGTCACCTAGGCGCCCCCCCAAAGAGGATACTTTTATTTTTGGTAAGACGTATACATAAATAACAAGATCAATCCCACTCTTACTATAAAATATTTTCTCTCTTTTAGTCTGTTCTGACTGCTGTGACAAAATTACCATAAGCTGGGTAGCTTTTAAATAATGGAGATTTGCTTTTTAATTTTGAAGGTTAGAAATCCAAGCTCAGGTGCCTGCAGATTCTGCAGAAACGCCCCCCTTCCTGGTTCACAGGTGACCGTCTTCTTACATTGTCCTCACTTGGCAGAAAGGACAGGGGAACTGTCTGGGGTCTCTCTTGTAAGGGTACTAATCTGACTCATGAGGACTCTGCCCATTTTAAGTACCATCACATTAGAGATTAGGTTTCAACCTAAGGGTTTGAGGAGGACACAGATATTCAGTCCTCAGCACTCCCCAAATGTTTTCAGGAGCTGGGCAAGAGAAAAACCCCAGCAATTAGAATAATTTATTCATTATAAATGTTATTATATGCATTAAAGGAGACTTGGAAAATGCAGACTCATAGAAAGAAGAAAAATACTAATGAATAATTCTGTCATTTAAACAAAACTGTATTTAAAAAGTTTCGTATTAAATTTTCTTCCAACGTTTTTCCTTGAGTATAATTTTTTAACATGTTTTTAAGAATCTGTTTTTGTATTTTATTTTCTTCGCTAAGTAATCTTAACATTTACAAATTAGGAGAAAGTAATAGGTTTCACCTCTGTATCCCTTACCTGGAACAGTAATTGGATACTTTTGGGTACTTTTGTTTTACCAAGTATTCTTTTTTTTTTTTTTTTTTTAAGAAGAGCCCTTTTGAGTCCAACCTGCTTTAGTTTGTAAGCTAATGTGGAACTTTCATGAAGACATTCTCAAATCTGTGTCTCTGAATTTGAGCTTAACACTTCTCTCAATTTTGGGAACATAGCTGGTTTAAAAGTTATACATAAAGGTTTTGTTGTTTGTTTTAAATGTTTATTTTTGAGAGACAGAGAGAGAGAGAGAGAGAGAGAGAGAGAGAGAGAGCGGGGGAGGGGCAGAGAGAGAGGGAGACACAGAATCCGAAGCAGGCTCTAGGCTCCAAGCTGTCAGCACAGAGGCCAACTTGGGGCTCGAACTCATGAACCACGAGATCGTGACTTGAACTGAAGTTGGATGCTTAACCCACTGAGCCACGCAGGTGACCCAAGTTTTGTTTTTAACTTCTAGAACCATCCCCCACCCCCACTGTATACCTTTTTCCTGTTTTTATAAAACTTTTTAATCTGCCACATTTCAAACACCCACAAGAATAGAGTGAATAATCTGATAAACCCTTGTGTATGATCACCGCCTTTAACCATCAGACCTACTTTTGTATGTGAGTTTGAATCCTGTGGTAAACCTCTGTGTAGAATAAACACTTCTGGAGGAATGTTTTACATTTAGTAACAAGATCATTCCCTCAGTAAGAAACAGCAATCCCAATGAAGTATTTTGCTTTAAATCTTGATTAAGGCTTGTCTGTATTTTTAGGTTCCTAAATGTGGCTGATTCAGTCAGCCTTGGTGATTGTAGGTGGTGATGCTCAGTGGGATTTTTGTGATTGGGTGTTTTATCAGAAACCCTCACCCCAGAAACTCCTCTGTTTTATTTTTAACTTTGATTTTCTTGTTCTTTGGTTCTTAGTTTTGATTAATTTCTTGATTGGCTAGAGTATTTTGTGAAAGGAATAATCTGTAGATCATAACCTTTAAAACTCCTTAAATATAATACATGTTGGTCTATTTTTTTGTGGCTTTTTGTGTAGAAGAAAAAATATATAAAGAAAAACCTTTTTTCCCTCTTTAGGTATCCTCTTTTTTGTTGGTTTTTCCTGTGCTGTGGATTAAAAAAAAAAAAATCCTTGCCATTAAAATCACTGTGGTCCATCTGTTTTGTGTATATTGACTTTCCCTGGGGTATGGTGACCCTTTATAGTTTTTTGTAAGCTTCTGGGTTATGTGTCCTTCACAGCTTCCCATGGTCTATTTATTTATTATTTTCTGTGTATCACAAAGATCTTCTCACACCTCCGTCCCTCAAATAACAGTCACAGCTGCCTTTTGTACAGTTCTTGCCATGTGCCACAGACAATGTTCTCTCTATCTTATGGGCTTATTTCATGTTTGTCAATCACATTTCAGGTTCAATTTTTTCTATAGCAGCCGTTTAGCTGTATACTATCTGCATACAGGTCGTCAATTTTAATGTTTTTTTCCATCTTGAAATCTCCCTTATTCTACCCATCTTCTGTCTTGTTGGTTTTTTTCAGTAAAGTTTCCTGCTTATTTTACCTTTATGACTTTCTACTCTGATTTCGTAAAGAAAGTGATTCCTTGGTGTGCCTGGGTAGCTCAGTCAATTAAGCATCCGAATCCTGATTTTGGCTCAGGTCCTGGTCTCACGGTTCGTGAGATCAAGCCCTGCCTGAGGCTCTGCACTGACAGAGTGGAGTGTGGAGCCTGCTTGGGATTCTCTGTCTCTCTGTCTCTCTCTCTCTGCCTCTCTCTCAAACTAAATAAATAAACAGACTTAAAAAAAAAAAAAAAGAAAGTGATTCCTTGAGTCTTTTTTTGTTGTGGCGAAATATACATAGCATACCATCTTATTTATTTATTTTTAAAATTTAAATTTTAATTACAAATTCAAGTGTAATTAACATGCAGTGTTATATTAGTTTCAGGCATACAATGTCGTGATTCAAGAATTCTGTGTATTACTCAGTGCTCGTCCCACAAGTGTACTGTTGACCCCCTTCACCTATTTTACCCGTTGTCCCCACCTCCCTTCTCTGGTAACCACCAGTTTGTTCTGCGTAAGAGCCTCTGTTTTTGTTCGTCACTTTGTTTTACGTAACATAGGATCAGAGTGCATGACTCCACTCATACGAGGTTCCCAGAGTGGCCAAATTCATAGAGATGGAAGAGAGAAGGGAAGGGCTTTGGGAGGAGAGAGTGAGGAGTTATTTTTATGGTTGCAGAGTTTCAGCTGGGGAAGGTGAAAAAGTTTTGGAGGCGGATGGTGGTGATGGTTGAACCATAATATGCCTGTGCTTAATCTTGAGGGTTTTTTTTTTTTTTTTCCCAAATGCTAACAATTTAAAGACACTTTTCTCTTTTTACACTAAGTTATTTTCAGGGCTGTGTCAGAATCTTTGGAATAATGTTCCCTTTCTGCAATTTTGTGTGTGTGTGTGAGCCCCGCTAATGCACACCCACCCCACTGCCTTTCCATGAATCATTCTCACCTTCGGAGAGATCTGTGATCTCTGCAGACTTGCCATTTGGGGTCTAGCCTCACTCAGTATCACCATTGAATCCCCTTCTCAAATCTAGAAGTGGGTGACAGGCTGAACATGTATTTCCTACCCCAAGCCCCAGGATCTACTCAGTTTTTATCTAGTGTATTTTAAATAAATAAGGCAGTGCGTTCTTCTAAGCCTATCTCTATCCCCTGGTATGACTTCATATACTGAAAATATATAATATATCGTGAGTCTATAAAAACTTAAAATACACACATTGCTACACATCTGTGTGTTTTTACACCAATTTATTTATTTATTTATTTATTTATTTATTTATTTTTAAATTTTTTTTTTCAATGTTTATTTATTTTTGGGACAGAGAGAGACAGAGCATGAACGGGGGAGGGGCAGAGTGAGAGGGAGACACAGAATCTGAAACAGGCTCCAGGCTCCGAGCCATCAGCCCGGAGCCTGACGCGGGGCTCGAACTCCCGGACCGCGAGATCGTGACCTGGCTGAAGTCGGACGCTTAACCGACTGCGCCACCCAGGCGCCCCTATTTATTTATTTATTTATTTATTTATTTATTTATTTATTTATTTACGTTTTAAGTCTTCTACTTTAATCTAATTTCAAGGACCATGCTTTCCAGGATAAGATTTACAAACATCAGCCCTTCTTTCTCCATTCAGATGTTTCAGTCTCCAGTTAGAATGGTTTATAGAAAGGGATGTATTGATGGGGAGGGAATAACAAGCAGCACATTAGCTTTCTTAAAAAAAAAAAAATCCCAATATTAAAGTAGCAGTAATACACAAAATGTCTGAAGGAACCAGGAAGGTAAGGAAATGAAGAAAGCGGTCTTAGTTGGGTCTGGGGAATTGGGGAACCGTGTGTAGACAGAGGAGAGCTTGCTCCTAGACTACAGTAATAATTTCCTGGTCTTCTGATTTTTTTATCAAAAGATTGAAATCTAGATTTTGTGAAATCACCAAATTGCTTGCACATGCAATATGACTAAAACAAAACCGTAAACCAGAAAATGCTCTGTGTGCCCAACAGAACTGATCTATAGGTAAAAAGACAGCTGCCAAATGTATGGTTTATAGTCCTAGCATGTCCAAATCAAGGGCATTCCTTAGGGAAAGAATGTGTTATCACTTACTGTGAGTTGATGAGTTTTTCTTGGCCTCAGTCTGATTATCAATGCCTTCGTTTGTGATGTCGTGTTGAATTCTGTTTCCTACTATTTCCTGTACTTTTAACAGTAAAAACAACAGAAATGTCAAGCTTTTCTTCTTAAACCAGCAAACAATTTTTCATTTATTTCAGAGCAAGTATATAATATAATTGATCAGAGAAACTTTAGATTTAGTTAAAATGAGACATTCTGAATTCTTTCAATATTTTTGTCTCTTCTAATAATGGGTTTCATATCAAAATATCTCATATTCTGGCCCTGGTTTTGTGCACCTGTGATTTTTTTCTTTTCTTTTTTTTTACCTTACTTGTGTGATTTTCAACAAGAGTTAAAGTCTAAGTAATCTAAATAACTTAGCCCACTTACATCTGCAAAATAGCCAAGTACGGCCTATGAGCCCATGTGAATGTGTTTCTGCTGTAAATGGAAGCCGTGCCCCTGAGGTCTCATTCCTGTGTGATATGGAGCACCATAGCTCTTTCTACAGGAATGTGCAACAAGACAGGTCCATTCTGTCCCAGCTCCGGGCCGGGCATCGGCTGGTTCAGTGGTTGTCAGGCCACCATTACTGAACACTGCAGGCCGGAAGGCTTATTGAACAACAGACAGTTCTTTTCTCACAGTTCTGGGGGCTGGAAGTCCAAGATCAAGGTCCAGCAGCATTGGTTTCTGGTGATGGCTTGCAGATGGCTGCCTTCTCACAGTGTCCCCATGTGGTTTTTCCCCTGTGTGTGCACACAGGAGAGGTGTCACTGGTGTCTCTTTTTCTTCTTGTAAGGACAGCAGTCCTATCAGATCAGGGATCCACCTTACGGCTTCATGTAGCCTTAATTACCTCCTTAAAGGCTCTCTCTCTCCAGTCATTGGGGGTTAGCACGTCAACACAGGAATTTTATGGGGACACAGTTTAGTCTATAATACCTACCTTATAAATGGTTCCTCTTCAGGGAACCTTGTTCTTTTCTGCAATGCAGCATACAAGTATAAGGACCCAAATAATCTAATAATATAAATTATAGGCTGGGGTTATAGAAATGACTGCATAAATAGCAGAGATATCAAAACTGAATATTCTTTTTTAAAATTATTTATTTTTAAAAGAATTTACATCCAAGTTAGTTAGCATATAGTACAATAATGATTTCAGGAGTAGAATCCAGTAATTCATCCCCTACATAGGACACCCAGTGCTCATGCCAACAGGTGTCTTCCTTAATGCCCCTTGCCTATTTAGCCCATTCCCCCACCCAAAACCTCTCCAGCAATCCTAAGCAAAACTGGATATTCTTGTTTCCTTCTTCATAGTGATGGAAACAGCTTTTGAGCTCCCTTAATATGAAAATAAAACATTTTAAATGGGCAAAAGCTTATAAAATTATATATTATATATCCATTTATATGTATTATATTATGTGCAGTGTTATATATTATACGTATATAAGTACATATATACATATAAATATATAAAATAAGATGACATGTTTCCAGCCATCTAATTCATATCCTAAAATTTAATTTTGCAGATTGCTTCACCCTAGAGGTAGTATGGTATCTTTGCTTTTGAAGTAATCACAATATAAAAATGCCTTTTTATTTATTTTTTATTATTTATTTATTTTTTAATGTTTTTATTTGTTTGTGAGACAGAGAGAGACAGAGCATGAGCAGGGGAGGAGCAGAGAGAGAGGGAGACACAGAATCCAAAGCAGGCTCCAGGCTCCGAGCTGTCAGCACAGAGCCCGATGCGGTGCTCAAACTCAGAGTGTGAGATCATGACCTGAGCCGAAGTTGGACACCCTACTGACTGAGCCACCCAGGTGCCCCAAAAGTGCCTTTTTAATTGGGAGAGGAAAGGACATAGAATAAAGAAAGTAAGTTAGTGGGGTGCCTGGGTGGGTCAGTTGGTTGGGCATCTGACTTTGGCTCAGGTCATGATCTCACTGTTGAGGGTTTGAGTCCCACGTCAGGCTCTGCCTGGAGCCTGCTTCGGATTCTGAGTCTCCCTCTCTCTCTGCTCCTCCCCTACTCATGCTCTTTCTCTCTCTCTGTCTCTCTCAAATAAATAAACATATAAAAAAAGAAAATAAATTAGTAAAATAGCTGATAGTGTATATTTTCCTTTTTTTTTTTTAATGTTCATTTTTGAGAAAGAGCACGGCAGGGGGGAGGGTCAGAGGGAGGGGGACAGAGGATCTGAAGCGGGGTCCACACTGACAGCAGACAGCCCGATGTAGGACTTGGACTCAGGAACCCTGAGATCATGACCTGAGCCGAAGTTGGATGCTTAGCCAACTGAGCCACCCAGACATCCCTAGCATTTTCTTCTTCTGAATGGAAGTACCCCCTTTACCAGACGGTGACAGAGTCCCTCTCTCAAAGGCCTGGTACCTAGTCTCTGACAACTGTAATCCTGTCTTTCTGTGGCCACAACCACAACTTCCTGAACAGCAAGTTTTGCTGAGATGGAAGCTTTTCTCTAGGTACCAGGCTAGTTAGCTACCTTCTGCATGTTTGTTGGTTAAAATGTTCATCATTTAGCTTTTCTATGTGTTGGGCTTGGGGCTAGATACTGAGTTCTCAGATGTGTAATCTCTACCAATTATAAGGGAAAGGTCTTTGATTTTTTCTCTTGGTGGGGTAGTTTACCTTGAATTTTTAGTTGGAGCAGGAGAGAACTATAAGCTCTGAGGGCTTGTTAGGCTCTGCTTATGGCGATTCTTCCTCATGGTGATCAGAACATCCCACTCGGTGGTGCAGACCCATCTACAGATGCCGGGGCTGCACATCAAACGGGGCCAGAAGTCTGCAGGGAGAGGGAGGTAGGGCCAAAACATGGGGGGAGGGGGGGACGGTCACCCTGTCAGTCAGAACCCTTTCTCCAAGCTGCCTCTGGGTCAGAGGAGGTGGGTGTCCGTCTGTCAGCCTTCTCATCTCAGAAAACGAGGATTATGGCTCAACAATCTCTGTTAAAATTCAGCTCTGTTGTGATGATTTACTAGCGATCCTCCCCAACCAGTATAGGTAGGATTATAAGGAAGTTCCAGGAGGTTGTGAAAGCCGGGTATCTTGTCAACAGAGCCATCTGGGTTTTAGTGCGCTTGCAAAAGAGGTTTGTGTCACGCAGTACAAAATGCATTTATTCTCCATGTCACAATCACTTCTTCAGTGGATGCTATTGTCAATTTCCTCATAAAGGACTCCCTCGTTAGACTTACTTTACTCAAACCATTTATTCAACTCAGGTATTTATGGACAAGAATCTCAACTCTGTGGAGGTAAAACAACAAAGAGCTGAAGGGAGTGCTAGGTGAGAAGCCATTGCAAGATGGTCGGTGGGTCAAGCCTGTGTGTGAGCGTAGGATTCGCTGAGAAGGTCTCTTCGTAGAGTCTGCCTCTACTTTTTAATCATGACTTATTTTCTTAACAGGAGGGGGTTTTTCTTCAACAAATTCTGCTGACAAAGCTTCCATCATTTTCCAGGGAGGCTGGGTGTCGTTTATTCATGTGACTGCTGTAAAAGCTGTCATGGGGTGATCTGAGACAATCACACGGCTCCCCGAGGAAAGAGAAGAACCCCAAAGTTTCCCGTGTTCATGTCAAAGATGACCCTTTGGAGGGGAACTGTGTTCAGTGCGTGATAATTGGGGGACCATTTCAGCTCTCTAAGCTTGCGGTTGATGTGTGCGTATGCGTGATTGGGTTTGCTTCTCTTCTAAAAAAGTAAAAAGTAGACTGTCATTGACTCTCTCTCCTTCTCAGAGAGCATTTGATATAAAAATTGCACTTAGATTACTGAAATTGTGATGTGAGTGCCGATTGTTCCTCTTTCCTTCTCACCTTGTGCCAAGATTACTGGATGCAAAACCCTTAGGGAGATGTGGGCTCAGAGAGGTGGGCTTGAGCAGGGACAGAGCAGAGACGGTATGTTCTTACTGGGTGAGTCACTCCTATGAGATGCATGCTATGGAAGTACTAAGAGGCCCACACGGTATTTTCCTCCAAGGCCCTAGGGGCTGGCGGCTCTTCTGTCTGTTGTTTTTCTCTTCCGTACATATGCTCTGTATGGACCTTCCCTTTTTTTCTTTTTAACAAAAGCTTCGTTTGTGGCTAAATGGCATTATTGCATAATGGAGGTCAGAAGGTGGCTGCAGCAAGCTATGTCTCCACAACGGATCTGTCCCCGATGTACGCAGTGACTGTTGATAGGAGCCCAGGGAGTACCCATAGATGGATGCTTATTGTGCAGACGGTGAGGGGAAATGGTACCGTGAAAGATGGTCGGCATGCGGATACAGTTTCCTTAAACAACCTGTCCTCTTCCGACAAGTAGAGGCTTCAAGTGACTTTCTCTTGTGACCTTGAGAGGATCACCTATCTTGCATTATTCCTTCAGGATGTCATTTCAGGCTTTCATACACACCCACCATGAAATGGTGCTTTTGGAGCGCCTGGGTGGCTCTGTCGGTTGCGTATCTGACTCTTGAGTTCAGCTCCGGTCATGATCTCACGGTTTGTGGGATCGAGCCCCATATCGGGCTCTGCACTGACGGTCTGGAGCCTGCTTGGGATTCTGTCTCTTTCTCTGCCTCTCTCTCTCTCTCTTTTTCTCTTTCTCTCAAAATAAATAAATAAATAAATGTTTTTTAAAAAAGAAATGGTGCTTTGGTGACTTGCTGAATGGGTTTTCCTTTGGGTTAGCTCTGACCCTGGTAATATTTCATTGCTACATCAAATAAGTGCGAGTACCTGTTTGGTGTATTACTTGTCCCTAAAACTCTAAATCCCTCTGCTTGGAAAAGTACTTTCTGGAAAAATGGTTTGTTCATGGTCACGGCTTCTGCGCTGTCCCAGCTGATAGTACCATGCGTTTGGGTTTTCGTGAAGGAGAAGAATGAGAGGCTTCAATGCATGTGTATACATTGTGACTTCTAAAATAAAGCACCGTAGACAGATGTTCTGGGGCTCCAGGGTATGAGACTAGAAGTCATTTTAGAAATAGAGGGTTTCTAGGTAGCAAAATAAATGAAATCAGAATTCCCAGCTACTCAGTTGGCGTAAGTTATTATTCTCCCTGGGAAAGTTTATGAGTGGCTACTTAGATGACTGTACATATGCACATATTAGGCTCATTTATCTTTTACACAGAGCTTTTTTTTTTTTAACCTTGTAATATGTCCAGACCCTTCCTTTCTTCACTCCATGGTTATGTAGTTGGAAAAAGAAGTATTTTTATACTTGGGAAGGTTACTTAGGGACTTCTCTAGTTATGCCACAAAGTTGCCAGCTTAGCAGCCATTTTTTTCTGGGATTCGGTAAAACCAACATTTCTTGTGACTTTATTGGACTACCATTTGTTTATTTAAAATTTCTCTGTTTATTTATTTTTGAGAGAGAGAGAAAGAGAGCACACCAACAGGGGAGGGGCAGAGAGAGAGGAAGACTCAGAACCTGAGGCAGGCTCCAGGCTGTGAGCTGTCAGCACAGAGCCCAACATGGGGCTCAAACTCATGGGCCACGAGACCATGACCTGAACTGAAGTTGGACACTTCACCAGCTGAGCCACCCAGGCGCCCCTAGTGGAGTACCATTTGTAGGGACTGCTGGTGTGTGAGGCTGACCAGTTATATGAAGTAGATCCATTTACATCAGGAACCATCTTTAGAGAGGTAAGGTACCTCAGTTCTCCCAGGTCAACTTAGAGAGCTCTCGGTGTGGGTTATGACAGCATTGGCTGAGGTCTTGTGGGAGGGAAGGGGATGGAACTCTTGAAATGTAACTTCTTTGAGAAAAGTATGAGTCTAGACTGGTGACCCAAACTCAAGGCATGGACCTGAAGAGTGCAAGGAGTGAAATGGTGCCGACTCAACCAGCGCTGGAAAATTCTCTCAATTCAGCCACTGCGGCACAATGGTCGTCCTGTGAGGAACACTGGCTGAGCAGGAGACGGTGGAATTAAAGTGAACTTCTGACTTGGGCCCTCAACGTGGCTTGTCCTGAGACCTGGACCAGAGAAGGCAGGTCCTGTATTGGCAGAAAAGCATCATCTGTTAAGGGGGTGAGGATCACCTGGGCGGCCCCTCTGTGTGGAGAGGAGCAGGACCAGCATCATTCTCCTCATCAGGTGCCGGGCTTCTTCACTGGTGTTTGCACACAGGACCTAGACCTCATCACACTGGACCTCGGGCACGTGTGTGTGTGTGTGTGTGCACACGCGCACGTGTGACCTCAGGAGCCTTCCTGTGAGGTGGTGGGGGTCAAGTGACTTATGGGTTTGGAGGAAAAAAAAGCGAGCTGATCACATCTGTTAAGCTTCCTCAGTGAAGTATGACCTTCCAGTCTTCTAGGCTGAGATTGTCCAACAATCAGTGTTTTGAGTCAGGACGTGTGATGATGTGAAGACAAAACATTATCAATTCTTAACTAATTAAAAAAAATCAGTGTTTCCTGCCACTCTTGATCTGCCTCCATTTAGGCAGCCGTGAATTCAGTCTCCGTGTATTTACTCCTCACTGGATGGCGGTGCCTCAGAAATAGAAAGGGAAAGAAATCCTCAGCTTTGGAGTTTCAAAATAGACTTTCGTAGTGCATAGCAGAGGTAACAGCCTTGAGAGAAAGTAGTGTTTGAGACCCAAGAGGGAGGGAGATTTTGGAGATTTAAATGCAGTTACAGTCTACTCAGTGTTGTACACTAAGAGAAAATTCAAGTGCGGTAAAGATTATACTTAAAAACAGTTCTGATTCTGGGGAAGGAGTATCAGAAAGCTCGAAATTCAAGTACACATCCGGCCTTTTGTCTGTGCGCTGTTGGCTGTGTATCCATTGCACCAGGGTAGCGGGTATCAGGGTTTAGTTTGAAAGGAAGGAAGTGATAAAAGACCTTACAAGGCACATAAAAGAATGTTCAGGGCCCCTCCTTGTTTAGGTTGAGAAAGCGTACTTCTCACGGCGGGCACAGACAACAAGGGGGTGGTTGCCAGAGCTGGATGGGAGTGGGTGGGTGGGGGGGAGCTAAATGGGGCCAGGGAGTTAGAAAGCACAGACTTCCAGCCAGAACATAAATGAGTCCCGGGGATCTTGTGGTAACTGTATGGCATATTTGACAGGCGTTAAGCGAGTAGATCTTAAAAGTAATCTACTTAAAAGTAGATCTTAAATTTCATGTCAAGAGAAATTTTCTAACTATGTGAGGTGATGGACGTTAATTAGACTTACTGTGGTAATCACTTTGCACTTTGCCATATATATAAATATTGAATCATTACATTGTCCACCTGAAACGGAGGTGTTCTGTGTCCATTATATCTAAATAAAAAAATCGGGGCGCCTGGGTGGCGCAGTCGGTTAAGCGTCCGACTTCAGCCAGGTCACGATCTCGCGGTCCGGGAGTTCGAGCCCCGCGTCAGGCTCTGGGCTGATGGCTCAGAACCTGGAGCCTGTTTCCGATTCTGTGTCTCCCTCTCTCTCTGCCCCTCGCCCGTTCATGCTCTGTCTCTCTCTGTCCCAAAAATAAATAAACGTTGAAAAAAAAAATTAAATAAAAAAATCGTATGCTTGAATTTGCATATGTGACAAGCAATACTGCGTTCCTCAGATTTCTGCACAAGCGGGGTTTAACGTCTCTCTGACCTGGGAGAGGGAGAGAAAGAGTCTCACTTCAGTTCAGACGGTTAGATGCCTGTATGTGGGTCTTGTTGGACCTCTAATGATCTAACCTATCGGGAGAATTCCTGGCTCCTCCGTAAAATTATGTTAGAGATTGCCAGAAACGCAAGTATGGCTTGAGAACTTTTTTTTCCTGTGTCATTTCAGCATTATGTTTTAGCAGAATGGAAACGGAGGCATTTTTTGGTTTGGATAAAGAGGATGTGCGTCTCTCACAGACAAGTGCAGGAGGGTGACAATGGCTGATGTAGACACTGAGGTAATTGTAGTTTCTACTTACTTATATGTGGAGTAATTGGAAGAAGCAAAGGACTCAACAAAAACGTGGATAGAAGTAGTCTGATGAGATGGGATGAAATTGTGGCTATCAGAAGGCTGGGAGATCAAATATCTGACAGTTCCTGCTGATGACGTCGTCCTAGCTAAGCCCCTTCGGGCCGTTCATTACCACAAGGATTCCAGGAAGCATCCAAGTTCAATTGTGAAGTAAGCGAAATGCTTACGTTATCGCCTCCCAGTATCGCACCTGTTGCAGTCGTTTCGAATTGGCGCATGCTGCCCACCCTTGTACATTTATATCAGCAAATTCTAATTTGAAGACTTGCATGTCCACGTGGAGTCAAGAGCTCAAGTTCGGGGGGATGTCCATGGAACAGTGAGGAAAGAAGAAGGTATCTGAGGAGGCAGATGGACAGAATGAGCCTCGATCATCAGATTCCACAGTCAGACGAATTTTGTTTTAGCAAGTGGGCTGATGAAATGTGCTGACTTCCGTGTTCAGGACGAGAGTGGTAGTAATTATGTTCACAGTCGAGGATGTAGCAAAACTACTATTCTGTGTTCTTGGTGAAGACTTGCTGTTGTGCTTTCGTAGTTTGATACTTTGTAATCGTGAACGAATCCTCTCTTTGACATCGCCTAACTTAGACATTGGGTTTGGTATTTACTTGAAGGATGTACCGTTGCACTTAAGGTCACAGAAATGTAAGACTGAAGAACAAAGACAGTTCTTTAAAAGATTCACTTGTTATCAAGTTAAGAGCTGTCTTTGTTTTTAGAGGATGCTGGCAGTTTGTAGGTGGGACCACAACCCGTTTCAGTGTTACATTCATATTTCTAGTTTTTGACATTCACAGAATAATACAGTAACGTTGTCAACAGGACAATCCATATGAGAAGCTTTGAGGTGTTAGCTAAGGCACTGTCCCCAGGCTGTGTACAAAATCAAAAACACAAGTGCAGGGGCGCCTGGATGGCTCAGTCTGTTAAAGCTATGACTTCAGCTCAGGTTGTGATCTTGTGATTCGTGAGTTTGAGTTCCGCATTGGGCTGACAGCACAGCGCCTGCTTGGTATTGTCTCTCCCTTTCTCTTGGCCCCTCCTCTTCTCACGCTCTCTTTCTCTCTCTCAAAAATTAAAAAATAAACATTAAAAAAAAAAACAAAAAAAAAAAAACAAGTGCAAGAAGACTGAAGAAATCTTGCTCCCTTATTGCACAATGGAAATCTCTCTCACGGGCATGATTTCTTCTTGGCTATTTCATTACATCTTGTGAAGACCTTAATACTGAGGGCTAAATAAAAGCTTATTTGTTTTGGTCCCCCATTGTGAATCTGTCTTCTGTTGGAGAATTATTATTTCCTCAATTAGGCTTCTGAATGTTAATATATGGCAGAGTTTAAATGTAACCACATTAGGCACTTCCATTTAAAACAGAGCTTTTAATCCAATTCATGATGGATAGTTTACATTTCCTTCTTTTGGAAGATCTAGGGAGTTGTTATATAAGTTAAGTATAATGTGTCTGCAAGAACAAAGCAATATGGTTTAAAGGGCTCAAAATCATCCTATGAGGGGTGCCTGGGTGGCTCAGTCGGTAAAGCGTCCGACTTTCAGCTCAGGTCATGATCTCATGGGTCTGTGAGTTCCAGCCCCGCCTTGGGCTCTGTGCTGACAGCTCAGAGCCTGGAGCCTGTGTTGGATTCTGTGTCTCCCTCTCTCTGCCCCTCCCCCGCTCATGCTCTGTCTCTGTCTCTCAAAAATGAATAAATGTTAAAAAAAAACTTTAAAAAATCATCCTATGAAAATCTCTGTTCTAATTCATTCATACCTTAGCATTTCTGTCTGCTTTCCCCTGAGAAAATGTGAAATAGGATACCCAATAAGTAATCTCAATGTTTGTTCTTCCCCAAATCCACTGGTGAGAAGTTAAAAGAAAGTGCATTCATCAATGGGTTAAGAAGAACAGAATTGGGGCCGGATTCTCCTGCTTTTTTTTTATTTTTAAAAAAAATTTTTAACCTTTTTTTTTACATTTATTTATTTTTGAGAGACAGAGAGAGACAGCATGAGCAGGGGAGGAGCAGAGAGAGAGGGAGACACAGAATCCCAAGCAGGCTCCAGGCTCCGACCTGTCAGCACAGAGCCTGATGCGGGGCTCGAACCCATGAACTGTGAGATCATGACCTGAGCCCAAGTCGGACACTTAACCGACTAAGCCACCCAGGCGCCCCTCCTGCATTTTAGTTGTGTGACCCAAGGCAAGCCATACAGCCTCTGAATCTACATTTCCTCTTCGAAATGGCCAAACTAACACTAGCTCAACATTTTCCTGAGTTGTGAAAATCAAACGAGATATTGGATGAGACCATGTTTGCAAAGAGCGGTCTACAAAACTAAGGAAACGCTGCTGTGTAAATCCAGAAAATAACGTGAGTTGTTTTCCTTCCCGAACTGCGTGTGTCAGTGGTTTCCCATCCTCCTCCGCAGACCGAGGCCCCAGGTATTACACCTCCCGACCTTCAGAGGTTGCTGATGTGGTGCTTTCAGGGGTTGTTTCCTGGTTCACAAGACACACGAGGTGGAGTAAAAGTGTCCAGGGAACGCAAGAGATCATCAGAAGTTACAACCACCCAAGGTCCATGGTGTTTACAATTGTATCATTTCCTTCTTGTAGTGAATGTTTTGTTACAACCAAGGTCTACTGGGCTTGGAGGTGAGTCTGATGAACCTGTAGGTCTCTCAGTCTACCTTGTCGGTAGAATTCTCTCAACTCTGTACATTGGAGCATAGCATTGTTTTCAACGAGAATATTTAATCTTGTAGCTTTAATTGAATGTGGGTTTTGTTTTGTTTTGTTTTGCCAGCTTCTCACAACAGAACCTTTCAGGTTTCTCTCTCTCTCTTTCTCTCTTTTTTCAGTAAACAAGCCTTTACTTGACAAAAGGGAATAGCTGGAGCTATACCTTCACAAAACCCCCGATGATGTTCCCCTGACGTGTGCTGTCCCTGTTTTATAGATTAGAAATCTGGTCATCTCAGCTTAGTCTCTGAGCAGTGCAGCTGGCTTTCCTTTCTAGCACTGCAAAGATGCTTTGAAGCTGCTTTTGTATTGTGTCGGCAACATTAGCACAGAAAGATTTGAAGACTATAATAGATGGGAAAGGTTACACAGCCTCACATAATTGACTGTGGCAATATAAAATATGGCCTGCTCTGTTTTGTAACAAGGTGGATATTGCTTTCTTTCTGACTTGAAGGGAAACAAAGTAAGCAGAATTGCCTTTGCTATTAAGTTTCCAGGTTAAAAGCTGCAAATCTGGGTTGTAAAGTCTGTCTTTCCTGGCTGTGTAGTAAATTACCATCCCACCCTGCTGTAGGGACAATATGTTTCCAGCTTAATGAATCAGGTGCTTTGTATTTTCTCCAGCTATTTCGTGTAGGGCAAATGGACCCATAAAAAGAGGAACAGCAAGGAGGGACATCAGTCATTTTGGTTTTCACATTCAAATAATTGTCAGGTAAAATAATTAAGTGCATTGTTTTCAAATCAAGAAACAAAGTCCAAATATTTTGGATCTTCTTCGTGTTATAAATAAAAATTGCAAATCGGTCATTAATAGCTAGAGGTTGATTTGCACCTGCAGCAAAGATTGTTATCCACATGCTGAACCCACTCAGAAAGTTCTGGTCTGAGGAAGTAGATTTTTATTAGTGGAAAAAAAAAGTTCTTTGTTTCTATTACTATTGCATTATTTGAAATCAAAGGGCAAGTTAGATTTAATCTTACTTTTACTTTGTGTGATTTCGGGTTTATTTATTTGCTTGAGTCTGATAGGCATTTAGGAAAACGTCTGTGAAAGGACTAGATTCGTCCTTTCCATATTCATTACCATATCTTTAAAAATGAATGTGACAAGACACTCTTAAACAACAAAACCATTACAGGAACTCCTCTGAGGAGCTCTTAAGAATGCAAACACAATTCAAACAATTTTCACAGGACAAAACCACTATGGAGCACTTTGGAAACAGGTAACAGGGCCAAACAAAACCTTCCCCGTTTCTATGTTAGGCTAAGAATCGCAAAATCAAATTCATTCCAAGGAAAGAGATAAATGCCGTACTAACGGCTACTGCCAGAGTTTACAAAAGGAAAGAACAATAAAGAGGCTACTTCCCTGGTATTTTAGAGGTAATAGAAATAAACCTCTAAAGAGAAGCATAAAATATTTATTGAGGACTACACTGTACGGTCTAGAATCACACAGAACCGCTGACAGTGATTAAATGGTCTGTGGCTGCATAGAGAGATGCTGAGGCTTTAATGCACAAGGTATTGATTACATGATGAATCCCAGCACTTTGTTTCCTGCAGTTGCTTGCAACACGGGGAGGAATGAAAATAACACATAGATTTCTGTAGGCTACATTGCACACAAAATGGAGCAGGTGATGAGCTAAATGATGTTTCCTTCTCCCATTCATAAATGTGAGAGTCGCATAATGAATTAATCTGTCTGAAACCAGGAAGCATGACTATACAGTTATTAACATTGCCGATGGAATACTTGGATTTTCAGTTCCACTTTAAGTCTGGCCCCTTATTTGGTTTTCATTTAAAATCTCAATGTGCCCTGTTTCCCCAAAGGATTTTTTTTTCCCTAATGGTAGCATCCAGGTGTGGAAAATAGAGGACCCTTCAATAAATCAGAGAAAAATAGGGAAAAAAAATTGCACACTGTGAAAAGATTTGATGGGATATATGACGTTCCAACGTCAATGGGTGCTATATAGATTATATTAAATTTTAGTTACTCCCCTGATTGTTATCAACACCTTTTATTTATTATTTTTAATTGCTTCACATCAAGCCTTAATTTGGAGTGTAGTTACCTTTAAATAAGAAACAAACGGGTAAGAAGGAAACTAGAACTACAGACTCAGCAGCAGGACGCCTGGATTAAGGTGAGAATTCAAGAAAGAGGAGAAGAGAGATGATAGCCTAAAAATGACGGGGGACTGCTTTTCCACCCACGTTCTCCCAGCCCACTGTGTCCTGCGGGCAGGGGTTTTCATCAGACTCCTCACTCACCAAGCCCTATCTTGACTGTTTCACATCCTCACGAGAGTGAACCCACACAAAGGAGCAGCTACTCCCGCCCTATTTCTGTGCGTTTTCTCCCCTGTTCATGGAGAAAGAGGTGGAGTCAAGCGCCAAAGGGAGCGTCAACCTAGAATCCTAAGCGAAAATATGTCCCTAGCAGGAAGTTCTTCGTAAGACTGTTGTCTCCTTGAAAGCTTCAGCCTCATGGGAGATGAAATGGGGAGACGAAAGGGAGCTCAGGAGGGGAGTTTGCGGCTGGTGGGCTGTGGGGGGCTGACACTGAAGGGCATTCGTCTCCTTGCATTTCTTTGGATGGGAAGATGGTCCTGTATCTTGACAGATCGTTGAATCTATATTTACATACAAACGTGTGAGAGCCAAATCATCTGTGAGTTGTAATATGTGAAGCCCATACAGTGTGCTGTGTGCTTGCAAATGTATCGTTCGGTGGATGATGGGAAGGTATGCTTATTTTTAATTTTACATTTTAATGTGAATGTGTTTTTGCAGTTGAGCTTCTAGGAATGGTGTAGGCTGCCTTATGAAGGAGGATTTATTTAATAATCATGCCAGTCTAAAATTAACAGGATTGGAGTCATCGAAGGTACTTAATTAAGGCATTCCCAACCGAAATGTGATATTTATCACAGGGAAGAATGTTGGAGCAGGGATAATACTTATTATAAAATTTACTCACAAAAGTTCCAAACATCTGTGGAATTAGAGAGAATATTGTGATGCACACCTGGGTCCCATCACCCACCTTCAGTGATTGTCAGCATATGGCTTGTCTAGTTACATCTAAATCCCCAAACACGTTCCTCCATCAAGGGATTATTTCAAGGCAACTCTTAGAGCACTTTATAAATACGTCAGTACCTATCTCTACAAGGGAAGTTCTTTCAAGAAGTGAAACTACTGTACTATTATCAGACTTAAAAAGTAGCAATTATTCCTTAATGCCATAAAATAGTTTGTCAGTGATTGGATTTCCCCCCATTGCTGTATACATTGTTTTTAGACTTTTTTTTGTTTGATTCGGGACCAAATACACATTTAGGGAAGCCCCCCCCCCCTTTTTTATAACAGTAACTCTTAAAACAAGAGTATGCCTTCTAGAGCCTAGAAATCCACTTCTACGGGTTCATCTGATGGTCCTGCCTTATCTTTATAGATTTGGTTATCTTTCTTGAAAATGTAATCCTCCTCTTAGGTGTTTTCTTCTGAAGAATCATTCAGACCAAGGAACCTTTTGAGGCATTGGCTTTCTTTTATGAGTCTTACAAAGGAAGTGAAACTCTCTAAAGTAAACGGTGACCCAGGAGTCCAGTGACATTTAATTTGGGCACTTACCGTTTATATAGTGGCCACAACTACCATGAATCTGAAGTGTGTTTTTTCATCTGCTTTATCTTGTCAGAAATTTCGTCACTTTGACCTTTTCTTTTCCCGCAATCTATACATATATAGTAGAATTTTAAAAGTATTTTTGGCAATCAAGATTTTCTTCTGATCCTTGTGTGAAAAAAGAAACATTTATGATCTTGAAAAAAGCATATGTTAACTTCCTTTGAATTCTTTAGATCAGCTAAAAGATGAATTTGCCATTTTAAGAATATGATATTGAAAAGATCTGTCTTCAAAGTGAACCCATGCAGAAGTACTTTTTTATCTTAGGGAATTTATATTTTTTAAAGGGAAACAGCAACCAAACTTGAAAACCAGTGTGTACCCAAAGGATCAGGCTTTTCAAAGAACGATGTCTCAAAAAATAGTGCTTTTGATTTCTTAAAATGATCTCTGAAGTCCCATCTTGAAATACATAAATCAACAAATTGAATTTTAATGGAAAATCAAGGGTGTTTTTTGAAAGGCTCTTGAATGAAGCTTTGAAAAATAGGAAGACAGAATATCAGCTTGCTATAATGGCATCGCCTGACTCCCACATTTTATTTTTAAGTAAGGAAGGATATAGCCTCAAGGACGAATGAAGAAACCAGCTTATTTACAAACGGAACTGGCCCCCCCCCCCCCCCCCCCCGTGGAATTTCCTAGAAGTCTGCTGAGTACCGGCCACTAAAATCAAAATGGCAAGCTATCCTTGCCTCTTCATGATTGTCATCGTATGCTTGTCTTTCGATTATAAAACAATAAAATGGAAGGGGAGGCCACCATGTTGTAGAGGACGGTCAAGAAAATGTTGCTACAGATTTCCTCCTACCCATCTAATCCTATTAAAAATATAAAAACAAATGGGTATCGTGTCACTACATCGTTGCAAAGCAATTTCGCGAGACGTGTTGTGTTATTTTTCCCACATACCAGCGGAGGGCGTGAAGCTCTGGGGCTGGGTGGGTGTCAGCGGTGCAGTTGATGGCGGGGTGGTGCTCGGGGTAGGGTATCTGCTACGCATCTCAGGTGCGCTCCCTCATCGTGCAGCTTCTCGTACTCACCCGTGCAAGAAAGAGGACCGATGCAAAATGAGCATTGTACAATTTCAGGCTGAGAAGAGCTTTCCTTGGAGTAGGAAAAATTGAAGAGATAAGTCAATAAGCAGGAGCAAATTGAAAGTTCCTGGGAAAGTGCCAGAAAATTAAAATGGCACGTCCTTTTAGAGTGTGTGATAAGGGCCCTGCACTTATGATTGCTCCGATGCGGTTTGCTCTTCTGTGTGTTCTCGCCGTGTGGAAAAGAGATCATCACTGTAGCTGTTAGCTGGATTTCCTACACTGGGTCATTACAAAGAATACACAGTTACTGAGAGAGGAAGTTATTTTTCAGCTAAGGCTGTGCCAGTGTGCCATAATGAATAGAAGACTGTATTAAATCTAAAATTTAAATATAGATGATTGAGTGATGTGTCATGCACCATTCCTTAATTTTGAGTGTGTATGTATTCCATTCATGACCCTGGGAATATGTTTTTAAACATATTCTGTCAGCGTAGAGCCCGACACAGAGTTGAGATCGTGACGTGGGCTGAAATGAAGGGTCGGATGCTCAACCAACTGAGCCACCCAGGCGACCGGACCCTGGGAATATTTCAATCCTCTGTGTTCAGAGAGGATGCAAAAGGGAATCATTACCTGTCCTGTTATACCCACAGTTTGCTCCTTGAGTCTGACTTGGTTTCATTCACACCACGGCCTGGAATCTTTACATGTTGTTTCCCAGGATAGTTCCGCTTCAGGTGCATGAGCGTGTAGGCATGTGTGTACATTTGTGTACGTATTTACATAAAGAAATCAAAGTTTCCCCAAATTTGGGGTGCTATAGAGTAGTGATTTAACTTTATATAACTGAAATTGGTCCCATCTGGGATTCTCCTGATAATTGTTATTAAAACAAATTATATTCTTGTTTCAATAACATATGATGTTGCTTGAAAGAAACTAAAAAAAAATTAAGGTTGTGTGTGAAAACTCTTTATAGTTGAAGTAATTACCATGGAAGTGTCAGCCCTCAGTAGGGTTTTTTTTTTTTTAAGTTTATTTATTT
Organism: Lynx canadensis; assembly: GCF_007474595.2. Lineage (NCBI taxonomy): Eukaryota > Metazoa > Chordata > Mammalia > Carnivora > Felidae > Lynx > Lynx canadensis. Next base: position 7,503,802 of record NC_044314.2, on the reverse strand, counting down.
TGAGAGAGAGGAAGAGAGTGAAGGTGGGAAGAAAGGGAGGGAGAGAGGGAGAATCCCAGGCAGGCTCCGTGCTGTCAATGCAGAGCCCGACATGGGCTTGGACTCACGAACCGTGAGATCATGACCGGAGCTGAACGTTTAACCAGCCAGACGCCCAGACACCCCTGCCTCAGTAGGGTTTCAGGTAAACGCTCACTGCGCTGTCTCCCAGCACTGTTACTTTCCGTGGATCATTCTGTTTGAAGCCCTCTGTCCTGTGTAGCTCCAGCTTGCGTGTTTGCCTTTCCTGCTTGACTTGGGGGGTTCCTGTGGGTGATGCTCACCTCATCCACAGGCGTGTTCCAGAAGAGCCACCGAAAGTGTGGTGGCTCCAATCTGTACGCGGGGAGAAGGAGGAAGATCAAGGCTTCGGTCCACCTCTTCAGGGACTTCGTGCCAAGGCAGAGGTGGAACTCTGAATCTTGTGATAGGCATTCAATTTACACATCTTTCGAGGTGTCCCCTTCTTCCATTCATTAGCTGTAATCTCTTTATTTCATTTCATTAAATGGTTACTTCAGTGAGTCTGAAACTTAAAAAAAAACATTTGAGATGCTTTTTAAAATATTTTTTAATGTTTATTTTTGAGAGAGAGAGAGAGAGAGAGAGCGTGAGTGCGAACAGGGGAGGGGCAGAGAGAGAGGGAGACATAGAATCTGAAGCAGGCTCCAGGCTGTGAGCTGTCAGCACAGAGCCCGACTCGGGGCTCGAACTCACAGACCATGAGATCGTGAGCTGAGCCAAAGCTGGATGCTTAATTGACTGAGCCACCCAGGCGCCCTGAAATGCTTTTTTACTTACACTGCTGTATATTCACCTGTTTTGGCTGTACTTACTATATTGAATCTGCTATTATTTAGATATTTTTCTACTCACTGTTTTTCTTTTTCTATATATTTTTGTTTTTTTTGTTATCTCCTTGTTTCATGTGGTCCTTTAATATTTATTACTTCTTATTTTTTAAAATGTTTTTATGTATGTATGTATTTAGAGAGGGAGGGAAAGAGTGCGGGTGGGGGAGGGGCAGAGATGGGGAGAGAGAGAATCCCAGGTAGGCTGCATCCCATCCCGCACACCGTGAGATCATGACTTGAGCCGAAACCAAGAGTTACACGCTTAACTGAGTGAGCCCCCCAGGCACCCCTTATCACTTCTTATTTTTAACTTATTCTATAAATGTTCAGTTATTTTGTATTTCAGAACTTTTCTGTTCCTTTCTTTAAATGTATTTGCCATGTCTTCATAGTCTTCTTCTCTTCCTTTACATTTTGTGAAATTTTTATCTTTCTTATTTTAAAGGAATCATCTGTATTGCTTTGATTTTCTTCATAGTTTCTACTCAGCTTTCAGAATTTTTCATTCATGTTCTTACCTTTTAGGTTATTTTTCAATACTTTTTTTTCAATGATTATACTTATTTTAAACAATTCTATTCCTCTTTTCTTAACTAAAAGTTATATTTTCTAGATAAAGTAGAAGAAGTGTGGCTACAGAGAGGCTAGCACTTGGGAGGTTTCACATTGCAAAGGCAGGTGGTTGGGGACCTTTCCCTTCTTTGTTTCCAAAGCCTTTCCTCCCAAGTCCCCTTTATAGATCTTCTCTCTTTTCGAGTATCAGGTGCCAGACGTTAACTTGGCATTCTCAAACTCATAGGATCGCTATCCAATTTTAGATGTTTGTGGTATTTATAAACAGTACGCACATGTGAACTTTCGACGTAGTGTTGTTCTTTGAATTTGAGCAGGATTCCATTTGTGGGACAAAAATCTTTTGGAAAGTACGTTTTATGACAAAAATAAACATCAGATTTATTGTTGACGGTGTTTGCAGTGGCAGGAAGTGGAGATGAGCAAGACCTCAACTTGACAGTAGGGTGAATCCTTCTTGCAAGGACAGAGTTGGATTTGGAAAACTGCTGGGAGGCACTAGGTTTCTTGATAAATATACCTGAGGCTCCTGGGACGTACCCTGTCTTTCCCCTAAGAGTAATAATAGTTCTATATTCATGATTATTCAGCGTTTGCAGGGACTTTATAGAACATCGTTACTGTGAATACCGAGAACGGACTGTATTTTTATAAGACACGTGGCACAAGAGGGTTTGTGCCAGGCTTCTGTGCCACATGAGTGGTCTCTCATACGCTTGCTGGGGCTTCATCCACATTCATTTTTAGCTCATCTTAAAAAGTTTCATCCTGCCTTAGTTTTCCTCAGCTACCTCCTGGAGTTATATAGGACCAAGAAATCCTGGCCAGGACTGGAGTGATTCCTGATAGAGATTTTTTAGCCATGTCTCTATTGGATGGGCCCATCTGTAGAGCAATCCAGGACTGTTACATTCATTATTTAAAAAAAAAAAATCAAAACAACTAAGGAGAAAAAATAATCCTTTCATGAATTGATTTCTGGCCCTGGTCTCTCTGAGAAATCTGAGAGGTGACAGAAAGGTTTTGTGTTCCACTAGTCTATCTATAATAAACACAGAAGGCCATTTTGTAAAGTTTAAAAGTCCCCACGCAATCCGGACCACAATGAGCTTAGGGCATGAAGATTTTTTTTTCTTCTTGACTTGACAGTTCCTTTGAGTTTTCCCTTTGAGTTTGCTTGAATTTGAGGGCCTAGTGAAGGCGAATCAAAGATCTTGGTCAAGCTCCCCTACTAATCTTCATCCTCACTGATTGGAGTCCGCATATAAACAGGACCATATCCCTTGCCTTTCTGGGCCCTGTATCTTCAGGGTGTCCCCAGTCGGTTCCTCACTGCACCTGCCCCATGGCGGACCATGAGACTCCTCACCTGCTTGAATTGCCCTTGATTTCTGCTCTAATACTCTGATTTGGTTTAGGAGTAACCTAGATTCTCCTACTTTAAGCTGTCTGAGAGGCAATCTCTCATTTTATAGGGGTAATGATGACAAATGGCAGATGAAAGACAAAAAAACGCTGAGTGGCAAGGCCAACCGTGATGTTCTTTTACATCTGATAGATTTTCCAGATTCAGTCTTTCCTAGAATACAGCTAGTTCTTGTCCCCAAATGGAAACACAGAGAATGGTTGAAATAAAACCAAAAATGTATTTAGCATATTCAAAGTTTTAGACTGATGCTTTCTACCCCCTACCCCATGCAATCCTTAGGGAATTAGCAGGAAAACAGTCTTTGTTATTTTACCCTCTGTCAAACACCCAGATCCCTGGCTCTTTTGATATGCATCTGTTTTCTATAGTCTTGATTTCCTTGAAGGTGGATCACAATCTGTTTCAGTATTTCAATTATTCCTGACTCCTTGGATATCTGGACATATTTGGATAATCTTTTAAACACTACTAACTCATTTTATAGCAGTTGAGTAAGATACCAGAGGGTTTACTGCAGCAGGAGGATTGGCAATGCTTCACTTTCTGTCTTCAAGCAAGTAGAACCCTGGTTCTCCAAGGGCAATTCCAGAATGCAAATACCAGTTGTAAATTTCTTTTCTTGGGGAAGATTCTCTTTTTAAATTTATTTATTTATTTTGAGAGAGAGAGAGAAAGAGAAAGAGCATGTGTGAGCACATGTGAGCAGGAGAGGGGAAGAGGGAGGGAGAGAAAGAATCCCAAGCAGGCTCCACACTGTCAGTGCAGAGCCCAATGAAGGGCTCAAACTCGCCAACCCTGAGATCATGACCTGAGCCAAAACGCAGTCGGATGCTTAACCGAGTCAACCCGCCCCACTTAGGGAAGACTTCTTATTTTGGTTATTTCTTGGCTGTTACATAGATACAAGGGAAAGAAAAGCCTTTCATTGTTGATCAGGTACTTTCTGCTGTTTGGGGGTTAAACCACCCAAATAAATCAGGATCTTTCATATGTAAAAAAAGACTTCTACAGGCTGAAACACTGTAATATTTGAATGTAATGAAATCCATATTGATTTGTTTGTCCTCTGGAATCCTATTGATTATAAGCTTATGAAAACCTTGAAAATGATCCATTCTCTAAGAGATCAAAGTACAGGAAACATACAATTATACTAGATGAGTAAAATGAATGATAAAATTATTATTTTAAAAACTGCTTTACTGATTTGACTTTTCCACTTAATTTTAAGGATGTCGTTAAAGAAATGTAAAGTGTAATTTTCAGGTTTGTTGAAAAACTTCTTTAGGAAATTAGGTAAGTGGTAGGAAAAAGGCTCAATTAATTAAACTAGGACTTACAAAATTGTTTTGGTAACTATCAGAGAATTTCCTGTCTGAGATTCTATTTTTCTGACAATTGTCATGTAAATTGAAAATTGCATCACAAAAATCGGTTCTTATTCTTATAATTGCCTTAAAAGAAGTAAAATTATATACTTCTATTTTTTGACAATTTCAAACTGTAATATGATTGCTACAGTATCTTCAGCTGCCTCTCTAATACTCTGTCTTGCGAAATTGAAGATTTAAAATGTAAAATGAGTTAAAAGACTCTAAGGTCTAAGTACTAATAGAAGTTCCAATAGGATAACTGGTTATTCTTGAAATTTATCCACACACATGACAAGAGGCACCATGCTGTTGAGTTATGCAATCTGTTTCAGTATTGATTTCTTATGCTTTATTTCATGCTTTCGATAAAACCAATTTTCAAGAGCATATTACTGAAGCATATTGGTTTCTTCTGAACTGCAGTGAGGACAGGGGTCAGCTATTTGTGTGTGTGTGTGTGTGTGTGTGTGTGTGTGTGTGTATGAAGATATGTACGGAATAACTTATTTATACTCTAGTTTTCATAAAACTTGCATGAATTTTAGAGGCATCGGAGAGGTAGCCTAAAAATAAAGTCATTGGGCAGCCTTTCTTTGGGTACAAACTGAGGAATGAAATGTAACATGGAATAAAATCTTACTAAAGGAGTTTGTAAGTAGTGAAAAGGAGTGGAGAATTCACCACTAACAAAGAATTTCTGCAGTGTTCAGTAATCCATTAATGTTTCACAGGCTGGAAATACTATACAAGGGAAACCTGAGGAGCTTTATAATGACAGTGAGTTATTCTTTCTTCTTATGAATCCCTTATGCTAACACTGTGTCAATAATTAGAGCAATCAGGATGGTCATCTGATCTGATACACTCCCTTCTTTTTATGCAACTTTATTTAGTGTGTCCCTCCCTCGTTCCCTCTGTCCCTTCCTTTCTTCCTACTTCCCTTTCCTTCCTTCCTTCCTTCCTTCCTTCCTTCCTTCCTTCCTTCCTTCCTTCCTTCCTTCCTTCCATCTTTCCATCTTTCCAGGATTTTATATGTATGATTTATTCATGCTAAAGGAATAATAATAATACACTGAATTTTGTAGCACTTGAGACAATATTGCAGAAAAATATCACATGCATTTTTATCCTCACCACAAAGCTCTTTGGAAAATAGGTCAGGAGTTAGAATTTTATTTAAAATGTTACTTAAATATTTTAAGTGGCACATGGGTGATCATGACAGTTCTTGTCATGTTTTTGCCCACACGATGACATTCCCTATAGGTAACCACTTTTAACAGTTTTCCATCAATCATTTCTTTTCTTTTTCTTTTTATTTCTTTTTTTGTTAAATGTCTATTTTTGAGAGAGAGAGAGAGAGAGAGAGAGAGAGAGAGAGAGAGAGAGAGAATACAAGCCAGAGAGGGGCAGAGAGAGAGGGAGACACAGAATGTGAAGCATCTCCAGGCTCTGAGCTGTCAGCCCAGAGCCGATGTGGGGCTCAAACCCTCAACGGTGAGATCATTACCTGAGCCGAAGTCGGACGCTTAACCGACTGAGCCACCCAGGTGCCCCTGGATCTTAGGCTTTTTTCCTTCAAAATGGATAGCCAGTTGTTCCTGTTACATGTATTATAGAATCAGTCATTTCTTGACCATTTTGAATGGAGATCTAGGACTTTCTCCAGGACAATGCACAGTGAATTCTTCAAGATGGCTCCATTTCAAGTACCCAGAGTTTCTCAGGCTCTACCTTAAGTTGCATTTTCTCCCTCAGTGTTTGAATAACTGAGTCACTTTGTTGGGGAGCTGGGAGAGTCATGAGCATGTCAGACTGTCTCTCTCCCTCTCTCTCTCTCTCTCTCTCTCTCTCTGTCTCTCTCTCAAAGAAGCTTCATGCATATATTTCTGCCATTTTAGATGGACAGACTAGGGGGTGGGATGTATACAGTCCCTTCTGAAGGAGATTTTACTGTCATTTATCTGGAAGAGCTTTAGAAAACAAAGATTTCTGTTCTTAGTTATAGGCAAAATAAATATCTCAATATTACTTGATATTTTATTATTTCTCTTTGTTCTTGGCACAAACAAATCTTTGTTCTTGGTGCACACTCTCCCACCAACCCAAAACTGTTCAGTTGGTTTGTTTCCTGGAAGTATGTTATACAGCTTAGGAGGCCACTAAGAGGCAAGGCAACTTAATATAGTTCATCAAATCCAAAGAAAAGTGGATTTTCTTTTCTTGCTTTTTTTTTCAATTAGGAAGAATGATGAATGGCAACACCTGCATGTGAATTTTCCAGAGCAAAGTAATATTTCATAATCTATGGAAAAAGACTAGAATTCTTAAAAAGTATTGTCTAGGTAAGAATGACACTTAAACTACAATGGAAGTGTTTTAGGCTGGTCAGATGGAAAAGCTCCAGGCATTTACAGACTGATGAAGAATAATTGAGGATGAAATATAAGCAATCCTGGGGAAAACAAAAACAGAAACAACTGCATCCATTTTCACATATTTGGATTAACCTAAAATAGGGCAAAATAGCAAGTGTGTATAATGACTGAATCGGGATTCTAAAAATGTACCGTCTAGGCAGGAGTAACACAATGGCTCTAACAGAATGAAAACTGATTAGGACAAAAGTACGTCGTAAAGAACAGCACATGTACAAGATGAGGGAGGCAAGAATTACTAGTAGAGAAGGAGCAGGATCTGTGATGATGTGACTGGTGTCAGAGCTGCTCCAATATATTTACGTAACCAGCAGTTTTATTGAATGGTAGCCGAGAAGCTGAAGCCAGACACGTCAAAGCGGAAGCTTTGGCCCCATTGGCTTAAGATGCTCACTTAACTCTTCAGGACCTCGTTTCCTCAACAGCCAAATGGGTATAATAGTGCCTGTCTGCAAGGCTGTCATAATGAGTGAGCTAGATTTCCTTCACAGACAATCCAGTATAAAGCCACCTACTCACCGTCTCTCCATTTCTTCCTTCCAGATCCACTCAGGGTATCACTGTTGCTGTTGTCAAGGCCCCATGACCTCCACATTGTTCCATTCTGTGCCAGTGCCCAGGCTCCTGAGCTGGGGCAGTATTCAGCACGGCTGATCACTCTCCAGTCCTTGAAACACGGTCTTCCTCTGGCTTCAGATGCTGGTTTGCCCCCTGGCTTCTGGGCCTTTCTTCCTTGGGCTCCTCTGTGGTTTCTCCTCACTTCCCCCATTCCTAGATGGTGGAACACTCAGGGCTCAGTCTGATCTCATCAGTCTCAAAGCTTTAAATACCATCCATGTGCGACTCAAATACCAAACTTAAATCTCCAACCTCACCTCTCTCCCGAGTGTCAGATTGACCATCCCACTTCTTTTCTGGTGTCTCCACTTACATAAGCACCTGAAACTTCATTTGTCCAAAGTGGAGCGCCTGTGTAACCCCACTAAGCCTGCTCTTTCTTCTGTCTTCCTTGGGTCAGTAAATGGCAACATCATCTTTCTCGCTATTTGGAACAAAACCTCTGGGTTCATCCTTTTCTCTGTCTTTCATGGACCATGTTCTATCCATCGGAACTTCTGTGGCTCTACCTTAAAAATATCTTCTGAATCGAACTACTCCTCATCATCTGCTCTGCTGATGCCCTGGTCCAATCCTTCAACAAACATTGCCTGGATTATTGAAATAGTCTCCTAATTGGTTTTTCTGCTTCTGGTCTCACCTTCTCTTCCATCTGCATTCAACATAGCAGCCAGAGTGATCCTGTGAAAACATATCAGTTACTTACCTGCCCCAAACCCTTTCCTTCCACTTCATCCAGAAAAATCGCACTGCTCCTTAAATACCTGCCTGTTCACCCTTGCTGGTTACCTCTCGAGCTTATCTCCAATCATTCCCACATCTTACACTCTCCACTCCAGTAACACTGCCTCTTTGTTGTTCCTCAAGCAGGCCCCGCGTGCTTCAACATTAGGATCTTTTCCTTTGCTATTCCTTATCCTTAGAATAGCTCCATTTGTGAAGTTGTCTGTAGACTTGGTTGTGACTTAGCAGTGATACGGTAGAGGGAATTCAATGCTGGGGGTACTTGAACTGATTGAATATATAAGGCCCTTTCTGCTTTTGAGACTATAACTTTATTAATTAGTGGAAGAAATTGATTGTATACCATGTAAGAATCACTGAGTTTCACTAGATGCCCAACAGCTCAAATGTGACAGGTTAAAATGGAAACATGTTTTCTTGCACACAAGTAGCTTTTAAATGTGTTCATTTATTTATTTATTCATTCATTCATTCATTCCTTCATTTATTCATTTAATATAATTTATTGTCAAATTGGCTAACATACAGTGTATACAGTGTGCTCTTAGTTTTGGAGGTAGTTTCTCATGGTTCATCACTTACATACAACATCCAGTGCTCATTCCAACAAGTGCCCTCGTCAATGCCCATCACCCATTTTCCCCTCCTCACCCCCCATCCACCCTCAGTTTGTTCTCTGTATTAAGGGTCTCTTATGGTTTGCCTCCTTCCCTCTCTGTAACTATTTTTTTTTCAACTTCTCTTCCCCCATGGTCTTCTGTTAAGTTTCTCAAGATCCACATATGAGTGAAAACATATGATATCTGTCCTTCTCTGACTGACTTATTTCACTCAGCATAATACCTTCCAGTTCCATCCACATTGCTGCAAATGGTATGATTTCATTATTTCTCATTGCCACGTAGTATTCCATTGTGTATATAAACCACATCTTCTTTATCCATTCGTCAGTTGGTGGACATTTAGGCTCTTTCCATAATTTGGCTATGGTTGAAAGTGCTGCTATAAACATTGGGGTACATGTGCCCATATGCATCAGCACTTCTGTATCCCTTGGGTAAATTTCTAGTAGTGCTATTTCTGGGTCGTAGGGTAGTTCTATTTTTAATTTTTTGAGGAACCGAGTGCTTTTTAATAACTGTCTTTACTTGGAACCTCATCTCCAGTACGTAATGTCAGTATAAGTGGGTCTACTTAGGGCTCATAGTGGGCTGACAAACACTTGTCTGTCCATAACCCTTATAGGAGAGGTAGGTGTCCACTGGGGAGTACCTGTAAGAACCCATTGTTAAGTGCTTTGGCATCACTTAACCCACTGTTAAGTGCTTTGGCAGTTCTTAGGGATTTGTGAAGTGATTTGAACTCTCATCATTTTGGGCAGCCGGCTCTGAGGAGTCTGAAGCAATCTAGTTCTTTGGGGGAGCCGGCGAGTTGTTCAGCTTTATGTGAAATAGCAGCATCACACTGCATAAAAAGTAGTGTCTTAAGGAATAGGAACAACTCTGTGCAGAAGAATTCAGAGTATGATACTACCCTTAGGAGAAAACCCCAGTTGTCAGAGTTGTCCAGCTGCTGGCCACATCTGTGTTCTGTAATTAACGTGCTTTGTGAGATTCAGGGGCAGGTGAAGAGCTGATTCATGGGAAGAACGATGATCGATTAGTGGTGTTTCATCCATTTCTTCCAACTGAGCTACAACAGTAAAATTTTTTCAAAAGGGGATTTTCCAATATCTGTTGTGGAAAGCCAATGACCAACCTGAAATCTTGAGAGAATAATCACTTCTGAATGTAGTGGAAAATTCATGCCCCTGAAACTTTTCTTTGCCTTTTATCAAGCAGTTGTTACCCCAGTCAATATCCTGTCACTGTTAATTAGAAACTATTTGTGCCATAGCTGATTTGTCACTCTGCAAAACTCCCGTGGAGCCACGCAGGGCAGTCAGTGCCCTGGCTCAAAAGAGAACAAAAGTCAGTTTTCAAAGGATCCAAACCACACTAAGTGGTGACCCAGGTTCTGCTCCCTCCATTATTGCTGGTAGGTCGGAAAGCTAATTAAAAATCTCTGCTGGCACAAATGTGAGTTTGGTGTTCTAAAATATGTCGTCTCTCAAAGGCTGACAGATTGAAACCACTGAAGCTAGCCTTTGACTCGACTTTGTTTTCATGTGTTCATTGATTCTGACCCTAAAAATGCTAAAGTTCTGTCTTTATCGGACCCAAATGTGGCTGAGTAAATTTGACGTTAGCCTGGAGAGGTTTCTAATCATGTGGACAAAGCCAGGAAGGCAATTATTTCTAGTCTCCTTGATGGCCAAAGCAAAATTGAAATCATAACTGTGATTTAGCTACTTTGCTAATTATCTATTTCAAATCTTGTTTTTTTCCCAGTGCATCACGGAACACTCTTTAATAGTTTTCTCTTTTAAAGGTAAGCTTGATGGTCCGTAAATGAAGTTGTGCGGAAGATATTTTGCACTCGATTTATGTATACATACCAGTGACAGAAATGGGAGAATTTAATAAAATACAACACTGAAAAAATAAAGTGACTTTTCAGAAGTCCATCACTCCATGATATAAACCACAAATATGTTGTGATAACATATCTGGATTATTGTGCTAGTTTGGTGAATTAACTACCCTTTCTATACTTTTTCTTATGATGGCCCAATCCTTTTTTTTTTTTTTTTTTGAGGCAAACATTCATAGACTTATTAGATCATACAGTGAAACTGTATACGGTTCACAATATCAATGATGACATGTAATTATATTTGGAGACCCTTGGTAATACAAACATGCTTGCTCCATTTAAAGATGCTAAAAATAGGAATTGTGAGTATGGTTCCTGCAGAGTGCCACATGAGCCGCTTGGTCCTACGGCAGCTAGGGAGGCAACATCTGAGAACATTTGGGAGATACTGAGTGAGTCTTAACTGTAGGCGGACAAGAAAAGGTTTAACTTTAGGTTGATTTCTTAAGGTGCGTGTGACGAATACATGTGCAGGGGGCCTTTGAAAGAAATACCATGCTCTACTTTTCTCTCTTATTTGCAAGGAATAAGGAAAATAAAAAGGGAGGAAACAAAACCATACTCATACTGTTATGAGCACTGGGAATTTCTCTGCATGAAACAATCGAGCGTAAGTAAGTGTAGCATGACAAAGGGGACCGGATGAATGTGCTTGCATGTGTGTCCACGTGGATTTGTGGGCTGCTGTTGTGGGTACGTGCACAGGGGTGGAGACTGAAGCAACAGACCAGGGTGAATGATTTATTTTTGATTTTACCTTCTTATTTATTTATTTTGAGAGAGATAAAGAGAGAGTGTACATGCGCTGGAGAGGGGCAGAAGGAAAGAGGGAGACAGAGAACCCCAAGTAGGCTGTGTCCTGTCAGTGCAGATCCCGATGTGGGGCTCGATCCCACAAACCATGAGATCATGACCTGAGCTGAAATCGCGTTGGACGCTTAACCAACTGAGCCACCCAGGCACCCCCATGGTGAATAATTTTTGAATACTTTTTATTGAAAATTGAATAATTTTAAAAGTATTTCCTCTAATTACTGTATGAAGAGGAACCACTGATTATTTAGCATTTTTTTTTTTTGGGTAAAAATTAGAGTGTAGACCACTGTTTTATATTTTGTAAAGCTCACGCCAGTGTTCTGTATTCTGCTACATGGCGGAGACCTCAGGAGTGGTATCACGATAACGAACAGACATGAGACTTGCATTAGTGGAGGCCGAGGCGTGTGCCATCATAATCCCTCGTGCTTGTCACTGTCGCCAGATTTCCCAGAACATCGTTCCTTCCTCTGCGTAGCGGTTTTCCTGCTGTTTGCCTTTTTTGTTTCTGCTGATTGGGCTCTTGGACGGGTTGGCTTCATTATGTTGTGTTTCTGACAGTGAACCTTAACCTTCATGTTTTCTCTACGGTGTATAGGAGTTCCTAGAATATCTGTGCGCATGTGTAAGAGGTTGGGTTGGTTGTGTGTGTGTGTGTGTGTGTGTGTGTGTGTGTGTGTAGGGATGTTACTTTTCATTGGTGACCTCGCTTACTGTTCTACTGAGAAAATGCAAGCAGTCAGAAGGGAATTTTCCCAGGTTCCCATCCTCCCGTTTGCCCACCGCCCAGAGCGGTCCCTGTGTACCATGCCTTCGTCTTTACCTGAGCTGGGCCCCCTCCACTTCCATCCTGGGCACTGCACACTGGCTCCCGTGGCCTGTGCTGGAGGAGGCCAGTGCAGATGCCGCCCTTCTCCCCCACACCCCTTCACTGGCTCCTCCCCTCCTGCAGAGCGGTGGCAGAACCCTTGGGGGGGCATGTGACCTCCAGCGTTCTATGGCCTTGTCCCCAGCTACTCAACCCCTGTGCCCTCTGCACCAGTGACTGCCTTTTTGACAGTGTGTTGAGCACGCCAATCCTGTGCCAAACCCGTGTCAGTTTCAAGGTGTATGTGTTCATGGTGCCCTCTGCCTTGAATGACCCCCGCCTCCCGCAATTCCTCAACGTTTGTACAAAGGCCACCTGCTCCCTAAGACTCATTTGACATCACCTTATTTTTTTCAATATATGAAGTTTATTGTCAAATTGGTTTCCATACAACAAACACCCAGTGCTCATCCCAAAAGGTGCCCTCCTCAATACCCATCATCCACCCTCCCCTCCCTCCCACCCCCCATCAACCCTCAGTTTGTTCTCAGTTTTTAAGAGTCTCTTATGCTTTGGCTCTCTCCCACTCTAACCTCTTTTTTTTTTCCTTCCCTTCTCCCATGGGTTCCTGTTAAGTTTCTCAGGATCCACATAAGAGCGAAACCATATGGTATCTGTCTTTCTCTGTATGGCTTATTTCACTTAGCATCACGTTCTCCAGTTCCATCCATGTTGCTACAAAGGGCCATATTTCATTCTTTCTCATTGCCACGTAGTACTCCATTGTGTATATAAACCACAATTTTTTCATCCATTCATCAGTTGATGGACATTTAGGCTCTTTCCATAATTTGGCTGTTGTTGAGAGTGCTGCTGTAAACATTGGGGTACAAGTGCCCTGTGCATCAGTACTCCTGTATCCCTTGGGTAAATTCCTAGCAGTGCTATTGCTGGGTCATAGGGTAGGTCTATTTTTAATTTTTTGAGGAACCTCCACACTGTTTTCCAGAGTGGCCGCACCAATTTGCATTCCCACCAACAGTGCAAGAGGGTTCCTGTTTCTCCACATCCTCTCCAGCATCTATGATCTCCTTATTTGTTCATTTTGGCCACTCTGACTGGCATGAGGTGATATCTGAGCGTGGTTTTGATTTGTATTTCCCTGGACATCACCTTATTTAAAATTGCGACTTCCTGCCACTTCACGTAACTCTTGGTTCTCGTTTTTGCCTACGTTCACTCCATAGCTAACATCACTGTCTACCATGTTAGGTGTTTTACTTAGTTTCTTGGATTCCAGCCTCTGTCCCTCCACCCCCAACACCCATGCAGACACAGGTCCCAGAAAACAAGCTGCAGAGGTTCTATTCAGTCCAGTGATGATCCCCCTGACAGGGCACCTGCAAAAGTTCTGTCACACACAGAAGGCGCTCAGATTCAGAAGGGTCATCGATTCAGAGAATTACACATTTCAGAAAAATTACCGGCTTTCCCCAGTTGTGTATTTGGTACATTTTGCATATTTTCTGTTTGTGCATAATAGCTGGGAATAACTTACCCCCTTTCCATGGTTCCTAAAAGACAGAATCAGGAATCCTTTAAGTAAAATGAAGGGAAATACCTTTATATTTATTACATGTTATTTGTTTTATGTTTTTTTTATCTACTAGGTATTCATAACCTAAAAATGTTTGCATTTTCTTGAAGTATTTCCTAAGCATTTTAGACAATTTTTTCCCCCTGCAAAATACAAATTCCCCAGGAAGCAACAACAATGAAAACACAAACAAGAGAGGAGCCAGGAGGAGAAAAGTGCTTAGTTAGTAATCCTGAGCAGTTAATGAGCCTGATGGTCCTCGGCCCCTGAATCACTCCCTGTTAGCAGCGTGGTGCTGAGGGACGTGTGGACATCGAGTCCGTCAAGTGCCGTGGCCACTGCTGTGTGCGGTACAGCAGGCTCACTTCCAGAGAAGAGCGGAGAACAGAAGCGTTTGCCTGTGTTACTCCCATGAACACAACCCAGACCACCTTCCACCGGCTCATTTCCTTCCTCCAGGTAATGCCTATGTGCTGGAGTGAACACAGCCCAGGTGATCCCACGCAAGCAAGAAAACAAACAAACAAAAACAGCAGCAGAAGCAGCAAAAAATAGAGCAGTGTGTTCATTCTTTCTTTCCTCTACACTAGGGTCGGGGAATGTGTCTTTAATTCTAAAAAGGGACAACTGCAGGTGATATTGACGAGAGCAAGAGGGAAGTGCCTGTCGTTGCTACCATGTGCAAGGTCTTGATTTGAGGCTTTACAATTTGGATCCTTAGGACAACCAGTGTGTTTGTGGGAGGTGTTTTGGGGGCTGGTAGCTGGTATATTAGGAGTATGCAGGGGGTGTCTGGGTGGCTCAGTCGGTTGAGCATCTGACTTCGGCTCAGGTCACGATCTCACAGTTCGTGGGTTCAAGCCCCGCATCAGGCTCTGTACTGACAGCTCAGAGCCTGGAGCCTGCTTCGGATGCTGGGTCTCCCTCTCTCTCTACACCACCTTCTCCACTCAAAAATAAACATTAAAAAAATAAGAAGAATATGCAGATTACGACCTGCTGAATGAGGAGGGACGCCCCACCCATGCAGGATTAGCAGGATCTGTGCTCCCACTTTGGGGGAGTGAAAACCCCAAACTCTGGACCAGACTCTGAGTGTGAGCAGGATTGCCCTTCTGCGAAGTGCCCAAGCGGCAACTCAGAATAGCTGTTTCCTCATTGTAGGAGAGTGCCGTCATTATTCCCATTTTACAGATGAGGGAAGCAGAGGCCGGCAGAGGTTCAGACTTGCTCTTGTTTCTGTTTCTACTAATCGGCGAAGGTGGGATTTGAACCCCGGCAGTCCAGCCCCGGCATCTGGGCTCTGGACCTCTGGAGCGCGTGGCCTCTTAAGGGAGACCGCCTTCTTCTGTCTTTCCTGGTCTTGCCCACTGCCTCTGCACTGTTCAGGCCTCTGGTGAAGTGTTTGCACGAGCGTGGTCTCAAATTGGGTGGCCCCGGGGTTCATCATGCCTCTCCTCCGCCCTCCACGCTTTGGCATGCATCCTTTTCTTTCCGGATCTGGTTCTCAGACCTCGCAGAAGGGAAGCACCAGCTAACATGTTTAGAGGTCAGTGAAGGACCGTCTTCCCTCCATGTCCTTTTCCGGACGATGCCTTCATTCCGAAGAAGGGTTCTGTCGAGCCAGAGGAGTGAGGCTGGGATAGTTGTGTGTATATGATTTGGCTGATTTCCAACCAGATATATTTAATGCATAACCTGGTCTAAATGTCCGGGTTCTCTTTGCATCATCCAGTTAATCTTCGTAACTGTCCGGAGACTGGGGGGGTTTCTGCGTCGTCTTCGTTGCTGGCATCCGTCTTCGTTGGATGGCTTTGGTGGGGTGTATTTCCAGTGACTCAGTTAATATAAAGATTCTGGTGGTAGTTAACTTTAAAATCTTGGAGAGAATTTGTGAAATTACCCTTACGTGATAATAAACACAAGACCTAATCTTTCTGTCTGAGAACACGTTTGCTTTTCTGTTCACTGTATTAAAGGAGGCTGGGGACCAAATTTAACCCATTACGTTGGCTCTGGGGAGTGTACTGTATATACTGAAAGAAAAACAACGGGTGCTTCTCCAGATCTAATACGTTAGTATGCAGAAGATAAACCACAGAATTTTCTGGAATGATTCTGTTATGCCGCCGTAACAGGTGAAACTCCTGGGGTCAGCAGGATGCTGCTAAATTCTCAAACTTGGGAAAATGTAAAGCCATTTTCCGCTGGGTGTCTAGGCAGGTGCTCACACCTGCTGTGCTGTCCGGTGCTGTTTCTTCCTACCTCTGCAGTCTCCCAGCGAAGGGCCAGTGTGGAAGATTCTAACGAGACCCACATCATCACGGTGCACTACTGTGAATTTTTAATAGGTTTTAGATAGAATTGTTCTCCATTTTAAAGTATTCTGTAAGGCGAATGTCAAAATAAATTAAAATTTTGATCCTACCAAGCATGCAGATATACTCAGCTTTCTTACCCTCTTGTGACAATAAAGGAACATTTACTAACTGGAAATTGCTTTCCATTGTTCTGCCTGACCTTTTGAAGGCTCTGCTGTAATAATATGTTAAATTACAAAAACTGTGGTCCTAAGTAAAAAT
The DNA here is from genome assembly GCF_007474595.2 of Lynx canadensis. NCBI lineage: Eukaryota > Metazoa > Chordata > Mammalia > Carnivora > Felidae > Lynx > Lynx canadensis. The sequence continues at coordinate 7,487,396 of NC_044314.2, read as the reverse complement.
TATGGATTTTTGCATGGATTCATCTGAACTGTAATTGATTGTCTAACATGGAAACCATGCTATGTGAATTATTTGGCACAGTGCTAATATTGGCTAATTTAGAATGTAATTATAATCAGCACGGATCCTTTCAACTGCACTTATGAACTTAGCCACAGTGGGAAAGCATATAGGACTCCCCACAGTGCAGAAATCACTTGGTTCTTTGGAAGACATATAGTCCAAGTTTTTAATTATATTCGGCTGGAGTTCTTTTTAATTTTATCTCACGAAAAATGAATGGATTTTAATATGACAAAGGTGATGCTCACGTTGTAAAGGAGGCACATTAAATAGAGTTTATAATACTTCCCACTGAGATGAGCTTTAGCATTTAAAAGGAGAAAAGACTATTCTTTATATTAAAAGTTTGATCAATCGAAGTGATAACCAGAATAAAATTTAAATACCATCTTGATAGCCTAAGCTTACCATATTTCAGATGTGTACTATACTCACATATTTACACAGGCTTTTTAGCCTCCAGAAGAATTTATTTGCCGAAGTCCTAGGAAAACAAGATTCATGCTTCCTACCCCAGGTCATGAGAAGAGAGTTGTGAGTTCTCCATGACTTACCCAAAGAAACAATGTTGGTGTTTCCTCCTCCAAGAGTGGCAGGAAGAGAAAATTCTGGTCTGGTAGACTGGGACTCCTGCGTGGCTCAGTCAGTTGAGTGTCTGACTCTTGATTTCTGCCCAGGTCGTGATCTCACGGTTTGTGGAGATCGAGCCCTGCCTCGGACTGTGCTGACAGTGCAAGCCTGCTTGGGATTCTCTCTCTCCCTCCTCTCTGCCCCTCCCCCACTCTCTCTCTCAAAATAAATAAATATTAAAAAAAAGATTCTCTCTCCACCTCTGCCTCTCTCCCGTGCTCACACTTTCTCTCTCTCTCTAAAATAAAAAAAAATAGACATAGACATAATATTCAGAAGCATTTCATATATCCAGAAACATGATATTTTCCTGATATGTGAAGTATACTAGAAACATTGGAACAGTGGAACTGGCCTGCTGATGAAAAATAAGCCATTTGCAAAAATCTCTTGGCTCAAGTACTATTGAAGTTTCATCAAAATGGGAAACTTTGCTTTTTAGTATAAAAAGTGTTGACAGGCCATGAATATGGTCACTGCAAGGGTATGGGCTGGGAAAGATAATTATTTGTTGAGGCTTCTAGATTGCTCTTGAAGACTCTCAGAGGGAGGTGGGTGGGGCGCCGGCAGTAAGCTTGTGAGTCTGGGGCGGGGGGGGGGGGGGGGGGTTTGGAAGCCATGGGGCTGGGGGTCATTTTAGAAGCTGCCTGCACAGCTCTCCCTCGTCCTCAGCATGCATCAGAATACCTGGAGGGCGTGTTAATACGCAGATTAGTAGGCTCCTGCCCAGAGTTTCTGGGTTAGGGTCTGAGACATTATTTTTCTCCAAAGTACCTGTATGTGATCCTGTTGCATTTGCCATGGGGACCCTGCTTTGAGAACCACCTCCCGAGGGCCCTGGGGCAGCTGACGTGCCTGGAGGAGAAGGGGCAGCTCTGGAAAAGAACTCTCTGGTGTTCATGGTCTGTTGGTGGAGAATCATGGCGGGAGATGGACCGCCCGCGCTAGCATCCCGTTCGTGTGCTCATCTACAGCCTCACTTCACGCATCCGGGAGGGCTGTTGCAGCCTCCCTGGGGCTAATGGAGCCCACATCTTTTAGCTTACTCAATGACCTTTCTCTGAGATCATCTTCATTCTCTCCTGCACCATCACATTCTTGCTTTCTACACCATTATTCTGAGTAGCGGTCCAACGTGCTCTATTTTCTCCCATCCCAAGAGAAAGGAACAGCCATCCATAAACCCAGCAACTCTCCAAATAGTAAGCCATTTCTTTGGTACCTTGTGTACCAAAACTCCTTGAAAATTTGATGTCCTTTTTCTCTAATTCTTTATCTCCTGATTTTGTAACTTATTTTTCTTCCAAAAAGTTTTCATTTCTGCCACTCCACCGAAATGACCAACGTCGGTTCACTAGTAACCTTCCCCTCATGACAAACGTTGTAACCAACATTCGTTTTTCATCCTCTGGTCCTTGCAGAAGCATTGGGTGCAGCCGATCACACTGCCATTTTGGAGGTACCTACATTGCCTGGCTTCCAAAGAGCATCGCCTTCTGGCTTCCTCTTCTCTCTGGCAGCTCCTCCTCTCCCCAGGGATCTGTTCTCAGCCTGATGTCCTTCTCCATCCACAATCACTCCCTGGGTGATGTCACTCATTTCTGTGCCATTCAGTGTGATTCAGACACACACGAGATGCACATACATCTCGACCCCAATCCCCCGCCTCCTGGCAAGCATCAGATTCGTGTATTAAATATTCTACCTAATCATTTGTAGATGTCTCATAAGCATCTCATACTTAACCTGACCAAGATAGAACTCTTGATTTACTTCCTGCAGACCGGCTTTCTCCTGCTGTTACTTCATTAGGGGCATTACGTTGTGCTCAGGTGAAAGTCGTAGAGGTCTTATGGGACTGTTTTTTCCATGCATTCCACATCCAATCCACCACCAAGCTCTATAACTCTACTTTCTAAACGTATTCTAGGGGCACCTGGGAGGCTCAGTCACTTAAGCATCTGACTCTTGGTTTTGGCTTAGGTCATGACCTCATAGTTTCTTGGGTTCGAGCCCCAAGTCGGGATCTGTGCTGACAGTGTGGAGCCTGCTTGGGATTCTCTCTCTCTGCCCCTCCCCTACTCGTGTTATCTCTGTCTCTCAAAAAGAAAGACAAGATAACTTCTAAATTAAAACAAACATTTTTTAATGTTTGTTTATTTTGAGAGAGAGAGAGGGAGAGAGAGAGAAAGCACGCACGAGCGAGTGAGCAGGGGAAGGGCAGAGAGAGGGAGAGAGAATCCCAAGCAGGCTCCACACTGTCAGCACAGAGCCTGGCCTGGGGCTCGATCTCACAAACTATGAGATCATGACCCAAGCCCAAATCAGGAGTCGGTCACGTAACCGACTGAGCCACCCAGGCGCCCCTCAAAATATATTCTAAATGTGACTACTCATGGTCTTTAGGTCCTCTGCCTTTGCTGAGCTATCATCATTTCTTCTGTGGACTTCTTCAGTTGAGTTTAACTTATCCCCTTGCTTTCATGTTGCCTGTTCTATATAGCTGGTCTTCATGCAAAAGCCAGAGTGCTCTTTTCAACCTAAAAAATGAGATTGCTTTCCTTCCCTGTTCAGAATCCTTCAACGGGTTATCATCGTGCTCAGAACAAAACGCGTGATCCTGACGTTAGCCCAGAAGCGCTTCCGCGATGCGGCTTCTGATGACGTGGCCAACCTCATCTCCCGGAGCTTTTACACCTTTCTCCCTCCGTGCAAGCTCCAGGGTGCTCCTGCACTTCCTGTTGGACATTCACTCTGTGTCCCTCTCAAGGCTTTTCCTCTTGCTGTTCTATAAATTCTTGCTGGGCTTATTCCTGTTCTTCCTTGCAGTGTCTGCACACAGGTTTCCTCCTCAGGAATCAGGTGGACCGCCTCTCCCCTGAGTCACTGACAACCATGTCACTTGACTTGATGATTTTGTTTGGGACTTACTGTCTGGTGTTACATGATACATTTATAAGGCAGTTTCTTCATTGTCTGTTTTCGCACTAGACTGTGAGCTCTATGAGGACAGGAGCTGTATCCATCTTGTTGGCTATTTGATCTTTAATTCATGGAAGAGCCTGATATAATAAGTGACTGATAAATAATTGTGGAATGAATGAATCCACTGACTGGGAATATGATTTATCATACTTCATATTTTGTCAAAGATTTTGCCTATAATCACTGCAGAACATTGCTAGTTTTTTTAATGTTTATTTTTTTGGGTGGGGGAGAGAGAAAGAGAGAGAGAGAGAGAGAACAAGCAGAGGAGGGGCAGTGAGAGGGAGACACAGAATCCAAAGCAGGCTGCAGGCTCTGATCTGTCCTCCTCTGATCAAGCCCCTGACGCAGGGCTTGAGCTCACGGACTTCGAGATCGTGACTTGAGCCGAAGTAGGACACTTAACCGACCGAGCCACCCAGGTGCCCCAAACATTGCTAGTTTTGACTAATGGATAGGGAACAGTTTGAATTAGCAAATAGATTTTAAAAATTAAATCACACATTATTATTTTAAATAGGTACACGACTGTTTTAATGTTTTGAAGTTGGATGTGGTATAAACAATAAAAAAAAAAAAAAGAAAACTTAAACCAGTGACTTAAACCAGGTTAATAATGTTGAGTCACTGATGAACTAATAACAATGATTTTGTCTTAAGCATTACTGATTACCAAACGATAACTCCCTAACTCTTAAAAATAGTAATGTCTCCTGTAGGGTAAATAATGACATTTCAACTTTACTTCAAATACTCATTTCTTACTCAGTTTTCAAAAAATAATTAAATTTTAAACTCAGTATTTATTGACTTTGTAAAGTATCCTAACTTAGCACAATTTGAAGTTTTAAATACTTACCGTGTTTACAGGTGAAATGATACCTTATCTGGGATTTGCATCAAACCGTAGAGGTGCGGAGTTGGTGAACGAGGGAGTGGAGGGTTAATGGCGGTGATTAGAAAGATGTTGGAACTGGGTAATAAGTCCTGTCAGAGTAGCCAACATGAACAACACAAGCAACAACAGCTGTTGGAGAGGATGTGGAGGAAGGGTAACCCTCCTGTATTATTCGTGGGAATGCAAACTGGTGCACTCTGGAAAACAGTATGGAGGTTCCTTAAAAAGTTAAAAATAGTTGCAACAACATGGATGAGGCTAGATGAGGTCAACGTGGATGAGATCTTATGCCAAGTGAAATAAGTCAGTCAGAGAAAGACAGATACCATCTGATTTCACTCATGTGTAATTTAAGAAACAAAACAGACGAACATAGGGGAAGGGAAAGAAAGAGAGAGAAGCAAACTTTAAGAGACTTACTTACAGAGAACAAACCAGGGATTGTTAAGAAGGGCACTTGTTAGGATGAGTACTGGGTATTGTATGTAAGTGACGAATCACTAAATTCTACTCCTGAGACCAACATTACACTGCGTGCTAACTAGAATTTAAATAAAAATTTGAGAAAAAACAAGAAACTGGGTGATGAGTAGCAGGGAATTCATTGCACTATTTACTCTCCATATTTATATTTTCCATTTTCTAAATACTGTACAAATATTAAAAATTGTTTACTCAAATTTTGTCACCGAAAAAAGCTGCTTAAGAGATATTGTCATGTCAACTTGAAAAATTTTCCAAAAAGCTTTTATGAGTTTCAGGAGGTTTTATTTATTAAGTAAAGATGTAGCAAGCAAAATTATTAAATATTTCTTATTGGTCCATTCAGGAACCAGCTTCAGAAATTCTTTGATTCATGCCAGTCGTAATTTGATTCCTATAGATTATCTTTTTAAGTGCACATATAAATGCACATTTCATACAGTTTACAGCTTTCACGTTTCTATCTAATTTTCTTTATTAGGTATAGGCCAGAGATATATTTAAATTATACTGTAAATCCATTGAACCTTATATTAATCTCACATACCAACAGTGTTAAAAAAAATTGTGCATACTGGTGATACTGAAAACATGCTTTGTAAGGGCCATTACTTAAATATTTAATTATAATGTGGTTCTCATTAGATGACAAAAATCATTTGGTAGATTAAAAAAATGAGATCATTGTACTTAATTACCGTATTAAGACCAATACCAGTATAGTTATCTGAGTGTCCATTAAATCTTCCCTCTTCTTCAGTGGCCTGTCTCAAATCTGTTAAATGAGCACGAAACTTGCATTTACCAAGGTGTTTTTTTTTTGCTAATTAAATGCCCGTGGATTGTCAAAAGTGCAGTTATTGAACATTAGTGTGGTAGTTAGAAAAAAAACAGCCCAACTGCCATGTAATTATCTCCAAGTTGTATACGGCATAAATATAAATTATTATATCCTCAGAGCTCTGAGGGAGGTTTTGAATATAAATGCCTTGAGATTTTTAAAAGGCACTGTGCATACATGATCATAAGAAGCTCTGAATATTGAATATCGAGGTTTCACAGAGAATGAGGATAGATAGCATTGAACTTCACTGTAGAGTTTTGTGTTAAAAATTGATGTAATTCGATAGACCAGAAGCAGTGTCTGTACTCGGTCACCAGGGAGGCGGCCTGCTCAGTTCTGACACCTACCGGCAGAATGACCCGAAGAAAGCTGCTTGATGGTTATACGCCTGAGACCGCAATCCACGAAATGCGGAAGATGCTAGCTCATAGCCTAGTGGTTAGTCGTTTTATCTGGAGCAGGTTTTTATTTCTTCATCAGTAATACAGTTTTTATGTGTAATATTGTTAGTACATTATCCTTGATAATAGCAAGGCATGATAACAAATATGCTTGTTTGATTATTAAAAACAGGCATTCTGGAAGTTAGTAAATTTAGCATACTAAAAATTCTGTTTTTTAGGGGCGCCTGGGTGGCCCAGTCGGTTAAGCACCTGACTTTGGCTCAGGTCATGATCTTACGGTTCCTGAGCTTGAGCCCTGTGTCGGGCTCTGTGCTGACAGCTCAGAGCCTAGAGCCTGCTTCAGATTCTGTGTCTCCCTCTCTCTCTGCTCCTCCCCCTCTCGCGCCGTGTCTCTCTCTGTCTCTCAAAATGAATAAATGTCAAAAAAAATTTAACAAAAATTCTATTTTTTATATTCTCTGCTTCTTTTGCCTTAGAAGAAACTCATGGAAGACTGAGGTAATTCTTTAACTAAAAGTAATAGCCCACTGATTTAATAAAGGTTAGATAAGTCAGAAAGTAGGGTATCTTGAGGGTGAAGTATTGTGATTTGTGTCTGCAGGGCCAGGAGTAGGTACTTAGGAAAGCTTGTTGATGGGGACAGATTAGAGATGGCTGTAGTTTCTCAGACATTTCTCTAGAGAGGTGGGACCTACGTCTCCTTCCCTTGAATGGAGCTGCGCTGCATAATTGCTTTGACCAGTTCTTATGAGAATGTCAACTTCACCTTCTGTTTCTTGGAACAGTCTTTCCGGGATCCCTGAGCCACTGTGTAACAAGTGTGAACGTTCTGACAGTGTCAGAAGGGTGAAATCACCTGTGGGTCCTTCAACTGACGGTCATGGCTGAACCCAGACTTCTGAGCATCCCTGCCATCACTGCCAAGGTCCATGCATGTGAGCGGGGGTGTGGTGCTGTCACTGCCAGCTGTGTACCACCAAGTGACCTCAGGCATCAGTCCACGTGGAGTGTAACAATCACCTGCCTGAACCCTGTGCCAGCTTCTCACCCCTAAAATGAGATATCATAAAACAAATGGGTAGGCTTAAGCCAGTAAGTTATGGGAGTGATTTGTTGAGTAGCAGTAAGCAAGATTGGTTCCCTAAAAATCACTTTGAAATGAGGAAACAAAGAAGTCAGAAAGCAGAAAATGATGCTAGGAATACCCACAAAGGCATTCTTTCTGTTACCCCGATGAGATCACTCTGGTTAATATTACTGAGTCTGAACATTAGGTCAAAGAGCTAATATTTGAAATAAGATAGAATTTGTTCACTTCATCTCAGACACACATTTACTTCTCCTTGTCAAAATATCTGTGAAATCTGAAAAAAAAAATCTGTAAATTCTGATTACCTTTGCTAAAAATAATTGTTTTGTTTCTACCTGTTCCCCAAAGATTATCATGTACTAGCAGATTCAGATATAAGGCACACTAAGAGATATTCCACATCAATGAATATGCATTAAACCCATTTAGGAGTAAAGCATATACTTGTAAACATTTAAGATGCTAATTTTAAGATAAGTGAAAAGCTCAACTCCAGAGCTACAATGTGTATTTTTTCTCAAGGCTCATATTGTAACACCATTTGACAAGAATGCTATACAACCTTGTTGCCTCCTGTGGCCTTTGTTGTCAATGAGATTGGTGCCCTTCAAAATGAGCATTGGTATTTAAATCCTTTCTGGGAGGAGTTGCACTTGCAGGAGAGGGATGGTGTGCAGAAGAGCTAATGATGCCTTCCAGAACTTGCTACTCAAATTTTCTGCTTGCAGAGCGGCAGTGAAAGAAACATCCTTGTTTATAAAGGAGGGCTTGTAAAGTATTTCTCTGTCAGAAACATGTGCTGTCCCAAAGCTTCTACCTTATTAATAAAACTATGTTGTAGTGTGACTCAATGAATGTGTCTCCATGAACAAGTTTAGAGATACTCTTGGTTCTAACTTAAAAGTCATTGTAGAGATTCTTTATCTTGTTTTGTTTTTCCTTCTTATGCTTTCCTGGCTGCTAACCTTTTGGCTGTTTTTTTGTTCTTCACCATATGTACTGGAGAGTGGTTAGGGAGAATCTGAGAGGGCAAAACACAAAGCAGTTGGGGTTCCTGGGTGGCTCAGTCGGTTGAGCGATCGACTTCGGCTCAGGTCACGATCTCATGGTTTGTGATTTCGAGCCCCGCGTCGGGCTCTGTGCTGACAGCTCAGAGCCTGGAGCCTGCTTCGGATGCTGGGTCTCCCTCTCTCTCTGCCCCTCCCCCGCTCATGCTCTGTCTCTCTCTGTCTCAAAAATAAACATTAAAAAAAATTGAAAAACACAAAGCAATTAATTTAGCTTTTCTGCTAAAACAGTTTCAATGGCGTTTAGTGCTGAAATTGACAATGAGAGCTCTCAATTACTTTATTTCGCTTATCTATAAAGCAATAGTTACTTAATTATATTTCTCGTTAATTTCATGGATTTATTAAAAAAACCCACTTGTAATCAGTACACAATGGATTATGTCACTCTAGATTGTATAATTTGCATCTAACATAGTATCTGGATCAGTGTGGATACTTAATTATGTATTCTGAATAAGATTTTTAAAATCACACGGGGCGCCTGGGTGGCTCAGTCGGTTAAGCGTCCGACCTCAGCTCAGGTCACAATCTTGCGGTCCGTGAGTTCGAGCCCCGCGTCGGGCTCTGGGCTGATGGCTCGGAGCTTGGAGCCTGCTTCCGATTCTGTGTCTCCCTCTCTCTCTGCCCCTCCCCCGTTCATGCTCTGTCTCTCTCTGTCCCAAAAATAAATAAATGTTAAAAAAAAATTTTTTTTAAATCACCACCAACTTTTGTTTAAATATTTTAGAATTTCCGAAGGAGAAGCAACATATGAAATGGTTTTTTTTCTTCCCAGCTTTATTGAGATATAACTGACTTATACCATTGTGTAAATTTAAGGCCTACAACATGTTAATTTGACACACTTATATATTGCAAAATGATCTCCAACATAGCGTTAGCTAACACTTCCATCATATATAATTACCATTTCTTTTTTGTGGTGAGAACAATTAAGATCTACTCTCTTAGCAACTGTCAAGTGTAAACTATGGTATTATTAGTTATAATCACCTGTGCTGTATTTTAGATCACCTGAACTTACTGGTCTTAAAAGTGTAGATTGACCAACATCTCCCTGTTTCCCTTACCCCACAGTCTCTGTTTCTATGCATTTTTAAAGTTTATTTATATATTTTGAGGGAGGGAGAGAGGGAGAGAGGGAGAGAGAGAGAGAGAGAGAGAGAGGGAGAAACCATGAGCATGAGCAGAGGAGGGGCAGAGAGGCAGAGAGAATGTCAAGCAGGCTCTTTGTTTACCATGCAGATGCAGGGCTGAAACTCACGAACCCTGAGATCCTGACTTGTGCCAAAATCAAGAGTCAGATGCTTAAGTAACTGAGCTATGCAGATGCCTCTACGTTTGGGTTTTTTAGATTCCACATAGAATTGGTATCAGATAGTATCAGCCTTTCCTCTTATAACTTTTGCATTTAGTATAATGCCCTCAAAGTCCACCCATGTTGTCACAAATGGCAGAATTTCCTTCTTTTTTATTGTCTATTATCTATGTATTATCTATCTATCTATCTATCTATCAATCTATCATCTATATCTTCTTTATTCATCCAATGAGAGACACTTAGATTGCTTCTGTATCTTGGCTATGGTGAGTTGTATGGCACAGTGAACATGAGAGTGTAAATATCTCTTTGAGATCCTGTTCTCACTTCCCTTGGATACATACCCAGAAGTTGGATGGCTGGAGCATTCAACAACAGTGCAGAAGGGTCCAATGTTTTCCTTGTTGATTTTTTGTCTGTGTGATCAATCCATTGCCAAAGTGGGGTATTGAAGTCCCCTACTATTATCATAGTGTTGTCTGTTTCTCCTTTCAGATCTGGTACCATTTGCTTAATATATTTAGGTGGTTTGATGTTGGGTGCATAGGTGTTTATGATTGTTAGATCTAGATGAATTGACCACTTTATGATTGTATAATGACCTTGTATGTCTCTTGTTGCTCTTTTTTGGCTTACAGTCTACTTTTCTGTTGTAACTATAGCTAGCCCTACTTTATTTGGGTTCTGCTTGCGTGGAGTATTTTCTTCCATGCCTTCACTATGAATCCATGTGGATCCTTGAAACTGATAGGAATCCCTGCAGGCAGCATAGAGTTGATTCAGCAACTCTGTGCCATTTGACTGGAGAATTCAGTCCATTTACATTTAGAGTAACTATTGATGTGTGATGACTTATGAATTGTTTTCTGGCTATTTTATAGTTCCCTTGTTCCTTTCCTTCTCTCTTGATGCTTCCTTTGTGAATTAGTGATTTTACATCGTGGTTTTCTTTGATTCTCTTCTCTTTATCTTTTTGGAATGGACTGTGGATTTTTGTTTTCTGGTTACCATGAGGATTACAGAAAGTATTTTATAGTAAGATAAGCCTGTTTTGTGCTGATAACTTTAACTGCATACAACAACTCTACCTTTTACTCCTCTCCTTTTATATTTTTGATGTCACAGTTCAGCTATTTTTATATTGCATTCATCAATAAATTATTGTTGCTATAGTTATTTTTAATACTCTTGTCCTTTAAACTTTATACGAGGTTAAGTAGAATTCAGTGGTTAACATTGTACTCTACTGCAGTATTAGAGTATTCTGAATTTGACTCTATATTTATCTTTATCATTGCATTGTGTATTGCCCTATATTTTCATATTACTAATTATCATCCTTTCATTGCAGCTTGAAAAACACCTTGCAGCATTTCTTTTAAGGCTGGTCTTGTGGAGCACTCCTTAGCTTTTATTTCTCTAGGAATTCCTAGTTGGCAGGTTTTGTTTTTTGTTTTTTGTTTTTTTTTCCTTTAGCACTTTGACTGTATTATCCTACTCTCTCCTGGTCTGTAAGGTTTCTGCTGAGAAATTGCTGATAGCATTATGAGGATTTTCTGTAAGTTACAAGCTTTTTTTCTCACACTGCTTTTAAGGTTCTCCCTTTGTCTGATTTTTGACAGTTTTACTGTAATATGTTTTGGAGAGGATTTCAAATTGATTTTCTTCGGTGACCTATGAGCTTTATGAACTGGAATATCCATTTCTCCCCAGATTTGGGAAGTTCACAGCCACTATTTATTTAAATCACCCCCTCTGCCCCTTTTCTTTCTCTTCTTCTTTGGGGAGTCAGATAACTCACAGAGAATTTCTTTTGGTTGTGTACATAAATCATGTAGATTTCCTTCAAGTCTTCATTACTTCTCCTTATTTCTCCTCTGATGGGATAATTTCAAAGTCCCTATCTTCAATATCGCAGATTCTTTCTTTTGCTGAATTAAGTCTGCTGTTAAAACTCTTAATTACAAGGTGGCTCACTTGGTTAAGCATCCGACTTCGGCTCAGGTCATGATCTCATGGTTCATGTGGGTTTGAGCCCAGCATTGGGCTGCTTGGGATTTTCTCTTCTCTCTCTCTGACCCTCCCCTACCAGTGCTTTCTCTCTCTCTCAAAATAAATAAATAAACTTAAAAAAACCCTGTTTAGTACAGTCTTCATTTCATTCATTATATTCTTCAGGTCCAGAATTTGTTTGGTTATTTTTTGTGTGTGTTTTTTGTCTCTTTGTTAAACTTCTCATTTTGTTTGTGCTTTTTCTGATTTTTCTTATTTCATCCAATGGTCCTTTCTGTGTTTTCTTCTAGCTCATTGAGTTTCCTTTGAAAAGCTATTTTGAATTCTTTTTTGGGTAAATTACAAATCTCCATGTTTTTGGGTTCAGTTACTGGGAAATTATTTCTATCCTTTTGGGAGATTGTGATGTATTTTTCCTTGATTTTTCATGTTCCTTGAAGTTTTGCTTTACACTCTTTGCATTTGAGGTAGCATCCACCTCCCCCAGAGTCCTTACTGTGTTCAGAAGAGAGGTATGTACCTCTGTAGGCACGGCTGGAGATTCTGAGGCTGTGTCACACTTTCTCTGGATGCACCTGCCCCATCTTCTTGCTCCCTCTTAGGGCAGAATTCTTAATGTGTATGTCTTGTCCAGATCTTGTAACACACCAGGCTGAGTGCTGACAGTCTCGCTCTGTTTTCCCAAAGGAGGCATTAATCTCAAGTTCGTGGTCTCTCCCTGACCTACAGAGTTGGATGTGCTTTCTGCACTTGTTTACCAGTCTTCTGCCAAAGCCTGTGTGGGTGACGCATGCGGAGCTTTGGAGGTGCTCTTGTGGCAGTTGGGGGTAGTCACGAGTGATACATTCCCAGTGGCTCACGGGTAGGCTTCTTGATGGAATCTGTGATGCAGATAATAGGATCTGTTCCTTTAATGTCCTCTAAGAGTCCTATCTGCTGTTCTTTCTGTTTCTTCCCAACTCCTCACGGTTCAATTCTTTTGATGTGGCGAGACAGAAATGAGAATCTTTGGCAGGATCTTGCATAGCTGGGGAAGCGGGGTGCCCACTCACACCCTCTCCTTTTCCCCACAGGAAAAATCACACATGGAGAAAGACCTCTCTTGCCTCTAATCTATGTGGGCTTCAGGGATGGGTGACAGGGTAAAAGTCAAACTGTTCCTCTTACCCACTTGATTGTATCCAAACTGCTATTTTTTTGCTCCACTGGGGTGCTGGAACTTCTCTTCTAGAAACCTTTCTCCAAAAAGGGTCTCTTACCTCTGGGTGAGTCTGAGTCAGTATTCTCCAGGGGCTCCTGGACCATGGCTTAAGAGGGCCTGGAGACACTTGATGGGCCACTGCAGGGTCGACAGCCAGAATGAGGTCTGTCTGCCTGTTACCAGGCACATGGGTGGGTGAGATTCTTCCTGGGTCCCCATGGGTATGGTACTGGATTGCACAGATCCCTCAAGTGCACCTTTTGGCCAAGGATGGATGCTGAATTTTTGGCTTTTGGTGCGGAGGGATGAAACAAGGGACGTCTTATGCTGCCGAGATGCTGACATGACTCTCTGAAATGTTAATGAAGTTTAAACACCCACCCAGCAAACTTACCGACAGTGTAGCAAAGGGAATTTAGTATTAATTTCAAAGATATAGGCCTAAGAATTAGAATTTCAAGACTTTTCAGAAAAGGTAATTTGATAGAAAATTTGAAATTTTGTAAGTATACATTGCTCTTTGGAAAGTAATGACTGCTTGACAAATGTAGATTTTTATCATTACTGATGTTTTGCGAAAACATCTGCACCGAAGATCCCGAAGTTGTGGAAAATGTCATGAGCTTTTCATGCACCCAGTTCTTTCGTCACAAAGGGTTATCAGATTTTCTGCTTGGAAAAGGTTTTTTGGCTGAAACAGTCTAAAATCTGTCTTCGATATAGGCGCATTGGAAAAGTGACAGGGAGTTTTCAAACCTCTCTTTGAAAATATGTATTTACATTGGGATAGAATAATACACTAACTGCGGTCACAGAGGGAACACAAGTGGCTTAATTAGTTATAACTTCTCAAAAGTGTTTTGGTCATTTTGTTCGTATAGCTTTTCATCTGAAAAATAATGGGCAGTCATATGAGGAAAAAAATAATTGAATGCAATTGAGAGAGAGAGACATTTTCTCTTCAATACAATATTTTAGTGATGAACTAGGAAATACAAGAGGAGTCCCTCTGCAATGCCAGTAGCCGCTCTGCCAAACTCGAGGTTAATATCTCAGCTGATAATAACTGACTGAATACCGAATTTCACATGCCTCTCAAATAATAATATTTTAAACTACCTCACTAGGAAGTTAATATATCCCAGTAAAGTCCTTTTACTTTTATTAAAAAAAATTGATTTGTTTTTGTTGTGGTGACATACACATGACACAAAATATACAGTTTTAACCACTTTTAAGTATATAGTTCAGTTGCATTAAGTATATTCACACTGTTGTGCAACCATCAAGTCTGTCTCCAGAACGTTTTTATCTTACCAAACTGAAACTCTGTCAGTAAGCAATTACTGTCCATTCACCTGTCCGTGGACATTGGTTGCTTCCACCTTCTGGCTCTTACAAATAATGCTGCTGTGAACATGGGTGTACAAATACTTGGTTGAGTCCCTGCCTTTAGTTATTTTGGGTATACATGCAGAAATGAGATTGCCGGGTCATATGGTAATTCTGTGTTTAATTTTTTGAGGAGACTCCATATTCTTTTCCACAGAGGCTGCACCATTTCACGTTCCCATCGGCAGTGCACAAGGGTCCTAATTTCTCCACATCCTTACTGACACTTGTGGGTTTTTTTTTAATGTTTAAAATTTTATTATTTTTTAAAAATAATAGTCATTGTAACAGGTGCAAGGTAATACTGTAGTTTTGGTTTGCATTTCTCTTATGATGCAAAAGATGCTGATCATCTTTTCGTATGTTTATTGGCTATGCATATATCTTCTTTGGAGAAATGTCTGTTCAAGTCCTTTGTCCACTTTTTAATCAAGGTGTTTGTTTTCTGTTGTTTGGTTATAGGCGTTCTTTACATATTCTGGATATTAATCTGTTTTCAGATTATAATTTGCAAATATTTTCTCCTGTTCCTTGGATTGCCTTTTCACTGTGTTGATAGTGTGCTTTGATACGCCAACATTTGAAATTTTGATGAAATCTAACTTATCTATTTTTTTTTCATTTGTTTTCTCTGCTTTTGGTGTCATAGCCAAGAAATCGTTGCCAAATCCAGTGTTATGAAGCTTTCCCGTATGTTTTCTTTTTTTTTTTTTTTAAACATTCCTAGGTTTAATCCATGCCAGTAATAAAATTGCATTACATTTCTCAGAAAATAAATGCTCCCATTTATATCCAGAAGACAGACTGTACAGGCCTGGCCTGGGCCCAGAAGGGGTCATACACAGACAGGTGGCAGAGGGAGGGCTGCCCCTCCCATCCAGGACGGAGACTTTCTAATCGGCAGGAGAGCAGCTGGCTGGCCAGGTGGGTGGGCAGATGAGCAGACAGTCACATGGATATACTGGCCCGGAGGCCCGGCGCTGGGCATCACTGGACCTGAGATTTCAAAGGTGCCATTGAGCTGTCTCTCCTCATAGTCCATCTGACACAAGATCGTGTTCTTCAGGAAGAAATTGTCTCCCAGTGTTTTCTTCTAACGGTTTTATGGTGTAGGTTTTGTCTTTAGGTCTTTGGTCCATTTGAGTTAATTTTTGTACAGGGTGTGTGGTGAGAGTTCCTTATTCTGCATGTGGATGTTCAGGTTTCCCAACACGGTTGAAAAGACTATCCTCTCCCCAAGATTTGGGCGCTCCTGATTAAAACAATTTCTCCCTATATGCGAGGGATTCTTTTTCTGTTTTATTCCACTGGTCTTTAGGTCTGTCTTTATTCCAGAACCACTCTGTTTGATTACTGGAGGTTTGCAGTAAGTTTTGCAATCAGCAAGCATGAGACCCGCCCCTGCCAACATTGCTCTTTTTTTTTTTTTTTTTGAATGATTATTTTATTTATTTTTGAGAAAGGAGGGGGGAGGGAGAGAGGGAGAGAACATGAGTGGGGGATAGGCAGAGAGAGGGAAAGAGAGATAATCCCAAGCAGGCCCTGCATTGTCAGTGCGGAGCCCGACGTGGAGCCTAAACTCACTCTCCATGAGATCGTGACTTGAGCCAAAATCAAGAGTTGGTTTCTTAACCAACAGAGCCACCCAGACACCCCTGTTCTTTTGCAAGATTGTTTTGGCCACCGAGGGCCCCTTGAGATTCTGTACGAATTTTAGGATGGATTTTTCTGTTTCTGAAAAAAATGTCATTGGGATTTTGACGTTTATTTTTGAGAGACGGAGAGAGACAGAGCACAAGTGGGGAAGGACGGAGGGAGAGGGAGACACAGAGTCCGAAGCAGCTTCCGGGCTCTGAGCTGTCAGCACAGGGTCCGACGTGGGGCTCGAACACACGAACCGTGAGATGGTGACCTGAGCCGAAGTTGGGACACTTAACCGACTGAACCACCAGGCGCCCCAAGGGATTTTGAGTAAACATTTAAAAAAGAGATTATTTACATAAGGTATGATCTAGTGAAAAGAAGTTAAGCATTTTGCCTTTATTTTCTTCAGCAATAGATCACGAGCCTCTTCCTATGTGAAAAGAAAATGTTCTTTCCACCCAGTGTCTGAAATACAGATTCTAGTTCATGCCTTTTGACTCCAACTGTGCATCTAAAATACTTCTGCTCTGGGTCCTGGGGGACAGAATAGTGAGTGGGCAGAGAACTTAGAAATGTTCCTGTTGGTCTTTGCTCTGGCTGTTTTTCCACACCTGCCCACGGGCTGGCTGACTGACTGCTAGGAATAAATGAATGTGTGAATAGCTTAGTAGCCACCCCATAACTGGGGAAAGCACAGCCCAACCTGAGAGATACTAAGTTTACGTAAAATCTTTTCTAATATTGTTACAGTGCATTTTCTTTAGCAGTAGAGGTAAAAATAGCTTTTGTTTCTATACGCTATGCAATGAATTTGTAGGAGATCAAGTACAGGGACTCTTAAAACCTTTCTTAAATACCCACTGCAAAAGTAGCGGACAGATTGGAGCAATCAAGAATCAGAGTCATGGGTGCCTAACATCCGTCCGCTAGTACAGATGTTCGCATGACATTTCCCTTTGTTTTTCTCTTAACAAATACTTAATTTTGAATTTGTTTTGGATAATCTTCCGGAATAACAGACTATTGGAACTGAAAGTCACCTAAGTAAGTGTTTCATCTGACTACTTTATTTATTTAAAATATAAATCAGGTACCTTTCCCCCCAATATTATTTCCTCTGCTCTAAGAGGAGAAAAACGTCCCCATCCCTCATAATTTTGAATCAGATTTACCATGTACCTTTTGCACTACCTCGTGTATTTGCTCTTTTTTTGTGTGTCAACCCTGTCTTTGTAAGTAAGACGGAGGTCCTGAGGGATGTGAGTTATAACCCGGAGGACTCCACTTTCCTGCTGCACTTGCTCAGTGCTCAGTAAATGTTACTGTTCCACTGGTTCCTAGAATAGTGAGAGTTAATTAATGGGAGATGGAAAAATATCCCCCACATTAGTGGAATGTGGCTTTTAAATGGTTTTGACCTCTGGAGAAAGGACACACTAGAGGTTGCTTGCCTTCTTCCCAGCTATTCTAATCCCAGTATATTCACACCCACCAGACTTGGGAACACACTGGAAAATTCCACCGTTTCTTCCAAGTTTCTGAACTATAACTGTGGGATGTGTGCAATCATCTTTTTATGGATGTGCTTTATTATTGAACAACGTGACTAAAACAATTAAAACCATTCACCCGGTTTTATTATTCCCAGGAAATAGTTACATCCCAAAAGGTAAACTTCTAAAGACAAATCCAACCCCTGTAGCAGAGTGAACTGAGATTATAGACACTAATCCCTACCACACAGCATGTAAATACTAGATGATATATGTAAATAAATAATTAAAAAAATAAAGCTGATTAAAAAACTAAATAGCCATGTTAAAAAAAACCAAAAAACAAAGGACAATGCCCACCCCCACTCCCCAGTCAAAACCTGAATTTCCTAAGAGCCACTTAGAAATGGGCAACAGCTTACACTTCATTAACAGGATAAAGGAGAAGAATCATATGATTTTTCAACAAATTCATAAGAAGCATTTGATAAAAACCAAATACTTTTTAATGATGAAAACAATCAGCAAAGTGGGACTAAAATAAAATTTCTTCAATCAGATAAAGGGCAGCTATAAAAATGACAGTGAACATCATGATTAATGTTGAAATGCTGATCGCTTTCAACTAAGATTGGCTACTCATCACTTCCATTCAACATTGCACTGGAGGTCCTAGCCAGGGCAAACAAGAAAGAAAAAGAAATAAAAGGCATTAAGATCAGAAAGGAAGAAATAAAAATATTTTTATTTGCAGATGACATTATTGTGTCCATAGGAATCCAAAGAAATATAAAAAAATCTTACTAGAACTAAGAAGTGAATTTAACAAGGTTCAGAATAGAAGGTCAATATACAAATTCAATTTGTTTCTTTATATAAAGAAGGAAACAAAATTTTAAAATATTATTTATATTAGGAGAAAAAAACCCCAAAATGTACCCAAGAATAAATCTAAAGTATGTTGCTGAACTTTGCAATAAGGACCATAACATACTGCAAGGAAAAATTAAAGAAAATCTAAAACTAGAGAGATACGTACATATTCATGGGTCAAAACCCTTAGTATATTGTTAGGAAGTAAGTTCTCTGTAAATTAGTCTACGGATACAACGTAATTCCAGTGAAAATCACAGCAGGCTTTTGTTTTGGGGGCAGAGATTGGCAAACTTATTGTAAAATTTTATAGAAATGCAAAAGAGCTAGAAGAGACAAAATGATTTTGAAAAAGTACCAAGTTGAATTATAATACCTAATTTCATGACTTACTATGAAACTATAATAATCCAGACAATGTAATATCAACGTAAGGGCAGGAAAATGGATCCACGAAATGGACTGGAGTCCAGAAAAAGACTCCCAGTGATATAACCAATTAATGTTTGCAAAGTCGCCAAAGAAATTCATTGGAGAGAAGAATTCTTTGCAACAAACAGTGCTGAAACAGCTAGAAAATTGTATGAGAGAAAATGACCCATGCACTGAATGCTAAAATTATTTGAGGGTATTGTAGACCAAGCTTAAAATGTAAATATAAAATTTAAATCTTCCAATAGAAACATAAGATATTGATGC
Source organism: Lynx canadensis (assembly GCF_007474595.2). Lineage (NCBI taxonomy): Eukaryota > Metazoa > Chordata > Mammalia > Carnivora > Felidae > Lynx > Lynx canadensis. The sequence continues at coordinate 7,468,293 of NC_044314.2, read as the reverse complement.
TTTTCAGATGCCAAAAAGGGCAAGAATCGTAAAAGAAAAAAGTTGGTAAATGAGCCTTCATCAAAATTGACCACTTATTTCTGTTCACTAAAAATTATGATTAAGGAATTGATATACAAATTATAAGCTAGGAGAAAATATTTGCAATGTATGTATCTGACCATCTAATCTTGCCAAAAATGTGCAAAGCACAAAGATAGATAAAAAATAGAAACTTAATGAAAAATCATAAAAACACTTGAATCATTTACAAAGAAAATTTTACCAATGGCCAGTAAGTACATAAAAAGATGCGCAACATCACTAGTCATCACTGAAATGCAAATTTAAGCCACAAGGTATCTTTACATTCCCACCAGAAATGATGAAAATTAAAAAAAAAAAACTGACAAGAATGTGAAACAGTATAACTCTCATACTTTGCAGGTGATAGTGTAAAGTGATACATCTTTTTAAAAATACTGCTTGACAGTTTCTTATGAATTTACACATGCCTACCACCTTGCAGTTCCACTCCTAGATACTACACAAGGTATATGTCAATGAAAAAAGAATATTTATAGCAGCTGGATTTAGACCAGCCAAAAATTGAATGCAGCTCAAGTGTCCATCAACCTGGGAAACAAATTATAGCATATTTATATTACTGATGAGTATTGAGCAATAAAAAGCAGTGAAGTCTTGATAAACCTAAAACATGGATCAATTTCCAAACAATTATTTTGAGCCAGTCAAGTCAGGCACAAAGGTGTCCAAACTTAATGCTTCCATTTATAGGAAGTTATGGGACAGGCAGCACTCATCTGTGGTGACTAACACCGTAATGGTCTGACTTGGGAGCACGAAGGCATTTCTGTGCTGATAGCGTTGTCCTGTATCATGATGAGATTGTGGATTTTCCACGTGCCAGACAGAAGTCAGCAAAGTTTATAAGGCTTGTGCCTGTCATTAATTAGAAAGTTAACAAATCGTATTCTGAATCCAGAGCAGAATGTCTTAAAAGTTAATTCACATCAGGTGAAGCAAAGGAAAATTGTAGGATATTAAAGGCAAAGAGAAAACTCTTACAGAGAAACCAGAGAAAAGGCAGATGGCCTGTGAGGGAAAATGGTTAGACTGACAGCAGAGATTAGAAGTTAGACAGAATTTTTTATTTTCGGAGTACCTATGATTCAAAATGAGGCCAAATAGAGACTTTTTCCAGAACAATTTAAGAATGCTTTCTAATAAACATCTTTGTCAGTGAAGAGAATTCTAAAAGTAATGAAACCCATCAGGAGTGAGTGGCATGTAGCCGTAAGAAGCCTCTTGTGGGTTCCTTAGAGTGTGAGGAGGGGACAGATTCCTACGGGGCACTCTGGTCCCCAGAAGTCCATTCACCTGAGGAGCCCTACCACCTGGAAGCGACTTTTGCATCTGCTGTAGAGCTCACTGCTGCCCCATGGTGGCGCTGTTCCACACAGCACTTGGTGTTACAGGCGTTCATGGCTGGCATGCACCTGAGGGGCACCTGGTTAGGCACCTGGTCCTGTGGCTGGGTGCAGTGAGCAGGGATGGGGTGGGCGGGGAGCATCTTAATGGCTACAACTCCTAGAGGCAACTCTGAGCCTCTCTCTCTTTTTATATTTTTTCTTTTTAAATTTTTTTTAATTTTTTTTAATGTTTACTTATTTTTGAGACAGAGAGAGACAGAGCATGAATGGGGGAGGGGCAGAGAGAGAGGGAGACACAGAATCGGAAGCAGGCTCCAGGCTCTGAGCCATCAGCCCAGAGCCCGACGCGGGGCTCGAACTCACGAACCGTGAGATCGTGACCTGAGCCGAAGTCGGACGCTCAACCGACTGAGCCACTCAGGTGTCCCACTTTTTTTGATGTTTATTTTTGAGACAGAGAGAGGAAGACACAGAATCCTCATCAGGCTCCAGGCTCCAAGGTGTCAGCAAAGAGCCCGACGCAGGGCTCGAACTCCTGAGCTGAGCAGTGAGATCATGACGTGAGCCCAAGATGGACGTTTAACAGACTGAGCCACCCAGGCGCCCCATTGAGCCTCTCTTTTGACACGTATTAGAATGTTTCCCCTTTGTGGCAGAAGTGCCTTTTTTAGTGGTATCCACATTTATCCCAGAATAACTGCTCTTGAAAATGCATGTGGATCTCGAAAATTAGAACTTCATCATTATTTTGAAATACCTGACATGGGTAAGCTCGATTAGGTTTAAAATCCTTTGATGTTTGAAGAAATTTCAACATGACGTTTGTCACTGAAACAGAAATGTGGGTAAGTTCGTTAAATGTAATTTCAGGGCCACGTGAGCGGCTCTCAGTAGGTTAAGTCTCAGACTCTTGGTTTTGGCTCAGATCACGATCTCACGGTTTGTGAGATCCAGCCCCATGTGGGGCTCTGCGTGGACAGAGCCTGCTTGGGATTCTCTCTCTCCCTCTCTCTCTGCTCCTCCCCCACTCACTCTGCCTCTCAAAGTAAATAAATAAGTGCACTTAAAAAAATTAAATGTAATTTCACCTATTGTAGATTTTTGAAGTTTTTTACGTTTTTACCACCGACTTTTTATGAACACATTTTTTTGTCAAAAGTGACTGTCACAAATCTGAAGAGCTCGTCAATAAAAGGTCTTGTTCAGGAATTGCATGCAGACATTTCAAACATATCACAGTGATATGTACACCCAAAGTAGCCTCAAGGTTCTCGTTTATATATTTGAAAGACGTTTGGAAATTTTATGCGTACTTCCATATTTAACATGTTCCTTAATACTTTACCAGTAGTTACTTTTCCTTTATAGCTATATAATATTAAGGACATATAACCGAGTTTTTCCAACAAGCTCCATATAGATGCCCCTCAATGTGTCTAGTTTACCCTGCTGTATGAAATAAATATTCCTTTTGTCTCTTTGTATCATGATGTAAAAACATGAAGAAGCATACATTAGGGCATGTGAAGATATAGATTGTTTTCAAGTACATATTGAATGTTTCAAATAGGCCTATGTAGTGGAACAAAAGAAGAAGAAAGTAATAAATATAAGAGCAGAAGTTAACAGGAAGAGAAGATAGAATATTGGCGAGTGTGGTAGGCAGCATGGCCCTCCAAAGGTGTTCGTGCCCTAATCCCTGGAGTCTGTTACCATATACAGCAACAGGGACTCTGCAGATGTGATAAGGTTACAAAGCTTAATATGGGGAGATTAACCACTGCTACCTGGATGAGTCAATGTAATCATGTGAGGCCTTAATAAAGACAGAAGATTTTCTCTGGCCAGAGTCAGAGAGACGGAGTAGAGGTAGTCGGAGAGATTTGAAGCATGGGAGGACTGGTCTACTCTTGTTGTAGGCAGACCACAGGGAAGCAGAGGCAGGTCTAGGAGGACATGCCATCCGCTCTTTGACAGCTACTGAGAAAACAGGGACCCCAGTCCAACTACCGCAAGTAGTTGGAGCTGAGTTCTAACAAACTGAATGGCTTTGGAAGTAGACGCTTCCCCAGGGCCTCCAGCAATGTTTGTAGCCCTACCAACATCTTGATTATTTGGGCATCTGTTTTTCCAGTGACCTCATTGATTGAGTGGTCCATTCTTTCTTCACTGATGTATTAATACACCTAATTCTGGGCTTGCCCACCTAGTTCAGTGCATGGCTAATTCAGGTCATTAAATGTCCCCAGGCTCTCCAACATCTAGACACATGGGAGAAGTGTGGTTTCTGGTCCTTGGGGGTGGGAGTGGGCTCTGTGATTCGTTTGGTCCAGTGAAGTATGAGCAAAAGTGTTCATTTAAAGTCAGTGAGAAACCATTCAGGGCCATCGGTGTTCCAGATAGTGGCTGTTTGGGCATTCTGGGTCCCAGAATAAAGACAGTGCAGAGCAGAACATGCAGCGAATCAGAGAAGGACATGTGGTTTGTGCAGGAAATAAAACCTCCAAGATCTGTGTACTTTTGTCTATGCTTGAAATGTTTCATAATTAACTAAATTTTAAAACTTAAAAAAATTCATATAGAAGAATATCTGGAAAAGACAATGTTGGATGGGGTCTTGTGGGATTTTTGCCTTTCTGGACAGCCTTCTGTTTGGACAGTGGGCACGGGCAGCAGTGGCCAGGGGGAGTGTTGTGCTGGAGCAGAGCTCAGCCTAGCACAACGTCAAAAAGTCTGATGGGCAGGCAGTTGATGTCAAGGATGCGAGCTATCCCCAAGGGGTTCTGCACCAGAGGGAGCTTAGGAAGAGATTCTCACATCAGACATCAGAATCAGAGGGGTGGTCAATGTCAGAGATAGCTATCGGCACTTTCTCTTGGTCCCAGGTACTGAGATTCAGGTACTATTCTTCGGTTTCTCAGAGAATTAGGGAAGCAAAGCCAAATTTGTCTAAAGAGACAAGACTAGAAATTAGGATACAAAGAAATGAGACAGGGAACCTGTCATTAGAGCTGGTGACCAAGCAGATCTGAGTCACCAGCAAAAAGGCAGAGACTTCAGAATGTAATCTCTTTTGGAAATAGGGTCTTTATAGGTATAGTTAGTTAAGATGGTTTCATACAGGTTAGGGCAGGTCCTAACTCTAATGACTGATGTCCTTACCAGAAGGCCACGTGATGACACAGAGAACAAGGGAAAGTCAGTTATGTGAATATAGAGGCAGAGGCTGGAGTGGTGTACCTACAAGCCTAGGAACACCCAGGATGACAGGCAACCACAAGATGCTGGAAGAGTCTAGAAGAGCCTTTAGAGAGCATGCCCCTGCCCACACCTAGAGTTTGGGCTTCTAGCCTTCAGAACTGAGAGAGAATAAACTTCTGTGGTGTTTACCCAGTTTGTAGTACTTTGTTGCTATGGCTTTAGGAAATGAATCCAACCTGGTTCCCGGATTCACAGGACAGTACACCAACCATGTATTTCCCCTGTCAGGGGCATAGGTCAGTGAGTCCCAGAATCTATAGTAGGAATGGGTCAGATGGCTAAGCAGAGCCTGCTCTGGAAGCTGCAGGAGTCTGGGGTCAAGGAATCAGGTGAGCCTTGCTCTGACACTCTCTCTGGCACGTGCATTGATCCCCCCAGGAGCAAAATGCACGCATGATTGTCACTCCTTACTGCCTACATTTCTGCTCTCGGTCCCCATCCCTCATCAGGTCAGGAGGCTCGGCAGGGTGGGTCTGTCAACAGTGTCACCCTCCAGTAGACATCCTTGGCCCTGGGAAGAGTTAACCTCAAGCAAAATCAGTGACTCCCAAGGCTTCCGTTCCACATTTATCCGGCTTTCGTTCTCTTCTCCGTGAAATGGAAATTCCTTAACCATCCGAAGTGTTGCAAGAAATCTGCGGTTTCCTTTAAACAATTAATGATTGTGAAAATTACAGTTTGTTCTTCTTCTATCCCCCTGGGAACACCAAATGCTACTCTGAATGTCATTAATATAATATGCAAATGATCTGCCTGGTTTCCACTTCTCAGTTTGGGGTAACCGTGTCAGTCAGCCTGTTTGCACTAATGAGCTATCTGATGAAAGCTAGCCCAGCTGCTGAGAAGGTCACTGAAAATCTCGACCTCCCTTTCCCGGCTTCGGCCTACATGGCAATATGTGATGGAAAGGGAAAGAGCTTTGATTGACACTTTTCTGAAGTCACCTGAGTCTTAATTAAGGACGATGCAGAGATCTGATTGGAAATTCCCTCCAACATGAATGAAGAGCTGCCATACTTTTCAAATGAGCTGTTTGAATAGGTTATTATACAGATATCTTCTTGAGGTGAAATCTAGGTATGCCAGATCGTTCCATTTCGTATAGCCGCACTTATTTAACATTTAGAAGCATTATTTTAGCGTGTTGTAGAACATTACCATATATGACTCTTTAAAACTGATGTTCTAGTTAACATCCTTGCGTTGTGAGAAACTTTCAATCCGTTTAGGTAAAATGGCATTTATCGTAACTACTTAACTAAGTGGAAAGACAGATGGAAAGACAGAAAAACATCTTCACGTGTCACTGAAGAATTCCTAACAGTGGAAATGCGAGACATGGAAAAAAAACTGGAGCATTTGGATGCAAGTTCGCTTGAAACTTTGAAAGGAGTGTCTTTTTTCCACAAGAATTACTGTTGGTAGGACATTTCCTAAGAGAAGGGCCTTTGCTATGAAGCAGAATTGCTTGGACATCTGGTGTGAAGAAACTGCTCGAACAGTTGCTGTGCATGAATGAAAAATAAATAGAAGACGTGGTCTTTGTTTTGTGTGGTATACAAGTTGGTGTGTGTGTGTGTATTCATCAATTGGCACATTTGATTTAGTGTCTTCGATTGATCTAGAAAGTCCCACCTGAGAGTGGGCTGGGGCTGACAGTGCTGTACATCACCCAGGGGGAGCTGAATTGACAGGGTCTCCGTCTATATCTCCACAGATTTATTTTGTTGTCTTTGGTCAGAGTCACAAACAGTTGGCAACCGTGAAGTGTGAATCTTATCCAATCTGTAGTTTGAAGGTGATGTTAGTTTACCTCTCAGGCAACCGGTCTTATCAGTTGGGGTCCCTTACTGTCCAGTGACAGTGGAACGAAGCAGTAACAGTTATCATGACTTTCAGATAGGAAATGAGGTACAGAGAGATCACACAGCTACTCGATAGGGGAATAGTCCAGTAGCCTGCTCTTAACCACTGCCTGGTGCTCTCTTTCAACGCAGGTCAGACAGAAAGACCTCAGCTACAGGGTAAAGCAGTGTGGGAACAATTTGGGTGTCTCCCTCATGAAGGTACAGCCTTTATCTTTGATATCCGTCTGGAGCTATGTTCACAAAAGTGACCATGATTAATGAGGTGTTACGTGACACCTATTGGGATGGTTATTATAAAAAACAAAGCAGAACGAAAGACAAGTGTTGGCGCGGAGGTGGAGAAACTGGAACCCTTGTATGCTGTTGGTGCGAGTGTAAAATTGTGCAGCTGCTACAGGAAACAGTATGGATATTCCTCAAGAAATGAGAACTACCACATGATCCACTTCTGGGTACTTATCCAACTTATCCAACACAATTGAAATCAAGATCGTGAGGAGATATTGGCACCCCCATGCTCACTGCAACATTATTCACGATAGCCATGATATGGAAACAACCTAAGTCTTTGTCAATGGACGAATCAGTAAAATGTGGTGTATTCATTAGTGAAATATGAGTCAGCTTATAAAAAGGAAATCCTGACATTGGCAACAACATGAATGACCCTGGGAGACATTTATGCTAAGTGAAATAAGCCAGTCAAAGAAAGAAATGTTGCATGATTCCATTTGTATGGGATATCTAAAATAGTCAAACACACAGAAGTAGAAAATACAGTGGTGGTTGCCAGGAGATGGGGGTAATGGGGAGGTGTTATTCAATGGGTATAAAATTTTAGTTATGTAAAATAACTATATAAGCTCTAGAGATCTGCTGTGCGATATATTGTCTCTGGTTTACTGTATTGTGCACTTAAAAATATGTGCATCCCGTCTTCCTCTTGGGGCTAGTAACCTACCTAAGACATACTCTTTTCATGTTGAGAGCAGAAGGGTGAGAGTACAAACCTGACCACACAAATATATTCTAAGCCTTGTGTCATGTCTCAAAGATCACACAGGCCAAAACAAGTCCCATGTGGAGCCAAAAGACCACGGGTGGGGAAACACACTCTTTCCATGAAGGTGTGGGGGATGGGAGTGTACATTTTAATGTTTATTTATTTTTGAGAGAGAGACAGAGACAGAGCATGGGTGGGAGAGGGACAGAGAGAGGAAGAGAGAGAGAGGGAGACACAGAATCTGAAGCAGACTCTAGACTCTGAGCTGTCAGTGCAGAGCACAGTGCAGGGCTTGAACTCGTGAACCGGGAGATCATCACCTGACCAAAGTTGGACAGTTAACCAACTGAGCCACCCAGGTGCCCCGGGAGTGTGCATTTTTAAACAATAATCTAATCTGCCACGCCCATCTATTTTTCCATACTTCAGCTATTATGTTTTTCATACATGATACTTCTGTTTGATTCTTTTATCTTTCTTCCCGATACTATCCTTTCACATCCACATCTAATGTATATAATGCTAATTTAGAGTCTTGGATCATGTATTATAATTTGGTACAAATTCCGACAAGAATTGGTACTTTCAGTGTGTTGTTTTTCTTTAGGAATGGTTGTGTTCTTTGAATGTTGTTATTTTGTTTTGTGGCTGAATCCCAATCTATGTCAGTTCTAAAGAGCTTTGGAAGTAGGGAAGAGATTTGGAAATAGGAGGTTGGAGACCTGCAAGCAGAGAAAACAGAGCCAATCCTTCCCTAGATTGTAATTCACTAGCCCTGAGGGTTTAAATAGAGAATGGGAGAGAGGAAGTGTCTAGTTTCTACCTGGACCGACACAGGCCATCACACTACCTTCCTCCTGATAAATACTGGCGCCTTACATAATGGGAAGGAATCACCTAGATCAGACTAATGTACACTCAGAGTTAAGAACCACGATCTGGGGGTGCCTGGGTGGCTCAGTCGGTGAAGTGTCTGACTTTTGATTTTGGCCCAGGTCATGATCTCATGGTTGTAAGAGCGGGACCTGTGTCGGGCTCCACGCTGAGCATGGAGTCTGCTAAAGATTCTCTGCACACATGCTCTCTCTCTCTGAAAGAAGGAAAAAAAAGAGCCACTATCCGGAGATTCTGTACAGATTTTTCCCTGGAATCCTGTAGACCTCTCTTTTCCACTGGCTTCTCTGTGAGGACTATATTGTGCTGAGAATAACTTGAGGTTGAGTATTGTGGGGATTCAAGGACTTAAGTCAAATAACGTAAAAAATATGATTTAATTAGGATAATATAATTTTTCTATTTCATTTCTTATTCATCTGTGAAATGGCACCTGTCCCAGTGCATCCTGTAGAATGAATAAAGAGAATAAATAGCGTAAATAAAATAAATAGCATAGAATAAATAGCATAGGTTGAGATAGGATTCAATAGAATACATTAAATAAATAAATTTGAAAAGCATTTAGAGTCAAGTGTAGATTTGTGTATTTAGTAGACTAACCGTGGACTTCACCTCTGTACCGCTGGTTCAGATCCTTCTACAGTCGGCAATGATTTAGAATAACTCTTATGAACGTTATAAATCAGTTTGGTCTCTAAATATAAGGACTCCAGCACATAGTGGAAGGAACATTTTTATATTTCTTTCTCCAGCTCTTTCATTCTAATACCAAATGTCATTGTAAAACAAATGAAATGCCATTCTAAAATATTTATTAGATTCTTAAAGTGAAATACCAGCTGTGCTCAGAATGTTCCATAAAATCTTTGAAACACCACTAACATGATCCTCTCTTCTTGTGCCTTCTGACACTGTAAACCTTGTCTTTAAGCATAAGAACACTGATTGACATATTAAATGTATATATCAAAAGTATTTGCAAAAGGTACAGTTATGGCAGAAATGATGTGTATTCGGTTCACAGGAAGTCCAGGCCTTGTATCCATAAGTCAACTCTCTAGCATACAAAAAAATACGAATAGGATCTTCGTAGGAAGATAACAACTGTGCTTTATAAAAATGATCCACCTTCTGCCTGGACCAAATAGGTGAACTAAATAGGGATGTGCTATTAGTTATCAATACTACCGTTTCCAGGTCCTTTATGGTATTTGTCTGGTATGACTAAATCGATAGGTTTCCTCAAGGGCATAACATTGCTTTTCTTTGACTATTTGGTAGCAGAGGGTGTGATGGTACCTCGGTGACATCCGTTTGGCTCTTCTTACCTTGGGTCAGGTAGCCAGTGTGAGGATTCGCTTGCTGAGAATTTATCATCCAATTATGCCTTCGGGAACTGGAGACGTTCGCACAAGCTGGTCTGGGACCCACTGTGAGAGGGATGGGGGCCACAACTGTGTTACTGAGTAAATGGGACGGTCTCCCTTGTGACAGCAGATCACAGCGACTTTCCCTAGAGATTAGTGTCCACACAGATCAAGTGTGTAGTAAATCCCAATGATCTGGTTTTCTGTCTCCCAAGTATATAGCCACCCAAGAGGAGGGCCACAGCTCCCTTCAAGGAGGGCATGGGAGGACTGATACAAGGGAACAGTGAGTGTGATTGGATCCAACCCTAAGGGGAACCAGGCTCCTCTTTGGTGAGGGGGCTCCGACCTGGGCAAAGGCTTCCTTCTGATCTGGGTGAGAGGCTGTGCTTCTCCAGTTGTGGTGACTCAAGTCAGCATCTGCTCACCAGACCTTGAGACAATCCAGTTATGTAGACCAGGTGATCATGGGGCCGCTCACTGTCTCTTTCCAGCGGATTAGCCACCACCACGGTTCCCTGTAAGTGGAAGCTCTCTGGTACCCCTTCTGGCCCTGCTACCCACTGGGGTGACTGTGTCCACCTTGCAAATCTGCACTGCTCTTTTATCGTTGGCATAATCTTTAGCCCTACACGCACTCTGGCTGGAAGATGTGAGTTTTTGTTGTTATGAGAGGGATGAGGGTGTTTTTTTTTTTTTTTTTTTTTTTTTTTTTTTGCAGCTACCTTTCATTAGAAACTCTTTGGTTCTCTGAATGGAGAGTTTAAACCCCTGAGATACCCTTTTTTTTTTTCTGTATATCCGTGTAGTCAGAGGCGAGTACCTACCCTACAGTCCTTTAAATCATCATTGCTGGAAGTTACGGTTAAATGAAGTAGCCGCTTGGTTTCCCAAAGTCGTGTCTTTGATAGAATTTTTATCTCAAGATACCACTGGCGATTAACTAATTATGATGCCATTTCAAGCCACAGTTGCCTGGGTAGCCAGTACTGCTGCTGATAAGGACATCACATAAGCTCAAACAGGGCAGTGGATCAATACCAGAGTGCCGGCTTAGAACGAGGTTCTAAGGGTTGACTCCTGGTACCCAGTGCTGTATCGGTCAGAGTCCTTTAAGGGAAACAAACACCTAGGCATTCCATAGAGAGGGGACTGAATCAAGGGAATAGCTCTAAAAAATATCAGAAGAGCAGGAAGGGGAGAACGGGGGTGGCAAGATGACCCAGAACTTGGTAACATGAGGACTCTTCCCTGAGCACAGATCTCCGAGAGGACAGGGAGGAGACGGTGTTATCAGAATCCAAAACACAAGTACTGGATCCTGGGAGCTGTGGCACAGGGGGCGTGGCCATTTGTAAGAGGGCCCTCCCCACCGCCCCCCCCCCCCCAGGCTGGGACTGCTGAGGATTCACTCAGGCCCAGGAAAGCTTGGAAAAGGGGCTCCCTGGTCAGTGCTGGGACTGGGGGTGAGGAACAGGCAGTGCTGGATGGAGAGAAGAATCCAGCAACTTTCAAAGGCCCTGCCAGAGGAGGGGAGAGGTAGAGAGAGAGAGAGAGAGAGACAGACAGATAGAGGGAGAGAGATGGTGTGGAGAGGAGGAAGGAGATAGGGAGGGAAGGAGGGACAGAGGACAAAGAGTTCTGTCATCTTCTTAGCCTTCCGTTCTCCTGTGCCTGAAGCCTATTACTACTAACTGACAGGAGGCCAGACGAGGAGGTAGCCTGGGAAGTGCGTGTTCGCCTAACTGCAACCTTACTGAGCAGAGAAATGATAGGTAGGTGTGGGCCAAGTGACAAATAACTGGTCCAGAGAGATTCACATTGACCAGCAAGCAAACAGATTGTTTGTTTTAAGGTACGAACATATCTTTTTGTTGCCATCATACCTAGGATCAACCGTTATTGGTATTTTGTTGTTTTTCTTTTTCTTTTGTTTTCAATGTTTATTTATTTTCAAGAGACAGAGAGAGACAGAACATGAGCAGGGGAAGGTCAGAGAGAGAGGGAGACACAGAATCCGAAGCGGGCTCCAGGCTCTGAGCTGTCAGCACAGAGCCTGACATGCGGCTCGAACCCACGAACCACGAGATCATGACCTGAGCCGAAGTTGGATGCTTAACCAACTGAGCCACCCAGGTGCCCCTGGTATTTTGACCCCAAAGTGATTTCTTAGATGCATTTTTGGTGGAATTATAATAACCCAAGAAACACAGGAATAATACTTGAACTATACTCAACAACTATAGTAAGCAGAAAAGGATTGGTTCCCAAATGTTCCTGTTTCCTGTCATTTGAACACTTGTTGCGTTGGCCACGACGGCTGAAGGAGTGGGCGCCCTTCCCATGTAACTTTTGTTATCCCTGGACCATCATGCCTCAACTCGCCAGGAAATGTGGAAGGATTCTCTGCATTCAGACCTTACGTGGCATTTAGGACCTTTTTAGTACTCTCTGGTCACACTCCGATGACTGGTTTGATTAGAAGTTGGGAAATAATCAAGGAAGGAAGAAGCGTGCATTCATGCACACATGAGTATAATGTTATTGGAAACAGGGACCTAGCCAGTCAGGTGGATGGTGCTAATGACGATATATATGTATATGTATACATATATATGTATACATATACATATATATACACACACACACACACAGTTAAACACACACATGTGTGTGTGTATATATATACATGTGTATATATATGTATATATATGTATTCTTTTGAGTAAAAAAAAATAAAGATAATTAGGAGATTCCTCCAAGAAAGAGGTCTCCCTCAGAAAAATACATAGCTTTCTACCTGAGAAAATCATCTAGCATTGGAGTAGTGTGGAGCCCCCGATTCTTGAGGCGTCATCCCAAACCTCTCCAAGGAAGACTCTACTTTGGAGGAAATATAAATACTGTACAGGTGCGTGGACCTTTCCAGATCGCAGATCACGGCCACATCATGTGTTTCAGGCCTTAAAACAAAATTACGATGTCCTCATGACAAGCTGTCACCGGATGATATTCTTGCCCCGCATCACAGGATGAGAGGAATCAGTGCTTACATTTCGTCTTCTGACTCCTAATGCCAGGGTCTGTTGGCCCTGCGGACCACCTCCAAGTCTTTGTATCCCCCCCCACTGCTTAGCAGCGACCCCCTCAGGCCAGGCTGTGTTCCTGCTCTCCCTTGGCTACTGCAGTGACTCCTATTCTCCACGTTTTGCAGAAGCGAAATTCTGGGCACAGAGAGGTGAATTAACTTGCCCAAGGTGGCACAGCTCTCAGTTCGTGAAGCCAGGATTGGAGCACCTCCTGCAGAGTCCTCACCCACAGAGGTTCTGATGTACTGATGTCTAGGTTGCTCGCACCTCCTCAGCAAATGTTTGCTGACTGGAATTCGATGTAAATTAGAGGGGACTATTTATGACAACTGTGGGCATTGAGAAATGTTCCCGATTTAATATCAGAGAAGTGGAAAATGTCCGTGAAGAAAAACTTGACCCACCCAGGGTCTCTTCTAGTACAGAACGCACTCAACTCTCAAATCCCTGGTGACAGAAAGACACGCTGTATAGAAAGGATCACTCTGATCATTTTCAGGAATCGGTGGTGGTAGTTTATGCTGTGCTCTCTGAGGTGCTGTCTGTAATTTATGATCGAATCAGAGTGCATTCCCACGAAGACAGCCTCTGTGCTCAGTGTCCCCTATAAAAGACCATGTTGAGACAGTTCTTGATTTCAAGGTCAGAGAGAGGATATATGAAGTTTTAGGGCATATAACCCATCTATAAAATTTCATCGAAACTGGAATGAAAAAATTGATTTAGTGAAAGCTAAGAAAACCTGCAGTCTAACCACTTGTGGAACTGATAGTTCATTGCTTCCGTTTTGGCTAATTTCCCAGTTATTAACTTTTTTCCTGGAGGGCCATAGCACGGTAACATGTTTGGGAAGCTAATCACTTGGGTATGTAGTTCTGTTAAAAATGACAACCCCATTCTTTTCTCTGGAAAATCTAGGCGATAGAATGATAAAGATGCAGTCCCAGAATTGGATGAAGAATGAGTTGTCAAGAAAGATTTGATTTTCAAATACACAGAGGTGGCAGCAGAGCAAATCAAGGAATGGATTTTCCTAGATTTTCTTTCCACCATGACAGAAGATGGTAATCGATGACTGCATCTGGGGGAAGCGAGAGCACAGATACTGCCTGGGAGAGGGAGTGAGGTCAGCGTGTCTGTGAAGAAGCAACAGCCGTCAGATTAGAGGCGGGAAGACCGAATGAGTGCATCGTCATGTGAGCCAAAGGTGGCGTTCCAGCAAGGAGGGAGTGGCAAGGAGCTTGATGTGCCAAAAGATGTCAAGGACAATGAAGATTAAAAAAAACCCACGTCATTTGATTTGGGGAGAAGTAGGTCATTCCCTTAGTTCCCAGGGAATTGAGGGAAGTTGCTTTCTGCTTCCTGCCAGGTGAGCGCTGAGGGGCATTCATGATTTAACCCGACTTTTCCAGAACACTTTTACAAACAGAAAAACATGTGATTCATCAAGGGCTTGCAGTCAATAATAAAGTAGGTAAGCATGTCATTAGCATTAGTCCTGGGCTTTTATGTCAGGGATTGGACGCTTGTCTCACGTGGGAAGGAGGTGTAAGTGAGTTAAGCCAGGACAGACTAACCACTTGTGAAACCAATGTTCCATTGCTTCAGTGTTGCTCAACCTTAACCCTTGTGGAAATAGTCCCATGAAAAGAGAAGAATGGAAAACAAACATGGTGGCACTAATTAAACTTTGGGGATAGAGAAAAGTCACCACGTATCTTTATCCATCAATTACACTTGCAGATAGAAGAAACACAGAGACACTAATGGCGAATGTTGTCATTAAAACACACACACACCCCTCGGAGCGCTTTGCCTCAAAAGCACAAGGAAGTTACATTAAAAAAAAAAAAACAAAAACCCACAACTTTTAATAGATCAGTGTCTCCAGTGTGCATCACATTAAAAACCGTATTTTTGCTGCTTTAAAGTAGTACTAAAGGAAGCAGCTCCTGGTGTTTCTCTCTAGAGTATTCCCAGCTAATGAGCAGCTGGAGGGCTTGCTGGAATTTAATAAACTCGTTTTTGTGGAGGCAGCTTGTGCTGGTCCTTTCTGTGACTGACCCGGGCGTTCAGATGCGAATGGTTCATCCTGTGCCCGGCTCGCTTGGGAATTGCTTACCGTATGGCCTTACCCGTATCGCCCAATTTCCAATTCTTCTGCAATTTATTTGGCTCTCATTGTTTGCACTTGAATCAAAGCTATAAACAGCCTATATCTTTACTTGTGAAAGTGATTGTTATTAATCATGATGAATAATTTAATTCTGCATAGTCAAAATTACCTTTGTAGATGCCACATGAGGCAATAAAAAGTAGAGAGAAATTTTCTCAAATGGACAAACTTGATTATCCTATGGAAGTTTTTTTTTTTTAAAGAAATAATTGGAATACATCTGAATAGCAAATAATTGTCCTATTAAAAAACACAGCTGGCTAGAGACAAAAAGGAAAACAGTATAAGGGATTTGTGTGAAAATTAACAGTGAATATTGAATTTCCTGAATTTTATTTCCAAATTGCCTGACATGCTGTTTTCTCTTCGTCTCCTTATTTCCCACCTGGGGTTGGTCTTTTCACTGTGGTTGGTGGTTCTCTTTTAATCTTGCAGTTAATCACTTTTGGGGCAGTTTGAATTTTGCGATTATTATAGAATGGGACAAAATTCAAAACTAGGCCAAGAGGGAGAGCCTTTAAATACTTTCTTCGTTGTGCAATACAGCCTGTGCTTGCTGTAGAGTGGTCTCTTCTGATCTACTCTAGCTGTACCCAGCACTGGACGGTACGCTGTGGCATTCTGAGTTTCTGAAAGTTGTCCAACAAGCCATCTCTGTCAACATTCACCTGTCCAGTCCCGTCTCTGCTGTGAACAATAGCGAGTCAATACCTTTTAATGGGGTCTGGTGTGATGCACACAGGGTCACATACATATACCCATCTTAGAGGATTACACCTTGAGTTGAAAGAATCATTTCAGTTGGGCCGCCTGGGTGGCTTAATCAGTTAAGCGTCCAACTGGAGCTCAGGTCATGATCTCGCGGTTCGTGGGTTCGAGCCCCGTGTCGGGCTCTGTGCTGACAGCTCAGAGCCTGGAGCCTGCAGCCTGCTTCGGATTCTGTCTCCCTCTCTCTCTGCCCCTCCCCTGCTTGTGTTCTGTCTCTGTCTTAAAAATAAATAAACATTAAAAAAAAAAAAAAACAAGAATCGTTTTAGTCAACAGAATCCTAGGCCTCTTGGTCATGGGAATAGAGGGAATATTATACTATATGTCAGATCACAGCACGGCACATTTGTTAGCCAGTGACTACCACATTGGGAAACCCTCTGTGGATAAATGGGGAGTTTCTAGAAGATGGGTTGCTTAGCTTTTATCTTATTGTGACTTCTAAGCAGAATGTAATAGCATTTTTGGCTCATGTTACTGGCAAAGCCATAAATGTTTGCTGCAGGAAGTTGAACATTTGAATGATAAACCTCCCAACATTTGAATTATGAATTGGTAGCCTGCTCGGCATGGCTGATGGTGCCAGCTGGCTTATCTTGAGCCCGTGACACCTGATTGTCTTTTGCCTTCCTTTGAACAAGTTATCTCTCAGCTGTCTTTCTCACAAAGTGAAAACAAATAGCTTCGATTCCATCTTGCATTGTAATGTATTGTTTTTCTCAGTCAGGGAGTCATCATGAAACTCGTAAGTGATATGTGGGTAAACATGGCATTAAACATGGGGCGTCGCTGTCTGATGGGACATTAACCTCAAAGGCGATTGAGGCTGGGTTGTCCGTTGCCCTAACGTTTCATTTTTCAGCACCTTAACCATCCTCTTGGTTAACAAGAGAAGTGGTTCCTGTTCATTGCACCTGATTCTTCTTCTGTAGCCACAGAGCTTGCTTTGAAGGAGACAGAGTCCTGTGTAGACGGGGGAAGATGAATAGCAGGGCGAGTACCGACATTGGATGGAGATTTCATCGCGACGCTTGTTTGGTTTGCTGCTCTTGTTCAGTCGCTCTTACTGAAGATGGAAAGAAAATGCATTCCAGTGTCAGATAAACATGCTTGAATTTCATGTTTAAGGCAGGAAGCAAAGGAATATGTCCCTGAAATCAGTTCAATGTGATTTTTGGCTAAGTTTTCATGAATACTGAAAAGAAAAGGTCGGCTAACATGAAAAATGTGCCGTGATGGTTCCCTCAGGGGCCGGGCACCGGTGAGGTCTGCCTTATTGCTTTTTGATCTTCCATTTATCCCTTTCTGAATACGAATAAAATATACTTTGAGATGTAGTTTCGAATTAAGGGAAATTAATGGCCCTCTTTGAAAAGCAGACTCTGTTATGCTCTCAGTCTTTCAGAAAGTTAAGAAACCATTCAGACTGTAATTGGGAGCCCCCCCCCCCCTTTCCTTCCCTCTCTCCAGCTCACTCTTAAATTATTGTTTAGATCTTGCAAGGGGGAAGCACACCTTGGTTTACCTCAGCTGTGAGTTTCTGGCAGACACCCCAGAAACAGGTTGGTGGGAGGCTCCCATGCTGAGAGCTGGGTTTTGGTTCTTCTAATTTTATTAGGAGAGGTAGCCTTGCTGTGTGGACCAGGCGAGGTCAAGACCCAGACAGAAGGAGATCTAGAGCATGCCGGGTCTTTCAGAAATCTGAGGTGGTTTAATCCTTTTGCAAATTAGCGGCAATGTGAGTGGTTCTCCAACCACCTTCTGTGTGAACTGTGTGAAACAGGAAACACAACGGAGCCTTTTGTTTGCATCCATGATCATCATCGAACAGATTGCTGGGTAGGCATGTATTGACATGTACATCTTCACATGTTTAAAAGACTCTACTAATTATAAGTCAGGGAAACTTGTGTTTCCCTGTGATGGTGAGGAATTACGGTGATCCAGCCTCTTGGGGAAAATGTTGTGAATGTGCGGGATAATTGATCAGAGAGAAGGGCATAGTGACAGTGTGGAGTATATAACAGTCAGGCATGGTATTCTCATATTTCTACTTAATTGTCTGTGCGGTAGATTAGGATGATTAACTCAGCTCTGCATTGGAGCTGTGGGAGATATCAGTTAGGGAAGAACCCACAGAAAAGAACAACGTGACCTCGTCAGCTAGTGCTAAACAGGCCTGGCTTCTTCGCTGGGGATGGTGCACTTGCAGAAAGAGTGCTGTGGTGTCCAAAGACCGGGTGTAAAAATCTTGCTCTGTCATTTACAATAGAGTGATGAAAGGTGTCAATTAAGATTCGGTGTTTTAAACTTTATAATTTTTTTTTTTTTTTTTAGTAGAAATGCTAGTTTGTGCCTTACTCAGGTCTAAACATGACACCAGGGGCACCTGAGTGGCTCAGTCAGTTAAATGTCCAACCTCAGCTCAGGTCATGATCTCATGGTTCATGGGGTCGGGCTCTGCATCGGGCTCTGTGCTGACAGCTCAGACCCTGGAGCCTGCTTTGGATTCTGTGTCTCCCCCTCTCTCTCTCCGCCCCATTCCCCACTTGTGCTCTGTCTCTCTTGCTCTCAAAAATGAAAAAAAAACATTAAAAAAAATTTAAACATGACACTAAAATTTGGTGCTTGTGGGGAGGAAACAGCAAGAATGTGAGATGGCCGTGTAACTGGAGGGCACTGTGTAAAGATAGTTATTCTAATTAGTCAATAACATCCCCCACAACAGACAAGGTAGTGAGGTTTCTCTCTCCTGGTTCATTTCTCCTCATTGGCAACGAATGATGGAACAAAGCTTCGAGTGGGTAAGGTCACCATTCCTGGTCTGGAATATTCTAGAAAGAGGGTCAGTGAAACTCAATGATTAGCAGAGTTTAGAATATCTGTTCCTCTAGTCAAATTGGGTCACTCATTGTCCTTTAAAATGTAACACATACATGCCATTTTTGTTCCTGGAATTCAGAAACTGTATGATTTCTTAGAACTCACTCTGAAATGATCATTGCTCATGCCATTGTCTTCCCTTGGCTGTCTCTTCCTAAAAGTCTTCCCTTTATCTTAGACCTTGTTAAGAGGTAAACTGAGGCCTGAAATATTTCGAGAGTTCATTGAACAAAAATCATTTTGAATTGGGGAGCACTACACGGCAGGTTGTTAGGAGTACTCCCCGGACAGGAGCCTGGGGAAAGACTTAATGTAAAGAAGGTGCAGAAACAAAGAAAGGGAATTCTTGACTTGGCTATAGCTTAAGGCCTCATTGGCTCTTCGTAATTAGTGGTCCTTGGGTTTCTTTCTCTTCTTTTTCTTTCCTCCTCCTCCTCCTCCTCCTCCTCCTCCTCCTCCTCCTTCTCCCTCTCCCTCTCCCTCTCCCTCTTCTTCTTCTTCTTCTTCTTCTTCTTCTTCTTCTTCTTCTTCTTCTTCTCTTCTTCTTCTTCCTTGAGAGGGACAGAGAGATCCAGAGTGGGGAAGGGGCAGAGAGACAGGGAGAGAGAGAATCCCAAGTAGGCTCTGTGTTGTCAGCTCAGAGCCCAATGCAGGGCTCAAGCTCACAAACTGTGAGCTCATGACCTAAGCCAAAATTGAAAGTTGGATGCTTAACCGACAGAGCCACTCAGGGGCCCCGGTTGTCATTAGGTTTCAATTTCATAACCTTGAAGCATTTACTGGCTCAGATTTTGGTTCACTTACTTAGGCTACCTGGGCACTGGGGCCACATCCGTCTCCTGTTCTTCTCATTTACTTAATTCAACAACCCTAATTAGGTACCACTTTTTATATAAAAAAATCTTTCCTCAGTTATAAACACTATCCTTAGAAGTTCTGTAGCGAATGTGTAATCTCCTGGTTTGAATGGTTATCCTCTAAAACCTGACTTATCTCCTGACTTATCAAGTGTGTTGTAAATTCTTTGTAGGAAGGAATTACTCAGTGTACTTCAGCTGTTAGAAAGTAACATGGGGTATTTGTGACGACAGGAATGGTCAGATGAGTAAAAAGAGCTGCTCTAAGAGGAACTCCTTGAGAGCTAAACAAAGTTAATTGGTCAGAAAGAGCTCAAAAACACATTTATTTGGTGAGAAAATGTTTTGAAAATCAATTTAAAGTTTGACGAATTTGAGATTAAGGAGGCAAAGTATTGACTGGAAGCCATTGATGTAGGGCCAAGAGATTTTAGAGGAAAAAAAAAATATTTAACTTTCATATTTAGAAAAAGAAAAATTGAGGGTGAAGTTAGACTGAGGGGAAGTGGAGTCTGTCTCCTGCAAACCACATACAGATCTTTTCCCACAACGGAATCTCTTTTCTACACCAAAATGTTCTCCTTTTCAGATGACGGCATTTGAAGTGACCCTGTGAGGTCCTGGGAATAAAAAGAATGCAGGATGGCAGCATTATTTTACTTACTTATTTATTAATGTTTACTTATTTTTTATTTTGAGAGAGAAAGAGTGAGAGACAGCATGAGTGGGCGAGGGCAGGGGTTGGGGGCGGGGAGAGAATCCCAAGCAGGGTCTGTGCAGAACCTGATGTGGGACTCCATCTCCGGAACCTTGAGATCATGATCTGAACAGAAACCGAGAGTCAGAAGCTTAACAGACAGAGCCACCCAGGCACCCCTTACTTCATATTAAGATGGAGAGCCTCCTTCTACTTATTTTCTCACCTCTTTAGACTAAGGTCAAAATAATTCAGACCTTAAGAAGAACAGATGCTTTAGGATTAACAGCTCTGATTTTGAATGTCCTTAGTGGGGCTCCCTCCTCTTTGCACATGTCCCTGTTATTCCTTCAAGTTTTTCCAGACATTACTAAGAAAAGTGGCTTTTTCAGGCTACAGAGATGTGTTATGTAAAAGTGAAGTTACTGACATTGTCCCTTCTCTGTCCTTTTATTTTCCTGTTTTAAGTTGTGTTAACTAGGTTTAAGTTGTCTTAACTATTTTCTTTCCCTGTGGAATTGTCCATTATACTGAGCTTAGAAACAGTGTAGTTTCTTAGAACCCAGTCAAACACAGTCATTGCCCATGACCATTCAGCTTCAGGCCACGGAGAAGATATTAGAAGGTGTGCAAATTCATCTCAGAGACCACGAAATAATATTCAATCACACTGGCCTCTGTAGGCTCACCATTTTAAGAATTATGAACAAAACGGAACAAAAAGAAGCAATTCTTTAGTCTTCTTGTCCATTTGACTCTGCTTTGGCGTCCTGCATTGCCCACATCTCATTGGCCTTCATAATTTAAATGCACAGATGTAAAAAGCAGACTTTCAAAGATCTGAACAGTGATTCTCAGAGGGGCTAAGCATAGAGACTATTTCTAGGGCCTCTATGTTGTGTATAAGCTTGGACATACAGTGGCTCTTTTGTATAATTTTCTTCCCATCTTTGAGAGAAAAGTAAGGACTTACCTGAAGTTTCTCTGAGAACAAGCATAATATTGACAGGTGTTAATGAGCAAAATTCAACCTAATAAATGTGAAGACCTCATTGGTTTTATTAAACCATTCGTGAATTGGGCAGCCCCCCATAGCACAGAGGGGAGCTCCAAGAAGTTGTTCAAAATGGAAGGTTTTTATAGAAGGAGAAGATTGTTCCAGGCCAAGTGGCTTTCCCTTAGGGGAAGAATAGGTCTCATGCAGATTTCCTCATCTTCCCTTGGAGGATGGAGAGGGCCCATGAGGCACAGAGGCACACTCCTTTGCACTGATTGGAAAATTCCTGGCTGACTGGTTAAGACTATATTTGTGGGGAAGGTTGAAACTACAATTAGATTAGATATTGAGCCCAGTTTGGGGACTCTGCCTAAGAGATGTCATTTGGGGCCTATAGTTTTCTTTTTAACACAGGGATTTAAGTATAATACAGAGGAGTAATAAGACAGAGGAGAGAGAAAAATGGCAAGTGATAAATTTATATTCTAGAGGTTATTAAGTTATTGGTTGTACTTGGGATGTATCATTGTTTGCTGAATTATATCAGTTAAATTATTTCCTGTACATTAATTTCATCCTTTGTAGTAAAACCTAACTAATCTGTGAGGAGAGAAGACTGCAGAGTGTAAATGCCCTGACATTAGCCACTGGGTTTGTTTCAGTTCACTTTTGTATCCTTGGCATCCAGCCCAGTGCCAGGCACATAGTAGGTAATCAACAAATATTTCTTGATTAAATGAGAGAATAAAAATGGAAAGAGGATAGTATCCTACAAGTAATTAATTTTTTTTAAATGTGTATTTATTTATTTTTTATATATGTATGAAATTTATTGACAAATTGGTTTCCATACAACACCCAGTGCTCATCCCAAAAGGTAAATGTGTATTTGTTTTTGAGAGACACAGTGTGAGTGGGTGAGGGGTAGAGAGAGAGAGAGAGACAGAGACAGAGACAGAGAGAGAGACAGAAACCGAAGCAGGCTCCCAGCTGTCAGCACAGAGCCCGACGTGGGGCTTGAACTCACGAGCTGCAAGATCATGACCTGAGCTGAAGTCGGCTGCTCAACCGACAGAGCCATCCAATAACTTTTTAAAAATAGGCTTGGTTAAATGGAGCTCTTGAAAAGGAGGCTAATTGAAACGTTTGGTCATTTTGGCTGTTGCCTTTTGCAGCACAAAACACAAGCATGTAAACAAACACGTAAGAAAAACCCGAAGTAGACGAACAAGCGGTTGACGTGGGCATGTATCCAAGAGCTATTCCTGACACCTTGCTTTCCTGGGTTCCATGCGATTTTATTTTACTCCAGCAGTTTACTAAAGAAGCAGAGAAAGAACCCTTCTCCGAGCATGGGGGAAGCATGTTAACCAGCTAGATAACAGCAGTTTCTAGGAATTTAGAGGTTTCCTAACTCCTGTATAGTAGAGACTTAAAGGTGAAGACATAGCTATTGGACCCCATTATGCTCCTGAAGATTGTGGCACCCTCACTCAGGACTACTGAATGGATCACTTCCCTTCACTTCATCATGCCTTATCTTAAGAGATACCGTTTTCCTGGGCTGCGAAAAACAGTGTTCTCTGTTCGTCTTTTACGTAGATCAGTGCTGCCCAGTGGAACTTTCTGTGCTGGTGGAATGCTCTGTATCTCCGCTGTCCAGTATGGTGGCCACAAGCCACATGTGAGTTTTGAGACCTAGTACAACCAAGGAACTAGATTTCTCATTAATTTAACTGAACGAGTTAGAATTTAAATGTAAATAGCCACCCTGGCTACTGGCTGCCGTATGGGACAGTGTCATTCTAGGTTGTAGCTCCAAGTGTTCTGTAGTGGAAGGAGCATAGGCTTGGGGTCAGATGGCGTTTGAACCCAGTCTTTTACAGGTCACAGGAACTTAGCCATATCAGCGCAGTTAAAAATAGTGCCTGAGGGCAGTATGAGAATTAACAAATATACTGATCATCATTCATATACATTAGATAGATAGATAGATAGATAGATAGATAGATAGATAGATAGATAGAGTGACTGATGTATATTAGGCCAACAATGATCATTTAAATGTTCTTGCTTTCTGGATCTTTTATAGATAATAATAATTACAGTTTGTTAAGGAATTACTTTGGGACAGACATTATGCAGAGCACCTTATATGCTATAAAGGTAAGAAAAGTGACTAGGGCAGTATGTGATGTGGCCTTGATCCGAGCCCAAAGCTGAACCCCAGACCTACATGTTTATGTGTCTACTGTGTACATTTACTTCCTTACCCCGGTTTTGCCTTCTAGCTCCTTGAGTCCAGGAAGAATAGCTCATACTTCTGTTCAGTCTCCTTTAGCAGAGAGCCTAGAAATTAATAGGTGCTCAGCGTGTGTGTATTTATGATTTGGTTGGCCCATGTCCTGCAGAAGGCCTTGGCAAGTGAAGATAGCATGTTAGGGGTGGCAAAGTCACTCCCCAGAAGCTCTCAGCAAACAGTGTCTCCTTTTCACTTGCTTCTAAAGCTGAGAGAATCCCAGAGTGCTATGAGATGGGCAGTTTTTATGCAGAAGTCTTGGAAGACTGGCATCTAGGTCTCTGTGTCTCCTGCAGTGACCCTGCAGCACCTTGGCCAGAAAACAATATACGGACCTTAATCCAGAAACAGCCTCAGGGTATTTCAGGGTATCAACTTGCAAAGACATTTCTGAATGTCAGTATCATTGTTGGCAGTCTTGGGCTACGAAGTTCATCGTTATTTTCTAAAAGACAAAACATAGATTCTTGGTTATTTTCTTGTTGTCTTCTATTCAAGACGTAATAATAACAGGGGGCCTGAATCAGAGACTGAGGCCAAAGATGGACTGTTGCCGCAGAGGGGACAATTGGTTCTACTCCCTCAGAAGGAGCAAATGATACTTTCCCAACTCACAGAACACTGAGAGGTGGGAACATAGGTTTATGAAACTTGGCTGGAGGCCGGTGGGGGAGCCCACAGTGACCCTGGTTCTGGCCGGGTTGCTTAGGGGAATGAATGTTGACTCCACCTTACCTTGGGCTCCCTGTTCTGTGGGGACACCGACACCAATGCGTACTGTGCACTCTGCCCTGAGTGTGAGCACGTCTGTCCTAAGACAGAACTGTTCTTTGTAGCCGGTGGATAATTGTCACTTCCCTGTCCTGTGCTCCAGTCTTTACCTCTGGGACCAGGAAAGCAAGGGGCTGGGCTCGAACTTATTGTAGACGCTGGTCTGGGCCCTTACCTGATGTTTAGGCTCATATGGAGACCTCCACTAGTATCTAGCAGAGTCAGATTGATCTCTCTGGTAAGAACAGTTTCACAAGGGGACAAATGAAACCCCATTTGGCCTTCCTTTATTTATTTATTTTTTTTCCACGTTTATTTATTTTTGGGACAGAGAGAGAGCATGAACGGGGGAGGGACAGAGAGAGGGAGGCACAGAATCGGAAACAGGCTCCAGGCTCCGAGCCATCAGCCCAGAGCCCGACGCGGGGCTCGAACTCACGGACCGTGAGATCGTGACCTGGCTGAAGTCGGACGCTTAACCGACTGCGCCACCCAGGCGCCCCTGGCCTTCCTTTATATCTCAGTGACATGAAACTTCATGCTATTGAGAATATAAAAGGGAGACAAGGCATTACCATCAAAAATGGATGTGGCCTCAGTTGGTGAGTGGTCCTAATCTCTAGAAGAGTAGCTTAAGATCGATTACTCTGAAAACCTAGTCGTTCTTTTTGGTAGACATTCTTTAAATATAATAGGCTTATCCCAGAAATCCTGTTTAACTCATTTGGTTACTTGGCATTAAATTTTTTATCCAATTTATCTTGGAGGTACACCAAGAAGTTACCTTTCATTAAAATTAGTTGGCCTTTGGGTGCAATACTGAAAACTTTTAAATGGTTTAAATGGGTAATTTGCAACATCTGCTTTAAAAATATTCCGGGATAAAATCCTTATTTCAAAGCCGTATGGTGCAGAACTTTGATACCTTTTGTTTGAGTGGACCTGTGTGGACTCTTTGGCAAGAAAACGTGATCATTCCTGTTGACCTTTCCTTTGCCCGTCTCCATGTATCAGTCACAGAATTTTCTATGCAAGCATAAATCCTTAGCTTTTATTAGAGGATTAAAACTGCAGTCCTTTTCTTTGTTTATGCACAACATAAATCAATCTGTCCTTCATTGGCAGCATAGATTATCTGCATGTTCTTCCAAAGAGCTTTAACCCTTAAGCTGTAGAAAGTCAGCTGACACATCAATCTAGAACATTCCTTGGAGGTTACTTGAAGTATATGTAGTAATCTATTCGTGCTATTCTAAATTTTAGTCTTGGGTCACTTGAGATCACTAGAGAAGCATGTACTTAGACAGTCAGACAACAGCCTTGGCCTTTAAAAAACCCTACATTGACATGCACAGTTTTCCCTTTGTTTTATGCACATGCTCGTGTATTTTGTCAGAGAGATGTTATTTGGGCATTTATGGCAGGGCTGATGTGGGGGATGCCGACCTCCACTTATGCAGCGTGTCCTTCGCCCGGAATCCGCAGCATAGACATCTCGAAGGTCTTGGTACCGGAGAAAACCTGAATTTCTGAACATTATTTTTTCTCTTGACCATTGTTAGTTTTTAAGCCATTATTTCCCAAACTGCATTCTGCAGAGCCCTTTGCATAGGAAGGCCACTAATTGGTGCATGAAAAAAAGCTTCCTGTGCCTCATACCTTGCTGACCTCTCAGTATGTCAGCATACTGATGGCCGCGTGTAGTCGTACAGTGAAGGAGAAACGAACGTATTTGTTTTAATCCTCCGTTTGCCAGTATTTCTTACACTGAGCGTGTGTGTGTGTGTGTGTGACATTTCAGTTGTGACGCGGCAGAACAGCATTAAATAGATACCAGTTGGAGGAATACTGTTGTCCTTTCGTGCTTTTCCTCCTTGTTTTGGTTGCCAACAGGTTCGGAGTAAAATCAGCAAATGCTGAAACAGAAATCTCTCGTCTCTGGCCTGGACAAGGTGGCCATGGCCGTGGTGGCAAAGCTTCAGATCCGACTCGCCCCGCTCCCCTTGCAAACTGTGCGCACCTGCTCCCACTGGCCCGCCCGGCCCCAAGGCCACTCAGAGCTCCCTTTCTCAGAATCCGGGACATCAGACTCTGCCTTAGTTTTCCCATTGATTTTAACTACTTACCGGTATCTTTTTGTCGTAGGCGTTTTACCGACTTTGCCTTTCGTTTTGGTTCAGTGCTTCCAAAGCCCCATAGTGAAGGCAGGATCCATAGACGAATCTATCAACCTCCCGTCTTCTCCCTGTTTCTGCAGCTTAATATTCAGTCTTGCGTAGCGGCCTTGTGCATGCAGTTGCCAACACACTCTCATGTTGCTCCTTTTTATGGCCTTTATTCCTGCCACCTTGTCTTCCTCTTCTCCTTTCTCTTTCCTTCAAATTGCCAACCTCTTTATCGATTACCCCGTTTTCTTCTATGTGGTTTTGATAGCTGGCTCCGGTCCTTCAGGCGACGAGATGACGGCTTCAATAGCTAAACGCTTACTTAAGTGATTACTTGCAAATAAATAGGTGGCTCGCTTTCCAACGTCTGAGGAATCCAGTCAGGTGGGAATGGGGGAGACAGTACGGGTGGGCCACGAGGAGGAGAGCTGGCAGGGTATTTTGGAAGAGGGGAGACGCTAGGGAAGGCGTCTTAATGTCTTCCTTAAGATGCTTGACCTGCTGGAATGAGAAAGCGCTGGACGGTCCTCCGTGGAAGCCTCAGCTCTGCGCCCACTGGTTGTGCCATCAGAGTCAGAGGCACACGACAGAAACCTTGTAAATTGTCAGCGTTTTCCAAAATGTGTGGATTTGGGATCCTGGTCTGCAGAAGCACGGAGCCCGCGTGTGTCTCCTCCAAGCACCTGCCTGCCTCTCGCGTGTGTCCCCTGCTGTGTGCCCTTCTGGTCTCAGCTGGGCTCCCAGCACCGGCTCCAGCCACTAGGCGAATTTGGGGAAGAAAGCCTGGCACTCGCTTCCTTGATCACAACTCTTCCAATTGAAGTCAAATGACCTGCACTCCTCTTTGCTGCTTCCCGGGCGTTCCAGAATGACACAATGGCGTGATGCACTGAGAACAAACGTTTAATTATTGAACAGGCCCTGCCTCTGAACTGTTTGATTAGAAGAAACACCACAGACCCACTTCTGACCTTGATGCTGCGTCCTTTTCTCATGCTTCGATTTGTCAACATTGATTTGTCTTTTTCAAAACTGAAGTGGAGAATTTCATAAAAATTTCATCTGTCTTGCGTTGGAGTGAACACACCTCATTTATCGGATTGAGGTTGCCGCCTTTTGCCTCCCGGGTTCATCCTAACGTTGCTGCCAATTCGGTATTTCTGAAAGATCCCTTTCATTGTGCCCGTCATGGAATGAGACCCTTCAGTGACTCCTGACACCTACAGGTTAAAATCTAAACACATATTTTGTTTCGGGGCTTCCTAGGCTCCCAGAGTTTAGATCCAATTTCTAGTTTTAGCTCTATGTTCTGTTAGTGCTCCTTTCCACAAGCCATTTGCTCCAATGACACTAACTTTTTAAGTTTCTGCTTTAAGATTTTTTATTAAAACTTTAAAAATTTGTTTTGAGAGAGAGAGAGCAAGTAGGGAAGGGGCAGAGAGAGAGAGAGAGAAAGAGAGAGAGAGAGAGAGAGAGAGAGAGAGAGAGAGAGAGAGAGAGAATCCCAAGCAGGCTATGAGCTGTTAGCATGGAGCCCGATGTGGGGCTCGAACTCAGGAACTGTGAGATCGTGACCTGACCTGAAACCAAGAGTCGGGCCTTTAACCAACTGATGCCACCCAGGAACCCCTCTGTTTGAAGATTTTGATTGGAATGTGTACCAGTACAGAAGCAGTGAGGATACTGGTAACCACACTGAGGTGCTTGAATGGTGTCCCTTTTTTGTTTTGTCTTCCATGCCTTTGTCTTTTGTCTTCTTTCCACATCTTTTTCATCTATCCTAACATCATTTCCAGGGTTTCTCAGATCCCTTCTTCCTCTTTAGGCTTTTAAGAAGCTCTCTTCTCTGAGCTACTGATTCTCACTTTGCAACCTTTGGTTCACACAGCCTTACAACTTTGCCAGCTAGCTGCCTCTTTTCATGCGTGTTTAGGAAGGTCCTCAGGTTGAAGGAGTGACGTACATACTTTCCCTACAGGTGAAGGGAGCCGACTTCAAATCCTTTGTGGGATGTAGTTGATTCTATATTGGAAATTAAGTTTTGGTCTACTCAGTATAGACATGTGCACACACACATAAATAGAAACAATAAACCAGAGGAGTAAAAACACTTGCAAGCAGATGGCAGGTGGTGATTCTTCACCTTCTATTATTTTCTTTTTTCTTTTTCCTTTCCTTTTCTCTTTCTTTCTTTCTTTCTTTCTTTCTTTCTTTCTTTCTTTCTTTCTCCTTCCTTTCCTTTCCTTCCTTCCTTCCTTCCTTCCTTCCTTCCTTCCTTCCTTCCTTCCTTCCTCTTTCCTTCTTCCTTCAATCCTTCATCCCCCATTTATCTCTTTCTTGTTTTATCCCTCCCTCCCTCCTTCCCTCCCTCCCTCTCTCTCTCTCTCTTTCTCCCTCTCCCTCCTTCCCTCCTTCCCTCTCTCTCTTTCTCTCACTCTTTCCTTCCCTCTCTAACCTTCTTCCTCTCACTGGGCGACCTCCATGGTGCTAGGTTGTCCTGACCAGTCACAGTAAAATCTAAACACGTGGTTAGAACTGTGAACTGAGTTGTATTAATACAGTTCTAATTGAAGATTGTCCCAGTTTAGCATTGAATTTAACGTGTAATCTTAACTTACAAGAGGTACGATTTGTGTTGAAGAATTGTGCAAGATTTAAAGAAACATTTTGGAAGAGATATGTACTTGGTCTTACGCTTTCTTGATACGTTCTGGGACGGTCCTGCGAGTACCATGCTAATGACAGTAATAAACTCAATGATGATGAATTGGGATGCAAACGTGAAGACTTTGGACAATTTGATAATTTATACTCAAATTTCAGTAAAATGGAGAGAAATTTGCTGTCTTCTAGTGGTGTTTGGCTCAAATTTTCTTTGCAAAGATCTTCTTCCAAGGGCAACTGGGATTTCTGGGAATAGTGTGGAGGAATCTCTGGCATGGAGTGCGGTGTGGACTCTACAGGGGATTGGCTGTGTCAGCAAGACGCCCTCTCCCTCAGGCCACAGCTACACCTGTGCATCATTAATTCGGAGGAAATGTGGATCTCACCTTGGGATCTAACCTACTTTTGGTTTATGGATAATTCCTCGATGGAATTGTTAAAGTAAGTGCTGCCTCATTATAACAGCGCATTTATTTTCCTTGACCATCTTTGGGTTTGGCTTCTTTTTACTGTTGAAAATTTTATTGTTTAGGGAAAGATGATTGGCTATTTTTATGTGCCTCGTGCGGTGTGTACTGACCGAGCTAAAAAGTATTTGCATATGCCCATGGCCATTGATGAAATGAGAATCAGCATAAACTGATCGATCAGTACTTTGCAAGGATTCCATTTCCTCTAGCCAGGTAAGATGGCTGAATCGGAGCCTGTGATATTTTGGTGTTTTTTTGAAGTTTACTGCGCCAACTGTGGCCTGAAACCCCTCCAACAGCAATGGTTTCTGTGTATGATGTTCTGCAACCTGGCTTCATGCTGTACATTGTACTTTGTCTCAAGGGGGGAAACATCAGTGGGGTTGAGACACAACTTCGGTCCAGCCTGGAATACGGAGGAAAGAGCTGGAAAATAATTTGCATGCAATCTCCGTTTATTATCGTCCAATTGTGTAATTATTAGTTTTCATTTA
This sequence comes from Lynx canadensis, assembly GCF_007474595.2. NCBI lineage: Eukaryota > Metazoa > Chordata > Mammalia > Carnivora > Felidae > Lynx > Lynx canadensis. The sequence goes on along the minus strand of NC_044314.2, from coordinate 7,438,134 downwards.
AGTCATTCATTAAGTGCATTATATGGAGATTACTTTAATGGTACTGAGTGTTTGAAGCTTTGGAACCTTTGGAAATTTTTAGTGAGGGCACATGGTGTTTATTTTCTTTCTTTCTTCCTTCTCTCTCTCTCTCTCTCTCTCTTTTTTTTTTTTTTTGCTTCCTGATTAGCCTAGAAGCAATCCAGGTGAACCCATTTCCAGGCTTCTTGAAATAAATGCCATGGGGAATAAATGAAAGATCAATGGAATATTCCCTATTTTTTTACATCCCATAATGCTTTATTATTTTTCTCCTGTGTGAGGGATTTCAGCTTTCTTTGAATCCCTGGACAGACTTGTTTGTGTTATTTTATTTTATTTTATTTTATTTTATTTTATTTTATTTTATTTTATTTTATATATATTTTCATTTTTACTTTTTTTTTTTTAATTTTTTTTTCAACATTTTTTTATTTATTTTTGGGACAGAGAGAGACAGAGCATGAACGGGGGAGGGGCAGAGAGAGAGGGAGACACAGAATCGGAGACAGGCTCCAGGCTCCGAGCCATCAGCCCAGAGCCTGACGCGGGGCTCGAACTCATGGACCGTGAGATCGTGACCTGGCTGAAGTCGGACGCTTAACCGACTGCGCCACCCAGGCGCCCCATTTACTTTTAATGTTTATTTGTTTTTGAGAGACAGAGAGAGACAGAATGTGAGTGGAGGAGGGGCAGAGAGAGAGGGAGACACAGAATCCGAAGCAGGCTCCAGGCTCTGAGCTGTCAGCACAGAGCCCGATATGGGGCTTGAACTCATGAACCACGACATCATGACCTGAGCTGAAGTCAGACGTTCAACTGACTAAGCCACCCAGGAGCCCCACTTGTTTGTATTTTTTAAAGAGAAACATAAACCTTTCAGACTTCTAGTATAAAGTCTAACGTATGAGATGTTGATGATAATTACAAGAGTTAAAATTAGAAAAAGGAAACAAAGGAAATAATGTAGATTTTGGAGTAGAACACACACACACACACACACACACACGTGCATTTTATTGGCAGCCTCAAGAGAAGGAGTGGGGTCTAGACAAGAATATTGGAGTCACAGTGCTTTGCGGGCATTGGCATGAGATTAAGGACTGAGAAATGACATGTTCACCAAATACATTGGGGCAGGGCTTTGGAAAATAGTCTCGCCGGCAAGCTGAGTTTCCTTCCTTAGATATGCCATACACCGTATGTTAATGTGGGTTACCTAAAGCTTTCTCTATCTCAAGAATCAAGTAAATTTGGTATAACCAGGCATGATTAAATAGGGAAGCTAGAAAAGACATGCATTCGTTTCTTCCACAAAACTGGACCTTGCTTCTCAACACGCTTGAATGCACATGCAGGTACCTGTATCATGTCAGAACAGGTGTTTGCTGTTGAGAAACTCAACTCGGGCTCATGTTTCCATATGGAAGGATGTGTATTTGAGTAACATCTCCTGCCTCCCTCTTGCCTCCTCGATCACTCCTTTCTCCCCAGTAGAGGGGAACATGACACTTCTCTGGTTCGTAAAAAGAACGAACTGGACAACCTTGACTTAGTCCCTCTGGCTTCCTTTTCTCTCCCCCCTCAACACCCCTTAGGATTAGCCGTCTGTCTGGAAGATGTGTTCACATGTGGAGCCAAATGGCTGAAGTTCAAATCTCACTTCTGCTAATGACTAGCTGTGTGATCTTGGGAAGATTTCTTAAATTTGGGGTGTCTCCATTTCTTTGTTTTTGTTTTTCTAGTTTAAAAATGCATGGTAGGATAGATTGCCTCCTTGGATGTTATGTGAAAGAGCCTTTAATTAGTTGAAGATAATGGAGAGTTGGGGGGAGATAAACAAATTTAAACACTGCACACACTATCCCTCACCTCCAGAGAAAGCCAACAAATCCTGGAATATGTGTTTTGTTGGAGAATGAAATTGAAGGATGGGGTGTTGTATGTAGGAGAAACAATGGCTGGTACCTAACACACTCGGCAAATATTTGTTGAATGAAGGCTTTATTGAAAGAGGGAATGCATATTTTAAAATCCCGTCAGGTGATTCTGCTAAATACCCACCCCATCCCCCTACAACACACGCGCGCGCGTGCACACACACACACACACACCATTTATGCACACATTCACATCACTTACAGAAATTCCTTGTGGGTCTTATTTCCTTGGGGGCTGATTCTTATTAAACGATCTGTGATGCATCTGCTTTCTAAGGATAGCAAGCTAGAATTGTTTTTCTATTTATAAGCATTGTTAAGAATATACTTACTGTGTGCTATTTCAAAAAGTCATATTTACAAACCACCAGCATTTTCTGAATTGTACTTGACAGGTTCCAGCACTTGCTTCATGATCCAGATATAATAGGTAGCAATGCCTTATGTAATCACTATTGAGTCATTGGCTCCAAAGGGAAGGATGAGTCACAGGAAGTGGTGTCTCATACCCGTAAAGAAAAAGCTGGGACACAACCGTGGATTTCCCACTTCTGTGATAATCATAGATTTTTAGAAGATTCAAACTCAAAATCTAAAGTGATCTTTCTCCATTTTATATTCATTAATACAGTATATTACAGCCAGATGGAGGTAATTATAGATCCCTAGAATATCTTCATCTAAAATGGTTATTAGCAAGCAGTCCATCTAGCTTTAGGTTTGAATTAGAGAACATGCATAGCAGCTTGAGGAGGGTTCTTATCACTCATTAAAAATTCGCTTTAGTTATACTGCCTTTTCATTCAGTTTTTAAAATACATAGTAGGACAGAGGTTTCCTACATGTATGTCATGTGGAATGATGAAACAATAAACCTTATGCAGTTGAGGAATATGGACGATTTAAGAGAGTTAAACTCACAGTGATACAGGGGGTCCACAGCCTGAGTAAAAAATACAAGTTATTTATTTTCTGCTTGTAATTAGGTCATATAGGTCGATTAACTGTAAAAAGCAGTTTCGTTTGGGGGTAAAATAGAGAAAATAAATGCAATTTACTTGGTATGTTCCTCCTAGATGGAAGACTGGTGTTATATATTCTTTTTTTATACCCAGAGATCAATGCAGCTTGGTACCATAATGACCTTCACTTCCAAGGGGCTCCCTGAACTCCAGATACTTACTGCCGTAGGCGCCTGGCCAGCAGTGGCTAATTTAATTTTCACAATGACCTGGTGAATATGTTTATCCTGGTTTTTTAAATGGAATAAAAAGAAGTATTCAATAAATAACCCCCAAAGCATGATGTGTCCAATAAAAATATACTTCATGAAACATTTTGTTGTAATAGATCGATGATATTTAGGAAAAGAATTTCAGAAGGATTTTGGACATCCCAAATTTGTGCATGCATCTTCCCATAAAGTACAAGCACAGTGGTCTGCAGAAGACAGCAGAGTTCATTTGGGAGGCATGGGAGCTGGGAGGTAGCCTTGGCTCATTCCCTAATTGCCCACTCATGTTCACGTATGCACACAGACCGTGTACAGGGTTATGGTTCCAGGTAGGGCCCCAGAAACGTAATAAGTCAAGCTCCTTCATTTGTGGAGAGCTGAGATTATGGATATGAAATTTGAGATTGCCCCTGTATTTCTTATTACCTCTTTCTACATTTGTTTTTATGTGTTTGAGTAATGCACTACGTACAGATTTGTATCCTGCTTTTTCCCTTAAATTATCAAAGTGCTTCCCATGTCATTAGAAGAATTAAAATTCTTAAGTACAGATTTGATTATGTTAAGGAATTATTATTTGTTTTTAAGTATAATAACAATATTGTAATAATTCAAAACTCCTTATGACACATACTGAATAATTTATGGATGAAATGGTATGAATGTGAGAATCTTGTTTCAAAATGTATGTTTGAGGGGGGTGAAGTTAGCCAGAGTATACGTGAAACAAGTTTGGTAACGTGTTGATAATTGTTGCAGCTCCGTGATGGGAATTTGGGAATTCATTACATACACCATTCTCTGTACTTTGTGCGTGTTTAAACATTTCCATAATAAAAAGTTAAAATTCTTTACAAATCTAATTTCTGAAAACTTTATGATGTTCACAATATGGATGTATTTTAATTTAATTATTGTTTGGGGACCTTTTACAATTTTTCTGATTCGTGATCATATGTGATACAGCAGTCAACATTTTCCCCCACCATTTCTTTGTGCATGAAATTTCATCCACATTTAAATTTTTTTTTCCCTTGGGAGAAATTTGGATGTATAATATTACTGCACCAAGGAGTGTAATCATTTCAATGTGATATGCTGTTTGTTTTCCAGGTAGATTGAATATATTTGCCAATCATATGGGAATGCTAGAGTCACCTTAGGAGGTGACTATCAGTATTACACATCATCCTTTAAAAATACATCCTCAACTGCTATTTTATTAAAAATATTGGAAGAATATGTATTTCCTGAAATATAAGACGTCTATGCTGATGGCAGAAAATATGGAAACTACAGAACAGTCACCACTCCAAAAGAAAATCACTGTTGAAATGTGATGATGTTTCATAACAATCTTTTTTTTTCCAAAATATTTTGAAATATTCTCTGCTGTTCAGTTATAATGATAGCTGGAGGCATTATACAACTTTATTTTGTAACATTTTTTTTTTCAGTACAGATGTGAAGTGTTTCACATCTATTATTTACTACTGCAATGTCAAATAAAGTTAGAGAGAAGTTTCAGAGAAAAAGATAAATTTGAAAAAGACCGTAGTCACTGAGTTGGAAAGTGACACAGGAAAATCTTGCTATGTTGCAGCAGTTAGAATGGAGACGTAGCATCAGGGTTTTGAAGCCAGCTCTCAGATACATTTCTTCACTTTCTCTTCATTACCAACAAATGAAGATCTCATTTGGAATTTCCAGTGGGGAAGCCAAGGACTTGACTCACAAGATTGCTCAGAAAATGACCTTCACTTCCTTTCTTCACCCTGGGGCTGGGCTGTCCCTGGGTGTTCCTGGTCCCTCCATATCTTGTGCATTCCTGACAGATGACTGTGCCACCCATTACCCCCTCTTCTTGACGTACTCTTTCTTCCATTTTGTAAAGTTATGAAAGTAATATATGCTCTTGGGAAAAAAAGTTCCAGAAGAACCAAAGAGTGTAATGGAAACAAAGCTTATGCACAGTTTTTTAGACTCCTTTCCCTTAGTATTGGACTCTAAACAAATTCTCTGTGTCATTAAACCTGTAGTAAATACCGTTATTACAGTTGCAAGAGGTATAGCGACATCCTAGGAGTGTACCATCGTTGGCTTGATGTCCCATGGTGTCCAATCAGGGTGACCTGTGGGGGGGCAGGCTTTGCCTAACAGGGCCGGACTCCCCCCTGCCCCACCTTGGCTGCTCCTACACTCACACACCCCGACTCTGTTTTTTCCTGAAGGACTTGATAAAACAGTGGGTTGCAGTGTGGTTTTTTTTTTTTTTTTTTTTTTTTTTTTTTTTTTATTTTTTTTTTCAACGTTTATTTATTTTTGGGACAGAGAGAGACAGAGCATGAACGGGGGAGGGGCAGAGAGAGAGGGAGACACAGAATCGGAAACAGGCTCCAGGCTCCGAGCCATCAGCCCAGAGCCTGACGCGGGGCTCGAACTCACGGACCGCGAGATCGTGACCTGGCTGAAGTCGGACGCTTAACCGACTGCGCCACCCAGGCGCCCCTGCAGTGTGGTTTCTAAATAATGAAATTGGGAGTCACAACCTGGAACCATGAGCGAGCGAGCTCCCCATGGAAACAGTTTTGGCTAATGAGAGAAAAAGACCTTGGCGAGCGGTTCTCCCCTCTCCCGCCCTCTGATGGACCGCTCTCAGACACGAGGTCCTGAACAGCCTGTCTGAGGTGCCCGTTGTGGCCAGATGGGTGCACCCACCAAAGGACCCACCTCATGAGGCTGCAGCCAGGATGGTAATACGTCGCTTTGCGTTGCTTCTTTGCCTCCCCTCCTGTCATGGGGTTGCCTCTCTTAAATAAAGCATCAGTATTTATTTAGTCATTGCCTCAGACCTGGCTTTCTGGGGAGCATGAGCTCAGGCAGAGTTAGCCGGGTAAAGAGGGAGGTAATACGTTCCAGGGAGGAGACACAGAATGTGCACAAGCTTGCTGGGTGAGGGGACAAAGTAGGCTAAAAACAAATGCAAATGCAGTGGAGAAAGAAAGAGGGGCGCCTGACGTACACTAGTGGGAGCAAAGCCATTGAAGGTGGTGTAGACCGTAGGAAGCAGTTTTGTCTGGATTCTAAGAGCAATAGCAAACTGCTCTAGGGTTGTAGGCAGGTAGGAGGTGGGATTGGGGATGGGGCAGTGAAGTCAGAGTTGAATCTGAGAAAGAACACTCTGGCTATACTGCGTAGACTAGATCGGACTTTGGAAGTAGGGTTGGAGTGTGGGTCGTTCCGTTAGGAAGGGCCTGCCGATTGCAGGAGACGGCTGACCTTAGCTTAGACTCCTGTGGTGGTAACGGAGAAGGAGAAGAATGGGCAGATCTGCGAGTTACGTGGGAGGGACAATGATTAAGATTGATAATAGTGGGGATATGTGGCCTGAGGCATTAGATGGTTTCCAGGTGTCCAGATGGGCTGCTTTTGGATGCCGGTGGCACTCATGCAGTGGGAAACACTGGGAGAAGGCGAGGTCGGGGAAGACTGAAGTTTGGTTTTGGAAACATTACTGTCCTGTGAACGGTGTGACATTTGTCTGACCTCAGGGGAGAGATCTGGGCTGAGGACAGATATCCGTGAGGCTTTGCTTTAACTGCTGATTGAGCTGGGTGAGGGAAGGAGGAGGGGACAGAGAGCTGGCTTGGCTCCCTCGGGATTTCCTAGAATGCATTTGTCTAATGTGGGCCCTTTGGACTACGATTCACTCTTCTCACATTATTAGGGGAATATTTTATTTTTCAAATAATTGGAGGCATGACGGAACTCTTCCCTTGAAATGTCAGTCGCCAAGGCTGGATGTCTCAATCCTTGATCACCCCAGTTTGTGGAAGAATCCATAAGCAGGTCTCAATATCCTATATATTCTGTATGGCTGTCTTTGAAAGGTTGCAGTCACAGATGAGATTTAGAAAAATAAATGTCACATCATTTGACTGCTTCAGAAAATAGAATCACAACATCGTGGTTAAGAGGGTGGAGTGAGGTAGGGATGAATGTGGCCAAACACTTTCCTGTAGGTTCCAGACACCATGTTTCTGAGTGAGGCTACTTATACCAATTTCTAAAGAGATGCCAGTTCTGAGAACCAATTGGGTATAGGTCGCTGATTAAGTTTAAAACTGAAGCATGGGTTTCTCTGTGTTTAGAAGCAAATCTGTTAGACTCTTGCAAATTGCTTACAAATGACTTGTTTCCCAAAGCAATTCAGATTTTCTTTTGATAGTACGTTGACTGGAAAGCGGGGTACGGCAGGTCGTAACCAGGAATATTATTATGCGGCTCTTGTAAAGCTTCGTGCTCAGTACTTTTTGCTTTCTCAATTCTTTGTGCTCCTGTACTGAATATCATGTAACATTCCTGAAAGTAAATTAGCTAGGATAGGCATCTGCAACTGTATGTTATTAGTATATTCTCTAAGTATTTAGGACCTTGAAATGAGCAAAACATGGGTGATTACTATTGAGTTGGCAATCACTTTTAGCCTCCTTCCCAGGGAGTGTATGTTCTCCTGTTTTAAATGCTTTCAGGAGTGACAGCCCATGGGGACAGTGACAGTGCTATGTCCTTTCTCACATTTATCCCTTGGTGGAAAATTTTATTCGTTTTCTAACTGGCCTCCAGTCTCTGTTTCCCCCTACACGTATGCCCTTCCCCTTTTGCCGTTTCCTATTTAAAACTGGTAGGTAGGACACATTTGTAACGGGATATAGTCTAAACTAATGATTCTTTTCCTGGCATGGAGAAAGGATGTTGGAATAAAGGTGTGGGTGGTTGAGAAATTTCACTCCATTGGGATAAGTTTGTATTTGGAATGCAAATGTATTTGGATACATGGAAAAAACTTACGTAATTTCATAACGTAAATAAAATAAAGTAATAAATGAAAATGTAAAAGTAACCCTTGGCAAAATTCTCTTGGCAAGTGGAAATGTGCTGACTATAGAATATGAAAGTATTTGATATAAATCCTAGTATTACAAAAAGTGTGGCATGTTAGTTAATTATAGATAATGTTCTCATGCATATGTGATGCAATAAATGCCTACTGACTTGGCCTGTGGCCTAAGATGGCCTATGGGCCATCCACAGTGTTTATGCTCTATTCTTTGTTGCTAACAAAATTCCAGTTTTGTTTAAATGGCAAAGTGTTTAGCTTTGGTGGACAAAAAACAGTTGGTCTCAGAATCATAGCAATTCTGTGTTTCCTTGAAGATGAATGTTCTAAAGGACTATGAGACTCAATTCTAGGAAGTAATCTATGACAGGGGTCTGATGGACTTCTCTGGGAAAAACTTCCTTCTTGACAAGAGACAGATATGTAATGAGAAAATCCTTTATTTTTGGCTGCCCCATGCTTTCTATATTCAGCATGATGACTGGTGCTGTGGCAGCCATCTTGTGACAATGAAGATTTAAGCCTGAGGACAAAGCCAAGACCCTGAAACAAGGTTGGGGAGCCTGGGCTTAATGACTTCCTTGAACCATTGAATCAACTCTGTGACTGCCTCTCAGATGACTTCTTTTTAGTAAATCATAAATATCCTTATGCACATAGCCACCATTAATCAATTTTTTTATTACTCTTATTAAAATAAAGTTTAATTTTTATGCTATAATTTGATATACATAATGCATTCTTCAACCCTGAGAAGCATACTGTATCTTATTTTGTCTTTCTCAGGAGTTATTTTTCATGCTGATTTTCAGCCAAGTATCGGAAGATTATCAATGTAAAATAATTTATTGTGGGCATCACCAATTGCTGACTAATGACAGACTGTGGATATAGGTTCATACTGAAGATAACACAAGGTTCCTTTTTCATGGTTCACAAAAGAGCATATGGTTGGAAGACTTCTATCAATCATTGACAACCAGCATTGTTTCTTTCTCTGCAAGAATGTCTGGTCACTACTTTTTGTTTTTCTCTTCTTTTAGGAAACTGATGATGGAAATATAAAATTGAAAAATTTACAAGGCAGGCTTGTACCTAGGGTTAATTCACATATATTGAAAAGAACAGGATTGCAGGTGGGGGGGTGATATTTCATGTCTAAAAGTTCTAAGCAAGAATATCACATGGCCTTCTTGACTACTTGGAAAAAATTCAAGTCATACTCATGTGAACTTTATGTAAAAAATGTTAGAATCTGAGAACTTACACTTCTAATTATAAATACATATATATATATAATATAAAATATAAATAACATATTTGTATATATACAAATTTATACATATATAATATATACATATAAATAACATATTATGTGTATATATACATATACACATTTTTTTTTTTTACAAATGTCGTATCTTTGAGGAAACCGGATGAAAAAGCTCATTATGAGGACTTCTAAATTTTACCTGGACTGGAAATTGAGGAAAAAATTCCAGAATATTAATTTGTTTGGATGTGTAGTTTGTATTAGTGAGGGTTCTCCAGAGAAACAGAATCAATAGAATGTCCGTATGTACATACACATATTTCTTAAAACATAGAACATGAATATATAAAAAAATATATTGTAATTGGCTCTCATGGGTATGGAAGCTGACAAGTCTAAATTCTTCAGTGTAGACCGGCATGCTGCATATCCAGGGAAGAGTTAATGCTACCATGTGAATCTGAAGGGAGTCTTCTGCCGGCAGAATTCCCTCTTCTTAGAGAGAGGTCAGTCTTTGTTCTGTTAAGGTCTTCAACTGATTTGATGAGGCCCACCCACATTATGGAGGCAATCTGTCTAAGTCTACTGATTTCAATGTTATATGTCATCTAAAAACTCCCTTCACAGAAATCTCTAAGATAATGTTTGACAAATATCTGGGTACCGTGGCTCAGCTAAGTTGACACATGAATTTAACTGTCACAGTAGTCAAGTGCTGAATTAATAATTTAGTGTGTCAAACTATAAAATGTGCTAAGAATGATGTCATTACTCTTATGCTATTCATTGTGATGAATTTCATAGCAAAACAATTTTTTTTCCAAATTCTAGTTTATGCATATGTGGCTAAAAAAAGACTATGGAAAAAATCCAATTTTGTCTCAAGCCCTGAAGATTACAATAAAAGCCGATGATAGCTCTGCCGCTGAGTAAAATTTTTTATATAAGGAATTAATTTAGGGAAAAAATGATTGAAGCATTAACTGATGAAGTATCAGCTCTGCCTGTGTTTTTCTAGGGATTTTCGGTGGAAAGACAAAGAAGAGACATGGGCTCTTCTCTCTGGAATGCAAGAGATTGTTCACAAGCAAATATTAACTTTGAAAACCCTGCCTAGCGATCCAAGGGAAGACTTCATTCTTGCTATTAATGTGGTTCATTACACACTGATGTTGAATAGCAGATTGTTCAAAGTTGCACCGTGAAGATTGTAAATGACAAACAATTTGCTTATTTTCCACACTGACACCATTTTAAAGTCTATCAGAATTTTTGAGATTTGGATTAGAGTATCTTCTCATTGGACTTGAAATGTTAAAAAATGAAGTGATTTTCCTCCTGTGTTTGGGAATTTCTTCTGAAGATGCTTTTACTCCTCAAGGGAGGGAGAAAAATAAAACCAATGGCTTACTCACTGTCAGAGAGGATGTAATGAATATACTTTGTCCTAAGGTATTACAAATCAAAAGAGAACTTTGTGAGAAGAATATATTCTGAGTTTTTTTTTTTTTAATTTTTTTTTCAACGTTTATTTATTTTTGGGACAGAGAGAGACAGAGCATGAACGGGGGAGGGGCAGAGAGAGAGGGAGACACAGAATCGGAAACAGGCTCCAGGCTCCGAGCCATCAGCCCAGAGCCTGACGCGGGGCTCGAACTCACGGACCGCGAGATCGTGACCTGGCTGAAGTCGGACGCTTAACCGACTGCGCCACCCAGGCGCCCCTATTCTGAGTTTTTTAATCCTTCCTCCTAAGTAAGATCGTAGTTCATCCAAATGATACTTAGAGCCTCTGTACTCTATCAGGGTCTGTCTCAGAAGAAAATCATTAGTGCGAGCTATATCCTTTTCCTGGCTCCTTTAATGGTTCAGTGAGAATCTGGTTTTGCTTTTTTTTAGACAGGAAAGAAGGGTAGATACTCTTAAAAAAAATTATAGCCTTGCCACATTCCACTGTGGTTGACACGGCAACTTTTCCATTAGCATGATGCATTGGGATATACCCCCGCTCCCCACAAGGTTTGTTTGTGCTTGATAAGATGATGTTCACACAGTTGAGGCCTGGATCTAGGAGGAGCCCTTAACATGGATTTCTCCAAAATTAGTGTCCACCCCAGGCTTGTGAGCACCCATAGAGTGGATCAGAGGGAGTCACGTGATAGGCTCCATTCCAAAGTCTTTCTTCGTGGACTCTTTTGTCCAGTGAACTGACTTCTTTTCTTTTGAAAACACCCAGAGTTAAAAAGAAACAAAAAACTTAATTGGTTGTACCACAAAGGTTGGCTCAACAGACTTAGAATAGGCTGCTGATAGATTATGGAAATTCGCCCATAGAAACCATGTTGCAATCTGGTCAAAAGGAAAGGTGTCCTTGTCTACAACTTGAAGTTGCTCTGGTTTGGGAACACCAGGGGAAAATGCCAAATGCTTTAAACTTCCAAAAATGATAATTTTCCAAAGAGCTTAGCATATTTGGCAAGTATATGAGCTTCGAAAATGTTGAACCCGCAACTGAGGGGAAAAAACCGCCAGCAACGTGCAATACCTGCTCCAGCCACAGAAGGAAAAACTGGGGTATAGATGCTCATCCTTTAATGAAGATCTCAGAAGGGCAGTGGTCTTGACAATGAGTTGCAGGAAGGAAAGCACACCTCATCTGAGGAAGAACAAATCCAGAGAGCGAGTCTGTGTTGTCCTATGCCCTGGCAGAGAATTAAACTTGTGCAAAACTCTCCTCAGAGATGTTCAGTTTTGTCGAATGATCCAGAAAAGTTTTAGTTTTTAAAATTAACATTTGATTAATTTGGCATAGTTAACTTCCAGAAAGTAACTTTTAGGATTTGATTATGAGGTAAATCGCTGTTCCCTTGCTGGCTCGGGGCGTTATCTCATTTTTTGAATCTGTACATAATGGGGAAAGTTGCTTTATGTGTATTGTTTTCTGTGGAAACGAAACAGTATAACTGGATCAATATTTAACATGAGCCGTTTCTTTCTTTCATGATGCATAGCATCCGAAACTTGTAGGGGCGTCTGGGTGCTCAGTCTGTTAAACGTCTCACTCTTGATTTCAGCTCAGGTCATGATTTCATGGTTCATGAGTTTGAGCCCCGCATTGGGCTCAATGCTGATCATGTGGAGCCTGCTTGGGATTCTCTCTCCCTCTCTCTCTGCCCTTTCCCCACCTGCATGCATGCTCTCTCTCTCTCTCTCTCTCTCTCTCTCAATAAACAAACAAACAAACAAACTTTTTCCTAAAGGATACAAAACTTGTAGCCAGATCATATAATTAAATTGTGTGTGTATGTGTATGTATGAATGTAATACTAAGGCTATCATTCCTTTTTTTAATTTTTAGTTTCAATATTTAATGTACTTTTGAAATTTCAATTAACATTAAAGGAAGGCAGGAGATGCTTCTGTTTATGTAAAGGGTCATGGGTCAAAAGTTGATAATCCTGATTCTAAATTCTTTCTTTTAAGTCTTTATTTATTTAATATAATTTATTGTCAAATTGGCTTCCATACAACACCCATTGCTCATCCCAACAAGTTCCCTCTTCATTGCCCATTACCCACTTTCCCCTCTGCCCCACCCACCATCTACCCTTAATTTGTTCTCTGTATTGAAGAGTCTCTTATGGTTTGCCTCCCTCCCTGTCTGTCTGTAACTGTTTTTTCCCTTCCCTTCCCTTCCCCCATGGTCTTCTGTTAAGTTTCTCGAAATCCACATATGAGTGAAAACATATGATATCTGTCTTTCTCTGACTGACTTATGTCACTTAGTGTGATACCCTCCAGTTCCATCTAAATTCTCTAGTCTTGCAAGCCAGCCTCTTCCAGCCACATCTGCCAGTGTTCCCTCTGTCCTACATACGCCTTCCACCTGTTAGAACACACCAGGTTTTGTCCCATTTCTTTGTTTTTGCATACCGTGCTGCTTTTTTCTTGATATGCCCCACTCTAATGTTTCCCATCAGAGTATTCCTATTTAAGACTAAATTCAAATGGCACCTCCTCTAAGATGGCTTCCATGATTACACAGGCACATTTAACATTTCCTTCATCTGTGCTAATACAACTTTGTATACACTATTATTTGTGTTATTGTAAAGGTTTTGAAAAATACACGACATAGGCAAAAATATATTCATCTTATAAAAGTTGAAGCATTACAGGTGGGGGTAAGTTCTCTTTTGACTATTGTCTTCAGTTCCTTCTTTTCATACTCCTTAGATGGAACTGCTATTCTCACTGTGGGGAATATTCCACCAGGCCAGTTCTATTTATATATGTATCCATGTCCCTGCATGAAATAGACAGTATCGTCCTTTGTATGAGTTGCAAAAAATGGCATGACAATGCTTGTGGTGTTCTGAAAATGGGTGATTTCTTTGTATATCTGTCTCGGCTTGTAGGAGAATTTCACCCATCCCATCAGATGGCAAAGTCCTTTGGTCCAAAGGTGATGATGATGATGAGTGGGTATGTATGTTTCATTGTATCCCTTGGTCTTTCTTTGTGCACTCCTCTCCATAATGCCTAGACAATGATCATTATGTAGTATTTTAATATGTGTCTATTGCTTATGAAGTATCCATGTTGCTCTTTCATGAGTACAGGAAGACGATACACAATTAAAAATAGATCTACCAGGGGCTCCTGGGTGGCGCAGTCGGTTAAGCGTCCGACTTCAGCCAGGTCACGATCTCGCGGTCCGTGAGTTCGAGCCCCGCGTCGGGCTCTGGGCTGATGGCTCGGAGCCTGGAGCCTGTTTCCGATTCTGTGTCTCCCTCTCTCTCTGCCCCTCCCCTGTTCATGCTCTGTCTCTTTCTGTCCCAAAAATAAATAAACGTTGAAAAAAAAAATTAAAAAAAAATAGATCTACCATATGATCTAGAAATGTTACTTCTGGGCATAGGTTTATTGTCGCATTATTCACAATAGCGCAATATCCAAGATATGGAAAAACCTCAGTTGTTTATAGAAACAACATAAAGAAAATTCTATGTATATATACATATACACACTTTCTACCTATTATATATACATATACATATAATACATACATGTTTATTTTATGTATATACTGGAATGTTGTCCAGTCATGAGAAGGGACATCCTGTCATTTGTGGCAATATTGATGCAGAAAACGATGAATGCTGTATGATACCACTTACATGTGGAATGTAAAAAAGCCAAACTCATTAAAACAGAGAGCACAGTGGTGGTTACCAGGGGCTGGGAGGTTGGGGGGTAGTTGTTTAAGTGGACAAACTTGCCGTGAGGAGTGACTAAGTCCTAGAACTCTAACACACAGCGTAAGGAACACAGACAACAGTATCACCAAATTTGCTAAGAATCTAGAACTTGATTATTCCAACCACTTAAAAGAAATGCTAATTATGTAATGTAACAGAGGTGCTAATTATCTTTACAATGGCAATCATATTACGGAATATAAACTCATCAAATTAACATGTTCTACACTTTAAATTTACACATTGTTAAATGTCAAGTATATTTCAATAAAAAAAAAAAAAAGATTGCCTGGATTGATCCCAAATAAGTCCATTTCATATGCGTGTTTTACTCAAGGGATGTAAGAGAAATTATCTTTGCTGTTGAGAATTGTTAGATAATTGAAGGAGGTTAATGGGAGATAAGTTTATTGAGGCCAAATCAAAACCAGCTTGGTTGCATGTATTTCTTGTCTTGTTTTCACAAAGCATGTTGCCAGTTATACTGTAAAAATTAGTTCAAGTTGTCCTGGGGCACATAGTAGCAGACAACTGAGCATAAATATTAACCATTCCAGTATTATATAAATGACAGTGTCTTCTCTCAAGTGGTACTCATGCCTGTGGCAAGAGGAAAAATGCCTGGGTGGCACATTTTCTTCCAGTATGTGTCTTCAGTAGATTAAAAGGCAAAAAACAAACTCTCAACAACTAGTTCTGTTCTTCATGTGATTTGATGGATTTCTCAGGTACCCAAGTCTCAGGGACCTTCAGCTGTTCCTAACCTGGATGCAAACAGGGTCAGTTAAAATCTGATTTTCTTTAGTAGGGCTGTGTCTCAGGCCAGTGGGAAATCGAACGGCTCCTCACCTATGGCTTGGGGTGTGGGTTCCCTCCTGGAAAAGCTTGGTATTTGAAATCAGAATGCTTTTGTTTCAACTCCCAATTCTTCCACTTGTTGGTCGTATGAATTTTGGCAATTTATTTAATTTTTCTGCAGCTCCTTTTCCCTATAAAACCGGGTTAGTAATTTCTACGCAGACTGCAAAGCATGATGTTAATGTACAGTTGGGTAAAGTGTAGCCCCGCCTCCTTCCCACGTTCATGTGGTGGCCATTCTTGGCCCTGTTTTTGTTCTTCTCACACCTTTCCCACACCTGTTTGTGGGGAGAGTCTCTGACTATCATGTGCTTTTGCTGGGGGTGGGGGGGAGCTTGTCCTGGATATTTTCCAGTTCCTTCTCAAGATCTGCCCAGTCCCCACCCTTCTCCACCCTGCAGTATCGCGTCAGTCTGACTTCACCGGGGTTGCTGCTGGCTTCTTGTCAGGCTTGGCCAGTGGGAGGCGTCGGTAGAGCTGGGAGCTAGAGAGTGGGGTCAGAGAACTCCCTTATGCCAGGGACCGGAGGGCCCGTGCCTGGGCTCCTGGCCAAGCTTTCCCTCAGGGGTCTAGCTAGTATTGTAAAATGTGCCTGTTGCCGAGTAAGTATTATGTATCCATGTCGTCCTTCATGAGTAAAGGAAGGCGATAGAATCAAACCAAAATTTAAGACTGAGCGATGACCAACAAGATATTTAAGTGCATGTAATCCCCAGGCAAATGACGTTATATGTACTGGAACTTCCAGAGGTGATCTTCCTCCTCATGGTTAGAGTAGAAACAAGTTTCCACAGTGATGCTTCCATCAAAATTGCTACAAAATACCAATTATATTCATTTTCTTTCAAAGTGGTTTCCTAGTTAAGGTTATATGGCCTGACCACAAAGTGACAAGTCTGTTTCACATGAGTGTCTTCCTTAAGTAAGGAACATAAGGGCTCCCTCTCTTGCCATGGGGGTCTCCTTCTGATGGCAGATAGCCCATTCTTGCTTGCTGGGTCCCACTACTTTATAAATACTCCTTTCGTGGAACCCTCCTGTGCTTTCTGTGAATGTGCCTGTCTTTCTGATGGACCCTGAGCCATCGACAGAAAGGGCTAGATGGCCCGCGGCCCTTCCCTTGCACTGTGTAGGCATTGTCCCCGGGGCAGAAAATGTACCCCAATCGTGGCTCCAGAATGAACGAACGTTTCTCAAATCTGGTGGAATCTCAAATCCTGTGAAGTTGGATAGATTTATTTATTTCTGGAAAGTTTGTCTAGAAATTTAATGACAACTCTCTTTCTGTGACATTTCATAGCAAGGAGTCAGTTATTAAAAGCGAAAACAACACAAAACCAAAACAGGTAGAAAGATGGAAGTTTTGTATGTGGCTGCCAAGGTGGGGAGGATGGGTCTGATGCAATCACTTCAATTATCTTCTTGGAATGGAGTAATTTTTATACTCAAACGGATCATGTAATAACCTATATTTATCTACACATATTCAATATATTCCATTTTTTATTCTGTATTCTGATTTGGATCATAGACATTAAATTTGACCATGAAAAAACAAATACATCCAAATTACTGAAATCTAAGAAACAAAGAGTTATTTTTTTTAAATCTTCCTTCCAAACTCATCTCTGTCTTACCGCTGATTTAATTTTTTTTTAACGTTTATTTATTTTTGAGACAGAGAGAGACAGAGCACGAACGGGGGAGGGGCAGAGAGAGAGGGAGACACAGAATCGGAAACACGCCCCAGGCTCTGAGCTGTCAGCACAGAGCCCGATGCGGGGCTCGAACTCACGGACTGCGAAATCATGACCTGAGCCGAAGTTGGCTGCTTAACCGACTGAGCCACCCAGGAGCCCCTGATTTAAAACTTTAAGTATTCAGTAACAGAGAGCAGTTATAAGTGTTATCTGAAGTATTTATTTGGCTTCATGACACTACTGTTAGGTATTTTCAGTCAATATTAAAATTAATATATAGTTCCTGACAATACGCCAACTGAGGCTTATGAGTTAACCAGCTATTGTGATACTGAAGATTTATCACTATTAATCCATCAAACACAAAATCTTCACTGAACTGATTTTAATTATGACAGAGTAAAAATAGATTTCCACTCAGTTTGTTGTGGTCAAGAGGAGAGTTCTACTCTCGAATCAACACAGGTTGTGCCTCTTACTAGCTGCCTTTTTTTAAAAATAATGTTTATTTATTTACCTTTGGGAGAGGGACAGAGCATGAGTTGGGGAGAGGCAGAGAGAAAGAGGGAGACACAGAATCTGAAGCAGGTTCCAGGCTCTGAGCTGTCAGCACAGAGCCTGACGCGGGGCTCGAACCCATGAACTGTGAGATCATGACCTGAGCCAAAGTCAGAAGTTAACCGACTAAGCCACCCAGGCACCCCCTCTTACTGTCCTTCTGACCTTGAGCAAGTAACTTAAGGCCTCTGTTTCTCCAACCATGAAATAGTAAAATAACCAGTTATATCATCTTCATAGGATTATTTTAAGCTTTAATTGAGCTAGTACTTTGAAAAGCAGGGAATGTCAACTTTGAGGGCATGTGCTATTTTATTTCAAAAGTTTTCTTCTGAATGGCAGCAGACTTTTTTTTATGTAATGGAAAAAATGAATAGAGAGTAAATATGTGAAAAAAAATAAAAAATTCCTGCTTGTCTAGCTTGTTCAGTATTGCCTTTAATATGGGAAATGAGCCTTAGTTGGTGCTTAGGAATAGATGATAATTCACAGAAGAATTTGTTGCTATTTGGATGGGTTAGTTCTCCTGTGGATTTAATTACAGCAAAGACATCAACATTTTCAGTCAAAGAAAGGAGGATTTTTATCCTTTTTGGCACAGATGACAGATTTGTGTTATCTTCCTTCTTAATGTTGTATAATCCCAGAATAGTGAGCAAATATCTAAATTTGTAGCCGTGACGTTTTAGGAGGACACTTAACTATATCTAAGACTTTCTCTTTGGGTGGTATCTTAAGAAGCACATATTTAAAATTTATAATGAAAGTACTCATCAACGTAGAATTTTGGAATTTGAAGGAAACCATGCTCATCAGAAAGTCGAGATCTGAGAAGCATTGTGCTCCACAGCTCAACAGTGAACCAGTGGGAGAGAGGACCGGAGTGTGGCCTCCTGATGATCAAACTGGCATTCTTTTTAATATTCATTCATTCATTCATTCATTCATTCGGTAAGCCCGTCAATGATCCCTTAGAATTGCTACGATAGACATGCAATGCTTACAGATACTCCATTCTAGCAGAGAAGAAGCAATATGTCTCAATAGATGCATCAGAGTAAACCATTATCAAGTTTTACTTGTTTTCCTATTATTCTTATAAACCTGTGTTATTTATTTTGAGACTTTTCTAGTAAGGGTGAACTCTTTGGCATTCTAGTGCAATAATCTATGTTCTCATTGTCTTGTTTATGTAACTCAAGAACATCAGAATGTATGTTCTCTTTATTATTGTTTCCCCAGCACTTAGTTGCAATGATTGGTGCATGGGACATCTTTATTTATTTATTTATTTATTTATTTATTTATTTATGGACAGCTGAAAGGCTCACTTTGTTCATTAATTCCATCCTTCCACCTGTTCCCATCTCAAGGAATCTTGGAAGGTACAGTTCTACAGATGAGACACAGAATCGGAAGCAGGCTCCAGGCTCCGAGTTGTCAGCACAGAACCCGACGCGGGGCTCAAACTCATGAGCCGTGAGATCATTATCTGAGCTGAAGTTGGACACTTAACCAACTGAGACACCCACGTGCCCCAAAAGATTATTAGGTTTTAAGTCAGAGAAGTTAGAGTTAGAATTTTTTTATAAATGTTTTTTAATGTTTATTTATTTTTGGGAGGGAGGGAGGGAGGGAGGGAGAGAGAGAGAGAGAGTGAGAGAGAACCTGAGTGGGGGAGGGGCAGAGAGTGAGAGAGACAGAATCCAAAGCAGGCTCCAGGCTCTGAGCTGTTAGCACAGAGCCCGATGTGGGGCTTGAACTCATAACCTGCGAGATCATGACCTGAGCTGAAGTCAGGTGTATCTCAGGCTATATTTTCAGAATTAAATAAATAAAATTGTGTTGGTAAAATCTTGCCCTGGGGCCTGGTAAGCACTCGTTCGTACTCCTTACATCTGCATTCACCCATCTACTAGATGTCTGAGACAGTGACTAAATTCATTGATACAGCTTTGACAAATGTTCAGTTTTTTATCCCCAAGTTGGCCTGCGCTCACACATCACTGTCCATTAACGTCTCTTTAAAAAAACGCCTAGAGATCAAGGCTTTGTTGTGTGTATTGTTTTGTTGTGTCTATTGCTCCGAAAAGAAAATAGGAGGAAAATAACGGCCTCGTCAGAACCAGGCGAGGACAGCGTCTGTGTCTGCGTAACTGGCAAAGACAGAGTGCAAAGGAGACGAAGGTTTCTGCTAAGGTCAGTGGTCACACTGCTGGAGCTCATTCCGGGGAGGGAAGCTTTATGGGGACGGACACCGTGCCTTCAGCGCAGAGCTCCCCCATGCCACCTGCACGAGGGAGAGCTCTCTCGGAACCAGTACGCAGCCTGAATGACAGCAGCGCCCTTAAAGAGCGTCATGAATTTAAAGTTGCAGGTGCGGTGAACACAGTTTTCAGGTGAACGATGCCCGTGTCCGTCGCCGTTCGGCTCAGTCAAGAAGAGTGTTTGGAATCGCCTTGCAACTCAGCCTAGGCAGGTACCAGCTGGGGCCTCAGCTCCGTGGATGGCTGTGAGTCTCCCAGATGCCATGCTGAATTACCAGGTGCCGTGGGATGTGTTTAAAAGTGAGCAGCGTGGTTTACACAGCTAAGTGCTCCACCTCTATTCGCTCGATTTTCCGAGTTACACGCGGGTCATGGCCGAGTCTCCTGAATCTACCTAGCCGATCCTGGCTTCTGACTACTTAGGTTTTTCATTCAGACCCTGTGCCAAGCTCATAGAGCAACTCTCTGTACTCTAACATTTTCATCTAAGCAATTCTTTTCCATTTAGGTCATGCCTTTGGTATTCATTGCTTAAACTTACATTTATTTATTTTTTATTTATTTATTTATTTTTTTTCAACGTTTTTTTCTATTTATTTTTGGGACAGAGAGAGACAGAGCATGAACGGGGGAGGGGCAGAGAGAGAGAGGGAGACACAGAATCGGAAACAGGCTCCAGGCTCTGAGCCATCAGCCCAGAGCCCGACGTGGGGCTCGAACTCACGGACCGCGAGGTCGTGACCTGGCTGAAGTCGGACGCTTAACCGACTGCGCCACCCAGGCGCCCCGGCAAACTCCATTTAGAAGAAACCCTCTGTAAATAGCCCTGCCGGCATTTTCAGCCTGTGGCTGTCACACAGATGTGATCTGGCCTCATATTATGTGCTCCCAGCAAAAGCCCAGCACCTGGGCAGTGTGTACATTCACTTTATGTGGACCTTTAATGGGACGTGAGCCAGCACACCCAGATGTGCCCTGGGAACAGCAGCCCGGCCCCTCCCCACCGCAGCCAGCGTAAGGGGTGACAGCTGTTACTTTTCCTTGCAACAGACTCTCTGAGCAGAAGGTGACTGCCGCAAGGGTAGTAATGCCTGCTCCAACAGTTGGTTTGGCATAAGGGATTGTTCTTGGGAAGCGTTTCTTCTCTTTCAACTTAAAAATTGCAACTGGCATCACTATTTTTGATTTAAGGATATTCTCAGCTTCTGCCCCTAAACTGAGTCTCACAACAATACAGACGCACTTAATCAAGATCGCGCGGAACTTCACGAGGGTGATTTCATAAGTATGTACGTTTTTTAAAGAGGAGCCATGAAATGAAATCCCGGTCGTCCCAGCCAGTCTCCGTCAAGGGTGGCTTGCACTGCAGAGCTTCTGATCGGTCTTCAGTGGTCACAATGAAATTGCCTGGCTGTGACCCCTACCGGAGCCACACTGCCCGTTGTGGCTGCTGTTCTGTCGTGCAAGGCAGACGCAGTCCCTCTCAGGTGTGACATTAAATTAGGTGACAGTGCTGCTGCGGGAGCCGGAAGGTAGGACGTCAGCGAGCGAGACTTGGGACGGCGTGGGAGGAGTGTCAGAAGCGAACCTTTTCATCTTCCAAGCACGGAGCTCCAATCAGATGACTGTTGTGAATGCCCAGGAAAACATCATCATTTGTAATTCTGGGCACCTCTGAGCCAAATCCTCTAAGAGATTTCTCTTCATTTTTCCCTCCTCAGACATTGTCGTAGTTACCAAGGGAGATGTTGGGATAAGAAGGTTGGTAAAACCAAAGAGTGAGAAAATTTACACATTGAGATCGTCTTTACTTAAGCCCAGAGAGAACCCTTGGAAAGAATCAGTCTGGCTGACTTATGGTTTGGAGACATGTCACCAGCAAACTGAAGTTTTAAATTGCTCAATGGAATATTTGGGGTCATGTGAACGTAAGTTGGCAAACTACAGTAGCACAAATAAAATTAGGGCCTCTTACGACTTCCTGTTTGGTTCTGTTTGATGCTCCGGCATGGTTGAGAGGCGTGTTCCAGGACCCAGAAGGGTAGGACACAGATAGGACTGTGCTGTGTGGGCGTTTCATTCTCTCCTTTTCTATAAAAGCAATTTGTTCTACGTTACAGATGGTTAGTGGTTTTTAATTCTTACTACTTTTCTTAGACTAGAAATCTTACGTTTGTCTGATGGGGTCATCCTCTCCTTTGCCAATTGCATTCTCTTCCCTGGAGATTGTATTCACTCTGTTATTGGATCTGTCGTGCCCACCTGGGAGATTCCCAAATCCATGCCTGGGCTCACTCCGAACTCCTCCGGGTCTGCCTTCCAGCAAAGTCCTTCCCTGGACCCGTGACTTGACCTGCCATTCGTCCAGTCTTTTTATGTCTCCAGGCTTTGCTCCCAATGCTCTTTCAGCCTTCCATGCTGTTTCGTGGCTTCTGTCCTGTTAGAAATTCTGCCTGTCTTTAGGTACATCAGTGTGATAGAACATATCACCAGGTTCAGGTGATACTTAAAATATTTATTAGTTGGGGTCGGCTGGGCATCTGTCACTAGGCAGAGTTAACACAAGCCTGGACGCTGTTGGGCAGCACCTTGGATGTCATCTCTGAGTGTCACGCTCTCTGACATTTATGTTTGCAAACCTGTGTCCTCTACTATGTTTGTCCCACTGCAAGTTCTCCAATGTCCAGCTTTGCTCACCCTTTAAATCCCAGTCATGTTCAAAGTGCATGGGTGACTACAATGTTCTTTGAATTTGAATGAATAAATCATCTTTTTTTTTTTTTTTAAATTTCAGTACTTTGTTTCCATTAATCTAGCCTTATTTCACATTTATTGTTTGGATGTCATATTCCTCTGTTGACTTCCATTGGCTCTTTCTGTATGTCTACTTTGCCTCAATTTTAATGTTAAAATTTTGTCAGTTTTAATGTTAAAATTTCAAGCTGTTATTCTAGATTAAAAGGATAATATTGAAAGATAATTATATCATCTGCTCAAATTAGCTACCAAATGTATGTTACACTCAAATTCTAGAAAAAAAAAATAAGTTTTTCTGTTTCTGTGTTAAATAGCAAAAGACAAGGATGGGACTCTGAAAAATTTTAGAAACATTTTCTCTCCTTAAAAATTTTTTTGCATCAACTCATTGACCAAGATTTTTATGGTAGGTAGGCTCTATACTCAGCTATATGTCTCCATAATTATATTGTTTTCTAGTTTGTATTCATCAATACATCCCCAAAGACCACACTTTTGTTTTTCAAGTATCCTATTAAAATCAAGACATGGTATGCCTATGATACCATATGTTCAACATTTGAACCCATCAGGTTAGTTGTCATAAAAATAGTAAAAACGGGACTCTGAGATAACGGAGCTCTGGAAGACCTTTCCTCCGTGGGGGACCAGGGTCTCTTAATTATTTGAGTCCAGAGCATATAACCGTGGGCCCTGTAGATAGAAGACCACTGGCTTCGGTTATCACTGCGGTGGACATTTGACAAGATCACTTGCCCAAGAAGCAAACATGTAACATAACAGATAAGGCTAAAGGCTTCATAAGTGAGAAGATAAACACAGGGAGTCAGTGAGCGTGAAAAAGAGCAGCTCGTGTTGAGAGAGAAAATCTATTTATAACTAAGATCATGTGAGCAGTCATCTCTGCGGCAGTTCACCCTGGTCCAGATGTCTGCTATGCTTATCCACGACCTAACCTTTCTTTAATGGACAGTGATTACCCACCATCCATTTCGGCTGCATTTGAACATGTGCACAGCCTTTTTGCAATGGCTTCTCCATTAGAATCATAAAGCATTTCAATTCTTAGATGTCTTTTCACCCAGACGGTGAAAATTATGCCTGTATGGCAAGTTCAACTCTGGGTCTCCGAAAGTGCCCCTCACCCACATGTTGTGACACATTCTTGCCTTCCTGGGCACCACGCCCTTTTTCCCCACACCTTTTGCCGGAGTTACAGCCGGAGTTACAGAATGCAGAAACCGACCTTGTTTAGCAAGTGCTAATGTGTTGCACAGAATTTTCAGTTAGGTCTGCTTTATTTGATTTTATTCTTGATACTAAAAAAGAACCTTAAACGTGACCCTCAAAAAAGTGCCTTAACCTTTGGAAAACATGTCTAGAAGTAGAGGAAATTAAGGCATCTACAGGATTCCCTTGAGCAGTGACAGAAGCCTGAACTGTAAAAACTCTGACAGCTCTTACCGGTTACCATGGTGAGAGAAGGCCTTCTTGTTTAGAGGCCATTAATGGGATGCTTATGCTCCTCAAGGTATTAAATTAATTGTTTGGCACACATCTCCTTCCTCCTACATAATGTGAATGTGTTGAACCAGTGCATAAACCTTACCTAAGGCCTGGTGGGCTGATTCTTTAAGACGAGCAAGGATGCTCCTTCCACTTATCTAAATTCTGTGTGCATAGTAAATGTGCTATATGTCATTATTCTATCTCAAGTATATGTTCACAAGCACCTCCAACCATTTCCAATATTTCCTTGTAAAATAATATGTATCCTGTGGCCTGACTTGCAATACAAAACCATAGAATTAATGCTATCCGACTACGGACGCCTCGCAGGTGATGAATAGGGCACTTAGAGTTGATGTACCTTGGACCTTCATTTCAAAGCTATGCTTTTGTACCATAAAACACATTTACTATGCAAAACTAGTTTTTACATCCTGATTTTTCATTGCTCTTTGGGATAGCCTATGGACATTAAACAATTCCTAGCTTTCTTTTTTTCTCAGCTGCTGATAATTATTTTGGTCTCTCTCCCTAAAGTCGGTGCTAACATCTTTTGAGCGACTGGTCCCTCTATGATATCACCTTTGCATGAGCACCTGGAAATAATCTCAACCATATCCCACACTAATTTCTTTTCCTTTATTCTTATCATATGTTAAATGAAAAATAACGAGAGGATATTAACGATAGAGGCAGTATTGAAATGAGCAGAACTGTATGTTCAATTATATTGTTATCACACAACTGCATTTTTTTTTCTATTTTCCCGTTAAGGCACGCATCATTATTTGTGGAAGCAAAAAAGGTAAAACTTATATGGAATTCACAGGTTTTTGTCTGACTTTCTGGATTCCAAAGACTAGGATTACTTACCACCTGCTGATCTGCTCAGGTGGTGAGAAAAATACCTGAAATTCACACCTCCTGGTGGTGCCTGGGCGGTTGGTGAAGAGACGTGTAATACAGACTTTGGCTTCAGTGAAGCTATTTGTTGGTGATTAAAGCACATTTAAATGTAAAGCCTTATCTTAACTTATGGTCCTTAACAACTAATGATCTATTCTGTAACCAAGGATAAACTTCTGTTATAGGTGTAGTATCTTATAATTCAGAGTCTTGTTAGCTGTGTACCTGGTAAATTGTGTTGGGAAAGCAAAACCAAGGGAGGGAAAATAAACTGTGTGAATTGCTGAGCCACTAATTATCCCTGATCACTTTCCTCATTGTTCCTGTAATTATATAACTTCTGGTTCTTAGCAGCCAAGGCTAAGAGTGCCGTTTCCTATACTCTCTGGTGAGGAAGTGTAGCCATATTCTGGCCAGCTTGGATTTGTGTTGAAGGTATGAGGCTTGCACTCTGCTCACCTTTTCCCTCCTAACTGGCCAGACTGCAGATGAGAGGGTGAGCCTTGCCAGGCCACGGGGGGAAACAGCCCTCTAAACACGGCAGAACAACAAGCCCGATAATGTGCACGTGTCCCTGGCACCATGGAGTCACTGTATTGCACTGGGCTCCTTTCATCCAGACTATTAGTTGAGGGAGGAAAAAGACATCCCATCATGTTTCAGCCACTATAATTTCAATTCTCTGTTGTCACAGCCAAATCTGTGTGTGTGTGTGTGTGTGGTGTGTGTGTGGTGTGTGTGTGTGGTTTGCGTGTTTGAGAGAGAGCATGAGCAGGAAGAGAGAGGGATAGACAGAATCCCAAGCAGGCTCTGCCTGCCAGCGTGGAGCCCACCCCGGGGCTTGAACCCATGAACCTGAGATCATGACCTGGGCCGAAATCAAGAGTGGGACGCTTAACTGACTGAGCTATCCAGGCGCCCACTCACGGCCAAATCTAATCTTAACCACCAGAGAGAGTTACAAAAAAATTCAAGCGAAAATAAATGGCAGAAACATAATGAAGTAGAGGATCAGACTGTAAGGGTTGGTGTTTCCTGTTGATGTTCGGGAAAAAAAAAATACATTTAGTGAAAGAAAAGCAAGGTATGTTTTTCTTTTTTCCCCCCCTATTTTGTATGTATGTATGTATATATTTATTTATTTATAGAACACAAGTAGGAGAGAGGGGCAGAGGGAGGGAGGGAGGGAGGAAGAGAGAGAGAGAGAGGGAGAGAGAGACTCTTAAGCAGGCTCCATGCTCAGTGCAGAGCCCCATGTGGGGCTTGATCCCACAACCAGGGGGTAATAAATGACCTGAGTGGAAATCAAAAGTCAGATACTCAACTCTCTGAACCACCCAGGACCCCCTCCTTTTTTTTTTTTTTTAACATTTTTAAAATTCATTTTTGAGAGACAAAGAGAGACAGGGTGTGAGTGGGGGAGCAGCAGAGAGAGGGAAACACAGAATCTGCAGCAGGCTCCAGGCTCTGAGCTGTCAGCACAGAGCCCGACGCGGGGCTCGAGCTCACGGACCGTGAGATCATGACCTGAGCCGAAGTTGGACACTTGACCGACTGAGCCACCTAGGCGTCCCAGTTTTTTAAAAAATTGAATCGTAGTTCACACACAATGTTCCATTAGTTTCAGGTATACAACATGGTGATTTAACAACTCTGTATGTTATGCTGCGCTTACCGTGTATCACCATACAGCACTATTACAATACCATTGACCATATTCCCTAAGCCAGGTGTGGTTTTTCAACTGTGTGTCCACAACGCCAGAGGTAGAAGCTGGTAGAAAGTAGGTGCTTGAATAATGTTTGCTAATGCATATGTTAAGGTAAACCTGTGGGTGAATGAAGATCTTAGTATTTGCACATAGTGGACATATATAGGGATCAAAAGGCCATCTTGCTGTTATCGTTCTGTAGGAATAATGTTCCTAGTATTTTAAGAAAAAAAAAAAAAAACAGAGCTTTGTGGGGATATTCTCAATGCTATTCAGAGAACTTACTCCAAAAATTAAACATTATAATAATAACAGTAGCAGCAGCTCCAACAACAGGAAATAACATAGGTTAACCTAACAAATCGGGAAGAGTACAGAGTGCATTCGTTTCCCTGGAGAGATTGAGTAAAAGCTTTCCTTGTGGAACAGAGAGTGCAGGATGATTGTTAATCTTGATAATCTGCTCGAAGGAAACTCGTCTTTAGAGACTAATATTTCACACGAAGGGAAACAGACTGCCGGAAACAAGGGCAAGGGAAATCCCTCAACCTGATATTCAATTTGGAACCCAATTTATGTAAAATATCTTAAGATGGGCATGCTTTGGGGTTACAGTGAATGAATTCTAATTGCAGACAGAGCAATTAATTCTAATCAATAAACTCGATGCATTATCTACTGAGATATCAAAGAAATAATTTAATTTAACAAATATTTATTGAGCACTCTGCTAAGATTTATGGAAGATGCAAATAAGGCAACATATTGTGTCTGCTCTTAAGCGACTTACTCCTGAAGAAAATTCCTTTGCTGTACTTGCCAGTGCAGTTCCTAGAGGAAACAGAAGCGGAACGAGACAGGAAGGCTGGTGAATGCTATTTCTGTAGGAATTTAGGACCTCGCTCAAAATGGAGAAGTACCGCATTGTATTGGGTATTGTTTCGGTATTGGGTATTGTTCCTGTGTGTGAACTACGGGAATCCTTGATGCCTTGCTAATAACTATCATGCATGTGTTACTACTCTTTCAGTGGCCTGGGATAAAAATTAACTCAGACTTTCCCAGGCAAAGAAGAAGGTGAGCATACCGGTTGGTGCCCGCAAAATACCTGCTGACAGTTTTCAAGCAAACCAAGATTCTTTTCTTTTCCTTGTTTAAAAAGTTTTATTTATTCTTTTTTTGTTTTCTAACGTTTATTTATTTTTGAGACAGAGAGAGATCATGAACGGGGGAGGGGCAGAGAGAGAGGGAGACACAGAATCCAAAGCAGGCTCCAGGCTCCAAGCCATCAGCCCAGAGCCCGACGCGGAGCTTGAACTCACGGACCACGAGATCGTGACCTGAGTCGAAGTCGGATGCTTAACCGACTGAGCCACCCAGGCGCCCCAAGTTTTATTTATTCTTAAGAGAGAGACAGAGCATGAGTGGGGGAAGGGCAGAGTGAGAGAGGGACGCAGAATTCAAAGCAGGCTCCAGGCTCCGAGCTGTCAGCACAGAGCCGGATGTGGGGCTTGAACCCACAAGCTGTGAGATCATGACCTGAGCCAAAGTCGGACACCCAACTGACTGAGCCACCCAGGTGCCCCTCTTCTCTTTTTCTTTTTCCCCGACCACAGAACTTGCAAGGATAAATCTCTCTCTTTGCTTTGCTTCACATAAAACCCTAAGAGAATACTCTTGTATTTCTCACGCCTGGGTGGGATTGGTCTCATCCAAACGCAGTGTGCTGGGCAGTATGATTTTCTGAATGAGAGAAGGGTGATTTCCCAAAGGAAGTAATTCTTACATAGACACACCAAAGCGTAGTTGACTACTTAGGAAAAAGAAATGGAAAGCTAGTGAATTTTTTAATAAATAGAAGATGGGATGAGCAGAAAACAAAGATAATATTTCAGTCTCTTCTTACATATCGAGAGTCATAATACTGCAGAGAAAGGACAGTATGAAAACTGAGTATTTGATTACATAGATGGTTTTAAGGAATAAGGTTAAAAAGTTATTTTTAGTAGTTGCATGGCTTCGGGCAGTAATTCCTAAAGTGTGTTTCCCATGTGGTATTACATGATAAAAGGATTTCATTGACATGTATGTCAACATTGCATATTATCTTCATCTATTCAGACTTTTCAGTACATATTACTATAACAAAGACTGGAGTGTTTTAGAATAGATAAGCCTATTTTAATTTGTTTAAAAATAACATTTATTCTATTTGACCGGGGATTTTTAAAACCACACAAACTATGAAAATTCCAAACACTGATTTAGGAATGAAGAGATACAATCCTTGTCAAGAGAACTTGAAATGAAATTTTAGCAGATCGGTATACTCTCATGAGGGTTGTATGTGTCAGAATTTCAACAAGTTGTATCTTATGGATTGAATTGTGCTCTTCCCTGCAAAGAGATACGGTGAAGTTCTAACCCATGTACCTTAGCAGGTGCTGTTCTTTGGAAACAGAATCTTTACAGAGGTAATCAAGTTAAAATGAGATCATTAGGGTGGATCCTGATACAATATTTTTGGTGTCCTGGGGAAATAGTGGGTTGAGCAGAAGACTGTTGGCCCAGTCGGTTGAGCATAAGACTCTTGATTTCAGCTCAGGTCATGATGTTGCGGTCCATGAGTACAAGCCCCATATTGTGCTCTGTGCTGACAGTGTGGAGCCTGCTTGGGATTCTCTTTCTTCTTCTCTCTCTACCCCTCCCAGCTCTCTCTGTCTCTTCCTCTCTCTCCAAATAAATAAATAAACATTTTTTTAAAAGGCGGAAATGTGGACACAGAGATAGACATGCACCCAGGGAAAATGATGTGAAGACAAATAAGACGGTCATGTGACTGTAGCGTTGCACCTACAAGCTGAGGAAGGCCATGCATTGCCTGCAAACACCAGAAGCTAGAAGAGGTGGGGCATGATTGTCCCCTAGAACTATCAGGAGCATAGCCTTCCTGGTTCCTTCATTTTGGACTTTTAACCTCCATAACTATAAGGCAATATGTTTATGTTGTTTTCAGCCACGCAGTCTTTCTGACTTTGTCACAGCAGACCTAGAAAACTGATGCAGCTTACAGCAAGGTCATGACATCAGAGTCTTTGATCCCCTCATGATGCGGCAGTCTTCCCTTCCACTGTGTAGACATGACAGCTAGCATTCCCAGAAACTAGAGATTTGCTTCGGTTGTCTGCATGACAGTCTCAGGAGTCACCAGTACCCAATCAGCACCCAGTCAGTACTGCTTGGTTGCTGGGGCCATACCTTACCAAGGGTGTGTCTCCTGATTGCCTTTGGCTTATCCAGTTTGATACAACAAAAGTGCATATAACCTTCCCCAAATTATCTCGTACTGATTTGCTTAGGTAATACATTAAGAGTCTTCAAAAAGAACTCAACACGCTAGAAAATCATCCCAAACCAGTGATGTTAAATTTAATAGGGATGAATATGAAAAACTACACCTGTATCCAAAGGTAAATGCCAGAAATCACATCTCGAATGTTATTTCATGTTCTTGTATTTATGCTGGGAAATCCAATGTGTCTTTGAAGTTGCTCAGCTTTTGGCTTTGTCTCTGGTGGACTGGAGTGCTCACTCCTGCTGGCAAACTGGACCCGATGGAGAAGTCCACTGTAGTAGCATTGCCGTTGTGTTACTTTTCACCAGACTGCACCAGACTGCACACGAACACATGGAAAGAAAGTCTTTCCATGCACTGAATTTGGGATCAGGGTGGGTTCATTCTACACAGTTTTGCAATGTTGAACGAAAATCCTTTTGGCTAAGATGGAGAGACTTTGGCAGCATAGATAATTTTAGATATATTTGAAGGAATTTGAAAAAAAATCTTTCCAAAGAATAATGACACACTTAATGCAAAGGCAACGAGGACAGTTATTATAATGGGATGAGTAGAAGAGCAGAGGTCGATAACCTAGCTGTGCCATGCTGAGTTCTTCGGGTCTGCTCATCAACAGCAGCCATATCAGTTTGTAGATCTTCTTAACTAGTGCTCCAGTATGTAAGCAGCATTCTGCTAATTTCTTTCTTCCATTCTTGTTCACTTCTGCTTTGGTGAGTGCTACAGGATATTGTTCTTTACAGGAAACACCTGTTATTAGCCATAAATGTTACTATACTACTGACATACATATATATGAGAGAGAGGGGAGTTATCAGCTTTCACTATTTCTGCTTCTCAACTCCCAGTCATTCATTCATTCATTCCTTGGTGCTCAATCAAACTCCTATTTCTTTTTAGGAATTAAGCAGTTTTCCTGAGACTGTACAAATAGGAATTTATTGTTAGCCATTTATAATGTCATTTGACAAATTTAAAAATACATTGACATTTTAAATCTTGGAAGATAAGATATTTGGAACACTTGGAAATATCCAGATATATACATGTACACAAATAACAGTACATATGTGTTTACTGAACTTTCTGTCACTTAACTACTCTAGAAATAGAAATTTAAAAGGCTATGGGAGAGTTTAACGACATCCTCAAGCATCTGTAGATTTTGAAATTTTAGCTGTTTATACACTGAAGTCATACTGTGACGATACCCTCTGCATGCCAGACATGAGGCTGCAAGTCGTAGATTGTGATTTGCAGCAATGAAAGATAGAGCTGATTCTTAATAGAGCAAAGCTGGCTTTCTATAGTGCCTCCAACACAGGTCCAACTTTTTGGCTGGTATCTTTGCAAGCTGTGATTCTCTTATTTTGGAGGACGGTTTTATTCAAAGATGAATCATGTGGTGTTACTAAAAGAAGTGGCTTCAATGTCGAACAGGCGGGAGGCATGTGTGTAAGTTCTCTTGCCTACACTGTTGGAGTGAATGAATAACTATTGCTTGTTACTAGACTTCTCACAATGTCTTCCACAACTGGCTCACAGGTAGTTCTATGTAGGTGAATTCAAAGCATTTCGTTGTTACCCTTTTTTGAGTTTGTTACTCTCTTTTAACCCTAACAATTCAGACTTCCCAAATGAGAAGACTGTTCCATTTCTGTTCTTAACTTCTCACCAGGTTAGTTAAGAACAGAACTAACCTGTTCCAAATGGCCAAATTTATCGCCACCATTTATGTGAATTTTCCTCATCCATACATCATTCCCACTGGGGCTTATATTTCTTCATCGAAACATTCAACATACATTGGTTGAGTTCTGGGGATTCATCAATGAAGCCAACATGTCCTCATGTACCTTACATTTGATTTGATGAATTCTCTGGTTCCCATCATGAATTTGAGCCATGTTATGCAATGGTAAGAAACTTGACTAGTTCAGAAAGTCCTTGCTTTTTCAGGGTTATTATTCTGTTACTTGGCAGTGGAATCCATATCCTTTTCCAGTCTTCTTTATAATTGCAATTCCTTTGAGAGTGTGTGTTGGGTTTCATCTTCATATTTGGTGATTCTTTCATTCATTGCAAATGATAACAAACTTCTAGTGCTTACTATTTACCAGAAATTGTACTTTATATAATATATGTGAGTACCTTCTATGGATGAGCTCATTTACTCTTCACAACTGTCATAGGAGGTGGATATTACTGTTATTTCTGTGTTACAGATGAGGAAGTTGAGGCACAGACGGGTCAATTAACTTGCTCGAAGTCAGCTACTTAGTAAGGGCCAGAACAGGAGTTCAAACTCAAACTGTCGAGTTCTGGAGACTGTGTTCATCACTGCTATCAGTAGTGTATTTTTATGTATTTTGTGCATGTAGTGTTACTAATTTAATATGTAGCATATCATGGGGACATATAGCAGTATTTGTTTTGCCAAACTGACTTTAACTGAAAGTTGTGAACACTTTTCATAGACACTTGCTATGAATTGATGATGTTTTTTACCCGGAGATCTTTTATCTTTCTGCCTACATATAATGAATGGGGACATCACTGGGGACATACATTTGCACCTCTAGCTGCCCAAAGTTTTCATATCTCCTGTATAATTTTTTTTGAAGATAAAAGAAGTAATGAGTGAAGAAGAGATAAGAAGTACCAGGACTGAATTGTGTACCCACTAAATTCATATATTGAAGTCACTCCAATATGATGGTATTTGGAGATGAAGCCTTTGGAGGGTACTTAAGGTTATGTGAAGTCATGAGAGTGGGGCCCCATGCTGGGATTAGTGGCTTCAGAAGAAGAGGAAAAGAGAGACAAGGCTGTGTCTCTGATATGAGGACTCAGAGAGAAAGTGACCATTTGGAAGCCAGTGAGAGAGCTCTCAACAGGAACAGAATGTGTAGGAGTGAGTTCACCTTATTTGTGGACTTCTCAGCCTCGGAACCGTGAGAAATAGATGCCTGTTGTTTAAGCCACTTAGTCTATGGTAATTTGTTACTGCAGCCTGAACAGACTGATACAGGAAGGTAGAGGATAAGAGAGTGACAGACAGGTTTCATGGGAATTATAATCTGACCTTAACCAGGTCTCAAACCTACTTGCTTATCTTTGTTTTGTTTACACAATGCCTAATAACTATGACCAAAAGTTGAACGTCATATATATACATCACATATATGTGTGTGTATATATATATGTATATATATATATACACACACACACACGCATACACACACCTTATACATACATATATATATACATCTTATATATCATGCTTGTGTGTGTGTGTATATATATATATATATACATATATATATATATACTTGCATGTGTTGTGTGTGTGATGCAAATGAATGCATTTTTGTTGAACCTTCCAGTTTTATGGGTTGTTTAATATCTTTAAATAGAGTAAGCATTTACAAATTTTTGTGAAAATCATTTTTTTTTGTGTGTTTAAAGATCACTTTTGGCACACATTGCTATTAAATGTTATTCTCCTGTTTCTTAACATATGTATTGTTTGCTTATATCTGTTGATTGGTTGGACTGAATGAACAGGTATGATACAACCTGTTTATGACATCCATAACTCCTTTAAGAACTCAGATCAATGATAATAAGTAATTATACTTTTCTTTAAAAGCCCTTATAAAATGTAACAACTAGAATTAGAGGAATTTATTTGCATCGAGCTTGGTATTTATATAATCAAAATATTTACATGTTTTACATAATTTACCAATCATCTAGCACTGAGTAGTAGAACCTAAATACTTTTTTTTAATGTAAAAAAAAAAGTCAGTGAATACCAAATAAATAACCAACTCAAATGTCATGGAAAGCTGAAGAAATTGTAGCTACCTTTAGGTTAAAATAAAAGATTGTCAACTTCCAGAATTGTCAGCTTTGGGATGACACATTGTTTCAGAAAGCTACCAACCAGCATCTTGAGTAAGTATTGGACTTATGAATATGGCTTGTTAGCATCTTAAAATTTTAATTTTTAAAATTTCTGTATACTAACCATAGCACCTAGGAGAATGGATCAAATTACGTGACTGAAAGAGCGATCGTATACTTGTTGCGCTCTACATTTTTTTAAGGTTTATTTATTTATTTTGAGAGAGCGAGAAAGAATGAGAGGGGCAGAGAGAGAGGGAGAGAGGGCGAATCCCAAGCAGGCTCCGTACTGTCAGCACAGAGCCCGATGTGTGGCTTGAACTCATGAACTGCGAGATCATGACCTGAGCCGAAGTCAAGAGTCAGATGTTTGACTGAGCCACCCAGGTGGCCCTCCACACTTTTTTTCTATGCCGGAAACATTCCTTTCCTTGGAAGGTATCTTTCTAATGCTACCAAACCATGCAGGGCAGTATACGTGTGCTAGAATCAATATTACTTAGTGGGACTCTCAAATTACGTTTTTATCAGATTTGTAAGATGCAGCTAAGACCTGTTACCAAATCATAAAATACTGTGCGTGTGTGTGTTTGTTTCTATGTTTGCATATTTGTGTAGGTGTGCGTAGGAATGGAACGTTTAGGTAGAGAAATGTATGGTATATAAGAAAATAGCTTTAAAAATAGAAAACAATTGTTAGCAGGGTATAGATTGATGTCATTAAAAGATCCTCTTGGCTTTAAATATAATACAATAATGATATGTACAGACAGAATATTAAGGAAACACATTGAGGGGCGCCTGGGTGGCGCAGTCGGTTAAGCGTCCGACTTCAGCCAGGTCACGATCTTGCGGTCCGTGAGTTCGAGCCCTGCGTCAGGCTCTGGGCTGATGGCTCAGAGCCTGGAGCCTGTTTCCGATTCTGTGTCTCCCTCTCTCTCTGCCCCTCCCCCGTTCATGCTCTGTCTCTCTCTGTCCCAAAAATAAATAAACGTTGAAAAAAAAAATTAAAAAAAAAAAAGAAAAAAAAGGAAACACATTGAAAAGATACTGAAGTTAATGTGTTTTTTTTTTTTTTTTAACATTTAAGCTAAATTCTAAATGGCTTTAATGACTAGTAACTAAAATGGAATTTGCAGTTGCATAGCAGGGGGAATTAAAAAACATTTTTCTTTTTTACTAGACTTCAGGCCATTTATCTCGTCCACTGTTTTCACTGACTCCCTTCCTGAGGGTCATTGTTGTGTATTATCCTTCACTCACAGAGGTGGTTTTGTTTATTTCATATTTTTTATCTTTTATAAGCAGGTCTCCACATAATCATGAAAACCTGCCTGTAAGCCTCAAAGCATTTAGACATGCTTTGAATTAAGGATCCAAAACATAGTGATAATCTACTCTCAGAAGGTCTTAATACACTCTGCACCAGAAGGATCCCATTCTGTTATGCACAGCATGCTGGTTTTGTTTTCCAAGTGTTTTAAACTAAAGGAAAAAAATGTTAACTTCTTAAATAAAAGTGGTCGTCAACCGCTGTTCTCATTTGAACATAGTTTGTCTTAATTTAGCAGACTTTATTACGAAGGTTGTAGAATATTTTTCATGTAATGAGTTTTAAATGCAGAATATTCAGGACACATTTGCTGTGTCTCTGGAGTAAGTCAAAGTGAAGTATGATCAGTCTGTCTCTTAGTCAAGCGTACTGTTATGGTCGTTCCGAGAAGACAGAACGATCAAATGTTGTGTGAAACCATCAACCTTTGTTTTAAAGGCGGTCTTTGCTGACGCTGCTTACCAAACGTGAGTGCGGGAAGGCCAGCCGGACAGCAGTGCCTCCTTCATGGTGCTTCTGTTTGACGGACTTCAGCTGCCGGTCGTTGGGTGCCCTCCAGAAAGACTTCATGGTGTGACAGAGCAGCCTCTTCCACTCACGACTCTTCGAGCCTTCCTGTAGTACCGTAAATTCCTCTCTTAGATTCGAGTCTAATGGCGATCACGATACTCTGTGTTGGTACGCGGTGTCGGGGAACTGTTGAGAGCTGCCTATCATGACACCTTACGAGAGCTTTCCTTTCTAACCTGCATTAAATTAGCTGATGTTTGCACACCTGGGAGTCTTTCACTCCTTGAATATGTCACAGCTCAGCAGGACCGGGTGTCTTCAAGGAGGGACGGTCCTGCTGAGCTATGTCATCATGACAGTGCTTCAAGGGAGAGGGGGTGCAGCCCAACCCCTTACTTCCCAGTGGGTTTCTTTACCGGGATGCCCGGTGCAGCTTCGACTACCGGCTCTGCCAGGAGGACTTACAGACCTCAGCCCTGTGCTCCAGGTGCACCTCTCCAGGTGGCGCTTCCCTTAGAATAGCCAGATAAGCCTTGTTCTCAAAACATTAAAAATTGAGGGGCGCCTGGGTGGCGCAGTCGGTTAAGTGTCCGACTTCAGCCAGGTCACGATCTCGCGGTCCGCGAGGTCGAGCCCTGCGTCGGGCTCTGGGCTGACGGCTCGGAGCCTGGAGCCTGTTTCCGATTCTGTGTCTCCCTCTCTCTCTGCCCCTCCCCCGTTCATGCTCTGTCTCTGTCTCAAAAATAAATAAACGTTAAAAAAAAAAATTAAAAAAAAAACAAAACACATTAAAAATTGATATGACCTCTGCCAGACCTGCTTTTTCTTCTAAACTCCATGTTTACCTTTTTTTTTTCCCTTTTTTTCACCAGGCTACACAGTGTTGTCTGGGAGTCACTCTAGATTGTAGATTCTCCATTCTAGCCTTCTTCCCCTCTTGCTCATTCTGCTGGTCCCATTGACCTTTGCCATGTCGCCTGGCTGATGTCAGGATCCCTAACATTTGGCATTGAACCACTACCATAGTTTCCAGTGTGATCTCCCTGCCTTCAAGTTCATATTCCCACAATCTGTCCCCTATTCATCTTAAAGAGAAAGGAATGAGGGGTTACTCAGATGACTCTTGTCACAGTTATTTTTCTTTTCTTTTTTAATGTTTTTTATTTATTTTTGAGAGACAGAGCATGAGTGGGGGAGGGGCAGAGAGAGAGGGAGACACAGAATCGGAAGCAGGCTCCAGGCTCTGAGATTTCAGCACAGAGCCTGACGCGGGGCTCGAACTCACGAACTGTGAGATCATGACCTGAGCCGAAGTCGGACGCTTAACCGACTGAGACACCCAGGCACCCCTTGTCACAGTTATTTTTCTAAAAAAATCCCTGAATATGTGATTCTTAAGTTCATGAAATGGCTTCCAATGATTGTGCTTTTCTCATCTGTAAAATGGGCATAGTAATAGATGATGTCCTGCATATTTATGGTGGCCATTCTGTTAGATAAGGGACCTAGTGCCTGTCATGCAATAAAAGTACCCCAGCCTCCTTGCCACAGCACACTGGAGTGTGTGTTCCTTTGCCTCTGGGTCTCTGCCCATGCTGCTTTTGCTGCATGGTAACACTTGTTCCCTGACTGCACCCCGCAGGCTGAGTTTCAATATAATTTCTCCCTGAAATGTCTTGTGGCAAAACCTCTCTCATTCCTGAATTTAAACTCCTCGAGGGCTAAGAGGCTCTCTTGTTAATTTCCAAAGTCGTATGTGTGAAGCACCAGGCACAGAGCCTGGGACAGGAAGAAACTTCTTTCACTGGTTAAATGCCATGTCTACACTTACATCGACAGCATCTATCCTATCTGTACCTCTGCATCTACCTATCCACATCTATCCTATCTATACCTCTGCCCATATTTACAGCGCTATCTATCCGTATCCGTATCCAGTCATTCATACCATTCGTGGAATGATTTTGTTACAATAAAATGGAGACCAGGCTTGAAAATCCTCCAACCAGACAATGCCATTTAAGTCACGTAAACTTATTCCAAATCTAGCTTATTTCATGAACATACGTGAAACTTAGCTTATTTCTTGTAAATGCCTCTGGCAATCATAAAGGACTCTAAAATTATCTTCCTGAAAATGGTATAAGATAATCACTTCTAACCAGTACCCTGCCATCTGGAAACTTCCATTGTGATAACCAATCACTGTAAAGGTTAAACAGTCCTCGTTTTCATTTATAAGCCATCCTGTGATGTCATGCTTCTGAGCTTCATGTCCGCTTTGGATTTGAAAGCTCCCAGTTCACGGACTGTCCTTCTGCGCACAGTAGGCCCATGGTAATTACTATTTTATTGATCTGATGACTTTAATCTTGCTATCTCTGGATTTTCGGCCATCCATTTAACATGTACGTTTCATTATGACACTTCTCTGCTTCACACCCCTCAGGTCATGTCTTTAAAGTCTAGAGGATGAAACTCAGAGCCCTTGATGTGTAAAAGGCCTTTGTTCTGATTCTTACTGGACATCCCAGTCTTTTGTCTGTAGGAGCCCAGGTATCCCAGCACTGCAGAGACCCCCTATGACCTGTGCCTGTGACCTGTGCGTGTGTGATTGTCAGTATCTGTTCACCTGTTTTTCCTGCTCCAGATTCAGTCCAGTGTCAGCACTGAGAAGGAGCTTCTAAGCATTTAATCTTTATTGTGTTATTTCATCCTCATCACTACTCGATGGGATCATTATCACTATAATTTCCATCACGTCGTTGAGGACACTGAGGCACAGAAGTTTAAAAGTTGCCTAGGGTCCCATCACATTCTTTCTCCACCAGAGTTGAAATTTGAAGGCAGAGACTGTGTCCTGTTGGGGTTTAATAATTAAACTGGGTAGCTCAAATATTTGCTGGGTAAATGAAAAATCTAAGCCGGATATGTTTTCTGATAGCAGTTCCGTCCTCAAAACTTTCTACAGAAGTCCGTGAGCTTTGCTGTGTAAACTTTACACTTGATTTTGCCAGCATACGTCATGCTTCCGAAGCACCTACTGCATGTACTTGGCCCGCTCTGTTGCTCATTTGTGAATCCAGGCATGGCCTACGTACCAACATGGCAGCAGGTTTCAGCTCCGAATTTCCAAGCATACGGGCTGGCTGTGGGATCTCCCTGAACTGGACCGCAACTGGCGTTTGGGTACTAGAAATTACCAGCACGATCAGGCCACACATGTCGGTTGATATCACCAAGAAAAAAAAAAAGAACACACAAAAAAACGCAGCTCCAGCAGTCGAGGATAAAAGACGTGGTGGAGACCCTTGTAGTTAAAATGGGCTGGTCGCTAAGTTGAAAGACACGGTGCTCATGCATGATGTGAACTTTATGATCTTTGTCACATATTTGACTCGGTGTCATCATCTACGTGGCGGATCTTAGTTCCTCCTCATAAGAGCTGAGATTTGGTGAGATGCATTGACAAGCTTGTTCTGGGATTTGGACGTCAGCAAGGGTAAGAAGAAAGCGTCTTTAGGTCAATTCAGTAACACTCACCTTTCCAAAATCAACTCCCTGCATGATGAACTTGTAAATGACCACATCACCACACATACAAAACTTAGTGACTCAACACAAGTTTTTAATAGTTTTGACGGGCTTGTTACCAACGTAGAAACAATGTTTTCACAACTGTAAAAAGAGTTTGGGATTTATTTGCCAAATGTAGGACATACTTCTATATATTTTTGGCAAATCAGTGAATTGGTGAATTCAGCAAATTGGCCCTCCCGCTGAGAAAACTCTTCTGACGCCAGCAGGTTTGTGAATTTAAGCTCCGGGAGGATCTGAAACATGTGTTTTGTTCAATGTTGCTTTCTTAACACACAGCAGTGTACCCAGGATGTAACTAATTGAATAAATCTTTGTTGAATAAATTAATAAATGTATCTGTATATGAGATTATGGATGACTTTTTACTGTCAGAAGCAGACTTTAAAGTGAGCATAGACAATACCAGTTTTCAGGCCTGTGAAAATTTTGGTTAGCTTTATTATTTTGCTATATTATTTGTAAGATTGCATTAAACATTTGAGGAAAGTTAGAGGAAAGATGGATCCTTGTAAAAATACAAAAAAAAAAAAACTATAAACATGCATTTCTAAGTTTAAGTAAACTTAGTGATGACTAATAGATTATTTTAATAGAAGTGTCAATTCAGCATTAGTATTTATCCAAAAAACCAGTTGTAATGACTCTGAAATTAAAGAAAAATCATCAACTTTAATATGTGTGTTTAATCCATGCTCAAAGGCAACATAATGGTTGAATCACTAGGTGGTTGGGAGTCAGGAAGACAAAACGAATTCCATTAATATCTCACACAATTGGTTTCATTTTCATGTGAAGGACTCACTTGTTACCCAGCCTCAGAACCACCATATCCAAGCAATGTGACTGTAACTGATGGCATAATTAGCTTCATTACCAAGACAAATTGTCATCTTCTCATACAGTGCTCTATTTTGGATAATAGAGGGTTATTTCAGCCTAAAGAAAGTAGTTGAGTGATGGAATGACTGCCAAGCTGACTTATTTTCTATAAGATCTAACTGAACTAGCCATGAAACATGGGAGTATCATTTCCTATTTTTCAACCTCTAGGGAAGTCAAATATACTGTAGCAAATCGCCTAGTTTAGACAATGAGATAGTTCATTATGACAACTAAGAATGGATGTGTGGCTGTCTTATTGTTCTCAGATACAGGTCTTAATACTTAATCAAAACCCAGGCTCCTGTTATTCAACCTATATACTTTCCTGACTTCATTGTGTCACATACAATTATGTATTTCTTTGAAGATAAGGATAAGCCAAAGTCAGTGGAAGAGAACATGTTTGTTTAGAGTATGTAAGGGATATGATGATGAAAAAGAGAAGCTCTAAGGATGAAAATCACCAGAAAAGCATGTATATATCCATTACCATATATGCTCTTATTTCTTATGCATATTTATCTCCTCCAGTTTTCTTCAATTTTAAAATGTAGATCTAGTTTTTAAGTATTCATTGAAAAAATCTTGCTTCTAGATAAATAACGTTGTCTAAAAAAACTATTGAAATTATGCCAACTATATGAAGTTAACTATTGTATTCTAACACATCTTTACCCCTCATTTGGAAGAATACGTATGTGTGTGTGTGTGTGTGTGTGTGTGTGTATATGTTATGTACAGATATGTATCTGTGTATATTAAACACACATAGTACTATATGTAAGCATATATGTTAGTAATTATTAGATAATATATAGCATATAAAAATACATAATAGTGTATTATTTATTATATGTACACAGATATATATGTATATATCAATGTATGTGCAATCTGTGTAATTCAAGTATAAGTTTTTGTTGTGGGATAACTAGGATATTTGTGCCCCCCTCATAAGTACAACCCCACATTTAATAATGAAGTCAATGACACATTCATAACAAAGGGATTACTGTGGTAGAGGGCAATAATTCCAGATATTCTCTTGTAGACTGATACTGGTATGAGGCAGATTGTAGCTGAAATTGCCTAAACTAATTTTATTTTGTCTCCTCCTCTCTCCCATGTATGAGGTGGAGAATCTTTTTCTTGAGGTGACACTTTGTGTTGTACACTGAAGGATTAAAAGCATTTCTGTGGCTCTCAATTCAGACTCAGTCCTTTCTGGGAATTCTCTGGAAAGGCTTACTTTTTTTTTTTTTTTAATGTTTACTTATTTTTGAGAGAGAGAGAGAGCGCGTGCACGCATGCAAGTTGGGGAGGGGCAGAGAGAGAGGAAGACACAGAATCCGCAACAGGCTCCAGGCTCTAAGCTGTCAGCACGGAGCCTGAGGCAGGGCTCAAACCTATGAACCACAAGATCGTGACCTGAGCCGAAGTCAGATACTTAACTGACTGAGCCACCCAGGTGTTCTGGAACTTTCAATCTTGATGTCATATCGTGCTTAGTTCTCAGTGAAACCCTTGTGTGGTAATCTTACAAGGTTATTTCTTTACCTGTGTAACTTTCTATGTGGTGAACTGTAGCTTCCGGAGAAGACCAGTCATTTTTCTCAATGCCAGATTGCCCACCAACCCAAAGATATCCTCACGGATGCCAGTCTTGAGTGGTAAGTTGTCAAAGGGAGTGTAATGGTCAAAGGCAGTGGTTCTGAAGTCAGATGTCTGAGTTCATGTTCTCCACTCACTGGCCTTGGGAAAGTTAATACTCTTTGTGGCCAAGTTTCTTAATCTGCAAAATTGGGATGGGCTCAAATTGATCTCCAGAGAGTTTAGAAGAGCACGAGCATATTAGTAGGAGCTCGGTAAGTTTCAGCCGCCACCACTGTGACTCTCCTTCTACTGTCACTACTACTTCTACTCGGAATACTGCTCTTACCAGTGCCATTCCTCCTCCTCCCTCCTCCTCCATCACCACTCCTGCGGCTGTCACCACCATCACCGCCACGACTAGTACAATTACTATGCCATCATCATCATCATCAATTGGCATAATGATTTTGCCAGACTTTCGTGCCAGAATGGACTGTGCTTCGGTGAGGCTTCCTCTGTTACAAAGCTTCTCAGCCCCAACTGCAAATAGGAGTCAGCTGGGGGAAATTTGC
Source organism: Lynx canadensis (assembly GCF_007474595.2). Classification (NCBI taxonomy): domain Eukaryota; kingdom Metazoa; phylum Chordata; class Mammalia; order Carnivora; family Felidae; genus Lynx; species Lynx canadensis. The sequence continues at coordinate 7,395,485 of NC_044314.2, read as the reverse complement.
AAAAACACCAATGCCTGAATCCCACCCCCAGAAAAATTCTACCAGATATTCCGGGTGGACATATTTTTGAGGGCCCACCACTACCGTCACTTGTGGGCAGGCTCAGAACTAGGTGACGACAGGACTGCAGCCAGATACCATTTCGTGTCCCCGAGTTGAGCACGGCTGCAGATGTGTGCATGTCACTGCAGGCTGTGCTTTGACAGAGGGGAGAAGTGTAGTTGAGTGCGTGTGGGCCAGATCTCAGCTGTGATTCATTTTCTCCATTCGCTGTTGTGTGTGTTCTGAAACACACAAAATTGGGGGGAAAGGGGTGTAATGAAAATTGTTGAGATTCTGTTCGGAGTGACGTTCCTAAATCTTCTCTGTGCTCTTTGGCCCAGTTATCTTTGTAGATATATTTCCCTCCAGGAAAGGATCAATAGGTGTTCTATCCTGTTTTGGTTTCTTCCAATATTAGTTATATGTTTTCTTTTTAGATATAAAAACTAAGGTTGCGTTGTGCAAATGATTTTTTTTTCATGAGAATCAGTTATTCTACTCCACAGACACAAATCTGAAGGCACTCGTGGGCTTTTGCAAGCATTCAGAAGTGGCAGTCGTGCCAGATAGTGCAAAAAGCCTGGTGAAAATGCCAGGATATGTAGGGCATGGTCACTACATCACGAGTCATGAGTTCCATGTTTCTGATCAGAAGGCTTCTGCTAATTGTTCTCTTCTAATCTTCTCCCTCAGCTCTAAGTTCTTTCTTTACTCAGTCAACACATGTTAATGAAGGGTTTACTGTGTGACACGATTTGGCTAGGTGCTAGAGAGGCAAAACAAGTCGTTTCTCTTCTCCTGTAGCTTCCGGTCGAGTGGGCAAGGTCAGGAGGCATGGAACACGTCGTAATGAGAATGACACGTGTTGTTTACATGGATGTGCGATGACCCAGAGGTAAATCACAATGGGAGCTCACCTTCCCTGAAGTTTTAGAGAAGCAGTCCTGAGGGGAACGGCATCCATAAACTCCGAGGGGTGCATAGGAAATTAAAGAGCAAGGAAAAGGGCCAGGGTGCTAGAACAGTGCCCACAGAGGTGCACTGGTGTTAGAGGGCATGCTTGAGGGACAGAAGAAGACCTGGGATGATTCAAGGGCTGACACAAAGGGATCACAGGGCAGAGGGTTTATCACTCAGAACACGGCGACTTGGCAATAGGAAGTTACTGAATGCTTTTAAGAATGGAAGAGGCATGGTCAGTGAGGCAGGTGCTGTCCCCTTGTTCCAGATCCCCATGCCCTTGTCTGTGATGGGGAGTTCCCCGGCTTACTGGTGCTTTCCAATGTCCAGCACCCTCATCTATGGGCTCTCCTACCTGCGAACTTGTCTGGTACCACAGTATCTTGTTCAGCTGCCATGTGAGCATTTCGTGCCTTACCCAGCAGTCCTCAACAAAGGAGAGAGTTAGTGGAATTTTTCATCCCTCAGTGAAAAAACCATGAGGAATCTCTACATGATTCTTTAGAAAGCCCTAGAGGGATTGAACTCCAGTTGCTTCTCAGAGTAACCTATTTATTAGCTTTCTCCTTTCTCTGGCACACTTTCTCTACTGCTCTAATTGTGTTTCCTGGATCATGTCCTAAATAAACTGCCTGCATGAAAGTCTTTATCTCGGTGTCTTCTGTTTAAGGAACTCAAATGAAAAGGGTTAGTACTAGAAGTTATACCAACAAGCAGACTCTGAGAGTTCCAGAAATTGGACCACCCATTGGTCCTATGGCATCAGGAGCTCTTGCTGCCGGTGGTGGTGAGTGGGGTAGTGATAATCCCCAGACTGTTGTAGCATCATAATTACTCAGTCTCCCTCTGTGGCTGAAGCAGAACTGCTAACTTATGCAGTAACTCTTACACTTCAGCACAATTTGAGAGCAATGGTAATTATATGGGCTGTAGAAGTGACTAGCATTTGTTAACTTCCTTAGAACCATAAGGAAAGAAAAGCAATAGGCCCTCGCTTAGGACACACTTGGGAAACTGGAAGCTTCTGCAGCCATAGGACAGATAGTATTAAAAGTCAGACAGGAGATGGAAATCTAAAGGATATGGAAGGTACGGCCCGCTAAGTCTCTTAGGCACAAGTCAGGGTCATGATAATAAAGTAATAGGGGCCTGGGACATGGGATGGGGACTTCTGGGTGGACTTGTGATAACTTTGAACCCCCAAGTTCTCATGAACCTTCTGGTCAGGCAGATGTGACTCCCTTATGCTCGTTAAAAGGGAGGAACCTTCCAGTGTTGAACAGCATGACAAAGTCCTCTGGAAGAACTCCTAAAATACCACATGGAGAGCCCTTTAAAGCTTTTTATACAGTAGCGGTCTACGGTTAGAGAAATGTCTTAGACGATTATTACACAATGGGTTGGAAGGCTCAGGGATGTAGACAGACTAGAATGGATTTATTACATGGGACCAGAAATGCTGGTTGGTAGTATTTCCTGGGAATATTCAGAAGACCCTCCTTTCATTAGAGGAGTAAGGGATACTCAAATGTGTGGGCTATCAGAAACATTGAGAAGAAGCTCAATGGTGGTGTTCTCTATAGGTAATGGTTAAGTAGGGCATGAGTGGTTTTTACTCATGCAAAGGGTAGGGTAGGGTGGACATTGTTGATGTCCTGCCCCAGATCCCTCGTACTTCAGTTCATCTGTGGTGCAGTGAGTATTCCCCCAGTCATGCTGCGGGCCTCTAATCTCTAGCATCCCCATCTCTGTATTTCTGCCTGACAGCTACCTTAAGGGCTGCAAAAATAGTGCAGGTGAAAGACCCTGGTAGGTTACACTGGGGTTGTGGCCTGGGCACAGGCCAATTACAGAGATGGGACCTACAGCATAGATTTGACTGGATATGGGGAGAAGATTTCTTTTGATCAATTTCCTAATTGTAATACGTGCCCTTGTTGCTACCTTGGGACCCATGACTATTACCCCAGTGCCTCTTAGCATTGGCTTTTCCAATGTTTTGGGGGAAGGGCATTTTGCCTCTGAGCCAATCCATTTGAGGGATTTTGCAGTTTATTTCCAGATTTCTCTTGAAACCAACTACCATGTGTACTTGGATCTCCACATATTATCACTCATGAGATGTCAATTATGTTTCTCTTACCTTTTTTTTTTAATTTTTTCTTTTAACTTTTATTTATTTTTGAGACAGAGAGAGATAAAGCATGAACGGGGGAGGGGCAGAGAGAGAGGGAGACACAGAATCGGAAGCAGGCTCCAGGCTCTGAGCCGTCAGCCCAGAGCCCGACGCGGGGCTCGAACTCACGGACCGTGAGATCGTGACCTGAGCCGAAGTCGGATGCTTAACCGACTGAGCCACCCAGGCGCCCCTCTCTTACCTTTTTAAATGTCTTATAATTGCTTCCTGCTTAGCCTATCCTTCTGTTTAACTCTGGTGTTCCTTTCTTGCTTCTCAGCTGGCTCTTCATGATCTGGCATCCCAGATCTAAGTGGACTTTGCTCAGGATAAGTGACATCATCATCAATTATATTACTACAATCTAAATAAATGTCCCCATCAAGTTGCCCCCCTCACACAATTATTCAAAGCTGCTGATGTACTGATATAAGGATATATGAATTTCCTTAAATCTGGATGCTTTGGGAGGATGTTGAATGTTATTTTTCTCTGTGCATGAGAGAGATGGCTTGAGTGCTTTGGGGAACTATAGTGTAACTCTGCCTACCTCTTCTCTTAAATTCCTCCTCTCTACTGGAGTGGGTAAGCCTTGTGTTTGGCTGAGAACACAATTCCTTCTTTCGACTTTCACAACATCGTGGCAACTCTGTCTCCTTGCATCTGGTGCATAAAACATACAGTTCTGGCTCTTTACCACATCTCAAAATATCTGCACTTAGAAGCCCCTGTTAGTGAATTCAGAAAGGATTGACAACATTAGCCGGGAACTGGAAAAACCTTACCTAAGATCTTTAATATTTGCAAAGGGCTATCTATTTAGGTAAGTCAGTCATTCATATGTAAAACGCTGAATAATGAAAATGATGTAAATAGTAATTAGAGGAGAAATGTTATAAGTATCTGAACGTGCACCATTATACTATTTCTCTAGCAGAGAAACCTAGCTGCTTAGAAAAGTCCACATCAACTTCTTTCTGGCCACGTGGCTAGACTGTGTTTTGTGGTTTCCCATGAAGTTAGGAATGGCATGTGACTGAGTTTTAACCAACAGAATGATAGGTAAATGTGATCCCTACCTCACGTTCTCCTGTTAAGTGTTCCTTCACCATCTGTGCCTTTCTGGTGGCTGGAATGGAGACCGCTTCTACAGTCACCTTGGAAACGATGATTTCCTGGTCTCCGAATGACAGTGCTTTGTTTTCCTGGTCTCTGAATTACAGTGCTGAGCAGGCCTGCCTCCCATCTGTGAGGCTCCTCAGTACTATTCTGTGAGCAAGCAGTAAACTTCATGTTCAAGCCATTAACGCTGTTACAGCCGATAGCGTACCTGATTCATCCAGTACAAAAATTAATTAAAAATATAAGAGTTTACTTCAGGTTGGATATTCTCAACTATATATTTTTTGGAAGTTGTGGGTTTTAACTGGATATTGAAAGATGGGGTAGGATTTGGATCAGTTGAGGTCAGGGTGGATATTCAAGGTATATGACAAGATAAAGCAAAAATCAAGGAGAAATTTTTGAGCAAATTAATGTGAGCAAAGAAGACAGATTTTTAAGAATAGCTCAAAGCATGACTGGATAATAGGATTGAGCCAGGTTGTGAAAGACTTTTAATATCTGGATAAATATTTTGATTTAATAAGTTTGGCAAGTATGTATATTTGAAAAAAAAACTGAACATTGTGCTGACACAGTAAAGGAATATTCTGAGATGATTAATCTTGTGAATATAGTTTGAGGCCAACATGAACTAAATGGCTATTCTAGCTATTCATATAACTCTTGCTTTTCAATTAATCAAATTTAAATCCTGAGGATTTTCTTCCATTTCGTAAATAAAAGCTAAAAGGCAGAAACAATCAATTTGAACTGCCTCTCCACATCACCAGGGATTTGCCTAATTATTTTTATGAAAGGATGGATATGTATTCTTTGGAAATAAGGTTGCTTGACCAGCCTTTTTTTTTTCTTAATCCAGGTTAGTTACCTTATAGTGTAGTATTGGTTCCAGGAGTAGAATTTAGTGATTCATTACATACATATAACACCCTGCGTTCATCCCAACAAGTGTCCTCCTTAATGCCCATCACCCATTTAGCCCATCCCCCGCCCACCTCCTCCTCAGCAACCCTCAGTTTATTCTGTCCTCCTTAATGCCCATGAGAGACTTATGGTTTGCCTCCCTTTCTGTTTTTATCTAATTTTTCCTTCCCTTTCCCCGTGTTCATCTGTTTTGTTTCTTAAATTGCACACACATATGAATGAACTCAGATGATATTTGTCTTTCTCTGCCAGACTTATTTCGCTTAGCATAATGTACTCTAATTCCATCCACATTGTTGCAAAAGGCAAGATTTCCATCCTTTTTGATTTCCAAGTAGTATTCCACTATATATATATATATATATATATATATATATATATATATACCACATCTTCTTTATCCATTCATCAGTCAATGGACATTTGGGCTCTTTCCATAATTTGGCTATTATTGATAGCACTGCTATAAATATTGGGGTACATGTGTCCCTCTGAATCAGTATTTTTGTATCCTTTGGATAAATACCTAGAAATACCTAGAAATTGCTGTGTAGGTAGGGTAGTTCTATTTTTAATTTTTGAGGACCCTCCATATTGTTTTCCAGAGTGGCTGCACAGTTTGCATTCCCCGAAGGGGAACACTTGACCAGCATTCATAATGATCTTTTTACTCACAGTGCTCTCAGCCTGATGGGAAAGAAAGACATTACATGAATAATTACATAATTGCAGTTGTTATCTAAGTGCTTGCAAGGAGGGTGATGGGGAGGCATGACTGTGTAGCATGGGGTCCTAACATGATGGAGGGTGAGAAGGGGATATTCAGGAAAGCTTCCCTGACCAGAAAAAAGAAATTGTGGTCAAAGCAGGATACTGATTATCCCTGAGACCGTCGATTATTTTATAAGGTCATGAGGTCAAATAGGGTTGGGGGTGGGGAATATCGAAGGGCTGAGCGTCCACAAAAGGGCAGGTGGCACACTATGAAGGAAATATAAAACCACAGATAAATCAGGAGGAAATGAGCAATCAATAGATCCTTGCTGTTTGAACGTTCTTTAGTGTGGAGAATGGGGTATGAAGGTGGGACCAGAAATTGTAAAAGTAAGGTTCAGCTACACCTATTTAAGCTCCATTAGAGCTTCCCTCTTTGGGAAACTGCTCAGACAGTGGTTAGAGAAATGGGATAAATAGCACTAGTTTCCTCACTGATGTACTTAGAGCTATTTAAAAATGTTTGTTATCAGGCTGCCTTTAAATTCACTAGGGGAAAAGAAATTCTTGTACCAGACTAATGCATCTTACCTTAATTTCCTTTTCAATCCCCTCCTCTTGGTTTAGCTGAAGACTGCATTTCCTCACTCTAATTCTCACATTATTCATACTTGATTCTCCTTAAAATAGGTTGGTTTTTTAGCACAATCATCTGGAAGCAATTTAAACAAAAAGCATTTGTACATAAGCCCAGGTCTCTGATTTCCAAAGGCTTTCAAAATGATTAATGTCGCCTAGTTAAATATTGCACTGGTCAATAAGAACAAGTAAAGTCACTAGAACAGCAAATAAACATGAGACTGTCATTCTGAGGACGAGGAATGGGAAGGACTGTATTCCAGCAGCCCCTGCCCCCAGGAAACCAGACTCTCAGGTAATATGGCATGTGATTTGTGCTTACACATTTCTTCAGTGTAATTCATTGATTACGTGGGTCTTGTCTGTGCTTTGTTTTTTGTTTTTTTGTTTTTTTTTTTTTTTTATTTTTTTTAACGTTTATTTATTTTTGAGACAGAGAGAGACAGAGCATGAACAGGGGAGGGTCAGAGAGAGAGGGAGACACAGAATCTGAAACAGGCTCTAGGCTCTGAGCCATCAGCCCAGAGCCCGACGCGGGGCTCGAACTCATGGACCGCGAGATCGTGACCTGAGCTGAAGTCGGACGCTTAACCGACTGAGCCACCCAGGCGCCCCAAGTGCTTTGTTTTTTGAATAAAGAACACGACAGACCTAGGATGTATGATTTGCCATGTTTATGAAATCGTTTATTTATGAACTATTTTTAGGAGGCCTACGTTGCATCAGGCATGACGATGGGTCTTGGGTAGCCTGCAGTGGAAAGGTAGCAGAGTCCCTTTTCCCCCGGAAGTTGTGTGAGAGGGAGGAGAGAGATGCTACATAAGACGTTATGATGACCCCGGACAGGTGCCATAAGGGGCAATGCGGGCCAGCAGACAGGCACACAGCGGAGAACCTATGCTGATCAATGAGCCTGAGAAATCGATGCTTCCGTTCAGACCTGGAGGAACAGTGGGATTAGCCAGAAGGAAGGTGAAGGAAGAGGCGCGTTTTCGGCAGAAGAAGCACAGACAGCTTAGCAAGGTAGAGGAAGGGGAAGAGTTTCAGTACGTTTTGAGAATCAAATCTGTGATGGGGCATCCAGAAGTGAGTCTGGAAGTGACTCTGGAGGCACAGGCCCCAGAGGGAACCCAGGACCTTCTGTCGGACTTTTTTCTCACTAGCAGTGGGAATCCATTGAAGAGATACAAGCAGGCAGGGGCAAGTCGTTACAGGGCAGGGGAGGTCGGATCAGGAGACATGGAGGCACTTTGTACAGTGGTGCATGTGCCACACGACGGGCGTGGGCCCAGTTACCATGTCACATGGGAGACGTCATGAAGCTTCTTGGTGGCAAGAGGAAAACCGTGCTCTGTTGACCCCGATGTGCGCTGCCTTAACTGACTCATGGTGTGTTATCATTTATCCATGAATCTTCAGCATTTTTACATGTATGCGGTTCTTACGATACCAGTCTGTGGGAACACAGGCCCGGACGTGAAGTTCCTGTGAAGGGTTTTCCCGTCACGTGATTTACTAACACCCCTCGTTTGTCTAGGTACTGTTTTCAATAACAGTGCCATCAAACAACTTTCTTATCTTTTAAGGATACATGAATGTTTCCACAGGAGTTGAAGTAAACTAGCAGGTGAGAATGTCAATATTTCAAATTTTTGTATAGCTTTCACATTGCTCCTTGGGGCAGACTGCACTGAAGGGAGACTTTACAGAAGTAGAATAGAACATAATATTTTTCAGATGTGAATTTATTAGCATCCCTCTGTGGGACAGAAGGCACCCACGAAGCAGTCCTTCTATGTTGTGGGCTGTTTTCCACTAGGTTTTGGTATAGAAACATGCATATCTTTTCTCTGGAGGAAGTTACTGACCAGAGTGTTGAGAAGGCCTTGTTCTTGGTGGTATTAAAAAAAAAAATTAGTCATAACAATTTATTTTTTATTTTATTTTGTTAATGCTTCTTTATTTTTGAGAGAGAGAGAGAAACAGAGTGTGAGTGGGGGGAGGGGCAGAGAGAAAGGGAGACATGGAATCCGAATCAGGCTCCAGGCAGGGCTCGAACTCACAAACTGTAGGATCATGACCTGAGCCGAAGTCAAGACGCTTAACTGACTGAGCCACCCAGGCTCTTCTAGTCATAAGAATTTAAATGATCAGCTCAACATTCAGATACTTCATAGATCTATATAAAAAAAAAAAAAAGGCTAATGTCCCCTATATGTTAATTTTTCTATTGTGAAAACATTACTAAGAATCATTTTACCTCTTTTAATTAAATGCATTCTCATCATCTGAGTATTGTAATGATTCTGATTTGTACATTGTAATGCTATTGCATACTAACAGTGCTAAATAGGACATTGGGTTCTCCTTGTCTTTCAACCAGCCCCAGACACCAGGTTTATATGTTAGCAGAAACTCTAGCTGCTATGAGTGCCCGTGAAGGAGGTCCAAGGGTCCATAACCCCAAATACCTCCTGGCTAGTCCTGTGCTTACCTAAGACAGGTAGGCTTTGGTAAAAGTAGGATCTTGACAAAGTAGGACCCAAGGCAATAAGCTGAAGTCCTAGGAGGAGGGCAGTAAACACCATCTGAGAGGACAGACCCAAGTACAGATACTGTTAGTATGCATTTTTAAGTTTTTATGTTGCTTTGATATCCTAAACTGTGAATCAATATACCTAAATGTAACGGTTTAAAGAGTCTTAAGTTCTGCCTCAATTTATTCCCTTCTTCTTTGAGAAGTAGATAGATGGATAGGTAGATAAATTAAAAGGCCGATCTTGTTTTGGAGGGATTGTTTAATATATGTACATTGTTTAAAATGTTTTACTGTCTAGTTTTCAGTTGTAGGTGAATCTTTCTAATAGCCAAGGTGAAATTTACAATGAATTAGATGAAACCACACAAAAGAAGAGACCTCTTACATTGAAGAAGAATCAGTGTTGAGTCTGAAATGGATTAACGTTATCAAGAGAATTCTACTATGGATTCAGAGTGTATGCATTTTACTTCATAGACGACATGTTGGTCTGAGAAGTCAGCGATCTAAAATTGTTAAAAATTATATGTTTGAACTTCAAGTTCAGAATTTTGAAAAACACCTTTAGCATTGATACATAGCTACATTCTTTTCTCCAAAATTTTATTTGAATTCCAGTTAGTTAACATATGGTTAGTTTCAGGAGTAGAACCCAGTGATTCATCACTTGCATATAACACCCAGTGCTCATCCCAACAAGGGCCCTCCTGAATGCCCATCACCCATTTGGCCCATCCTCAGCCCACCTCCCCTTCAGTAACCCTCAGTTTGTTCTCTGCAGTTAAGAGTCTGTTTTCTGGTTTACCTCTCTTTTTACCCCCTGTGTTCATCTGTTTTGTTTCTTAAATTCCACATAGGAGTGAAATCATATGATCTGTCTTTCTCTGACTTACTTCACTTAGCATAATACACTCTACCTCCATCCACATCATTGCAAATGGCAACATTTCATTCTTTTTTATGGCTGAATAATATTCCATTGTATATTTTATACTACATCTTTATCCATTCATCAGCTGTTGGACACTGGGGCTGTTTCCATGATTTGGCTATTGTAGACAATGCTTCTATAAACAACGGGGTGCATGTGCCCCTTTGAATCAGTATTTTTGTATCCCTTTGGGTAAATACCTAGTAGTGCAATTTCTGGGTCATAGGGTAGTTCTGTTTTTAACTTTTTGAGGAACGTCCATACTGTTTTTCAGAGTGGCTGCACCAGTTTGCATTCCTACCAACAGTGTAAGAGGGTTCCCCTTTCTCCATATCCTTGCCAACATCTGTTGTTTCCTATGTTCTTAATTTTAGCCATTCTGACAGGTGTGAGGTGGTATCTCATTGTAGATATATAGTTATATTGACTGTATATATTTAACACCTTGCATCACCTTACAGTTCCTGTTAGGTTTCTCCCAAAGCAGTCCTCTTGACCAGCTTCCTCACATTACTGGCAGCAATTTGATCATTATCCATCTGATTCCTTCTCCTGAATTCTTTTTGGGTCAGCGTCCTGGCTTTCTCCTGATTTGGTTGGCATCTTAAGCATATACCAACTGAATTCTTGACTATTATATCTTCTGTCTGTAATCCTCTATCATTTAATTTTCTTGTTTTCCTAAATTTCATGTTTATTCCATAAGCAAACCCTGATGACTCCCCTCACCGTACATCCCGAATTCAGTCACTTCTCCCCACCTCCACAACCACCAGACTCCCAAAAGCCATCATCATCCAATGCAATTACCTTCTTCTTCTTTAAAAAAAAAAAAATTAAATCCAAGTTAGTTAACTTGTAATGTTATAATGATTTCATGAATAGAATTTAGTGATTCATCACTTACATATAACACCCCATGCTCATCCCAACAGGTGTCCTCTTTAATGCCCATCACCCATTTAGCCCACCCCCCACCTGACACCCTGCCAGTAACCCTCAGTTCATTCTTTGTATTTGAGAGTCTTTTATGGTTTGCGTCCCTCTTTGTTTTTATCTTCCTTTTTTTCCTCTCCCCTATGTTCAGCTGCTTTGTTTCTTAAATTCCACATAGGAGTGAAATCATATGATATTTGTCTTTCTCTGACTGACTTATTTCACTTAACATAATACACTCTAGTTCCATCCACATTCAACACAACTACCTTTTGCTTCCCTCTGCTTCTATCCCCACGCCTTTCCACATCCGACTGCCAGTCTCATCTGGGTGATAACAAGAGTCATCCTTTCATGAGCAAATCGCGTCACTTCCTTACAATCCTCCAAGAAATTCCCATCCATATTTCTTAGTTTAGGCTGTAAGGTGTCTGCATGAGCAGAATGTCACTTCCACAAGAACAGAGGTGCCAATTATTGGGTTATTGTTGTGTCCTCAATGCTGAGCATAATGCCGAACACATAGCAGGAACTAGGTAAATGTACGTTGACTGAATGAATGTGTGAATGAATAAATGAATGGCTGTTTCCATAAAGTCTGTGGAAGCATCAAGGAGAGCCTTGGCCTAAGGATTCCAGACTCCTCTCTTTCACAAGGGAGAACTTGTTCTGTTTCACGATAATATGCAAGTAGGAGTAACTTTAAGTAACTTCTCCACGTTTTTCTCCTAAGTGAGCAATTCTGTCTTACAACTTGCAGTGGAACATTAATCCCGGGAGAGAGCAATGAGAGCATCTCTGTTTGAAGTTGGGTTTCCAGGGTCAGGTTGGAAATGGAGCTTGTTCTGACTCAATAGGATTTCAAAGTGAAGGAGAAGCTCTTGTCCCCATGGTTGGGACTCTTTGATCCTAAGGGTCAGAGGAACTGGTAAAAAGCTCATGGGTGGGGGCAAAACAGTTCATAATTCCAGAGGAAGTTGTTGTGCGAGGTGGAATCTGGAAAGAGCCTGTGAGAGGCTAACGGGGAGGGGAGGAAGCCTTTTAGAGACATAAGTGACAAGAACCCTGGTGAGCACTCAGCCTTGAGGGTATCGAGCAGTTTCTGGCCTGTGAAAAACTAACCAGGGTTTCGGACAGCAGCACCACCAAAGCATGGTTTTGATGGAGGTGAGGATTAAAAGATATACCCATGGTGGTCCAAAAAGAAAAAAAAAAGGAAAGAAAAGAAAAATATAGAAGTATTTTTTTCTTAAGAACAATTCTAGTTTTCAATATTGTGATTGCATGGTGTCTGATAATATTACCAAATAAATGCCAGACAATATCTCACTCATGCCTCCAACACTGCATTTTCCATAAAAGACTAGCTGCTGTTAAAATTTATGGTCTCCTATAGTTTACTTGGTGTTCATGTCCATATTATACTTGGAAGAGGTCTGACTAATTTCTTCTTTTTACTGGGCTGGCCAGATGTTTTGTGGCGAATAGACACAGTTAGTTTTTGCAATTACCCACTAAGTACGGTATTTAGCAACTAGGCAGTTGGCGGCCATCTTTAAAATAAGAAACTTGGGGAGAAAACGATTTCTGTTAATAATTGAAATGCCTTTCCAAGTTATTAGTTTTCAGCTTTTATTTTCTCACTGCTTTTCCTACGACATCCATTGAAATTGTCAGTCCTCTTATTTTGTCAAATAATAATCTGTATGAATGCAGTATTTTAATCATTGGCTCTAAAAATATTGACAAAATAGTCACACATGTAGCATAATATCTACTTTAACACGTGGATACATTTATGAGGAAAATAAGTTAAAATTTATGTAGGTTTGTATTTACAAATATTAGCACATAAAAGGTGCACAGATTCTGGTATTCCTGTGATAGGTAAGCCTTCATACTGCTTACTTGTCTTGAGAAGTATAAAAAACATAAGATTCCATTTTGTTTTCCCACCCTCTCCATTCCACCTCACCACCCCATCCTTCTCACACTCATCCTTCTTGATTTCTTGGATATTTAAATTCACCACATCTCGAGGGTATGCACCTTCACAGCCAAAGGTGCCTGGAATGAAGGAGGTTGGCCAAACCCATTGGGTGTGCAACTGTTACATTGGTCGAACGTCTTCCCCGTGTGGTGGGTGTAATGACACAGCTCAGCTGTCTGGAGAGTGGTCTAGCCTGGTGATCTTGGATGACCTTGGAGGAACTGGGTCGGGGGTGGGCATCTTCCTGTGTCCTCTGGAGGGCATCTTGTTGGCACACTCAACTGCCAGAAGGGCATGTGACTCTAAAATTACCTTTCTTCAGCTCAGAGCCTGGAGCCTGCTTCGGATTCTGTGTCTCCCCCTCTTTCTGCCCCTCCCCTGCTCTTGCTCTGTTTCTCTCTCTCAAAAATAAATAAACATTAAAAGATTTTTTAATTACCTTTAATGAAAATAAATTTTTTAATGTTTGTTTATATTTGAGAGACAGTGACAGAGAGAGAGAGAGAGAAAGAGAGACAGAGCATGAGCATGAGCATGAGCATGAGCATGGGAGGGGCAGAGAGAGAGGGAGACACAGAATCTGAAGCATGCCCCAGGCGCTGAGCTGTCAGCACAGGTCCCGATGCAGGGCTTGAACCCACCAACTGTGAGATCATGACCTGAGCCAAAGTTGGATGCTTAACCAACTAAGCCACCCAGGCGCCCTTAACATTACCTTTCTTAATCTACAGTTCTATTCAGTTGAAACTCAAATTTGGAATAATTAGGCATTGCTACTATTAGAAAAAATTTCATATTTCTGAAAGCATCCCAGCTTAGTGGACAGAACAGGGGTTCTGCGCCCAGGGAGGCCTGCTGGTCATTATGTACACAGACGCCCGAGAGCCAAGTGCTTCACTTCCAGCCCTCAGTCTCCAGGGAGCTGGGAAGGTTGAATGGCATATTACTTATCCGTCCACTTCAGAAGAGCAGCCTCGTCCATCTGGGTTGTGTCCAGGGTCTCTGACATACACATCCAAGACCTGTTTTCCCCAAGTGAAACTCTGATGTAAATTTTGTCCTGAACTGATTTATTACTGTAGGGAGACACTACATCTTTATTATCTCTTTGGGATCCAATTGATTTGTCTGTATAATGATGACTAACTGCTTTAAAATCTTCAAGGGGTTTTTGCTGGAAATAGTGAAAGCAGAAACAAACAAACCAGCAAACAAACACCTTTCTCTGTGGACCCATTCGGGTGCCCATCTCCTCAGGCAAGTATACTGAGGTGATTACGTGGAGCTGAGAGAATTGGGCGTAATTCAAGTGTGTTACCTCGAGGGCAGATACACTCAGTTTTGAAAACCAGTTCTGATTCTCGGTGGCCGAGGAACAGCGACTCTGCTGCCTGCCATCTCGAGTGCTGGCTCCTCCTCTGTAAAGGAGAGACAGAAATGGATTAGATTGGATGTTTGTAAGGTGCCCGGCACAGCATTGGACCCATGGAAGGCAATAGAAAACATGATTATTTCTGCCAGGATGACTGAATTTTCTTATATTGTAAAATGTGCATTTCAGAGTTTTGATTAAATGTAAGTTTTTACCATGTGTCTAATGACACCTGAGCAAAACATAAAGGAAATCCAATGGCTTGCATAGCTCGTCAGCACATACGAGTTTTGGGAAGAGGTGGGAACTTACTTTGACACATTTGACGTGAGTTGTTTAAGTGAGGGAACCGATAGGCTGGATGCTAGAATCCCTTTATTCCCCCCAGTTAAAAAAAAAAAAGAATTTCTAATATTCTTATGGACTACACAATTAACTAGACTGCCTGTTGTTGAATTCATTAAACCAAGTGTAATGTAGTTTTTTAAATGTTCTCTTGACCCAGGCTTGAGGCTCAGGATAGAGGCCAGTAAGTACCTTTCTTAAACTCCCCCCAGCCAATCTCCCTTTCTGGGCCTCCACCTCCAGGCCCAATAACCCCGCTGTAATCATTCCAGGACCAGGTAGCAGGCATATAGGGACAGCCCCATGTCCCTTGGGCCCACTGAAATCATTCAAACCAGCCAGTCCTATGCTGGCTATGCTCACTGCCTCTTTTATTCCTTCCCATGGAAACCACAGTGAAGACATTTTCCCCCAGCCCCCTCTCCCTCTGCCTTGTGTCCTACCCATAATCCCTGTGTGACCCCTTCTGACATGACCTGTGCTCCCTCTCTTGGGAGAATAAACTACCTCTTTTATTAATTCCAGTTTTATCGAGGTACAGTTGACAAGTGAATATTACGTGTATTTAAGGTGTACAGCATGATGTTTATATCTACAAATATACAGCAAGATTTGTGTGTAGTCATTCTCCATTTTTTGGTACACCTGTGTTGCTACAGATTCCTAATTGGACACTTGAACCATCGTAGAGCCGTTTTCCTTTGTGGATATTTGTCTCATTGTTATTTTTTGTAGGAGACAAAGGCTGCCGTCCCCTTCTCTGCCGTCTTGCTGACATCACTCCCCAAATGACCTTTGCAATGGCAGTTACCTACTAATCTGCTGGCCACGCTGTATCTGAGTAAGAATGAGCCTATGAAAAGACCACAGTCCTTTAGAATTGATGCTAAAGGCAGTCTCACATCTTTTCAAGGCATTTTGGTAGAACAATATTTTTCTTGTGTACATAGATATTGACAGTTGAATATATAAAAGGGCATCTGCACAATGTATGGATATTCTGTCTTCTTCTGTGGGGAATCAGACCAAGCTCTAGCATTTCATTTTGTCTCTTTATTTCACAATATTGTTGTTAAAAACCATAGTTTACTTTGAAGTAAAAATGACAATTGAAAAAAAAAAACAAACACAAGGATTCTGGAGGCTCTCTGGTGTATACCCTCTGCCATTCTCTTTTTATAATAACTGTTATATCACATCAGGTCATTCCAACACCAGTGAGAAATCTGTGCTCACCTGAAATACAATGTGTATGTGAAGGGGCCTAAATGATATTTCCAGAGGAAGTATAACTTTGAGTTTTCTTTTCCGACTGAGTTTAAAATTATAATTTTGATATGACAGTAAAATGAGTTGATCTGTCTGCCTTGGATTACCAGAGAACCAATTCAGGGGATGAAAATCCTCCACATTTGGGACTGCTGACACAGTGATTTTGTATTTTCATGGCTAAAAAAGATTTTCCCCCTAATCAAAGTTAACTAGCTTTCTGACATTTCCATTTTTTTTTCTTTAAGGAATTGGAAGAGAAATATTTCCTAACACAACTATTAGTACTCC
This sequence comes from Lynx canadensis, assembly GCF_007474595.2. NCBI lineage: Eukaryota > Metazoa > Chordata > Mammalia > Carnivora > Felidae > Lynx > Lynx canadensis. The sequence goes on along the minus strand of NC_044314.2, from coordinate 7,379,232 downwards.
TTATGACAATTATTAGGTTTTAAATTTGATTTTTTTTTCTGATACCAGCAACTATTTTCTTCCTCAAGGTTGTTTCTTAACATCAAGTTATAATGATATGTTTATGTTACTGTATGTCCAAATTTATTTTTGAGTTTAAAATTATCCAAAGAGTTTGGATAATTGAAAGCTTTTCAGAATTTTAATGCAACTCTTATCAGAAAAGTTGCATTTTTCTGGGAATGATGTTTCATTATATCGAATGTTCTAAAGATTCTCTAATTTGCTTTGCAGTTACTTGGACTGGGTGGGTTTATAGTTAATCTACAACAGGACATCTTTAGCACAGCAGTATCTAAGACACCACAACCAATAGAAGTAACTAAGAAGGATAATGTTAACAATGGGACACTTAAGGTCAGATTGCTTGGGTTTTAATACTGGATCTAGAGCTAACTAGCTATGTGGCTTTAGCCAAGACATTGAAGAGATACTGAAAATACAGTGTCTACTTTCTACATTTATTATTTATCTAGATTGATGCAGTGTTTCATAGAAAACTTAGTATGTTCTCAATAGGGGAAAATTATGCTAACCTAATACTGCTTCAAATACTGTTTAATTATTTTCATTATGAAATTTGAAGCCTATAAAACATTTGTCACATTTTTTGTGATGTTCAGTATTTGTCTTTATTATATAAGGCATCTTATATAAGATATAGCAGAGAGATTTTTTTAACTTGTTTTATTTTTTATTTTTTTAAATTTACATCCAAATTAGTTAGCATATAGTGCAACAGTGATTTCAGGAGTAGATTCTTTAGTGCCCCTTACGCATTTAGCCCATCCCCCTCCCACACCTCCTCCAGTAACCCTCTGTTTGTTCTCCATATTTATGAGTCTCTTCTGTTTTGTCCCCCTCCCTGTTTTTGTATTATTTTTGTTTCCCTTCCCTTATGTTCATCTGTTTTGTCTCTTAAAGTCCTCATATGAGTGAAGTCATATGATTTTTGTCTTTCTCTGACTGACTGATTTCACTTAGCATAAATACCCTCCAGTTCCATCCATGTAGTTGCAAATGGCAAGATTTCATTCTTTTTGATTGCCGAGTAATACTCCATTGTATATCTCACATCTTCTTTATCCATTCATCCATCGATGGACATTTGGGCTCTTTCCATTCTTTCGCTATTGTTGATAGTGCTGCTTTAACCATTGGGGTGCATGTGTCCCTTCGAAACAGCACACCTGTATCCCATAGATAAATGCCTAGTAGTGTGATTGCTGGGTCGTAGTGTACTTCTACTTTTAGTTTTTTGGGGAACCTCCATACTGTTTTCCAGAGTGGCTGCACCAGCTTGTATACCCACCAACAATGCAAAAGAGATCCATCCTCTTTCTCCGCATCCTCGCCAACATCTGTTGCCTGAGTTGTTAGTTTCAGCCATTCTGACAGGTGTCAGGTGGTATCTCATTGTGGTTTTGATTTGTATAGAGATTTTTGTTTTTAAAGGAAAATGTCAGAGCAAGAAAACCTGGAAGTAAATTTATGCAGAATATTAACAGCTAGACATAATAATACCTTATTTAAAATAAAAGTCTATGTTTAATATAGAACAGTAACCACAGGCCACATTTGTTGATCAGACCTCTCTCCCTGTGAAGTTTACTCATGATATCATGTTATTATCCCACCATCTAAGAAGACTAAACTCTGGTACAGAGGGTGAGAGAGTTTTCCAGACTACACACAGTGTAACTGATATCAGGTTTTAAACCTAGGCTGTCTTACTCCATCTTTGACCCACCTAAGATCTAAATATCAAACATAAATCAATTCAGGAATATTTATTTATGACATGTTTTCCTTAAGGTGCTAGGATTTCCTATTATGCCTTCAGAATCTGGGGGGAAGTTGAAAAGAATTTTTTTTTTGAGAGAGCGAGAGAGAGTGAGAGAGAGAGACAGAAGGAGAGAGAGGGAGAGAGAGAGAATCCCAAGCAGGCTCCACACTCAGCACATAGCCCGATGTGAGGCTTGATCCACAACCCAGGGATCATGACCTGAGCTGAAATCAAGAGTCAGATGCTCAACCAACTGAGCCACCCAGGTACCCCCCCCCCCAAAAGAATCTTAATATATGGATTTACCCTTTAAGGTTCTTACAGACTTTAGAATCAGGCATGTATAACGTAGTTTTGCATTAAGTTAATGAAATAATACATGAATTTCCTTTATACCTTTGTGAGACATGATCTCCTCTAAGGGAATTACAGTCCAATGCATAATAATAGCATTAAAATATCTGATCATCATAGAAAGTAATGATCTACCAATATTCCTTTAAGTTGAAATAGTAAATTCAAATGGAGTAGTCTGTTACTTAAATTTGGATTGCCTGTTTGCCTCTTTAGATTTTTTTTGTTAGGTTATGAACGTAACTCTGAGAGCCATCAAAGCTAGACATTTGAATGGCTATGGAGGAACAGAAGTGCTGGTGGTTTGGGTGGGTTGGGACCAACGTTTTTGTAAAGGACCCTAAGCATCAAAGACACTAAGAATTTGAGAGGACAAGAGGGTGAAAGCCACCAAAACAGGTATTTACTTAGACTAGCAAAATTCTTTTACTTTTTCAAAGAGTTTTCTAGGGTGTCGTTTCTGGTTTAGAAATTACAGGGAGTAAAATGTTGTTTTAATGGGAGAAGCAGCTTAAAAATATAGAAATTCTCAAATGACTCCTGCTTAGTTCTTACTATAATTTTGTTATTGAGGGATTTTGTACTCTTTTCAGTTAATGTTGGTTGAAATTAATTGTTGAAATTATGCAGCCACCTAAGCCAGACTCTGTGATGTTTTCTAAGAAAAGCAAAAAGGGACTATTATCGGGGCGCCTGGGTGGCTCAGTTGGTTAAGCATCCGACTTCGGCTCAGGTCATGATCTCATGGTTTGTGGGTTCAAGCCCCACGTCAGGGTCTACGCTGACGGCTCAGAGCCTGGAGCCTGCTTCGGATTCTGTGTCCCTCTCTCTCTCCGCCCCTCCCCGGCTTGCGCTGTCTCTCTGAAAAATGAAAAAACATTAAAAAAAATTAAAAAGGAACTATTACCAAAATATTAGTCTTGCCAAATAGTGGCAGATTTTTCTCATTTTCTCTTCCCTACATCCTAGTGAGGATTAATACTGACAAATGTTACTTAAGCTCATTTTGCAGAAAACAAGTTTGGCATTAAAGAGGGCTAAAGTAAATCTTTTTGGAAAATAAATCAGTACTTTGATTATACTCCAGATTTCCTGATGGGAGCACAGTTACTCAAAAGTATTTCATATGTTATAAAGAACGAAAATTATTATTTTGAGCATTTCATTAGAGTCTCAATTTCCTGATACTATCACTTTTCTTTTAAAAATACCATATATGAGAAGAACAGCGTGATTTCAACGATTTATCAAGGTCTTTGTTCCAAAGATAGTCAAATGCTTTTTTTTTTTTTTTGTCAAGTAAATATTTCATGACACAGTTAAAAATAACTGTTGTAAAATACTGACTAATCCAGGGTTTGGGATGCAAATTACACGCGATGCCATAACCGATGGGGTGGCTCTCCAGTGGTACTTTCACGGGATTTTTCATTTCCATCTATCAGATGCCATTCCGTGTGTGGTTTCCTTATAACAGCCGTTCCTCTGCAGCTATGACAGAACACAGTGTCAGGCTCAACTGATGATCTCCAGGTCCCTGTGGACCACGCGGGTGCACAGACAGGAAAGACATACATTTTTGTGTCAGGGGGTAATGAGCATCTTTCTCTCCACCTGCAATTTTCACCGCAGTTCTTTGTTTGCCCGTTGATCCCAAACAATTCTTTCCACATGACATTCACACTCTCTCAAAGGGTTCTTTATTCCCCTGCACCTTGCAGCCCAGGACGACTATGAAAATTTGAAATGAACATGAAAATAGAATTCCGGCTTGGTGACATAGAGAAATAATGATGAAGGTAAATGATGAGCCCAGTTTTGATGTATTATTTAGAAACCTTGCATTGCTTCCATGAAGCCGTTCCCCTGAGCACCGACAAGGCGTGACAGTGGGAAATGCCGTGATGGGCAGATGGAGGGAAATCATGTTAAATATGCTTTTGTTTTGTGTTTCATACGCCTTTGTGTACTTTCCCAGGGGTCAAGAAAGAAAAAAAAAAAACTTGCTCACCAGCATGACTTATAATCATTACACCGCTCCAGATAATTGTACCTTGTTGGTAATCAGTCATTAATTATTTGTCTATTTGTCAGGAATCATTTGCTACATGCTTGTTCCTTTGCCGCCTTTGTGTGAATGGTGCTTTATTTCATTAATAATGCTCTTCTGTACCGTAAGACAAGAGAATTTGAAACGAGGATGTATGTTTATATAGCAGGCAGGCCTGGCTTTCTCTGCTAAGGTAACAAAGAATGGGAGGGGATATTTTAAAGCAAGAAGCCAATTTTGCCTATGCAGTACCGGAAAGATGAAAATGCATTCATTTTGCCTGTAGGAATCCCAGGTGATTCTGCAGTATAATTAAGATGTGATTGTGCCTGGATAGCCGTATCATTTATGTAGAGCATGTACAAATGTATATTTTTAATTAAACAATGGAAGCAGGTTATTCCTAGGTGAAACCCTTCCAGTTGTATTATCTACACTCCTTGTTTTGCACCACGCTCCCTCTCCTTCATAAAAAAAGTTAGTCAGTGGCTCATTTTCTCAAAAATTTGCTCTGGGAAGTTGAGGATTTGAGCTCCTTGAGTTTTAGCAGTTAAAGGTTCAAGTGCCCCCCATTCTACTAGTGCCCATGCAGGAAGTGAAAGGGTGAGTGGTCTGTGTTTAGAATGTGAGGTCTGTAAATAAGGCCCAAGACTATCTTGAGCGGGGCTCCACGGCCCTGCTTTGCTTGAGGTGTGGTGCAAGAGGCAGTCCTCAAAGTGACGGCTTACCAGGTTTTGGCAAGCAGGGTTACATTTAACACCAAATAATAAAACTAGGTGATAAAAGTGGAGATATTAGAGAAGACAGCACTTGGGGAATGATGGGAGAGCAATCCAGATAAGATAAGACTCTCAGTAAAGGTTAACCTGACCGATTGATGAAGAAAAATTAGGACGAGAATAACCGTAAGACAGCGCAATTGTAGGACTGTGCTGAAATTGAGTGTTTAGTATGAGACATAAATTGGGAGGAAAGAAAGTTCTTCATAGAGGCTCTGATAGGATGCATCTTTTGGAATATTCTAATAACACTATAAAAAGATAACCCTTTTATGACGCATCAAACCAGAGACTGAGAGATAATCTATACTTACCGCTAATGATCTGATTTCCTCAGTGATCCTGAGATTCTGTGTAACGGTGACATGTACAAGGACAATACGAAGTGTACTGGCATTTTGTGTTTTGCAGAGGAGATTGTAAATAAAAGGGACAAGAGCTTCTGTCCATATCTGTCCCCATCATGTTCCCACCCAATGATAAAATCTGGAAGTGCTCATACAAGGAGCCATGAAATAGACTCCTGGTCCTGGAGAACTCTGGGGGATGCTATTCAGGGGACCCTGTCAGGGAGTGTACCTTCTGATGGTCAGGTTCGGATTAGCCAGGGGAGATTTATCACTGGAACTCATCCTTGTAAGCTTCCAGAAAGGCTCTGCAAGTTTGCTACAGAGAAGGCCTCCAGGGCCTTTACCGTTGGGCCATAGACTGCTGGGGATTGCACAACTTATTCCCTGGCATGAGCAGGTATTATTCCCAGACTCCTACGTTCCTTCCCTAAAAGCCTGCCATCAACAGAATAGTCAATGTGATAAAACAGGCTCAGATGCAAACTTTAAGGTAGAAGCTCTTTAAGTTCTTGAGGGCTTCATGGTTGCACACAGCTTATTCATATGTTTTAGGTATTATTTCTAAAATAATTATGTAATCTAAAAATAATATTAGTGGTTTGGAGACTATGGATTTCCATGCTTGGGGGAAGATATAATAACATATCTATGTATGTTTAGAAGCTGCAAAATTTAATTTTATTTATTTCTCTAGGTTTTGAGGCATAAACCTTGTGATCATATTTTTTTTTCCTTTTTTAAAAAAATTTAAATTTGTTTACTTAAATTGAAGCTAATTAACTAACATACAGTGTAGTATTGGTTTCAGGAATAGAACCTAGTGATTCATCACTTCCATATAACATCCAGTACTCATCCCAACAAGTGCCCTCCTTATAATGCCCATCACCCATTTAGCCCATCCCACCACCCGATACCCCTCCAGCAACCCTCAGTTTGTTCTCTGTATTTAAGAGTCTCTATGGTTTTCCTCCCTCTCTGTTTTGATTTTATTTTTCCTTCCCTTCCCCTGTGTTCATCTGTTTTGTTTCTTCAATTCCACATATGAGTGAAATCATACATTTGTCTTTCTCTGATTTATTTTGCTTAGCATAATATACTCTAGTTCCATCCATGTTGTTGCAAATGGCAAGATTTCATTCTTTTTGATCGCCTAATAGTATTCCCGTGTGTGTGTGTGTGTGTGTGTGTGTGTGTGTATCCCACATTTTCTTTATCCATTCATCATTAGATGGACGTTTGGGCTCTTTGCATTGTTGATAGCATTGTTGTAAACATTGGGGTGAAGGGCATCATCCTGTTTCCCCCCTTGGTGGATTGCATTAATTATATATGAGTGCCTACCAAGTACCGCGGGTCCAGGGGCTCAGGAACACAGATGAAAGTAACAGACCAAGCCCTCATGCAGCCTGCATTCTAGTGGGAGAGAGAAATAATCAGAAAGCAAGTAAGTACATAATATAAAATTAGACAATAGTCAGTGCTAGGAGGAAAAACCCAGGTACCGTGAGTGATGTGGATAGGAAAAGTATTACATTTGCTGCTTTATTCAGGGAAGTCCTCTGATGATGCGACATTTGCACAGGGAACTAGTGGGAGGGAAGAAGTAAGTCTTGCCAAGATCTGGGGAAGGAATTTTCTCAGAAGATTAGCTGTATGTGGTTTACCCTAAAAGATCAGGACTGTACCTTATCTAGAATGTTCTTTAATACTTTCTCACGAGTCTCTATTTTGTGGTTTTATTAGTCATTGTGGGGACATCTATTGTTAGCTTATGTTATGTTGATAATAAACTCCTTCTGTTGCAGCGTGCAGATTTCTCTCCAGTTTTCTTTCTGGGAAAATGATTCACAAGGGGAGGTAGAAGGAGAAGTGGGCACTATGGGAAGGGAATGTGTACAGGTGAAGAATGCATGTGCTCACATCCCAAAGCTCTAATTCATTTCCAAGTCTGAATGAATTAATTGCAAAGCCAGGTATGGATTGATGATTTGTTTTGCAGAGGGGGCGGTGGGTTAAAAAGGCCAAGAAACAATGTTATAGCCCCGCCTCAGACAGATCGTTATTCTTTTAGTCTGATTTCATAAAGAGATCCTAAACCAATGAGTGCTCCCTTGGAAGGTTGTAGTGTCGTTGGAAATGTTAGTATTTTATTGCAATTGTGTAAATTCTTTAAGAGAAAGTTCCTCCATAGCAGCCAACACAGTCTGGCTCAGTGCTGAATTACCTGGAGAAAAATCGATATGGTTTCATGGTACTCAAGAGGGAACCCACATCTTCAGAAAAAGAGAATCACAGTGGCCTGCCTTACTTGGGAGTTCATTCTAGAAGGCTGTTGCTGGAATCTGCTTAAAGCTTGAGGAAAATAGTCCAGCTCTTACATAACTGGAAGATGAATCCAGAAAAAGGGAGTATTTTATGTGTAATCCATGCATACAAAACACTCAAGGTCTGGAGGAACTGTGAAGAAGTCTATGATACGAGATCTTTTTATCTTTAACCTAAGTATTGCTTGGTTATTCGGTACTTGTGATGATGTAAGGATTTCAAAGAGTCACGCTGATGTCAAAGTTGAGGAACTTCTCATACTTCTGTTATCAGAAAGTTAAAATTGTACGTCTGTTAGCCACTGTACTTCTGTCCATTGCACATAATCACTAAAATTAAAAATGAACACCTCATGAAAATAGTTGAACGTAGTACGTTTGAAATTTAAGGCAGTCACTTACTCAAACGGATTACTGTCCCTGGTTACAGCCTATGGGAATTCACAGGTGCTAAATTAGCTTCAGAAGGACCCCCCACCCCCCATTGTTTCTTAATGGAAAACTAGAAGATATGGAGGCTTGCACATGGAGAATAAACACGCATCAAATGCAAGAGATGCTGAGCACAGTCTAAGCGTGTGTCTCCAGTTTTCCAAGCATGCGCAGCTCTGTGCCAGTTGAACTGTCTGATGTGGTTTGCCATTTCATTTCAAAATAATAATGCAACGGCTTCAACATTTTAGCTTTAACCTTCTCCGTAACTAGAGGAACTATTCAAATGCTTTTGATGTGATAGGAGAGTGATTCTGTCTTTTGAGAATGACAATCAGTGCCTTTGTGATTTCACAGTATAAACTATTTGAAAGCGAGAAATGGGGAGGTGAGTAGCCTGTGATGATATTGAATCGCTTGGGTATGTTTCTGAACAGTCAGGAACAGAGAGGAAATACAAAGCCAGACTAGAAAGAGTTCTTTTTACCCCCAGAGATTTTTAGAGTTTCTTGGTGCATATGGATCTTAGAAAAAAATTATTTGGATTTGTTTTATTCTTTTGACCTTGACAGTATAGAATGAAGGACAGTTTTATAGCCCTTATATAGCAGAGTTAGGGCATTAAATGTTCATGTCCACACATTGCTTACAGATACCAAATTCTATGGGTTATTTGTAGACCAGTGGCTCAATAAAATTCTTGGTAAGCATTTCCATTCTGTTGTAATTTTGTAAAGCCAAAATATCTGACCTGAAATCACAAAACAAATTCATTTTGTCAATAGAGCTGTGGGAAGCAAAATAGGGTGATTTCAGTCCCATTGTTTTAAAGACTTCTTTCAGCCTCTGCCTATATTCTTACACTTGAAGGAGAGCTACAAACCCATTGCCTTCTCAGTATTAAAAAGTGACAGTCATTCAAGAATACCATCCTTCATGAGCTACACATCCAAGAACACGATGAGTGAATGAATCAATGAATGAATGAATGAATGAATCAATGAATGCATGCATGCATGAACCAACTCATCTGTGTAACGGTTTTGGGGGGGGGAGGGTTGTGACAGTAATGATCATGAGTTACCATTGATGACCTTGCTCCTGATGACCCCTAGATTTAAAAATCCCTTTCCTGGGGGCGCTTGGGCGGCTCTGTCAGTTAAGCCTCTGACTTTGGCTCAGGTTATGATCTCATGGTTTGTGAGTTTGTGCCCCTTGTCGGGCTCTGTGCTGACAGCTCAGAGCCTGGAGCCTGCTTCAGATTCTGTGTCTCCCTCTCCCTCTGCCCCTCCCCCCTCACGCTCTGCCTACCCCCCCCCAAATAAATAAACATTAAAAAAAATCCCTCTCCTTAAAAAGTTAAAGCCCTTTGGGATCACTAATTAATCTTATATGAATTGTTTCTTCTGCTGATTGGTACCCTTCTTCTGTTGTTATTGTCATCAATCACTCTGACCTGTCATTACCTTACATCTGATTGTTCTTATGGAGAGATACTCCTCTTGGTCTGCCTTAGGAGAAACAACTCAATCACAACTGCTGCCCTCAAACAGACAGGAAACATTTGTATGTGATGGGGTAGGCCACCACCTCTGCTTCTCATTTGTAACAGCCTGAGGTTTCTCCAGGAAAAAGAGTGTCCGTAGCAAGTAAGCCATGGGTTGAATTCAAATTTAAGACTTCCATCTTTCTAAAGTTTGTTCAGTTTATTAAGTGTCTTGCCTCCTGCTGTATAAGATATAGATGAAGAGATCATGGTTTTCCTGGGGGTTTGAAACTCAGGTTAAACAGACATCAGAAGGGAATTCTCAAATGAATTTTCAGTAAGTGCATTGACAGTCTCAGAAATTTCAACTCTAGCAAATACAGCGTTCTTTTCAATTAATGTCAAAACATCAACTACCTTGCAGGTCTGTTAAACTAATATGGTATCTAAATGTTCTGTGATTTTCAGCATGGCCCTGTTGGAGGCAAGGTTTAATTGTAGCCAGCTTCTTTGAATAGCCATTGGATAATTTCAGAAATATTTTTTACCTTTCTACTTGCCCTAAGGTTATTCTGATATGAAACCTTGTCTCCTTGGTTTGCAATATGCTGTGACTGCATCCAAAGTTGACTCAGTAAGTGGTTTAGAAAATCTTTCCTGAGGAAAATGTAGGTTTTCATTCATGTAGTTAGGAGTCTGATGGCAAAATCTACATATGTATGCTTTGTGGGAAAAACAGCTGGAAATTGTTTCTTTCTGATTGTGTCTGATGTGCTTGTTAGGATAGGAGAGCTTACATAATTTGTAGAGCATATAGTCCTATCAGTGGTAACCTGTGGTTGGGGAGACGACTCTAGGAAGTAGTTGCTCATTGTGTGTTTTCAGTAATTGCATGCTATCAGCTTTATGGGCTTGCAGAGTTTCAGAGTGCCTGGTACATAGAGGATGAATAACAGTGGCATTGAATTGATGAAAACATGGAAGAATGAATGAATGAATGAATGGGTGAAACTTCATAGCCCTGTAGCTCACAGGATTTGTAAACTGCCTACTCTTTCCAAATGAAGGCTTTGGGATGATGGGATGTCTGAGAATATCTTAGACGGAAACATAAGAAATAATACCATTTAGCTACATGTGCAGATATGGTAGTAATCCCCAAAGAGGGATTTTTTTTAAAGGATCATAAATACAATTAAATAGAAATGTACCCTTATACAATACAGTCAAGAATCACTTTACATTTCTGTTTTGTACAGGTTAATTTGAATTTGGATCAGTCAGTGAAGTTGAAAGTTATATTGCTGCGTTTGAGAGAAGGCGAGAATGTCTCTCTGAAGGATGGCCCCAGCTGATACCTTTTGGATCCTCTGTCACATTCCCCTTGGGGCCGTGCTTCTGTTGGCTGCTCCCAGTCTGTGAGGCAGTGTGGCGGGAATACTAAGCGTCTCATTCTGAAGAGGCAGGGCTCATCCTGAGGGTGACTTTCACTTGAGGACTTGACTGAACATTTCTTGAATTGTCCTGCAGTCCAAAATTCCTTTTTTTTTTTTTTTTTTTATATTGTCAAGTTAGCTCACATACAGTGTAGTCTTGGCTTCAGGAGTAGATTCCCATGATTCATCACTTACATACAACAACATCCAGTACTCATCCCAACAAGTGCCCTCCTCAATGTCCATCACCCACTTTTCTCACCCCCGAAACCCAACACTCCTTTTATTCTGTGCTTCCTCATTCGCTCTCTCTTTATGCAAGTGTGAGACTTGCACTGTGATCTGAATTATTTCCTTGCTTGCTCCTCTCTCCTCCTTCAGTGTGTTTCTTGTGTATCTCATCTCATCTTGGAGGCTGATTCTTGGCAAAGTAAAACCAATGGTACCAAGAATGATCCAAAAACTTGGCAAGAAGACAGAGATTTTGGACTGATTCACCACACGGTGGTGAAGAACACAATACGCTGAGCGGTGTGTGGGGCCTGGGTTATCCCTGGAACTAGGAAGTAGTCGCGTTGCAGTGCTCCATGACTCATGAACTTGAGAGACATGGGGAGGGTGGGGGGAGTGACCATGCGGAATCAGTTGGTTGAGGCCAACCTGGACAGATATATCCTGATGAGGGATAGTGAAGAATCAAAGGCTGTTAACTAGCAGTAAAGACTTGTTACTTTGTGAGGGCCAGGGAGCACTCTGCGGTGGCTTACAAGGAAGCCATGTCTCCTGTAGTGGAAAAACAGATGACTCAATACTTTTATGGTTAGAGTCCTGAGCTTCAGAAATGTTTGAATGCTCAGCCATTATAGGTCTGTAATGCTAGGGTCATGTACAGGATTGGGAGAATGGGAGGCCTTGAAATATGGGTGGGGTTATCTGGCTGAATGTCTCTGAAGATTTTGGTACTGTAGTTAGGGGGCCCGTCTGTCCCTGTCAAGATGTGCTTGAAGATGCTGCAGAAGGTTTTCCCCTGCAAGGAAACAGATACCTGTCAGGAGCTATCCCTGCCTCTTCTCCTAGGTGCCTGTACTGACCATGCTTCTAGCTTCTGTAAACTTGATGCTTGAATATCTGTTCTATATGCATATGCTGGTTACGCCTTATAATGGACAACCTGTTAATACACCTGAGTCACCTTGCCTTGGCCTCCTGCCTCCCTCATCTCCCTCCCTACCCTTAGGAAAAGTCCTTTTCTGATACAAACCAACTAATCCAGAGTCTACACTCACACTCAAGGCCATTGTCTATCTGCCCTGATCACTCCAGGCCCAGGTACAGGACAACTAGGGACAACCTCATGCCCCAGATACCACTGAAATTACTCAAACCAGCCACTAAGCTTACTTACCATGTTTAGCCTGTTCTTTCCTGTAGAAATCACAGTGAAACCTCTGGCCTCCCGTTCCCCATCTCCCTCTGCCTCCTGACAAATCACAGGGCTTCCCCGTGTGGCCCTTCTGTGGCATGACATGCCCTCTCCTCTTGGGAACTGTGAGTATTAAACTATCTTTTCAATGGCCATCATTTCCTGATCGTTGGCCTTCCTGTACCTCAGATTTCCTATTAATACACTATATTTTAAGTCAGTGCCAGGCCAGTAGCAAAGGTAGATCCCAACATGACCTAGCTAGAGACATATCAGGCCTGATAAGGGAGGAAGGAGACTTTATCCTGAAGACGCTGTAAGAATTAGCTTAGTTGGTGTGAGTTGGCCGAAGCTGGGGTCGCGTGCCTCGGGTTGGATTTTGAAGTTGTTTGATCAAAGGGTTTGGAATGTAAAATTGGACGAGCAAGAATTCAGTAGCTTATGGGCACTTTCTCAGGCCTTGGAGTTTAACATTCTGGCAAGGAACCCAGGCAATGGGAGTTTTTGTTGCTGGAGTATCTCTGAGAATTCTGGAAAAAAGGGATGGTCTGTCCTCAATGAAGGGTAAATGCTTGAGTTACTCTGGAAGGTGGGAGAGGAAGAAATAAAGAGGCCGAGGGGAAGTAGATAGCATTTATGGATATTTCAGGTAAGGCCAGAAGACCTCGAGAAGGCCCAGAGGACACAACATTCACCAAGGGTATTAATCACTCACTGGCACTTGGGGCACCAACATCACTAAGAAGCTTGGTGGAGGCCCTCTCTGTTGGCGAGGGCTGGCAGGAGCAGTGGCCATAGTAATGGGTCAATATCACCCTTCAGGATGATGGAGTAAACAGAAGCCCGGTGCTGAATCTGTTTGATGAGATTTACTTTGCAAACGGTGTGCTATTATGACCTGTGGACCAGATGGAGTATTTCTAGAACTCTTAGAGGCTGAAGAATCTCTGGCTTATAACCTGATAATGGCGCAAATTGATTACCACTCCCCGATGCCTCTTGTCTGGACACCCCAGACTTTGAATGTGTCCTTAATAGCCTCTTGACTAAAGATGGTTCAGATGTGAGACACATAAAAGAGGCTGAACTTGTAAATATCTCAATAAATCTAGCTATATTCTTGCTGAAAATGCCCAATAGCCACTGGGGGAAAAAAAGGAATCTATTGAAGGACTATAGCCCATTATATCCATGTGACTGCAGCAAGGGCTTATTATTCTCATACTAGCCCTTGTAATACTCCTGTCTGTCGCAAAGACACATCGGTGTGGATACCACTTTGCACAAGATTTAAGGGCTATGAGGGAGATTTTACTTCTCTACTTCTCTGTTATCTCTAACATTATCCTATTCTCAATCCCTGAGACTGCTGCATACTTTACAGCTATGGAACTATGCTCAGCATTCTTTAGTATATCCTTTCTCCTGGACTCCCAGTACCTCTTGGCATTCACCTGGGAAAATCAGCAATGCACATAGAACGTTGTGCCCAAGAGTTCATGGAAGCATCCTCTTACTTCCTGAAAATACAAAACTATACCTGACCTGTTAGAGACATCCAGTTTCCCGAGGACTCCACTTTTATACAATATATGATCTTCTGCTTGTTCTCAAGATCGAGAGTTTTGCAGAATTGATTTCTTCCACTTGCTGACATTATCAGTGTACAGGGACACAGAGTCTCTAAGGATAAACTCCCAATTTTACCAGAAGCCAAGTGCATTTTCTTGGCCATGGCATAAACTAAAAATTAAGTCTCTTTCCTCTTAGATGGGAACCTGTTCCTGACTTTCGTGGCCAATTAACAAAAGACAGCTTAGAGGATTTCTTGGTCCCAAAGGATATTGGAGACATTGGATTCCTAACTTTTTTTGGACCAGCTGTTCTTTCCTATAAGCTAATGAAAACTGACACTCCTGAGCCCTTGTATTACACCGACTCCCTGAAGAATGGCTTTTACAACTTAAAGGATTCTCCAATAATCATAAATCTATTTGTACATTGACACAAGTTATGCGGATTCTAACTTAACAAGAATATGGACATCAGAGACCAATTGGTGACTAAATCTTCACATTTGTTTCATTACAAAAACCTACCCTCCTTGTTTGCACACAGTGGCAGCAGTTCAAGGTCAACAGAGGGCCCTGCTGACGTAGTCTTAAGATCTCCACTTAACCCCATGATCCCTCACACCATTCAGACCGTCCTTTTGACTGAACGCACAGGACATTTTTCTGTTTCTAGAATGACTTCTTTTGAAATCCTTTAGCTTTTACCTGCACACATTTCTATCCATTGCTGAAACATCCTAAAACCTGTCCTTCTCCTCCCAGAGGAGAGAGAATCTCATGACTGCTGTGAACTTATTTGGGAGCTTTTCTTGGCTTCCTCTGGCCTTCTTGAAACCCCTTTAGACATCCTAGATTGTGAATTATGTATGGATGAATCCTGTTTGAGAACCGAACAGGAAAGCTATCAAGCTGGATATAAAATCAGAACCCACTAAGGCTTGTTCAAATCCAACCCTCTCTGAGACGTGAAATATGCACAAGTTGCCACAAGTGTAGCCCTTACTAAGGCCTGCCAGTTAGCTGAGGTAAACGAGCAAATGTCTATACAGAAATGGTTTTGGAGTGGTTCAAGATTTGGGTCTGCTTTGGAAGAAACACCACTTCTTAATTGCAGCTGATGTACTCCCATTAAACAAGGCAACCACATAAAAGCAGTTTTGAGAAACAAAGGTTCATCTTTTAGCAGATGAATATACTAAACAAGCTATGTTAACACATCCAGGACACCCAACAAGTCCAGAATTCAAAGCCAAAATGAATGTCTGACTATTGGCATCGAGTCTTGAGTTGATTCCAGAATCAAGTACCTGATTCTGAAATAACACATTGGAAAGGATCAGATTGCTTGCTTCACCCAGATGGCATCTGGTGGCACCGAGATGGTGATTTGGTCTGCGTTGAGAGGCTGAAATAGAGTGTCTGAAAGAACCAAGCCCTACCGTCCATGGAAAGGAAAGTACAAAAAATGTCCTAAATAAGTATTCACGGGGAAACCTTAGGGAGATTTCAGAGCACATCTTTGCTGCACCTTCTAGCTGTGAAGTCCCAAACCCTTTGAAAACTGTAAAGGTGGGGCAAGGACACGAGCGCAGACTTTTAGGTCATTTAGAACATGTGCAAATGGATTTCATTCAGTTGCTCCCTGTGTTGATGAATATGTTCTTAATCCCAGGATATTGTCTATTTTCTGCTAGGCTGGAATCATTTCCTTTCTGTAAAGTAACTGTCAAGACAGTAGACTCTGGGATTCCCACTTGAGTAATACCTATTCATCTACTTTTAGGGGTACTTTGCAGTCAGAACAGAAATTAAGGGACTTTGTAAGGCTTTGTCTGTCACCCAGAAGCTTCATGGGTCCTCCCACTCCCCATCCTCAGAGAAATCAGCAAAGATTGACACATTAAAATGGAAACTTGCAATACTCTGTGGGCAACTTCAGTTGCTGTGGTCAAAGGTTTTCCTCTTAGCTCCCCTGGCTATTAAGCCCATTGTAACAGGAATTTATAGACTATCTCCCTGTGAGCTGGCCACCGGACGCCCATTCATATGGAGATATCTGTCCTGTCTTTGACACCCACTAGTCACAGGCTGATATATTTAAAGTTGTAGAACTTTAAGGCCAAGCTTATTTTCATTAAGCCCATTTGATTTTGCCCAGAGATAAATCATAGGAAGCAAGATGTTCAGCCCAGAAATCTTCTCTACTGAAGAGGAAACCAATGTAAAAATGCTCTTAAACCTTATTGGAGGGGCCCTGCACCACAAGCACTGCAGTGAAACTCCTGGGAACTGCTCCTTGGATTCATGTCTCTTAGTTAAAAAGGCAAATACACCCACCTCCTAGACATGAACGGCCATGTAAGATCAAACACTGAGAATCTCTTAGGCTCTCCAGAAGCAAATGACATCCTAAAGTAGACATCTTTCTCCAGAACTTCAGATCCAAACCCATTAATGCTGGAAGCAATTGATTGCCAGCCCCTTCTTTATCTCTTTCCTTTTTTTTCCCTATTATCTTCCTTCTCTGTTGGTTTAAGGATTTTGATTGTAAAAATGACATTCTTTAAGTTTCTTCCCCTATTCAAATCATTTTGGGTAAATTAGTATTACATACAAATTTATTAATATTAAGCCTCCCTTTCTGCAGATCTGGGTGGGGATGAGATTGTTCTGGCCGATCCCAGATCAGACAGAATCTTGGTTAAGAGGCATTGTCTAAAGCCTGGGACACCTGAGTGATACAGTGCATTAAGCATCTGGCTCTTGATTTTGGCTCAGGTCATGATCTCACAGCTGGTGAGTTCAAGCCCCGCATCAGGCTCTGTGCTGACAGCTCAGGCCTGGAGCCTGCTTCAGATTCTGTATATCCCTCTCTCTCTCTCTGCCCCTTCCCCACTCACACTCTGTCTCTCCTTCTCTTAGAAATAAACATTAAATTTTTTTTAAAAAAGTAAATAAATAAACATTAAAAAAGAAGAGGCATTGTGCAAGTCTCACTAGATTCACTTACAAGAATTACTAAATTCTCACGTTAATGTTTGCCTCCATAATCATGGATCTGTTTTTTCCCAGAGGTTGTAATGCTTTCATGTAGCCACCCACTCAACCAATGATTGAAATTCAACTACAAGTTATAAGAAGCTCTGTTGGCAGTCATTGGCAAAGAGGCTAAGGCTGCTGTTGACCAGTGGTATAGATCAAGCATCCTGAAAACAGAACAAAAGCAAGATGTGGTCAAATGATGAGACTCAAAATCCCTGCGGACCAACAAGAGAGACAGAGAAAGCAAGAGTGCCCGAAATGTTCCCCACTGAGCCTTGCGACACTTGAGTCCCCGTGACCACTCCTCCTCAGTTTTCTTGGAAAGCCCTAATGACTTTAGTGCCCACATGTGTCGATGGACCTGAACTGCTCAGTCAAAGACTCTCAGACCACAAGAAGAATTCTTTCTTTCTCTGGGTCCCATCTTTGATGAACTAACTCCTGAAATACACTGAAACAAATCTCGAAAGTTTTGTATCTCTTTGTTTCTTCCTCAAAGTAACACACACACACACACACACACACACACACACACACACACACACACACTCCTCCCTCCCTCAGGGTCTGCTTGAAAGGCTCTTACCTCCCTGCACTTACTTTGCCTAATTAATTCCTACTCAATCTGCAGATCTCAAGATCACAAAGGTCGTGTTTTTGGGAAAGCCTTCCTGGTGCCCTGTTCTATGCTCTTTTCCTTATGACACGTATTCTAATTTCTACTTAATTTTTCACTGTGATTATTTGATTATTATCTTTCTTCCCTAACAAACTGTTAAGATTCACAAGGGCAAGAATTGGATTGGATTTGTAACCATTTGATCCCCAGCCACCAACCACAATGCTTGGTGTATGGTAGCCTCTTGGTCAAATGTCTGTTGAAAGAAAGGTTAAAAAGGATGGAATGAACACATTATATTAATTAATTCCTTCATAACAATAAGCAGGAGTGATTTTATCTATGGGACCAGTATATTTCAAATACCTAAACTACACATTTCTGCATTGTCTCTTTAGCAGAGATGCCTTGATGCTGTTTTGTGTTTTGATTAGTGGAACTGACTTCATTTCTCCACATATGGCATCATTCTGTGTTTAGATTTGTTATTACCTGTAATCAGATAACCATCAGATCTTGTTGCTTTGAGCTCAGACCACTTCATTAGTGGAGGAGGAGGAGAAGAAAGAGAGAGGGGAGAAGGAGTAATTTTCAGAATGAGAAACATTTATAGTCGAACAAAGTATATTTCCTTACTGTTTCATTTTTGGAGGTAACTTGACTTGGTTTATTATACATCCAGGGTTACCATCAGCTACAGTTTGGCTGAAAGAGATCTGATTTTTGCCCGATTAGGCAGGGCCTCAATTAGCGTGTGATGTGTTTTCCATGCCCTTTTGGAGGCAAAATTGTGAGCTGTTGTAACATGGCTCTAAATGGAAAGAGAATGTCAAAACTTCTTATAAAACACTGTAGGATATTTCAATTCTGTTAGCGAGAAAGAGCACAAATTTAATTATGGATCAAAATGCCTTCTGTATCAAGTGGAGAGAGGTGGATATTGGAAATCCTGTGGTGCTACTTATTCTTCAATGTGACAAGAAACTAGAAACCTAAATATCCAAGTGATTCAATTTATATTTGTTCCCATGGTTTCTAATGGGTTGGAATACTTCACACAGTTCTCTCTGAAAATAAAAAGGTTAATGAATTTTTCTGACAATATGCAAATATATTAAGGCCTGTTTTGATGGCCTCAGGCAGCACCCACAAACATGCACATTTGTAACCCACGGGGTAGTGGTAATTTACTGCCAATACCACACTTACTAACAGTGAGGTAACACATTGTCACATATCACTTGATTATATCATTCCTGGAATGAAATGTCTAGAAATAGAGGCTTCTATAACAGCGTCACATGCCAAGCCCAGAGGTAGGAAAACAAATATCAGGACAGAGAACCTGTTTTCACTTGTCTTTAGCAAATGCCTTATCTGTAGAATGATACCTAATCACAACATGGCTGCCGTCCACTGTTCTCCTGTGGATAACCTTTAATTATTGGAAGCTATTTTCACGGCTTTTAACATTGTCTATCTTAGGTTACCAAGAAAAATGGCACGAGTCTATTTTCACATTAATCAATATGAACTAATCTATCACATAGTAAAGACTTGGAGGTCATTGATGAATGATGGGTGATGAGTCACTCAACCACTATCGACTTCAACAATAAGGCTAATGACATATTCTCCAGCCTTCATTAGACTGTAATAACTCAATAAAGGCAGTTAATGAGTAATTTTTCTTGATTCTAGTGAGTGTAAATAATCCCAAAGCAAGATTGTTGGCTTTACTTATGTTGCAGATTAAATCTGAAAAATACTGCTTTATGGAATTATTTTTATGCCTAATTTTTCAATTTTGAAAGAAACATCACTTATCAACTTGCCTCAGTAACTGTATTTGTCATAGGTAGAATGGCCTGTCAGAGATGTCCACAACCTAATACCAGAACATGTGACTATGTCATGTTATGTGGCAAAAGAGACCTTACTTATGCAATTAGGCTTATGCACCTTAGAATAGAGAAATTTTCTTGGAATGCTTGGGTGGGTCCAATTTAATCCATGAGCCTTTAAAAAAAGCGCAGGATTTTCTGTACCTGGACTCGAAGGACGGCTGCGGCCGAAGGAGAAGGCAATGGAGACATGGAGGGCCATTTGAAGTATGAGAAGGCCTGGACCCCACCGTTGCTGGTTTGGAGACGGAAGCGGCGACATGACGAGGAACATTGGAAGCCCTCTGGTGCTGACAGAGACAAACTGCCGACAGCCAGCAATGAAAGGAGGAGCCCAGCCCCTCCTTCTAGTGCTGCTAGAAACTGAATTGTGCCAACAACTTGAAGGAGCTTGAAGTGGGGTCTTTCCCAGAGCCTCCAGGGAAAACGTGGCACTGCCCACACCTTGATTTTGGCCTAGTGGGACCCAGCAAAGGATTGAGCGGAGTCAGTTTGTACTTGAATTTATGACTAACAGCGCCAGAGTGGACAGGAGCCAGGGCAAAGACAGTAGAGAAAGTGCAGAAACAAGAAAGGAAATCATTGACTGGCTACGGCTTACAGCCTAGCTGGCTCTTGGTGATGGGTCATCCTCAGTATTTTGATTTCGTCACCTTGAGGCGTTAGATTTTGGTTTGCTTCTGTAGGCTGCCAGGCTGTTAGAGCCGCCTCAGTTTAATGGCCGCTTTGATTAATCAAACACACAATATTCTTGAATCTTAAGATTTAATGAATTAAGTGTCTGATTAAATGTATTGATGTGTAAACTATTTCATGGAAAACATCTATCCACATATCTTTTTGTTTCCAGGGTTCATTTTCTATGACATGTTTCAATTTCTCGATAGGAAAAAAAAACCTGAGAAACTAAAAGCTTTGAACTCATTGAAAATCTTTTTTTTAAATGTTTTATTCATTTTTGAGAGAGAGAGAGAGACAGAGACAGAGACAGAGACAGAGACAGAGAACGTGTGGGGGAGGGGCAGAGAGAGGGGGAGACAGAATCCGAAGCAGGCTCCAGGCTCCGAGCTGTCAGCCCAGAGGCCAATGTGGGGCTTGAACTCGCAAACCGCAAGATCATGACCTGAGCCGAAGTCAGATGCTTAACCGACTGAGCCACCCAGGTGCCCCAAACTCTATTGTAAATCTTGAAGAAACATATTCCGAGACAGATTTAAACTTGGCAAAATGTTTCCTTCCATCTTTCGCCTTTACTTTCTTCATCTTGCCTAACCAGGCAGAAAAGCCCTTTCTGGAAAATTGGAAGCCATAGGTAACCCTGTCATGCTTCCGTTCATCTCACACCTGCTGCTGAAGAGAGTCCTTCTTTCTTATTATCTCCGTGGCGGATTTTGCCCTTGGACATTTTTGTCCAGTGGGAATATAAAAATAGGCAGGCTGTTGATGAAAAGGATTTTGTTTTTCTGAATTGGTCCTTTTAATTTAAAAGATGCGGAGAAGAGAGAGATTCCTTTACTTGGTTTCCCTGCAATCCCGTGGGGCTGAACAATAGCGCCTATAAGACCAAAGTGCGCATCACTCGTGATTTCTCACTCCTCCTGTTGTGGTGCTTTGCACTCAGAGTACTCAATAAAGGTCTGTAGAATGAATGAGTGATGGTGTGAGCAGTCATCTACTATAGGATTTGGGGGGCTATATCACTGAGTGCTGAAGTCCACTTTTTATGTAAACATTTTTCCATAAATTTGTAGCAGTCTTATACTATGCTCGATGTCCTATATATAATATCCCCTCTAATTTGGAGTACGGTGTCTCTATATCACAGGAGGGACGGTATCCTATGTTTCTGGTCTGTAGGAACCTGTTTCTGCTCTTGTTCTGCAAACAATATACAAAGACCTCTGAAGTGTTAAGTGTAGGATTTATCCTAAAGCTGCAAGGACAGGGACTCTGAGCTGTCATCATTCCTCCAGGCCGTGGAGTGGTGCAATGATTTGCCACCCCCCGGGGCTAATTAGGGACTTACACTGGGACTGACGCCTAAGGTGTGCCCCGAGATAACCACAGTGATATCTGTAAAACCAAAAATCCTACCAGCTCGAGAGCTAGCTAGGAAGGGTGTGCTCGGGGATAATTTAATTCTGGAACATACACAATGTATTAAGGTTTTCTGATTTTTAAGGAAATAGGTATTTCTTTTGGAAAAATTTGAGGCTGGGAATAATAACTGTGAAATTTGACTTTTTAATTTTACCGGGGCTGCTTTCTTCCAAGAGCGAAAGAGAGTTTCCCTTAGATGATTATGAAAAAATTATCTTCTATCTTCTGTAGTCCTTATTTATGGATCTTTTTCGTGACCCAGAATGCTTAAGAATATGTCTCTGAAAAGAATTACATCATGAAAATATGTTATACTTAATTCTTAAAATTTAAAAGAAATACCTCTTATCAATGTGTAAAGTGTTGAATTGTGTCCCCTTCAGAATTAACGTCTGGAAGTTCTAACACCCCAGTACCTCCTGATGCGACTTTATTTGAAAACACAACCATTGCAAATGTAATCAGTTAAGATGAGGTCGTACCAGAATACTCTGAATGCTTAATCCCGCATGATGGTTTCTTCATTAGAGGGGTGATTTGGACACAGGCAAGCGTACAGGGAGAATAGCAAGTGGACGCGAGAGAAGCCATCTACGAGGCAAGAAGACAGACCTCGAACACACCCTTCCCTTGCAGCCTCAGAAGGAACCAGTGTGACCAGAACCTTGGTTTCGGACTTCTGGCTCCCAGAGCTGTCGAGACACAAAATTTCTTGCTAAAGCCGTCCAGTTTTTGGCAGTTTGTTACAGCAGTCCTAGGAAACTGATGCATATTAACAAACAAACAAACAGTTCAGTTATCCACATGCTCCCATAACTCTCTGTATGGTGGGCAGAATGGTCTCCCGGAGGTATCCAAACCGTGATACCCAGACCTGTGTGTCACATGGCGGAGGGGCCCTGTAATTGCAATTAAGCCTTTGAACCTCAAAGGGGGGGGTGGTTATTTGGGATATCCAATTATATGTAATGATCACAAAGCCACAGACAAGCTCTGTAGTGTCGAGGGGGTGAATGGTGTTCTATTTTTCATGTCTTCTGAGACAGAAGATATAGCAGCTTCGGGGGACCCCTGGAGATCACGTGATTTGAAGTAACAACCGAGTGTCTTTCAAGGTCCGGATTGTATCTTCTATTATTATCATTATTTATATGGATTAAAAAGCAACATTAATCTCATTTGAAATTCCAAAGGATATCGGGGACACTGCGAGATTTTTTACTTGGGTTAATTATGGGTCACAAAGAATGAGGACTCCTTTTAGGCTCGATTTTTCATGTTTTTTTTTAATATTTATTTATTTTGAGAGAGAGAGAGAGAGAGAGGGAGAGAGAGAGAATGAGTGGGGAAGGGGGAGAGAGAGACGGAGACACAGAATCCCAAGCAGACTCCAGGCTCCAAGCTGGCAGCACAGAACCCAACGCGGGGCTCAAACCCACGAACCGTGAGATCACGACCTGAGCTGAAGTTGAATGCTTCCCTGACTGAGCCACCCAGGTGCCCCCAGTCTTTCATGTTTTCAAACAGACTCTGTACGATTAGGAAAGCTACTCCGCTGTTTTACACAGCATTCAGTTCTCTTCAGAAAATCAAATTTCACATAGGTAGAAACATGTGTTTCTTCCCAACAGAAATAGTCATTTTAAGGATTTTAAAAACACTTTTTTTATTTAGAGGCTTTTCAGAGTGATTGCTTTTTCTTAATCCTGTACATTGTTTATTGATTTTTAAGTGCTTCTAACATTTTACATGTTTTGCCCTGTAGTCTAAGCCCAGTAATTGTTCTTCTCTTCTCTCTCTGTCAAATTGGCTGTTATTTTCAAGTCACCCATCCATACCACACCCTACCAGATGACCCTTTTACATTTCCTCTGGGCCTTAATGTAGTTTTCTTTCACTGTAAACCTGAGACATGTCTTTTCAGCACACAGAACATCCTTTATGTCAGGAAGTTGGTCTAATGTTCATGTCCTTGATATTGAAGAATGCTAATAGAGGTCTCTCGATGAGTGTGGTCACGTGTGTGTGAGTACGGGTGGCCCAATATTGCATTTTAAGAGAAAATTCCTTTAGTGACATTTCTTTTCAGTACTTCGCCTATTATAGAGATGAGTGAACACAATCCTTTTAAGTGTATTGGTTACTGGTTAATCTTTTGTCTTAAATCTCAAGTTGGATCTAAATCATTACAAAGAAACCGCATTATTTTTCTAAAAAGACGCCATTTCTGTGTGATTGGTTTTGACGACATCAGCTGAAAGCCTGCATACGAGATGGCAGCTAAATACACCATTTGCTTAGTTTATAAAGTTACGAATTTGTCCTTTTATGAATTTGTCAGTTTGCCCTCAAGTCCCAGCTTCTGGGTTAGGAGACGCTCCGTCCAAAGACCCCCTGAACGCTGCACACAATTCCTTTCTTCACAAGCTCCCTGCCGTCACCTACTGAGGGCTCCAGAGGTCAGGCAAGGGGGCTGCTGAGCACTGAAGGAGCCGGTTCTCTTTGACTTGCAAGCGGCAGCAAATTAATATTTTTGGAGCTATTTAAAGGAGGTTTTGTGGATATCCCACTGATATGAGAATTAATTCATTACTTGTGGATTATTAATGCATACTCAGCAAATAGGTTGTTCAGATTGCTAAGAAGAGGAAAATATAAGGCTAATTAAACTTCTCATGTACTTTTTAGATTTCAATTTGTAACTTTCAAAAAAATGTGTGCTTTGGATAAAAAAAGGTCTTTTTTTAAAAAAAAAATAAAGGTTTAAAATGGACAATTTATAGAAACAAAATCACCCTAAAAACCTCATCATATTAGTTCCAGAGGAGAGACTGAAGGATAGATTTTGATTTTCATGGTGTTCTCATAAACTAAGGAGGTCTAAAAAACAATCACTACAATTCCTCATGAGTCTTATTTAAAATTCTAAGGTCTCATTATACATGAGAAAGAAAAAGATATTATTCGTATGCAAAACACAGAGAAGAGATAGGTGATATAAATTTACTTAATCTGATTTGAGACCCACTTTATCTTCTAGCTGCATTTGAGATTTGAGGCTTTATTTCCCATCTCTGTCATTGATTCCCATAAGACTCCAGCAAGCCTGAAGGTCCACCGCTAGTCTGTACGACATCTCTGAATAAATTAGAACAGGCTTTCTCTCTGGGTGGATGCAATTCTGCAGGTACAGAGCCTTGTGCCTTTGTGGGAAGACAGGTGTCCTGGAGAAGTGTGAATGGCTTTGCTGATGGTTTCAGCACAGCTTACCTTGAGTGGTTTTCTTGTGCATTGATGCCTTTGGGCCATGTCTGGATGACCAGTCATATCATGAGTTTATATTTTATTATAACCATAGTCCTATGTTGCTGCCAACCTTATTATTCTTTCTACCCCTCCTCCCCACCACCTCCTTATTCTTAAAAAAAAGTTATGTCATACCTACAGCTTGACAGTCAGCTGTCTATTCCCACACAAAGCTGTCATTGGAATCCTCCCTCAGGAGAAAGAGCTCAAGTGGAAAGACCTATCTACAAATCAGCAGAGGAAATCTCTGCCAGCCCTTAAGAATCACCAGACACATGAGGGGACCCAAGAGCGTGAAAGAGAAAAATGAAGACAGACAACAAAGCTGGTACTGGAGAGGCAGAAATAATACAGAAACTAAAGAGAGTTAAAATACACCTACTTAAAATATTTCTTTCATTAATATATCCGGAGAGACATAAGAAGATATTACAGTCATTGCAGAGAACAGAATGGTATGGAAAATGAATCATTTAAGAAACAAGAAAGAGTTTATAGAACTTAAAAGAGTTTGAGTAATTCCCCAGAATATAGAGCAATGAGATGAAAAAATGGAAATATTAGACCAAAATGCAGTGCAGATATGAAACAGAATTTATTGGAGATAGGAGGAATTTGACCACAAGAGAAACACTAGAGCGTAGGTGTCCCCCTACCTCTCATTGTTCCACATATAGACCAGATGGTCTGCATGATGACGGTCAGTGCTGTGGCCAAGAAGTGTCCCCTAATGTCCCATGTATTTATAGGTGCGGTGAGAGAACATCCGTGAGATTTGTGATTTGTTTTGTTTTGTTTTTCTTTTTTAATTCATTTAAAATTTATATTTAGTTTTAAAACTCCAGTATATATTTATATATCTCTATGTAGATGTATAAATATATATATTTGATTCCCATTAAAGTACAGTGTTTAAGTACAGGATTTTATTAGTTTCAGGCACACAACATAGTGGTTCAGCAATTCTGTTCGCTGATCAGTGCTGATCACGTTAAGTGTACTCCTAACCTCCTTCACCTCTTTCACCATCCTTCCATCCACTGGCCCTCTGGCCACCACCAGTTCTCTCTGTTTAAGAGTCTGTCTGGGGGCACCTGGGTGGCTCAGTCGGTTAGGTGTCCGACTTCAGTTCAAGTCATGATCTCATGGTTTATAGGTTCAAGCCCCATGTCGGGCTGTGTGCTGACAGCTCAGAGCCTGAGCCAGCTTAGGATTGTGTGTCTCCCTCTCTCTCTCTGCCCTTCCCAACTGGTGCTCTGTTTTGGTCTCTCTCAAAAATAAATACACATAAAAAAAGAGTCTTCTTTCTTGTCTGTCTTTTTCTTTGTTCATTTGTTTCATTTCTTAAATTCCACCTGAGGGTAAAACCGTATCGTATTTGTCTTTCTCTGACTGACTTATGTCACTTAGCATTATATATTCCAAATGCAGCCATGTTGTTGCAAATGGCAAGATTTCATTCTTTTTTTATGCCTGGGCAATATTCATTCTTCTTAATCCATTCTCTATTGGTGGACACATGGGCTGTTTCCATATCTTGGCCATTGTAAACAATGCTGCAGTAAACATAGGAGTGCATATATCTTTTTAAATTAGTGTTTTCATATTCTTTAGGTAAAGAGCCAGTAGTAGAATTACTGAACCATATGGTAATTCCGTTTTGAATTTTTGAGGAATCTCCACACTGTTCTCCAGAATGGCTGTACCAGTTTGCATTCCCACCAACAGTGCAAGAGGGCTCCCCTTTCTCCACATCCTCACCAACACCTGTTGTTTCTTGTGTTGTTGAATTTAGCCATTATGACAGGTGATATATCACTGTGGGTTTTTGTTTTCTTTTTAACGAACTTGTTTTTAATTAATCATTTAATTTTTAATTTACATCCAAATTAGTTAGCATATGGTGCAACAATGATTTCAGGAGTAGATTCCTTTTTTTTTTTAATTTTTTAAAATCTTTTTCAGTGTTGATTTATTTGTTTTGAGAGAGAGAGAGAGAGCGTGAGTGGGGTAGGGGCGGAAAGAGAGGGAGACATGGAATCTGAAGTAGGCTTCAGGCTCTGAGCTGTCAGCACAGAGCCCGATGCAGGGCTTGAACTCATGAATTGTGAGATCATGACCTGAACCGAAGTCAGACGTTTAACCAACTGAGC
Organism: Lynx canadensis; assembly: GCF_007474595.2. Classification (NCBI taxonomy): domain Eukaryota; kingdom Metazoa; phylum Chordata; class Mammalia; order Carnivora; family Felidae; genus Lynx; species Lynx canadensis. The sequence goes on along the minus strand of NC_044314.2, from coordinate 7,352,072 downwards.
CACCCAGGCGCCCCTCAGGAGTAGACTCCTTAATGCTTCTTACCCATTTAGCCCGTACCCCCTCCCATAACCCCTCCAGCAACCCTCTGTTCTCTATATTTAAGAGTCTCTTATGTTTTGTCCCCCTCCCTGTTTTTATATTATTTTTGCTTCCCTTCCCTTATGTTCTTCTGTTTTGTCTCTTAAACTCCTCATATGAGTAAAGTCATATAATATTTGTCTTTCTCTGACTAATTTCGCTTAGCATATGACCCTCCAGTTCCATCCATGTAGCTGCAAATGGCAAGATTTCATTCTTTTTTATCGCCAAGTAATACTCCATTGTATATATATACCACATTTTCTTTATCCATTCATCCATCGATGGGCATCTGGGCTCTTTCCATACTTTGGCTATTGTCAATAGTGCTGCTATAAACATTGGGATGCATGTGCCCCTTCGAAACAGCATACCAGTATCCCTTGGATAAATACCTAGTAGTGCAATTGCTGGGTCGTAGGGTAGTTCTATTTTTAATGTTTTGAGGAACCTTCATACTGTTTTCCAGAGCGGCTGCACCAGTTTGCATTCCCACCAGCAGGGCGAAAGAGATCCTCTTTCTCTGCATCCTCACCAACCTCTGTTGTTGCCTGAGTTGCTAATGTGAGCCATTCTGACAGGTGTCAGGTGGTATCTCATTGTGGTTTTGATTTTTATTTCCCTGATGATGAGTGATGTGGAGCATTTTTTCATGTGTCAGTTGGCCATCTGGATGTCTTCTTTGGAGAAGTGTCTTTTGCCCATTTATTCACTGGATTATTTGTTTTTTGGGTGTTGAGTTTGATAAGTTCTCTATAGATTTTGGATACTAACCCTTTATCTGATATGTCGTTTGCAAATATCTTCCCCCATTCTGTCAGTTGCCTTTTAGTTTTGCTGATTGTTTCCTTTGCAGTTCAGAAGCTTTTTATCTTGATGAGGTCCCAATCGTTCATTTTTTGTTTTTGTTTCCCTTGCCTCTGGAGACGTGTTAAGTAAGAAGTTGCTGCAGCTGAGGTCAAAGAGGTTGTTGCTTGCTTTCTCCTCTAGGAATTTGATGGCTTCCTGTCTTACATTTTGGTCTTTCATCCATTTTGAGTTTATTTTTGTGTATGGTGTAAGAAAGTGGTCCAGGTTCATTTTTCTGCATGTTGCTGTCCAGTTTTCCCAGCTGCTGAAGAGACTGTCTTTATTCCATTGGATATTCTTTCCTGCTTTGTCAAAGGTTAGTTGGCTGTATATTTGTGCGTCCATTTCTGGGTTCTCTATTCTGTTCCCTTAGTCTGAGTGTCTGTTTTTGTGCCACATCTGTGTGATTTTCTAAGAGTGGAAACTCCTTGGTCATGTATGTAGACTTACTAGGAAGGAGGGTTTTCAGGAGCCTAATGGTTGTTGTCATCCTATTTCTGTGTTGAATTCACTGTGACATCCTTAGTCTGTTCTCTACCAAGCTACCAAAGCAGAGAGGATATGGGCCTCTATAATCATCTAGATAGTCTCTCCTCAGAGACACTGATGATTTGGAGATACAGGATGACTCTAAGAATTCCAAAATGAGACAAAAAAGAGAATGTAGATCAGAGAACATTTTCAAAAAGACAAAAAAATAATAATTTCTTAGTACTGAGGAAGGACCTAAATCTTTTTACTGAAAGAGTCAAAGAATGAAGAAAGTGAAAATAAGTGCAGACTAAACATGTCCTCAAGATTTTTAAAATAACAAGGATATAGAGAAGTTTGTAAAATCTGAGAAGAAAAATCAAGCAAACCCAAATCTGGTTACCGATAGAAGAAATGAGAATCAGATTAACAGCAGACTTTTTTTTTTTTTTTATCTCCAAAATCAATGGAAGAAGATAACAGAGGAATACCTTCAAAATTCTGCGATCTTATTTGGAACCCATATTTAAAACACAGTTAATGGTGTTAAGGGTCTCTGGCCTCACAAGGGTGAGGCTAGAGAAAACTTATTTTCAGATATTTGAGTATTTAAAACATTAATTACCTCCATGCCTTTGCTTAGAAAGTTAATTAAGTCCTCCAACAAAATGATAGGTAAATCAAGATGTGGCTTGGGATCTAGGAGAGAATGGGTTTATCCTAGATGCGAATTTCCAGCATGGTAGTTAATAGCACTACCAGAGAAATTAAAGCACATAAAAACTCCAGGAAAAAAACAAATTGCCAATCCAAACCTATGGTTCAAGTACAATGCCAACTAAATTGTGTCATAGTAATGTCACCGATACAGGATGACAAAAGAATAATTCATTTGACAAAGTACTAGTACTTTGTCTTACACATGTCCTAGGGTCATGGCATTGGAATGTGGAAAAGGAAATACAATCCTCACGTGATACCCAAATAGTGAAAACTTGTATAGTCATAATAATGTAATTCTGTTTATTGGTCTTTCAGCTTTTAGAATCAATCTATAAACTAAGCACAGAAGGCTTGCTTGTGGTGGCAGAACAAGATATCCATGTTTTCAACTTTGAAGTTATAGAAAGTCCAGTTGTGCAGAGAGCAGAGGTGAGGGGGAGTTGCATCGAAAGAGGAAAGAATGGTAAGGGTGCTAATGTTCTCACCTTACAGAGTGAAATTTGACTGATTTTGTCAAAAATTGGTGGGAATGGGAAATATTTAGAGAGAGAGAGAAGAAAGAGAGAGAGACAGAAAGAGAGAGAGACAGAGAGAGACAGAGAGAGAGAGAGACAGAATGAGTGGGGGAGGGGCAGTGAGAGAGGGGGAGCGAGAGAACCCCGCTGACAGCACTGAGCCTGATGTGGGGCTCGAACTCACAAACTGTGAGATCATGACCTGAGCCGAAATCTAAAGTCAGACGCTCAAATATATAAAAATAATTATGGAAAGGAAAGAGTATGAATCAGTGTGAGCAAATTTTTATCTTTTATAGTGGGGTATAAAATATTGTTAAAATTGGGAAATGAAGGTATAAATCTATTCCTTACTGATTTATGTTAACTGTTAGAAGATGAAACAGAAGGAGTTAAGAGTTTGTCTCCAATGAATGGTGTGGTGTGTTGGCTGATGAGATCTGGGGAAGATTGGGTAAAAGGACCAAGCTTTGTCATTATGAATGCTTCTCTACCACTTGATTCATTATTATGTGCCTATATTATTTTGTTAAAACATGAAAAATCACTTGAAAATGCTTAGAGTGTAAATAATTCTAGAAACATGAAAACAATCTGGTATTCCTTAGAATGTGTCTTATTTAGTGTATCACTGAGTATTTTTTAGCATATGATTACACGTACACAAGAACTACTGAATTACTGTGAAATATGCAAACAATATCAGTAAAGTAAAAGTTCCTCTTAACCCTTATCCAATCCTATTCACAATGGTAATCTTCTATGTTTGGTCCTATGAGACCATTTTCTATATACTTATATTACACATATATGTACAAATATATGATTTTGTTTTATTTATGTGCATAATTTTAGCATAAATAGATCACTCTAAATATTGATGTGCAACTTCTTTTGAGCCCAGGAATATGTCTGAGAGATTTTCAGATCGGTGTGTATAGATTTGCTTCACAATACGTTCCTTTTTGTGCTCTCATTTTCTCATATCTATAGGAGCAGAATTTCTGGGCAATAGGACACATGCATTCCAAACTTGATATTTATATTCTCTTATACAGTATATTAAAAGGCCTTATTCCTCAGATCTTCACCTACCAAGAGTGAAATTAATGTAACATACTATATCTATGTATTATGACTACATTACTATTTAATTTTAAATTCCTTGATTTATTTTGTTTTGTGGATACAAATTTTAAGTAATTGAAATGATTGAAATGAAAAGAGGGATGTCATTATATATTCTGGATAGTAATCTTTTTTTTTTTTAATACACGCTTGAAATAATTCTACCCAGGTGTTAGCTGACTTTGAATACTGTTTGTGATGCTCTCTGACATATGGAAGTTTTAAAAATTTATGTAGAGCATGTCAGGTAGTATAGTGTTCCCTGATGGATCTGGTTCATCTCTCTTCCAGGGAAAAAGAGAAATGTACATGGTCTGGCTCCCTTCCATTTCAGCATGGCCACATGATTGTCTTTGTCCAGTGACGAGTAATCGGAAGTGACATGTCACTTCCAGGTGAAAAGAGTCTAAGAGTCAGGTTGTGATTCTGTATGCCATTCTTCCCCTGGAGCATTGACCGAGGAGGTCATATTTTCCAAATAGCACAGCTACTAAATGGGGGAGAAAATTGATACAAATAGAAAACAAAGAGTAAGAACGTGAATTTAAATCTACTTATGTGATGAATTACTTTACAAATAAACACGTTTTTAAAATGTTATACTGAATAAAAAAGCAAATCTGACTATCGGCTATTTGCTAGAGATACATTTGAAATATAAGAAACCAGAAAAGTTACAAAATGAAAGGATAGAAAAGCATATTCAGAGAAACATCACAAAAGATAGCTGGTGTGGCTGTGCAACGAGAACAGAAATAAAGATGGGCACTTCCTCATGGTTAAAGGGTAAAACAGCCACAAAGATTTAACAGTTTTTTATGAACATAAACCTAGTTACATAGCTCAAATAATATAAATATATAAAGAAAATTATATGAAACCCAAATTGACCAAAATAAAAGGGAAAACATAGAAACCCACCCTTGTTTTAGGAGGTGATAACACAAGCAGATGAAATATTGAAAGGATATAAAAGAGCTCAGTGTCTTTATCAGCAACATGATTGTCATATATATTTTATTTATTTTTTTTAAATTACATTCAAATTAGTTAGCATATAGTGCAACAGTGATTTCAGGGGTAGGGTCCTTAATGCCCTTACCCATTTGGCCCATCCCCCCTCCCACAACCCCTCCAGTAGCCCTCTGTTTTTCTCTCTATTTAAGAGTTTCTTATGTTTTGTCCCCCCCCCCGTTTTTATATTATTTTTGCTTCCCTTCCCTTGTGTTCATCTGTTCTGTGTCTTAAAGTCCTCAGATGAGTGAAGTCATATGATATTTGTCTTTCTTTGACTAATTTCGCTTAGCATAATACCCTCCAGTTCCATCCACGTAGTTGCAAATGACAAGATTTCATTCTTTTTGATTGCCAAGTAATACTCCATTGTATATATATATATACCACATTTTCTTTATCCATTCATCTGTCGATGGACATTTGGTCCCTTTCCATACTTTGGCTATTGTCAATAGTCCTGCTGTAAATATGGGGGTGCACGTGTCCCTTCAAAACAGCATACCTGTATCCCTTGGATAAATACCTAGTGGTGCAATTGCTGGGTTGTAGGGTAGTTCTATTTTTTAATTTTTTGAGGAACCTCCATACTGTTACCCAGAGCGGCTGCACCAGTTTGCATTCCCACCAGCAGGGCAAAAGAGATCCTTTTTCTCTGCATCCTCACCAATATCTGTTGTTGCCTGAGTTGTTAATGTTAGCTATTCTGACAGGTGTCAGGTGGTATCTCATTGGGGTTTTGATTTGTATTTCCCTGATGATGAGTGATGTGGAGGATTTTTTCATGTGTCAGTTGGCCACATGATTGTCATAAACAAAACACTGCAATGCAGCAGCTGGAATGCAGACTCCCTCTGGTACTCACTGATTATTTAACTAAAATATGTGGGGCCAGAAAGCAAGTTGACAGATTTGAAACAGTTAAAATCTTGCTGAGTGTTTCTTGACCACAGTTGAAATAAGCTAGACATTAAAAAAAAAAAAAAAGCTAAATAAGAGATACCAAATGTTTTTAAATTAGACAGTTCATCTGTAAGTAACCCAATAAAAGTGCACTGACAGATAGAAAATGTCTAGAACTAAAGGATCCTAAAAATGATGACACATAAACACTTATATGTATGTAGCTAAAACTGTACTTGGAGGGGAATTTATTTTCTTAATTTTTTAGAATAAAGGAAAAGTTAAATATCAGTGACCTACATATCTGTCCCAGGAAGTTAGAAAAAGAACAACAGATTAAGTTTGAAGCAAGTATCTAGGGAGAAAATAATAAAAGTAAGATAAACATTTAATGAACCAGCTAATACCAACAGACACAATTTGGGTTAAGTAGGCTGACAAAATTCAGTAGCTCATAGCAAGACTAATCAAAAGAACACGGAAGTACACATGACTAAAACTGGGAACTTAAAAGGGACATCACTATAAATCCTACAGAAATTACAAATAATATAAGAGGAAATTCTGAACAATTCTATGAGAACAAATTTTTAATTTAGGTGAAATGGACAAATTTCACGCAGAATGTATTTGATCAAAACTGATAAAATAAGATAGTTCAAATAATTCCATAGTTAAGAAATGAAAGGAGTGGGGATGTCTAGAATATCTAGATTGCAATCAGTTGAGGTGGCATAAGATGTTATAATTGAGAAGCTTGGGACCCAAGGAACAAGTGTTCCTTAGACGAATGTGACCGTGACCGTGCAGTAGGGTAGACAGCAATGTGCCCTCTGGAATTTGAGGGCTCTGAGGTGTCGATATGAATAGACTTTCTTAGAGCAGCGAGGAAATTGTGCTCATAGAAGAAAGGTCACTTTAATTAAGGAAAAGACTTAGAGAAAAATACCAGTGAATAAGTTTACAATGTCCAGAAATATGTGAAATTCAGAAATATGTGTTAATTATGAATATACATATTATTAGAAATTCTTAATGAAAAATTTTAAAGATAGTGACATGGAAATGCTGTTTGAATAAAAAATTTGTTTTTACTGTTTTGAAATTTATTTTGTGACTTTAAAAAAAAATTGTCCTTGGGCACAACAAACATTTCTGACCATATCAGTTCTGACTCTTTCCTCTTCCCCAAGCCTTACCCCATCCAGAAATAGAATCATTGAGGTATATTGGGTTGAAGTGTGGGATGGGATATAGGCCTGTCTGCTATACACACTTATGAGGTAATGAGTTTTTAGAAAGACTGAGTTTGGGTTTTTTGGCTTTGTTTTGTTTTGCTCTTCTCCTTCTCCTTCTCCTTCTCCTTCTCCTTCTCCTTCTCCTTCTCCTTCTCCTTCTCCTTCTCCTTCTCCTTCTCCTTCTCCTTCTCCTTCTATTCTCCTCTCCTTCTCTTCTTCTCCTCCTCCACCTTCTTCTTCTTCTTCTTCTTCTTCTTCTTCTTCTTCTTCTTCTTCTTCTTCTTCTTCAATGGATTATGTTAAAACATGTGTTCTCCCAATGTGAAGACCTCTGTGAATATAGTCACATCAGAATAGCTCTGACAAAATTTCAGGTATTCCTATTGGAATATAAGATGGGGAGTGGAGAAGAAAGAGTTAAATCAGCTGGCTCACTATTTTTATTTACACTTTTTCTACCATGGGGATCGGGTTAGTGTACATTCCTGACAGAAAGAAAACAAGACAGGTGACGTAGGTAGCTTTGTGAATATGATAACTGGACCTCCTGGTAAATAGATTAATGATATTTGCTAGAATATCCTTATCTGTGGGATGTCCTTAACAAAATGGCTCTGTTTAAGTTACTGCCTGTAGTCAGTTCCCGGAAGTGATGTCACATAAGCTGGGTGACATAAAATGGATATGCTTCATAAACTAGACATCCCCACCGAGAGGATATAACTTCCAGGTACTTTGTTTGCCACGAGCTATAAGCTTGTCTGTGTCTGGAAGAAAGAGCTGGGGAACCACCCTCACAGCATCAGATATCTCCTTGTTTAATTTGAGCCACTTGATTGCCTATATCTTTGAAATTATTACTAAAACTTGTTGATGGATAAGATCTTTGGTTCATTTGATTCCGAAATGACATGATCCTCTGTGTTTTGCTCAGGTATCCATAGGAGTCTGTGTTTTCAGAAGAGGCTTTCCGGAAGAGCTGTGTCCACGACTCTGGGCACCAGTTGATTAGTCCAGGGGGGGCGCAGGTGGATCAAAGGAGCATGAAGAAATCCTAATAACCATAATAAACCGGGAGTGACAGGAGACAAAGTTAGCACAGTACGATAGGGACAGATCGCAGAAGGCATTGGCCAGTCTAGGGGATCCGGCTCTGGCTATGGTGACAGGAAGACTGTAGAGCCTTTACAGCAGAGAGCCATGCCCAGAAGGGCACACAGAACAGATGGGAGGCTCCGGGTGTGGTTTTGAGGGGGAGCAGGCAGACTGGTGAAGAAGCCACTTGAGCTCACATGAGAAACAGCAAGGGTTTGAAGCAGGAAAATGGTGCCAGGCATGCAGCAGAAGGAATGTTTTTGAGAAATATTTAGGAGAAAAAGCTTTTAGGACTTGCTGATGGGTTGGGTAGGGAGCTTGAGGCAGAGACTGGAGTCAAAGACGAGGACAAGGTTTCTGGCTCGAATGACAGGTCGGATGCTGGTACTGTGACTCGAAGGGTGCCAGCAGGAGAAAGAACAGGTTTTGGATGTGATGGCAACTCTGTTTTGTTTTGTTTTGTTTTGTTTTGTTTTTTAATTTTTTTTAATGTTTACTTTTGAGAGAGAGAGAGAGAGAGAGAGAGAGACCGAGTGTGAGTGGGGAAGGGGCAGAGACAGAGGGAGACACAGAATCGGAAGCAGGCTCCAGGCTCAGAGCTGTCAGCACAGAGCCCGACGCTGGGCTCGAATCTGTGAACTGTGAGACCATGACCTGAGCCGAAGCCGGACGCTCAGCCGACTGAGCCACCAGGCGCCCCGGCAACTCTGTTTTAAACACACAGAGTTGGAGGTGCTGATGTGGTGTTGAAGTAGATATTCCCAGATGTGATCGGGCTCCAGGAGCCCAGAGAAGCTCAAGGACAAGGTCAGAGGCAAACAAGTGGGCACCATCTGCATAGCGTTTGCAGTCAAAACTATGGGAGTAGATGAGATTGCCCAGGAAGAAGGAACAGAAGAGAAAGGGAAGAGCGCTGTCAGGTTCATTTACAATTTCTGTTGAGTGCACATGCCTGTTTATCACTGGATTCTTCAGGACTCTGTAGTTAGACGAGGTAAACTTCTTGTGATCTTTCTATGTAGAGAACATAGAGGATTGATCTACCTGAGTTACTCTGAGAAGCAGCATATTAGAATAACGTGAGGATACTACCTAGTTTCCACAAGAGGTAATTCGTGTCATGCACAATGATGGTATAATTTCATTTGTTGTCATCATTCTACCGAGTAGGAAATCCTGTGAACTCCAGTAAAGGCGATGAGAAAATCCTAATAGTTAAGTGTCCTTTTTTAAGTGCTTTCTCGATGCCAGAAATTTCATGGCAGGGAACAAGTGACACTTTATATGTTTGTCACTGTGCACTCCGTAAGCATGCAGTATTGCTATACAAATGAAACATGTGCATGTGAGGGTTTTTAGAAGGAGGATCTATGCTAAGCATAAGCTAGATGCTTTTATTATTATTAAAAACATGAAAGCACGCAAGCAGCTTAGTCCTGAAAGTTTTTGTTGCTTATGGACAAGCAGATAAAAACTATTGCATTTTGTCAATTCATCACTTCGTGTGATTCCTTTATTGTTAAGTGGTGGGGATTGCTGGCTTTATTAAACTCGGTGTCATATTGGATTTTCATTACGAAGTTTCATTGTCATGGATAATAATGTTTCCTCCACAATGCAACACTCTTCATTTATGACTTACTTTTCATTTTTTGAACTTTTGTTGTCATACACATTCTGAAGTGAATAAACTTCAAGAAAGCCCTCTTGTGACTAAAGATTTCTTACATTTCAACCTTTTGAAAATTTACATAAATATTACGTGTCGTCTCATTACCGTATTGCCACATGGGATTCAGTGCACATTTTGGAAAGTATTTTGTCACAACGAGAAAGGCACTTGTGCTTTCCCTTCCTTTCTGTATGATTTTTTTTTTTTTTTTTGCTAGAGAAGATGGGAATTTGTCACACAAACCAACATTCCTAGTAAGGAGAGAAATGAAGATCAGAATGAACTAAATCAGTTCAGAGTGCTGGAGTCAGAATATTACACATGGCAGAGCATTTTAATTACAATGCACTTTTATTATAACATTTCCTACGTTACGAATTGCCTTTTTTTTTTTTTTTGGAGTATTTCTGATAATCTTGATATTTCCTTGGCTGGTATTTAGTGTTTTATGGTGTGTCCTTGCTTCTGGAGATATTTATGCTGTACCTCTCAATTGTTTTCCATTATTGAGACCTTTCTCATTGGGAATAAAATTTCTCTTCATTTGAAAATCTAGTCTGTTTAATGCCTTCTTGTAATGACTTACCCCTCAACAACAGCGTTTTGGATGAAATGTTAATTACACCATGAAACTTCAATTATCATAATGATGGTAACACTTGAATTTTCAGTTTTAATCCTGTCGGGGAGTTAACACTTTCTGTTATGACAGTGTGATGTGATAGGGGTTGGCCCCCACATCATAGCACAGGCCTGGCTTTAACACCGATTAGCCCTGTGACCTTGCATCAGTCTTGAGGACCATCTGGACTTCAGTGTGTTCAGCTGTCTAACGAAGGACTTTACCCTCCTTCCAGCTCTAAATTTCTGGTCCTAATTTTTGTGTTTGTTTTCTCTTTTGCCTCCCGTGTCCCCCATTTCCTAATTCTTTCCTTGCCAGTGTCCATGGTCAAGTCCAGCTCACCTTGAAGCCAGCACTTTTCCTGCAGACATTAAGAATTAACAACCATGGTGCCATTTGGTATCACTGTCTCAATTGTCCCTTTGGGAATTTGTAAAGACAGCACTGTGTGAGCTGTAAAAAGAAGTGCTAAACTAGTAACTATAAAAATATATGCTTAAAGCCTAGCATGAAAATATTGTTTCAAATTTTAAATATTAAAAATGCTCCAGATTTATTGTGCCTTTGAGGCTGAGCGAGTTTTGCGCAGCCTGATTTTATATGTGATCGTGCTATTTTGGTCGGTTGGCAACATGATAAAAGTCCGTGAGACTGAGGTTTGGAAGCCTTTAGGGGGTCACCCAAGAAATACAGTCCTTTAAATGTCAACAGAATGAAAGGACACTGTCAGTTTCTATTGGTATTTCTATATCAACCTGCACTTGGGGGAGATTTTCTTTTCTAAGTCCTCCCGTTCTTCTTCAAGATCGTTCTGAAAAAATAAGCAAATAATATTGGAGGACGGAGAGCATGTTTATAGATCTAATTGTATAATGTTGGTACAAATACCACAAATAAAAGCAAATGCCAGCAATACAAAAGCGTGTCCAATATAGGTGGGGAAAAACTAGCTGTTCGTACAAAAGGAAGAAATACAAAGAAGAAAATCTACACTGATAGGTCAGTGCTGGCAGCAGGTGGCTGCCTGTTTGTTATTTTATATTGGAAAGAAAAAAATGGAAATATGAAAACTTTTAGAAAAATCACAATCCACTTGTGGTTTCAGAACAGAATTGCTAACCTCTTTTGCTTGTGGGGATCTGGAGACATCGAGTGCCGTCTGAAGAACTTGGTGTGGATATCTTGGTTCTGTGAAAATTTCAGCACATGCTGCCCGCATGGTAGGCAAGATGCTAATTCAGACATGAATCTTAGCTCATTAGCTGGGAAACTCAGGCAATCTTAACTTTTTCTGTAATTAACGGATTAAGGGCAACATCTGAATGGGATCGTAAACACAGAAGTATCAGGAACCATGTAAATATCGTAACGCATCGATATTTTGTAGACAAATCATGTTTGCAATTCCAACTTTACATGGTTTTTTTTTTTTTTTTTTGGTACCAATTTGCCTCTATTTACACACTGCCTTATACCATAAATAAATTCATGGTGGTTTAGAAGAAAATGGTAAAATGTAAATTTGAATAAAATTAGACTTCAGAAAAATGTAAATTAAAATAGGAAGTAGATTTCAGGGGAAAATTGGATCCCAATTGTGCAGGCCACATGCGCCCAATAATGGTTATAGCTAAGGCATAAATTTGGTTCTGGGTTTCTTGCAGACGTAAAAAAAAAAGAAGTTACTCATTTATATAGATTTTATTGTTTAATGGGGCACACTGTGCTTGTCTGAATATGAGATATAAATAGCTATTTCTGACACCTCCAGAATAAACATTGCGCCTGGGGCTTCATAGAGGGGGCCCTAAGCAACTTAGGATAATGTCCTCAAAAACAAAAACAACATCAAAGCCTCTAATGAGGAAGGGACTGTTTCTTTTATTGCCCCTCCATAAAAACCCAGGATATAATAATACATTGCTATCCAGGCCCAGCAAAGGAATATGGCTTAATAGGCATCTTTCTGATGATTTTGGTGGATACAGAGCTACAACCGAGATTCTCAAAGGTTTTCTTTGCCTACGCTGCGGCAACATTTCATGAAGAAAGTGTTCGTTTCTTAACTTCAATATTCACTGAGTGTCCACTAGGTACTACTATGGTAGGACTGGAAGAGGATGCCCACTTCTCAGGGTCATTTAATGTTAGTCTCCGTGAGGAGCCTCTTTCACATCTTCTCTCTACTCAGATCTCCATCACCACCACTGTCATCCTTACTCTAAGGTGATGACCTAGTTTCTTTCTCCCCAGAGAAAATAGAAGCAGTCAGAAGCATTTCCCAAAGTGTCCTCTCGAGTCTTCTGACCTACATGCATCTACACCATACTTCTGTCTTTCCTCCTCCCACAGATGAGTTATCTCTGAGTCATCCAACGCCATATATACTCAAGGACATGATCCCAGCAGTTGTCCCTGCAGTCTTCGACATCATCATTTTTTTCTCTTTTCTGGATCATTCTGGTCAGTATACAGGCTTGTTGTCATTTCCCCCTTAAAAATGTCTTCCCCTCGACACTACATCACTTCAGTTCCCAACTCTTTTCTCTGCTCTATTTATAACAAGAACCCTTAAAATATTTTAAAGTATCCCCTTTCTCCCATTTCTGTATAAACAGACTCTACTCGAATTTTGTCTCCACCAGGTTTCCCAGACTTCTTTTGTCAAGGCTACGAGAGTCCTCTATTTTGCTAAATTGAAGTCAATTCTCAATCCTTATGTTTCTGACCCATCATTTACCATGGGTAACCACTCCCCCTCCTCCCCCCCCCTCCCCCCGCCACTTCCAACATTTCTTCCATTTGGCTACTAGGACCCCATTCTCTCCTGGTTTTCCTAGAGCTTCTTCAGAGCTCCTTTTCACTGTTATCTGTCTCCCTAAATGCTAGAATACCCTAGGGCTCATGCTTTAGGTGTCTTCTCTTCCCTATTTACAGTCGGTCTCTTGATGACCTCATTTAATGTCATGGTCTAGACATCATGCCGACCAGTAAGTAGTTAGCTATCCTCACAAATGTTCATCACGGCATGTCAGTCCTCAGTACAGCTTAACGAAGAGAGCTTTTGTAAAAATTCTCGGGGACTACAAATATTCTCATTTAAATGGTTTGTGATGAGGCCCAGGAAGTAGCACATTATAGACGCTTTCCAGGTGATTCTAAGTGCAGTCAGACTTAAGAAGATGCATATGTATTGAGTGGAGACTTAAACTCACTTCTGTACAGAAAGGAGCAAAGATCTTTTGTCTGCACCCAAATGGTAAACGTATCAGTCCTAGATATCGCTTCAACCAATTTCTCCACTTCCATTCTTGCTGTTTATGCTCTACTTGGCTAACAGAAGGAGATTCATAAATATAACTAAGAGATCAAATACAATGATGAATAAAGCAATCAGCACATTCTAGTTTTATTTCCATCATCTCTTGCTTTAAATTCCCGAAGAAGATATCCAGATGACCAACAGGCACATGAAAAGATGCTCCACATCACCAATCATCAGGGAAATACAGATCAAAACCACACTGAGATACCACCTCATGCCGGTCAGAGTGGCTAAAATGAACAAATCAGGAGACTATAGATGGTAGCGTGGATATGGAGAAACAGGAACCCTCTTGCACTGTTGGTGGGAATGCAAACTGGTGCAGCCGCTCTGGAAAACAGTGTGGAGGTTCCTCAAAAAACTGAAAACAGAATTATCCTATGACCCAGCAATAGCACTGCTAGGAATTTACCCAAGGGAAACAGGAGTGCTGATGCATAGGGGCACTTGTACCCCAATGTTTATAGCAGCACTTTCAACAATAGCCGAACTATGGAAAGAGCCTAAATGTCCATCAACTGACAAATGGATAAAGAAATTGTGGTTTATATACACAATGGAGTACTACGTGGCAATGAGGAAGAATGAAATCTGGCCTTTTGCAGCAACGTGGATGCCACTGGAGGGTATTATGCTAAGTGAAATAAGTCAGGCAGAGAAAGAGATCATGCTTTCACTCATATGTGGATCCTGAGAAACTTAACAGAAGACCATGGGAGAGGGGAAGAGGGGGGGAAGTTACAGAGAGGGAGGGAGGCAAACCATAAGAGACTGTTAAATATTTAGAACAAACTGAGGGTTGATGGGGGGTCGGGGAGAGGGGAAAGTGGGTGATGGGCATTGAGGAGGACACCTGTTGGGATGAGCACTGGGTGTTTTATGGAAACCGATTTGACAATAAGTTATATATAAAAAAATAAATAAATTCCCGAAGAGAGACACATTATTATTTTCTAATTGATTCCTGATTAATGCTTATATTTTAGAAAATCATAAGTGAAAAGATAGAATTTTAAAAGAACAGTAGGTTGTAATAGACTATGTGCAGTATGATTCAATATTGAGCTGTGTATGTGTGTAGGTTAACTCTAGGTGGGAGGTCTAGAGATGGTTTCTTTTCTTTGTGATAGTTCCGTATTTTTAAAGTAGGCTTTATAATTACAAAATATAAGAAAGACAACTTAGGGATACATTTTACTTTAAAAACCAAACATCACAACTATGGATGTACTTTACATATTTGTAAATATTTCACATATTTTTATTTTACACATTTTTTCATACTTCCTTTCACATATTTGTTCATGCATTTTGCGTATCTTTTGATTCCTAGTGATGGCACTATTTACTTAAGTGCTCTGAATGTTAGAAAATAGCACGAATGAAGAGAACTGAAAATTCCGTGGATTAAAACTCCCATTAAATAATACAAATTAAAAGGATATCAACTCGTCTGTGTGAAGTGGTAATTTTTTGTGCTTTTTTGCACAGTCAGACTTCCTCTGGTATTGGCATTAAGCAACCCCTGTGTGAGTTTTCATTAGCTATCATCACCTTTTGAATAAAAGACATCTTTTCTACATAGATTAAAATGAATCACTTATGTAATTAAACCGGAAGATCTTAACTTTCAGAAATACAGATGGGCTGCACTTTTCAAAAGCAATCTTGACCTTATGTTAGTAACATATTTCTCTTGCTAGGCTAAACATCTTTTCAGCTTATCAGAGGGTAATTTAAGGATTAATTGCTTCAGGAATCAAGATGAGGCAAGTTGTTTTATTGTAATGAAATCAAAGAGCATCTTGTTAGTGACTCTATCAACATCGCTATCACCATTTATCAGAATAATGTGGTTTGGTGGTATTTGGATTAAAAAAACCAGAAAAAGAATAACCGAATCTTGCTGTTTTTTTCCCAAATAATGTTGTCCCCTTCTTTAAAAAATCTCATGTGTGTCTGTAGGATGACCTGGTTACCAGTACTTTGCTAAGATGCTAAGTGCTTGAGTTGGCGTGTGTTGTAGGGTACTTATTGTTTTCTGCATACCCAAGCCGCGCAGGACCTCGTCTCCAAGTTATTCACACAAGATTGTCACAGTTTCCAAATAGTGGGACTTTGCATTAGTTGGGCAGTAAACATGCAAAAAAGGAAGCCCATACCATCCAGGGAATACCGACTTAATATTCAGTTGTCTATAAGTGGTTACTTTTTTGATTTATGGAATTCACTTATTTGGTTACAACTTACCAAAACTTCCTACTTGTGGTCTGCCTTCATGCACATAATCATGGTTGTGCTTCTGTGTGCCTCCATTAACAATTCAGACTAATTTCTGTACTTCAGGGTGGCTTAGCCTACTGTTTGGGATTTTTTTTTTAATATTTAAATATTTATTTATTTATTTATAAATTTTTTAAAAAAATGTTTATATTTGAAAGAGAGAGAGAGTGCACGAGTGGGTGAGGCAGAGAGAGAGAGAGAGAGAGAGAGAGAGAGAGAGAGAGAGAGAGACATGGAGACAGAATCTGTAGCAGGCTCCAGGCTCCAAGCTGTCAGCACAGAGCCTGATGCGGGGCTTGAACTCATGAGCCTTGAGATCATAATCTGAGCGGAAGTCCAGGGTTTAACCAGCTGAGCCACCAAGGCTCCCCTGTTTGGGAGTTTTGACTCTAGGTGGCAGTATAGCGTGTGTAATCGAGAGCTCTCTTCAGGTTGGTTTTGAGTTGGGCTCTCAAAGACTCGTTAGTGATAGACTGATTTTCAGAGGTATTTTCAAGTTCATATGTTATATAAAACAAAGATTGGGGCGCCTGGGTGGCTCAGTCGGTTAAGCCTCCGACTTCGGCTCAGGTCACGATCTCACAGTCCGTTAGTTCGATCCCCGCGTCGGGCTCTGTGCTGACAGCTCGGAGCCTGGAGCCTGCTTCGGATTCTGTGTCTCCCCCTGTCTCTGCCCCTCCCCTGCTCATGCTCTGTCTCTGTCTCAAAAATAAATAAAAGCATTAAAAAAAACCCACAAAAAACCCCACAAAGATTGATTGGTTATACTACTTAAGGTACCTATTCATGGCATGCCTTCTTACTCATTAAATCATGTAATCCTATTGTCTTCCATTGTTTGAAAATTAAGGAAATATTTACGCCTGGACAAAACAGACCAGGACATAGGCCCCAAGCAAAATAGTTTATATTTTTATGGCTACAATTTAAAGATTTTTGGCTTTAATTTTTGGCTTTCTGATAGACTATAAGGAAAATGAAGGCCGTTGCTCATGAAAGAGGAAGGTGTCTGGTAATTTTCTTAATTATGGTTTGTGACACATCCTCAAATGCACACTCTGACCCCCTTTTCGAGGTAATTCCATTTGAAAACAAGGTGTCACAAACTTACCTTGATTATTCCCCAAATCTCCCTGCTCATATATTTCCTTTTCCCTATTTTAAGGTAGGAGGGCGAGGGGCTTTTTTTCTTTTCTTTTTCTTTCAAGTTATGCACGATCTGCTCTTTAAAATCAGAACGGCTGTCCCTGGAGTGGAAAGTGATTCATAGCTGCTCTGAGGTACCTCTTTTTCAGGAGTTCCTACTGTGAGCTGTTCCTTCTTGGCTCCCCTCTCTTCCTGCTTTCCTGTCTCCCTCCCTTCTCTTTCTTTTTCTCCCTTCTTCTTCCTTTGTTTCCTCTGCCCTCCCTTTCTCTCTCCTCCCTCCCTCCTTCTCTCCTTTTCCCTTCCTTTGTTTTCTGCAGTGTAGTACACGGACAAGAGCACATGCTTGAGGGTTAGTGCTGAGCTGAATCCTGCTGAACAACCTTGGAAAAATGACTTAGTTTCTTTGAATATTAGTTTTCTCATCTGTAAAATAGGGCTAATAACGCTCCCCTCCTATAGCTGGAGAGAGGCAAATGAGTAAAGTGTGGGACATTTGGCTCATACTTGGCATATACTGTTACTTACTTGGTAATAGATCATTTAGTACACACTGTTTACTTATGTCCGAGTAGAGTTAATTTTATCTTCATAGCAGGAGCTAAATAAATGGTAGTTACCGTTATGTGAACATTCTTTGAACATTTTAGTATAATTTGCTTTTCATAGAACATGCTTATGTTATTAAAATGAAATATTACTTACAATTCCACAGATCCTCGATTCCTGATTACCATAACCTTGGGGCAAATGGTCACGTGTGTGCCACAGGGACAGTAGGACAGCAAGGATGAAGTAGGCAGCCAAAGATCTGCTTCTGGCTCTGCCATTAGCCTGTCCTGGGACCTTTACTGAATATTTTCTTTGGTAGAAGAGGGCGCTTCATTTTCCAATGGGATTTAAAAGGAGATTATGTTGTCTGTCTCCCCAGGGCCACTTCCAGATTGGGGCAGCTCCAGCTGGGAAGCCAATATAGATGGTCCTCAACTTGTTATCGTTCGACTTGATGATTCTTCGACTTTAGGGTCGAAACTCGACACAGTGACAACCATTCTGCACCCCTACCGCCATCTGTTTTTCATGTTCAGTACAGTATTCAGTGAATCACATGAGATGTTCAACACTCTGTTGTCAAAGAGGCTCTCTGTTACATGGTTTGTCCAACTGTAGGCTAATATAAGTGTTCTGGTCATGTTTAAGGTCGGCTGGGCTAAGCTATGGTGTTCAGTAGGTTTCATGTTAAATGCACTTTCAATTTATGGTATTTTCTTTTTTTTAAAAGTATAGTTATTTATTTCGAGTGAGAGAGTGTGTGCAAGTGAGGGAGGAGCAGTGAGAGAGGGAGAATCCCAGGCAGGCTCCGTGTGGTCAGTGTGCAGAGCCCAACATGGGGCTTGAACTCATGAACTGTGAGATCATGACCTGAGCTGAAATCAAGAGTCAGACGCTCAACCGACTGAGCCAACCAGGCGCCATTATGGTATTTACAACTCACAATGGTTTTGTGGGGGACTTAACACCATCATTAGTTCAGGAAGTTCTGTAGTCTGAAATGGGACGTGATCAATTTCTTCTGTCTTCTCTTTTACTTATTTCTCTTCTTAGAAGCTGGCTACCTGTGCTTTCTGAGTCCTCTGGGACCTAAAAAGAGGGCATCTGATGGCAGAGATGAGAGGAAGGGATAGAGAAGGTTTCAGACACTTTCATGATGTGTTATGGCTTCTCAGAGATACCACCTGTCTCCTCCTGATGTTGGAGATCTCTCACCAGAAATTGCCTGGATCCCACAAAATGCATCTTCTCTGGCTCACTTTTGCATTTTCCTTTGATACCTGAGGTTTTGCCTCTCCTTCAGCTGGTTCTCTTATGACGACCCCAGACCAGCATGATCAGGTCCACGGGAAAAGTGGATGCTAGTTGAAGATCTGTCGGCGTATGGAATGGCATTGACTGCACACTGATGATTCTTATTAAACCGTTTCTCTAATTTCTGACTTCTTCCATAGGAGGGGAGTAGGTAGTCACTTAAAAATTACATAACTGGCTTCCACCCCCTTACATGCAGGCCTTACTTACATGGTCTAGCTCTTCATTTTGGAAGGTGGGAAGTATTATCGTTTATTGTTTTAAGTCTTTGGGCCCCAAATGAAAAAATAAACTTCCATTTTATATTTTATTCCATCCAGATCAAGTAATCCAGCTTCACCGTTGTGTAGTTCTCGGTACATTTCATAAAAAGTGAAAAATGTATATTAAAAAAAACCCTAAACGGCCCTTTGAACTTCTTTTTTCACACCATATATTAACTGACCTTATTTGAAATTCATTATTTCTGTTTAAATTTTAAGTGACAAATATGAGTGGACTTTCTAATGGATTTCATTTGATGGATTAGTGATTGATTCTAATGGGCCTATTTTTTATCCGTCCTTTATGCTTATAGATTTTGAGATAAGGAGATGAGCCCAAAACATCCATCTGAGAGCGACATTTGGAGGCACAAGCACCCTCCACTGTCACATGAATCTGAACATTCAAGTCCACTCCCTCTGAAGAGTCAGTAAACCACTCTGATAACATGCTCGTCACTTTATTATTTGCAACACAATTCCTGAACAGAACTGAACTGTAGAACAGAGCTCAGAGAAGTGCTGCAGTGATGGTTTCAGTGGCCAAAACCTGAGACAACCGATAGGTAAAGCCACCATCACAGGGGAAGTGTTTATTCCATTCCAAAGAAAATGAAATTACCTCTAAATATATCACAGGGAGTCTTTCTTTTAAAAAAAAAAGAAAAAAATAATGTTTGTTTATTTTTGAGACAGAGAGAGACAGAGCATGAACGGGGGAGAGTCAGAGAGAGGGAGACACAGAATCTGAAGCAGGCTCCAGGCTCCGAGCTGTCAGCACAGAGGCTGACGCAGGGCTCGAACTCATGGACTGTGAGATCATGACCTGAGCCAAAGTCGGATGCTTAACCGACTGAGCCACCCAGGCGCCCCACAGGGAGTCTTTCTCAAAGTACACGTCTCATATACCCATTTGATCATGGGGTTAGTTTAACATATAAATATCAGTATGTTCTCTAAGATTTAATAAAAAAAAAAGCTTTGAAAGATAGTTCTCAGGAGTGGACAGTGACCTTAAAATTGGACTATCCAAATAAATCACATTCCACTGGCAAAGGATTATGCAAAGTAAATTCTTGAACTTTGAACGATAAATTCTATTGCACTTCATTGTGAAATATTTTAATCAACAATGAAGTTGATGTATTACAGTTAAGTATTCCAAGCATCTTGAACAGAAAATCGTTTCCTCTTCAACTCCTGTTCATATACTGAACATAGAACGTCTGGATATGAAACTTAAGCAGTGTAAGAAAACAAAGGAAACTCTCCTGATGTGCGGAGACACTTTATAAAATCCAGAAATATTTCATAAAGTATAAAAAAAGTCAAGGGTGATGACCACTCTTTGCACCTCATTCTGGATGGTCTAAGCTGGACTTTCATCTAGGGTTGATTTAAAGAGAAAATGCCGCTTCTAATTCTGCCATCATCTCTGCTTTGGCCCTGGAGTCTTAGTCTGTTCTGGAAGCTGGAATGACAACTGGTAGCGTGCTTTGAAGAATGGGAGGAGTTAATGAGGTCTTTTATTATATGATTATGTTCTCTACTTTCCCATCTAATTTGCTGTAAGGTAATTCAACCTGTATTTTCCCATCTCTTAACGAGAATAAATAGCTGCGCAGTCTGTTTTAGGGGCTTTAATTGTTGGCTAGACATTGCAGATCTTTTCCAATAGTGCTTATGATGCTTGAGAGAATGTTCCCGTTCTTGCAGAGTTTCTGCCAATCTGACTCTTTGAATCAACTCTAATGGTACTATTGTTGAGAAGACCATTATGAGGATGCTATCAAAGTCTTAGAAGTGAATTATAGGCAATAGGATCATCCTAAGGGTGGGAAGGAGGAACGGGGAGCCTGTAACAGTACTGACCAAATCTTTCATGTTCTTAATGAAGCAGTGCTCTTCCTTTTTTAAATTGCTATAGTTAGAAGCAACAATCAAACTACTAAATCTTCACTTCATGACAATTTTGTGATCTCTGTATGGAACAGAGCATTCATTTCCTCCATCTGGCTTAATAGTTTGTAGCATATTTCCTAGATAAAATGTCCATTCTTCTCTCCTTTTGTCATTGCCTTTATGGTCACCAGAAATCTTCCATGCAAGAAAAGTGCACCTCAAAAGTCTGTCTGTCTATTGTCAATCAAGTATCCTAGGGGCTGCCAGGAACGTGCCCAGCTCTAACTCTGAAGCATGCTGGGAGTCATGAAGAAATAACATAAGAAGAAATGGTTAATGTAGAGAAATATGGATAGGAGGAAAGATAGGTATAGGAGTATGAAGAAATCTGACTTCTGACATCAAGACCAAAAAGGTGTGCGAACAATCCCACCAACACCTTTCCCTGGAGCCCACGAGTTTGAACAATGGAAGACTCTTCTGAGAACTGGTGATGGAATATATGTGAGGCTGGTTCCAGGAGCCATGTGGATCCCTTACAATAGCTGAGCAATGATCAGGAAAGGGCAACGCTATATTCAATAGTATTTGACAATGAGGCTAAATTTTCTCTGGGTGTTCTGTTTGCAATTAAAAATAAAACACCTAGAAAAGCTCATTTGGATTTTTTGGCAGTAGGGAAAGCTGGAAAGTCCCCCTGTCTGCCTTCTTGAAGAATGGATAATTTGGGGGCAAGATTGGTTACGGTGCTGCTGCAAAGATGACGAGCACTTGGTGTGGTGAGTACAAGTATCTGTGCTTTCACTGCGGTTAGTGCGTCTTGTTTGTCTGCTTGTCTTGACTTTTGGGATGATCCTGTATCTACTAGCATCCAGTCCTAACCCCTCACATCTGACTACACACTCCTGTCTTTCCATTAAGAGTATACACATACTTGGTTGCCTCCAATTACAGAGGTCTCTGTGTCTCTGTTCCTAGAAAACCTGTGATGGGTTGTTTTGGCCAATTTAGTTCAAAGTATTAGAAGAATCCTTTTTAATTCTTTTGCTAGTCATTTGACTGGTGTATTAGTGTGTGTGTGTGTGTGTGTGTGTGTGTGTGTGCGTGTGCACGCGTGCTCACACATATGTGTGTGTGTGGAATTGGCTTACATGATCATGGGGGTGAGTAAGTAGACTTTGTACTCTACCTCCATGCCTGGGGTGGGAGCCTGAGGCTCGGGGTAGACAGAAGTGAAGAATAAGGGCTGGAATCGCATGAGCAGAAGCTGAAATACAACGACTGAATGGACTGAAACCCATGTTCATTCTTGATTCCTCTGACGTTTGTGACAAGGGTATCCTACAAAGCCTGCAACCCTTCTTCATGTAGCTGAGACACACACTTGGCTTAGCCACTGCTTTAAACAAAGGGACTGATTCAGCAGATCAGAAAGATCTGGAGCTGTTGCCTCCCTTCGAGCCTCCAAAAGCTCGCACAGTCTCCCCTGTGGCCCAGAAACATCCAAGAAAGGAGTTTTGGGGAGTGTAGTTACACCTAGGCAAGTTGGATCATTGCAAGGAAACTACACTGGGAGAATCTTTAATGATGGTGGTGGTGATACTGACAGCAGCTGACATTTGTCGAATGAGTGCCTTCCATTTGTTAGGCCCTGGGCTGAGCTTTTCATATGATTATTTCATCAGGTCCTGACTACACTCCTCTGAACTAGGTTCTATTATCTACCTCACAGATAAGAGCCTGAGACACAGGGACATTCCATAATTTGCCAGACTGCACGCAGCCAGCAAGTGGCAAAGCCATGATTGGAGCCCAGGTGGTTTTTAAACAACCATTTTCAAAATATCACCTGCATAGCATAAGTTTCTCTAGACAAATGGTTAATTTTCCACACTCATTAAAATGTCAACTTTGCCTCAGAAGAGTGGTGTGTGTGTGTGTGTGTGTGTGTGTGTGTGTGTGTGTGTAAACATTGGGAAGAATATCCATTTAGCCATTTGTCCTTCACAAATAAGATTAGTAAATTCAGAAGATGGAAATTTAGACAACTAGTTAAGTAATTTATCCCAAGATAGTTAGTGTATCTCTGGTACAAAAGGGTGTCATAAGTTTTTTTTTCCATCTCACTACAAATGCTGTAATGATTCTAATACACTTTAAAGGTGCCATTTGTATAAAATTAACTACATCCATGACGTCCTGTAACACATTGTACCTTTTTTTCCTGTCATTTGCTTGCTTATGAATAATGCAGTGAAGAATATTCACTTGTGGTGCTAGCTCACAGACTCACTCTGGAATTCTCTCTTTATTCCAGCCAGAGCAGCTGTTCTATCAATGGTTGTTTATATATATTTTTTCCATAAAACATTGCTTTTTACCTAAGAAATAATTTAGGATTAAGACTGTATCTTCTCCTCTGATAGTTCTTTCTATTGGCTCACAAAAAGTAGCTTTTCAATGTGTTTTGTTATTGAAATAGAATCTGTAATATTCTAAAATGTTTAAGCTCGATGCATTAGCAACATCTGTATTTTCATCCAAGTGTGTAACAGTTTTACCACACTATGAGTTTCTTCTAACATTGTTCTTTCAGTTTTTCAATGATGTTTTCCACGTCCTCTAGCATATTTGCTGACAAGAGTGGATTTTATTTTGCTATTAAATTGTCTTTCGTGTATAATTTCGGTCATTTTTAATGCATCTAAAAGAACAAGTGTTTCCCAAATTTGTAGGGTTTGTCTCTTATTTTTAAGTAAGAAAACCCCAAAAAGGCTTCTCAGCATTTACCATTAAAGCTCAGTGAAGTTTTATAAGATATACTATTATCATTTGCTGAAAAATTGAGGTATTTTCATGTTCTTGATACTTAATTTTAAGATGAATTATTGATTTTTAGCCAATATTTATATTGCAAATGATTAATAATTTCCTTGATGCAATTTTTTAGCTTAATTTTTATCAGAGCTAATTATTTCAACTTTGTGTTTAAACTCATTCATATTGTACTAGGACAATAGAGTGATCACATCTAATATTTTCTTCCTTTTTTGTGGGGGGAGAGAGAGAGAGCACTTGAGACCATGAGCGGGGGAGGGGCAGAGAGAGAGAGAGAGAGAGAGAGAGAGAGAGAATCTTAAGCAGGCTCCACTCCCAGTGCAGAGCCCCAATCTCATGGGCTCAATCTCATGACCCATGACCTGAACTGATATCAAGAGTTGGGCATTTAACTGACTGAGCCACCCTGGTGCCCCCTTTTCTTTGCTCTTAAATTATGCTTTCATTAGTAATGCTGTTTTCAATTTTGATTTCTTTGCAGACATCTTTTAGAATCAACTTCCCATTTATTGGTTTAATTTAAATCTAGGAAATATAACCCATAACTCTACAAATTTGAGTCGGTGGAGTGGTCATGTATCTATGACAAGCTGTGGCACAGGTGGGTGGGTGGGAGCTTCTATTTTCATTCCACATAACAAACATTAGATGTGATCTCTTTTGCATTGTTGGTGGGAATGCAAGCTGGTGCAGCCACTCTGGAAAACAGTATGGAGGTTCCTCAAAAAACTAAAAATAGAACTACCCTACAACCCAGCAATCGCACTACTAGGCATTTATCCATGGGATACAGGTGTGCTGTTTCAGAGGGGCACATGCATCCCCATGTTCATAGCAGCACTTTCAACAATAGCCAAAGTATGGAAAGAGCCCAAATGTCCATCGATGGATGAATGGATAAATAAAGTGTGGTATATATATATATATATATACAACGGAGTATTACTTGTCAATCAAAAAGAATGAAATCTTACCATTTGCAACTATGTGGATGGAACTGGAGGGTATTATGCTAAGTGAAATTAGTCAGAGAAAGACAAAAATCATATGACTTCACTCATATGAGGACTTTAAGAGACAAAACAGATGAACATAAGGGAAGGGAAGCAAAAATAATATAAAAACAGGGAGGGGGACAAAACAGAAGAGATTCATAAATATGGAGAACAAACAGGGTTACTGGAGGGGTTGTGGGAGGGGGGATGGGCTAAATGGGTAAGGGACACTAAGGAATCTACTCCTGAAATCATTGTTGCACTATACGCTAACTAATTTGGATGTAAATTTAAAAAAAATAAAAAATAAAAAAAAAAGAAGTGATCTTTCCCCATAACTTTTAGATAAAAAAAATAGCTGTAACTGGGAGTTCTAACATGCTCTTATGGAGGACGTTTTTGACACTAGAGGAGCTTGGAGATGGGGGCACAGGAGAAGGGAGCCCAGGAAGCTGCTAAGCCTGCATTACTCCTCAGCTGTTAGCCTTTGCTGAGATTATGCGGTGACACTTGGACATCAAACTGGTGCCATGAGGCGATAGCTTCTTAATGACAAATGGAATGTGCATTGGCCCAGCCTCTCTCTGCAGTTCTCTCTCTGTGAATTTCTGTGGAAGGACAAGGATGCTCAGTTGGCACAAGATCGGATTCCGAAATCCAAACATAGGCACATTTGCCACTATGACTTCAGTCATTTTGATTCTTGGATAAAGTGATCAATGACAACAGAACATTCCTGGCAGGAAGGTAAGTTTCTATGAAATCGCTGTGTAAAAACATATGGCTTTAATATATTTACATCTAAGTACCTACCTCCTGCACATTTGATTTCATTCAATAGTATTCCATAATTTGTTCTATATTTCTATAAAGAGGATACTAAAGTGCTAATCTGAAACAATTTAGGGCACAACTAGTTACTATGAGAGTCTCAAAATTCCTCTCCTTTTGTATATTATGTTGGCTATTGACACACAATTGGGGTGCATTATTAACACATACTGAATGGAGTTCACGGAAGAAAAATAGACAATTGGTAGTGTTTGGGGATGTATTTACTGTGAAAACAGTCACTCCTGACCAATTCTGCTAGTTCTCTCTATAGCCTTGTTTCAGTGACATTCTGTATAATATGCACTTTGCTACCCAATTACAACATGTAAACTGTGAGTTGGAAAAGGACCTTAAGATTTTGACTCTGGAGAGCAGATATTTTCTCACTAGTATCAATGAAGTTGTATGGGATTGAATTCAGGATTGAAAATGGTGATTCAGCCCTTCTGAATGGATTTAGCTCTTAGATAGTATTGTTTGGCAGGGTCTAAGGCTCAACCAAGATGGGCATGTATACACTGTACAAACAAGGGCTGTGAAGGAGAAGGCAGAGTGATCTTATATGTCACAAATGTCTAAGCTGCACAGAAAATTACAGATATCAGTGAACATTTAAGGAGACTAGACACATGCAAATAAATGTTATTCTAGGAAAATTATTTAACTTACCTGGCCAGGTGAACAAACTGATAACACTAACAACAGGTGCACAAGGGATGTGGGGCAGATTCTTAGACTGTGCTCTTTAGGCATTAGGATTGCTTCTTTGGCTAAATGTAGAGAATCAGGGATAATCTTGGCAGATCTTGAAACTTTTATTTTCTGTAAGGTAGAACATTGTTTCTCAAAATGTGAATATACAACACCGACATCAAAATCTTATGGTATATACTTTATAATTCAAGTTCTTCAGCATTCCAAAGATTTAATAAATTTTGCATATGGTGCCAAAGTTTCTGATTTTTAAAGCCAGACATTCTCGGTGCTACTTGGTGCTACTTATCTACTCAGAAAGTTTGAGATCTGCAAAGACAGAGGAAACAATTGGCTGAACTTGATTCTCTGAATGCCATCTAACAGAAGTTGGTGAGGGAACTTCAGGAAGTTGAAGTCAAGGAAGAAGAAATTGAAAATAACTAGTGTGTTTTGATCTCCTAGATGACAGCAGATTTCAAAAGCTTAAGTAAAATGTTAGCTCCATTTCAAAGCACCAGTCTTTGGAGAAAAACAGCTTGAGATGGTTGAGCTCTTGCAACCTGGTTCACTGTGCAATGATTTAACTGCCACGTGATGAGTAGGGTGTGGCGTACCAAGATATCAATGCGGCTGTCTGTGCAAGAGCTCTCTGAGCAAGAGCTGTCTGTGCGGCTGTCTGTGCAAGATCCATTTCTGAAAGGATGTGCACGAGGTTGAGAAGGAGGTTATGGATTTTCTATTCAAGGTCAAACAAGATACTGGTACAGAATTTAGGGTATAAGGAAGGCTGTGTGCTGAAATGAGCTGAGGCCAAAATGTGAACCACAACACAAGCTTATTCATTTACTCATTTATCTCTGTAGGTTTTTTTTTTGTTTGTTTGTTTTTCTGTTTTTTTTTTTTTTTTTACAAAAATGAGAAAGGTCTTCCTATTAGGGTTTCTGGTGAAATGATAAGGGTTCACCTCTTTAAATTTTTTTTTTTAATGTTTATTTATTTTTGGGACAGAGAGAGACAGAGCATGAACGGGGGAGGGTCAGAGAGAGGGAGACACAGAATCTGAAACAGGCTCCAGGCTCTGAGCTGTCAGCACAGAGCCCGACGCGGGGCTCGAACTCACGTACCGTGAGATCATGACCTGAGGTAAAGTCGGCCGCTTAATCAACTGAGCCACCCAGGCGCCCCAGGGTTCACCTCTTTAACTGCTGTTTTATTTCTAAGTTATTTTCATACACAAAGAAAGGTGTTGAAAGGACTTAGATAAAAACCAAAATACTATGGAAAGGAGACTGTTCTTCCCCAAACAGAAATGGATTGGAACATGGCACTGTCACTCATTCATTGTGGGACTTTAGGAAGTTCCTTACATCTTTAAGCATTTTTCTATTCTTCTGATCTTAAAAATGGAGAGAAAAACATTGGTTCATAGATGTGGTATGGGCAATAAAGATATAATAATACTCTTGTGCAGTTGCACAAAATGTTATTTTCTTTTTTTCTTTTTTTTTGTTTATATTTGAGAGAGAGAGAGAGACAGAGAGAAGGAGAGAACAAGCAGGGGGGATAGGCAGAGAGAGAGACGGAGAGAGAGAATCTCAAGCAGGCTCTGCACTGTCAGCACAGAGTCCAATGCAGGGCTTGAACCAATGAACCTTGAGATCATGACCTGAGCCAAAACCAAGAGTCAGGCGCTTAACTGACTGAGCCACCCAGGTCCCTCCAAAATATTATTTTTTTTTAAAAGTTAACTTTTTGGCTCAAATTTCTTCTTACTTTATTAAAGGCATTTGCAAATTAAATTGGAAATTACTGAATCTGGTGGGTCATCTTTGAAACATGTGGAAAACAGGAGAAGACATGTGGAAATCATGTCAAGACAACACTATTTTGATTTTTCTATGGAGAATAAGGTCAGGTTTAGAAAAGTAAAGATCAGTTTAACATGAATATTTGACAAGACTTTTACCCATATTATTAAGAGAATGGAAGGTTTGCTTGTATGAAACATAAATTGATGTACAATAGATCCAGACAGGAGTTCACTATGAACAAGTCACATCAGACTGAATTTCTTTTGTTGACATGGTTATTGAATGCCTAGATCAGGGAATCTTGTTGGATGGAAGTATACAATGAAATCTACATCTGTTTGTATTTAAAAAACTAAAGAGCTATAGTTTTAATTGTTGGATGAGGAACTGATTGAATATTGATCCTTTTTCATGTGTTAAAAGATATACTGAGGCAGATGTAAAAAGTTAAGGGTTTACTTGAGAAAAGTCAAATTGGGCACCATCGAATCTAGCAGACAGGAGCTCCAAGGAGTTGTACAAAAGGAAAAACTTTTATAGGCAAAAGGGAATGAGAGCAAGGAAGTTATCCTAGGCCGAAATGTGGATTAGTTATTGCAAAATTACTTTCCTTTTTGGGATGACAGGGGTTTAACCAGTGCTGATCAGGTGATTCTTGATTGACTGGTTTAAGATTCCATTTCTGGGAGAGCTAAAAGTGTAATGAAGTCTCAGTTTAGCAAAAACAACTCCATATTGGGCATGCTGTCTTTTAAGAGTTTTTCCCTTTTGATCAGACTCTTACCTAACTGAGAAATGTGATCAAAATTTAAGGCATTAGTGCTACTCCCAGCTACCTCTCTGGAGTTTTTGGCTGAATCACTGTGTGGTATTCACAGGTGTTGAAACCAAGTTAATATTCTTTAAGTTGGTTGTTCTTTTTCCTTCTCTGATGTTCTAATCTTAGGGAGATCATTTCTAGGTGATTAGGAGCTGCAAACATGCATTTAAAGCTTTTGAGAGAATACAGGGCACCAGGGACATTACTATGATTATTGTAAGTAGGATAATTTCCAATGTCTTGAGTGCACTTCAGACCCATGGTCCACAAGACTCAAAGCAATCAGAATCAAGTAAGTCAAAGAAAGGCTCCCTTGAAGAAGTCACTTTAAAAAAAGTATTTATTTTTGAGAGAAAGAGAGCTCGAGTAGGGAAGGGGCAGAGAGAGGGGACAGAGAATCCAAGGATCTGAAGCAGGCTCCACACTGATGGCAGTGAGCTCCATGCAGGGCTCAAACTCAGGAGCCACAGGATCATGGCCTGAGCCAAAGTCGGACGCTCAACCAACTGAGCCACCCAGCCGTCCCAAGGGAGTCACTTTTGAAAGCCAGCTGTCTTGTTCAGTAATCTTACGTAGCGGAGTCTCAACTCGCCGGAAGTGTCAATCCGAAGCGCAGCAAGTGGTGTAGGGAACGGTACAAACACCTCCTTGCTCTGCTACAGGATAATCAAGGGCTATCCTGTTATCGACGACAGCTTTGTCCAGAGGGTGTAGGGGTTTTGTGGGTCAGCCATCGTGTTAGCAGCTGGTTCTGCAACATCGTCAGTACTGGTCTGCCAAAGGAAGCTAATTGTGTTTTCATTCTTTTTAACGTTTTATTTATTCTTGAGACAGAGAGAGAGAGAGCGCACGTGAGCAGGGGAGGGGCAGAGAGAGAGGGAGACACAGCATCTGAAGCAGGCTCCAGGCTCTGAGCTGTCAGCACAGAGCCCATGTGGGGCTCAAACTCACTAGCTGTGAGATCATGACCTGATCCAAAGTCGGACGCTCAACCAACTGAGCCACCCAGGCACCCCAAAAGGAGCTAATTTGGAATCGTGAATGCCTCTTGGTAACTCCTTTTTGAGGAAACAAAGATCCAGAGCCACTCCCAAAGATAAGCAACAGGAGAAAAGAAAAAGACTCCGACAATTCCCCTGAGAGCTGGCACAATCAGTAGGGTGAGAGCCACCAAGGGGGTGCAAGGCACATTTCTGTTCGGCCACATTTTGGGGGACCTCAGCCTGATGCCCTAAGCCATCACAGGTCACAAAATGAGACACACGGGAAAGAAAGCATCGACAATCAGTGGGCACCTGAAGATACGATCACACGTCACAATCCAAGATCTAATCCTTACATTTTTTTTTTCCCTGCCAATCTGAATTGGAAAAGGAAAGGACAAGTGTGAAATTTGACCTTCCTCACTCTATGAGGGACCATAGATAGAGACCTAGAAAGCTAACTTTGGTAATAATTTTTTTTTAAGTATATTTATTTTGAGAGAGAGGGGGAGAGAGAGAGAGAGAGAGGGAGAGAGGGAGGGAGGGAGAGAGAGAGAGAGAGAGAGGGAGGGAGCATGAACAGGGGAGGGGCACAGAAAGAGGGAGAGAGAGAATCCCAAACAGGTTCCGCACTGTCAGCATAGAACCCAACGCAGGGCTCAGACTCACAAACCGTGAGATCATGACCTGAGCCAAAATCAAGAGTCCAACGCTTCCCTGATTGAGCCACCCAGGCTCCCCCACTTTGGTAAGAATTCTTACCCTTCGCTGGCTCTGCCAGTTCTCCCAGGATCCTTCTGCAGGCTCCAGAGCGAGTGGGGTGTCCCACTGAGGTGATCACCAGAAACTGTAGAGGAGGACAAATAATTTTCCCTCCAACCTCTGAGGTGAGTTCTTTGGGGCCCCTTTTCTCTAGGGCACCTCCTAAATAGGTACGCTTATCTAAGATGGTTAGAAGTTCTCCGCTGTGGCCCCTGCAAGTCAAGATTATCTTTGGTAAATTAACCTGCTTATTGAACCTTAAAACAAAATCTCTGTCACCTGAGGCCTCACACTGCACGCACCCCCACACCTGTTAGGAAGTCGAGCCAGTCTAACCCGGACCGGTCTGGTTTTCAAGTGGCGCCTGGTCCCCTTTTGAAGTCAGACCTGGTCTGGTCTTCAAGTTGAACCGGGATGGTTTTTAAGTCTGAGCTGGTGTCCTGCGGCCGGTTTGGGAGCCCGTTGGGGAAAAAGAGATGCCTTGAGGATAGAGGCTCCTTCCTGACAGAAGCCGAGGAGCCGGGATCCCAGAGGGGCCCCCCACCACCTCCAACGGACAGCAGCGAGCTCAGGGGCTCAGCAGGTGCCTGTGGGGCCGGGGTGCTCCTTTCTCCTGGGGGCTCTCAGGGGCTTCCTTGGCTTCCTTCTTCTGATACTGGAACTATTATAAGATAAGCCGAGAAATATTAAACAATTTTAACAATTTATTGAGCAAAGTCGAAGCAAATCGAGCAGTACGCAACCTAGCAGGGAAAAGAGCTCAGGGGAGCGGTGCAGGCAGGATGAGACTTTTATAGCCCGAAGGGAGCAGGAAGAAGGAAGTTTTTCCTGGTTATTGCAAAGTTCCTTTCTTTTAGGGGATGGCAGGAGCCTATGGGGCAGGTGACTTAACTGGTGTTGGTCAGGCGATTCCTGAGTGGCTTAAAGTTCCATTTCTGGGAGAGCAGAAGGTGTAGTTAAGCCTGGGTTTGGTGATCTGGGGCTTGGTTACGTAAGGAACTCCATATGGGGCTTGTTGTCTTGTTTTTACCATATGCTGTTAATTCTCCTCAGAAACCAACTGGGTGGTTGTCCCCCTTGAAATCTGATAACAACTAAGTTTGATGAGCCTCCGGCTTGGGTGGTTTTCGTTTGCCGCTGTTCCCAACAGTCCATTGCTTTCCACCTAAGGACCAGTAGGGTGTGTTTTGAAAGCGCGTGTGGGTGCAGTCCAGAGCCAGGCTGTGGATCCCCACCTCTGCCAAAGAAAAGACCCCTCCAGTCTGCAGAGAGAGCACTTATTTGCGTTTTATTCCTGGGGGAAGCTGCCTTCTGCGTTTTTGTTCCGTATTTTAGCCTCTGATCCCAAGTCCAGACTTTCCTCAAGCTCTGCTCTTCTATTTTGGGCTTTACGACCTGTACTAGTTTGCTACTTAGGCAAACCACTTCCTTCGAAGAGTGGCTCTCAAGTTTGATTCAAGAAGTTAAGTTGCTCTCTACGCATAACCCAGGAATGAGGAGAGCCAGTTGAGAATTCAAGTTTTCAATAATTCCCCTGCCCGTGGTCCCGAGAAATGGGATGATGGAGCACCCACCTGGCCAGCTGCAGTGAATACTTTCAGGGATTACCTTGCTCGTGGTCCCGAGCTCCTGGCCTTATATTTGTTGCTTCTCAAGTTTGTCTGGAGCTCTTTCCTGGCGGTCTTGGGTGAGTGTTTCCTCCAGGTTTTTATTTTTCCATCAGTGTGTTTTCTATTTTCCCGGGCTGTTATTCTGTTTCATGTTTTCCAACTCCCCTTATGATTTTCTGCTTCCCTTTATATTTGGTTTTTGCTCTTTTAGTGGGACCTCAAGGGATAGAGAAGGTAAATAGACTTTGGGTCTTTGGGTCACAACATTTAGGCAGTAGCTTTATGGGATAAACAAAACAAGAAAGCAATCTTAGTCATGCTGATACAGTATGGAGAAATGTTGATGCACCATTTTAGACCTTAGAGAAGTAGAAACTTACCTACTAGAACACTGTGAAATAAGTGTTATCCCAATTTTAGAGTTGAAGAAATGCAGTTTAAAATATGTGGTTACTTGGCCTCTCCTAGGGTTGATGTAAGCTTTGTGATTCCAGAGGCAAAGTTGTATAGTCGTAAAAACATTACAGAACATTGGAGGAGTTGAAAATAACGGATGTGCTGGTGCTCTTTTTCTTCTCTTTCTTTTTAAAATTTTTCCATCTAGAATTTGATGTATTTTTACGTAGTTGTGTCAAACGTTCACAAGTGGAAGTAAAACCACTGAATCACGGAGGTGGTAATCAGTAAAAGCTTATTTTGCACACAAGAAGACCGTTCGTGGAGGGGGGGACTTCACACCAAACGTGGGATGGGGCTCAGGTGTATTGTTATAAAGCCGCGTATATAGTGAGGAGGCAGTGAGTGTTGACTCTTCAGCGACTGGTTATAATATCAAGACTCCTCTTAAGGATGGGGAATTGGCTAGTGGTTACTTGATAACACTTTTGGAGAATAATAGAGGTGTTGCTTCTGATTTAAAGAGGCATTAAGTGACTCAGGTCAAGTGTGGTCTTGGAAAACAAGGTAAGTTTTTTCCTATATGACAAAAGTGGTTTTGTCTATTTAGGGCGTTTATGGGTTTCATTTGTTTGATTTTAACCAGTTATAGTGGGTACCCGCTTAAGAAAGTACTTAAGTTTCATGTTCACTAGAAAGATATTAAAAATACTACTGTTACACACATCTTGATGCATTTACTTTCAACGTTTCCTGAGGACAATTTCCTCCCAAAAATGGAAATTCTAATTCAGAAATTAAGAGGTATAAATATTGGTTTCATATTACATCTTGGCAAACTGATTTCCATGTGATTTTTTTTTTTTTTCCGATCCTTGTCACTTTCCGAACCCTGTCTGTGGCCTTTTCACTCTATATGTGTTTATAAGCCATTTTCGACAGGCCGACTTCTACCTACCACAATACAAAAATGGGGGAGATGAGGCTTACCAACTAAAGACCCTGAAAAAACAAAGTCTTTAAGCCTAATATGAGGAAATGTGCTTCTTAAAAGCTAGCAGAAAGATATGATCTTGGGCTTTTCATAAAAATAGGAATTTTGATAGTCTGAGTCCGTAATTTGTTAAACTATACCTGGTGGTCAAGCGCAGGGCATGGATTATAATAGTTACGTAAAAAGCAAATCCTGTACTTTCAGATTCTAATGGTATTGTTTTAAAAAGGAGTTTGTAAGTGATAGGGATGCAAAAAGGGTTTAAAACTTTGGAACATTAAGAACTGTTAAAAAAAAATTGGCAGAAGGGAAAATAGAACTCTTAAAAACAAAACAGAAAACCTAATCAGTCCCAGGTGATCGTACTAGAAGCCACACAGACCAAAATTTAAATGATTTGAGCTCCATGTGAAGAACTTTCTAACAAAGTAGAATATAAAATGCACAGTGAGCACCAATGAATTTTTGCTCATTTGGAAATTCTGTGATTTGATTAGAGGTTGAGTTTGCCAAACTTAATTTTTAACTGTGCTGCTCTATGAGGTCACAATTTCTATTAAACATATCACATGTAATTGTAGGTTGGAATCCTGTGTCTGAATGCAACATAAATAAGAACTGATCCAATAAGTGATAAAAAACATACTATTCAGTAAAATTATATTTCAATAATGTAATCAGTTGGTTTTGTCAATCTCTAAAATTGAAGGACTTACTTTCATTGGATTATTAATAACGAAGTAATCCAAAAGATTGGTATTAGTTTTGGATTTTCTCTAACCAGGAAAAAGGGAAAAATATTTTTGGGCGGGCATCTCTCAAATTGTTAATTTGTCCTAAAAAGTTATTTCCACATAATTGGTTAGTTATCTCTTAATAGATGTAGTTTAAAGTTATTTACAAATTGCTTTTTTGAGCTCTTAGTGGACTTTTTTCAGTAAAGATTTCAGGGAAGTGTTCTCCCCCCCCCCCCCCCCCGAGAAAATCCTATTTGCTTTGTATTAATACATCAAGTCTATTTTATGGTTGATTAAGAATAGTTCTATTGTAGATCATCCACCTCATTTATTTTGATGGTAGATTATTTTCTTTGCTATTCACATGGGAAATGAATTATTAAAGTAGAAAACCAGTAGAGTGTGCATATAGATTTTTAAAACCCTAGGTGGAAATGGAGAAAGTGGGATTGATGTTTCTTTAGTAGGCAGGCCAGAGGCAAGGGAACCAAATATTATTAATATCTGTTCTAAACTTTTGTGCATTTTGAGTAACTGACTTTGAAAGATGACTCTCAGGTGCTTGGAATATGTTGTGTCTGGACAGGTGCAGCCATGAAGGCACAGGTGGAAAGTTCATGGTACTTCTCTAGGAAAGCAAATTGTGTTCTAGTGGCCCTAGACGTCCCATAAACCAACGTGATGGATTTATTTTTGTTCTGGATCACATTATAGTAAATGAATGCTTCCATTTCCCTGTAATCCTTTAGGCATATAAATCGAAAAGTCCTAACCCAATGGAATAGACCATATGTGAAAGCAACCCACCTGCTTCCAGAGTCCTCTCAAACTGGAGATCTCCCGTAGATTCCCTAAGACATTGGCTTAATAAGAACAGCATACGTGGAAACAGATTTTTGATGGTGATAATCAGTTTCCTCAAAATTTTGCTCAGCTATGTTTTTCCTAGTTGCAGTGTCTGTTCCTCCTCCATATAACTTACGGTTGCCAACAACAGGATTGTAATACTGTCTCCACTCCACCCCTAGTACAATTCTAGTTTTCTCTGTTCCTATTATATCATGAATCATTTTTTTAAAAAAGACTTCACTCACACTTAAGTGGTGGTTTAGTTCAAATTGATTGTTGAAAGCCCCAAGTTGTTAAATCTTCAGTTGGAATAAAATGAGCCCTTCTCCCAAAGGAGTAAATGAGGTAAATGACATAATCCCTCCCCCCACCCCACTCACCCAAACCCAATCCTGCCACCTGCCACTCGGAGATTTTAAAGGGGATGGAGTCATTATAAAATGGATGTAGTCCCCAGCCAGCCAGTTTTAAAATGGGGGATTCAGAAGGGGAAATCTATGGAAAGGAACAGAAAAGTTGCCTTTTTATTCCTAAAGGCTTTATTTCCCAATTTCACACCTATTTTTGGGCCCCTATCAGAGCATTTCCTATTAAACTGTATACCTGTGCATGTCTGAGATGGAGATAGTGTGTGGCATTAGTTCTGGCCAAAAAGTACCCGTTTTGGTAACTAAGCAGGAGAGCTAGCTTTGGGGAGCTAGAGATGCAAATAATCAGTTGATCCTGTATTCTTTTATATATCCGAAGCCTCTTAGAACAACCTTGGGATCCCATTTTAAGTAAAGATTTTCCTTGCTATACTTAAGTCTCTCTCCTTCATGAAAGTCTTCAGTGGCTTTCCATCCCCGATCAAATGATATCCAAACACCCAAGAATGGCTTAGGATGGTAGTTCTTAAGATTTTAGCATGCATCAGAATATTCCAGAAGGCTCTTAACATGGAGATGGCTGGGCTTCATCCTCCGTCTGATTCAGCAGATTTGAAGTGGGACCTGATCCTTTGCATATCTAAGAAGTTCCTCGGTGATGCTGATCTCGGGAGTACATGCGGATCACAACTGGGATAGAATATTTTCCTAGGTGAGCCTTGGACCATTTCCTTGTACTCTGGTAGGTTGATCAAACTATTTGTGGGTAGCAAATGCGTGTCCTCTCTGCCCTAGATTCTGCCTTGATGGGTCTTCTAGCTAGGGTCTTCTGTGTCTGACCTCTCAAGATCTCCTGTAGGTCTCCCTCCGGTTCCCCCAGCCCTTAATCCCAGTTTGTTGTCAGTGGACGGTAAGTTTGAGGCTCCCAACTTTGTTTTTGATTTCCTTGGATTCTGCCATGGTGTTTGGGCTTTCTTGGAAGAACTGTGATCCCTTGTCAGATTCACAAGTTTTACTTTGTTTTTATCGGCTACGGTGCAGTGGTGATGAGCCAGGACTTTGGAACTGTGGCCTGGTCTCTGATCCCGATTTCAGCACCTTTGTTGCTATGGGCAAGTTCCTCTGCCTTTCCCGAGTCTGAGTAGTTTTCACAGCTGTATAAGGGTGGTCCTCATAATCCCATTCCTTGTAGTTTTGCTGTGTTAACACCTGTGAAGGATTTTGAATGATATCTGGTAGTTCAGCATACAAACAGGTGCTACTATTATAACAAGAATGTGATCTCCATGAGGGCAGTGACGTAAGCTTCAATATTCAATCAACCAATCCTAAGTGATTCAGGAGGCTTGGGACTGAACTCTGATTTGGGTCGAACTAAGAGTGAATTTGTAGTTGAAAGATTGTCAGCAAGAACTGTAGCATGGTAATGCTTTTCTTATTGACTAGGCAGTGTTTACGCTTTTAAAAGAGCCTTTATTTTTTAAGAGCCCTTTTATGTTCATAGAAAAATTGAGCAGGAATAGTTCCCAGTTATCCCTCTATCAGCACAGAGTTTCCCCATTAATGCCTTGATTAGTG
Source organism: Lynx canadensis (assembly GCF_007474595.2). Lineage (NCBI taxonomy): Eukaryota > Metazoa > Chordata > Mammalia > Carnivora > Felidae > Lynx > Lynx canadensis. The sequence goes on along the minus strand of NC_044314.2, from coordinate 7,314,710 downwards.
TGGCATATTAAAATTGAAACAACGTTAATATGTCCCAATATCTAAGGTAAGGTCTAGATTAGGGTCCGTTCTTTGTGTTGTACATTCTATGGGTTTTGACGAATTTGTCATGTATCCAATGTTACATTGTCCTCCACCTTTCACCACCCTAAAAAGGGCTTGTGTTTCACTTACCCATCCCTTCTCAACTCCCCCCGAACCTGTGGCAATCACTAATCTTTGTACTATCTCTGTAACTTTGCCTTTTCCAGAATTTATAGTTAGAATCCTACAGTATGTAACCTTTCCAGGCTGGCTTATTTCCCTTAGAAATCTACACCTAAGGTTCCCCTATGTTGTCATTTGGCTTAAAAGATCATTTCTTTTTATCAGTGAATAATGTATTTGGGTGTAGTATAATTTTGTCCACTGACCTGTTGAACATCATGGCTTCTGCTATTCTTGGCAATTATGAGTAAAGCTGCTATAAACATTCACGGGCAGGTTTCTGTGTGAACAGAAGTTTTCAATTCACTTGGGTAAATAGGAGTAGGATTGCTGGATCACATGGTAAACCTGCGTTTAACTTGGTAAGAACCTGCCAAACGTTTTTCCAAAACGGCCGAACTGTTTCGCATTGCCACCAGCAATGAATAAGAGTTCCTGTTGCTCTACATCCTCTGTAGCATTTGGTAGTATGTGTCGTAGATTTTACTGGTTTTAATAGATGTGTTTACATCAAAATCTTCCCATAACCTTTTTTAAAACTTTTTTTAACGTTTATTTTTGAGAGTGAGACCTAGCATGAACAAGGGAGGGAGGGCGGGCAGAGAGAGAGGGAGACACAGAATCCGAAACAGGCTCCAGGCTCCTAGCTGTCCGTGCAGAGCCCAGTGCAGGGCTTGAACCCACAAACCGCAAGATCGTGACCTGAGCCGAGGTCGGACGCTTAACCGACTGAGCCACCCAGGCACCCCACTGTAACCTTTCTTCTTGATTCATTATTGGCCATGAACCTCTATGGTGGTCAATTGATGTTGACACACTGAAATGTCCAGTGCTGAGATTTGTCTGTATTTTCAGCTAGAAGCTGAATTTAAGAGAAATCTGCCGATCGAACTGCATAAAGTGAGCTATAGCATCACTGACATGAGAGTTACATGAAGAACTCCCTAATTAATCTTGGGAATAGGGTAGAACAGGCAAAGAACTGATCTTTGACCTGATCTCTTTTGGACTGTGTGGGGTTTCCTAACACTGAGCCTCCTGGCACAGCACGGCAAAGGAGGACTGGAAGTGAGGAGCTTTGGGTTAATGTATCTGATTTCCCACTGTTTAATCTGGTGACCTCAAGCAAGTCACTTAACCTCTAGACCCCAGAGAGAGTTGTACTGTATGATTTATAATCTCCTTTAAGCTCCAAAATTCGGATTCTAAACCCCATCTTGCCATTGCTGTATCAGCACAGAACAAGGGAAGGAGCGCCCACAGAGCCTACACTTGGAGGCAGACAGGATTTCATCAAGAAGGAAACCCTCTTGAGTTGTCAGTCTTTGAAGCAGCAGAGATATGTGACGGGGTGGCCAATGGTAAAGTTCTTTGGGGGGGATCCTGAAAATTTCAAAAAGGGGATCCGGTGTTTTGATGACCCAAGCATGGGGATCATAGGAAGTGGAGCATCTTTGGCAGGAGTCGAGAATTGGGGATTAGCAGTAGCCGTAGCTGCTGGAAACTGAAACACGCCCGTTGAAGAGTGCCAGTGTGCAGCGATGTGCTGTCACACTGAGATTTCTCTATTTTTTCATTTGTGGATGAGGTTAGAGGGCTTGTGTGGACAAGCAAATTAAACTGAATGAGGTGAACAGGGACCTCGGGAAGAGCTGGGGAATGACAAGAGAAGAGCCATTGTCAGACCGCATGATTATACATCACTGTGCCTGTGGCTAAGTGCATTTTTTTTTTTTAAGGGGCCAATGAAATCACCTCTCTCCCTTTGAGCCTGAATGGTGGACATATTTCTGGGAACAAAAAGGGACGTTTAACTTTAAGAAAATGAAAGGTATCTCTCAAATGTTTCTGTCCTGCTTCTATCTTTATCGGCAGGTGCATTTCCCACAGAGCTAATTGGTCATTCTGGAAAGTCGATGGGGTGCAGGCAGCCATATAGTTATAAGTAAAGCCCAGATGATTTTTACCAGCTCTCTTGGGTCAGAGTTGTCCTTAATGATAATTGTGGGCTTTAATAACCATCCTTTATGGCAGTAGAGGAGCAGGATACCTACTCATCCGTTAGGCTATTTTAATCTTTCTGAAATTCCCCCCCTGAGCATTTCTAAATTTCTTCAGCACATTGTCCTCTCTGCTTGCTAGCCACTGAACAGGTGGGAATAGAGCCATAACGTGATCTGTGGTCGTCCCGTTTTACATCAGAGCACAGAGGCCATCTGCCTGCGTCAGGCTGTCCTGCTGTTCTAGGTGTTTATAGGTGGGGGGGCTCAATCCAATAGGAAACTCCCCACCCCCGCCAAGTGATGAGTGGCTGGACCACAGTAGAAATCTCTAGTTGACTTAAAATATCAGGAGGGTTGACCAGCTCAGCAGGGAAGCCTTCTTCACACAGCCCACCTGGCACTGCTGTGTGGGTCTCTGCCATCTTCAGTAAATGGCTTCCGGGGTTGCCCCGGCAGGTGTTTATTCTGGCCAGAGAGCGAGAAGCACGGAGCATGACTGCATCGGGCTTTTTAGGCCAGACCAGAAAGTGGCTCCGTCCCCTTGTATCCACGTTGCATTCACAGGAGCCCATTCGTAGGGTCCTACCTAATGGCACAATCTGGTCTCTGGCTAAGAAGCTACTTCTCGGTGCAATTCTACTCCATAAAAGACAGAACATAGACTCTTGCTGGACATGAGCTAACCGTAAAGGTGTTGTATGAACCGAGGCATTTATAGGCACGGATGGGGCATTCTCTAAAGACGTTTGTTCCAGAAAGATGATATGGAAATAGGAAATAAGGCAGAGTAAAAATTTCCTTCTGTGGTGTTAGGCAAGGTGCTTGAGGGATGATAGATCCCTGTCTGTGGCTGATGGTTTGAGATGCAGGGAGAGCAGCTGTGGTCTCCCCTCTTTGCATGTAAGACTGACTGTATTTATCAGTGGAATTCTGACCCTCCTCCCTGTGGGATCAGGGACGCATAAGGGTGTCCCCTCACCTGTCCTTGTTGGCATATCCTCAGCACTGTTTGCTGCTTGCACAGTAGCCAGAAAGGAATGGCCCATTGTGGTCACAACTAGGTGACAGGTGCTTCCTGTATAGACCCTCCCCCCCTTTTTTTTCTGCCAAGTTTTGATTTTTAAATTTCTACCAATTTTATCCATTCTTCTAGCACACGTTTTCCCAGTGCTTTTTACCTTCAAAACACTGATGGCCATGCTTGGCTGATGGACGCCTCTGGCATAGCATCAGGGTTCACATCCCCATTCTCCAGTAACCTTGTTCAGTCCTCCAAAATAAAGCCTGCCTCACTTTCTCCTTCAAACCTCCTATATCCCCAGCAACCTGGGGGAAAGCATTTTTAAAACTGAACAATACTGTTAGGGAGTAGTTTACTTAAAGTGTTATCCTGTTCGAAGTTGTTGAAGGTTAACTCAGAGGATCCTACTTCTATACTTCTAATCAAATGATTATCTCTAGGTCCCTTCCTGGCTGTGGCCTCTCTGGTGTTTCTATTTAGTCACATTTTCATTTGCCTCTTTATGTCTGTGGGGCATCCCTGGGCTGGTAGGCAGGGGTGGTGCACTGAGGTCAGTCTCCTTAAAAATAAGCACCCATGTCCTTGTCATGAGGGCCACTTCACATTTCTGGGTCGTGGTAAGAATTGAGGAAGTTGGGTGTTTGGGTCTCCTGTTTTCTCTGAAACCTGCGAGCAAATACCGTCTGTCCTTTGCAGTTCTCCCAGAGGGAAACTTTTCTTTTGCTTTATTTCCAGGAGGCGATTTATCCTCTTGCCATACTTTGCTAACCGGTTTTCCTTTTGAGTACATACTTGCTCTGCCTTCCTGTGCCTGCCTCGTTCTGTCTGCTCAAACACCATTTTGTTTATGTGTAATTTTGATCTAATGCAAGTGTGTTATCTTGGGAATTTCAAAAATTTTGGTAACTAATTTGAGATTTTTCTGTAACCCAGAAAATTTTGGTTATTGTTCAGATTTCATCTTCTAAAAGGACTACCTTTTTGAGGGTACCAAGGATTTGTGATCCAAGTTAACTTGCCTAAAATATCTGGAATGGTTTTTGCCTTCATGGAAAACTGAGCCGTGTTTCTGAAGACGACACACACACACACACACACACACACACACACACACACACACACACACACACACAATTACCAGAACAGAAATTTCACTGGTGCTCTAGGTTGCTTTTCCATGACTTATGTGAATTTATATGTATTTGTGAATTACAAGATGGTTACCTTATTTGATGTACACACTAATAACCATGTCCATATATATCTTGGGTCTTGGAGTCAGACTTTTCAATTGTTAGTAGTTGTATGAATTTGGAAAAGTTTACTTAACCTCTATTCCTCAGTGTGCTAATCTATAATTGGAGGAATCTAGGATTTCTCAGTTAGTAAATGAGAATATGTATAAGATATTTGCAATAGTTTCTGGTATATAGTATACACATTAAAAGTCTATTTTTAATCTCCATTCCATAAAAACAATTAAAAAATTACCATAAGTGTATTTTAAGTCTGTTGCCTAGTGTTCCGTTTGGAAAGGTTTGAACTCTGGGGTTGGAGTGGTCACTAAAGCTTATGAAATAAAATGATGGACCCTGGAGGACACAAGAAGAAAAATGTAAGAATAAAATTCTTGAAGTTCTCCGTAGATCTTGAAGTGTTAGTATTGACATTGGAATATCCAGTGGTGAAATACATTGCTTAAAAAATTGGAAGAGAACCTACAAGTAGACAAAGATAAGGTCAAGGCTCAGAAGTAGAATATGTGGGAAATGAGAGCCACAAACAACTGGAGAACAAAAGCCTTGCCGAGGAGCAAAGGAGCGGGCCAAGGATTACAAAAACAGTATGCAAAGTATTTGTTGAGCACGTTGTGTTTTGCGTTATGCTGATCTCCAAGGTAAATACAGAACTATAAGCCGTAGTTTAAGATTCTTTCCCCAGCTTAGATTTTATGTAATGCACATAAAATCATGACACATTGATCTCCATTTAGGGACTGTTTCATTACCTATTGCTAATAAAAGGAATAAAATGTACAGTGCTACTAAGGTCATTAATAATTTCCTAATTGTTAAATATAGAAGACTTTCAGTTTCTTCCTTATTTAAATCTTTTATTGCCACTGACACAGTCCCAGTCCACTGCTCCTTCTATCTTTAAATTCTGGCTTCTGGCTCCTGGATCCCATTTTTTTCCCCTTGGTACTTTTCTTAGCTCTTAGACTGTTGATTATTGCGGTACCTGGTTGGCTCAGTCGGTTGAACATCCAAGTCCTGATCTTGGCTCAGGTCATGATCTCATGGTTTGTGAGATAGAGCCCCACACCAGGTTTTTTGCTGATGGAGTGGAGCCTGCTTGGGATTCTGTTTTTCTGTCTCTCTATCTCTCTCTCTCTCTCTCTCTCTCTCTCTCTCAAACTTAATGTTCCTCTTTGGATTCTCTGACACTCCAATAGATGTTGACTGAATATACTGTGGTATCAGACTTTAGATTCAGCTAGGGACCGGGCTTTTCCATGTATGTTGGCTGCCTCTCACTAGCAGTCTTAGTAAAAGCTACACCATCCATTCCTGCCTAATCCATCCATCTCCTGTAGACCTGCTCATTCCCATCAAGTCAGTGATTAGATTATCTTTATTTGTAAGTTTTGTTCAAACCTTCATACCGGTCAGGATCCAATCAGAAATGGAAACCCTAGGATACATAATGTTTTTCCTTACTTCGCCTCCCCATCTTCTGTCTATCAAAGGATTGGTCACAGGGATCTGAACTTCGGTAAGTGTAGGAGCTGGTTGAACAGGCTCTCGAAGTCTGTCCTCTTCTGATGTTGCTGCTTGCTCCCTGAACTGCCACATTCCAAATCCCTATCTCTTGCTTGGTTTCCTTCTGCCTTTGCTCCAGTATCCTCTAATTCTCAGAGCCACCACTGATCCCTTTATAATGCAACTTGGGTCATTTCATTTCTCTGCTTAAATCCTTCAATGCTTCTCATTTCACTTGGGTTAAACAAAGTGCGTCCAAATGATCCACCAGGCTCTACAGGGTATTCTTAATTGCTGTGTTGGATTGCCATACATACTTGTTAGCTGTGATAAGTTTTGTGGAGAAAATTGGAACCTGGTAGTCAAAATGACAGTTGGGGGGGGGGGGGGTTAGTTGCCACGTTAGAGAGCATGGTTTTGTAGAGAATCCTCATCCTGCAGATAGGTGATAAAGCACTTGAGAGTTTGTGGAACCACCTCTATCCTTTGTTTCTTAGTTTTACTATTTTAAAATATTTTACTATGGCTTCCTTTTCAAACATTACCAATGTTGGGAACAGTTTTCCTTTGCTACTTAATTGCATACCTGTGAAGAAATAAATTTTCGTGGGGCACCTGGATGGTTCAGAGGGTTAAGTGTCCGACTTCAACTCAGGTCATGATCTCACGGCTCCTGAGTTCGAGCCCACGTCGCGCTCTGTCCTGACAGCTCGGAGCCCTGGAGCCTCCTTCGGATTCTGCGTCTCCCTCTCTCTCCGCCCCTCCTCCACTCATGCTCTTTCTCGAAAATAAAAATTTAAAGAAACTTTTGTGACATGTGATACTGTGTGTTTTCTAAATGACTTAAAAGTACATGTAACTGATCAGTTCTGTTTGAAATGAATTCATGTTTGGCCAGCATCCATCCATGCTTGTCAGATGGGGAGAACTGCATACCTTATTTTAAAATGCATTTGGAATAAATATGGTTTTAAAAGTATAGGGATGAACTCTAGTCCTCTATCCCCTAACTACTCATCTCAAGATTATTCTTACAGTTTTTTTAAGCACACCTTGTAATTCCCAAATAATTGGTCACAATTATCTTTCCTCTCGCCATATGTCGATTTATAATGAGGTCTTCAAAGGGAAATAACTGTGTGCATAAACATTTATTGCATTTGTTTGCATATTCTAGTTCTGTTTGCCTAAACTGTTTTTACATGTCTACCGCTTCTTTAAAATATTTACTAATATTAGATTAAAAAGAAACTTGGACACAGAAATACCAATATATTGTGCCTACTTTAAGAACTCTAATTTATAAACTTTAGGTTTTCCTGCCCAAAGATTTTAAAATGAAGGATCTACTTGTGTATCCCCTGTAAGTGACTTTATGAGGATTATTCTGTAATACCCTATAGGTGATGTTATGAAGATTATTCTGTAATCCCCTATAAGTGACCTTTAGGAGGTTATAAGCAGGAGGAGCACATTAATAAAAAGCATTGTATTAATAAAACCTTTCAAGAGAAGAATTGACAAATGTCTAAGAACTTGGTTTTGAAATCTCCTAGTTCTGAGATAAAATTGACATTAACTGTAGAAATCTGCAATATTTTTAAAAATTTAAATCTTAAGTTAACATACTTTGTAATCTCAGGAATATAATTGAGTGATCACTTATGTATTACACCCAGTGCTCATCCCAACAAGGAACCCTCCATTCTCTGTATTTAAGAGACTCTTCTAGTTTGTCTCCCCCTCTGTTTTCTATATTTTTGCTTCCCTTCCCTTATGTTCATCTGCTTCTTAAATTCCACATATGTGTGAAACATAGATTTGTCTTTCTCTGACTGACTTCACTTAGTATAATACTTCTGGTTCCATTCACCGTTGTTGCGATGACAAGATTTAATTCTTTTTGATCACCAAGTAATATTCCACTGTGTGTATGTGTACACTATATCTTTATCTGTTCATCAGTGGATGGACATTTGGGCTGTTCCACACTTTGGCTATTGTTGATAGCACTGCTATAAAACATTGTGGTACGTGCGCCCCTTCAAATCAGCACTTCTGTATCCTTTGGATAAATAGCCACTAGTGCAATTGCTGGGTTGTAGGGTAGTTCTGTTTTTAATATTCCGAGGAGCCTCCATACTGTTTCCACAGTGACTGCACCAGTTTGCTTTCCCACCAGCAGTGCAAAAGTTCTCACGAACATCTATCATTGCCTGAGTTGTTAATGTTGGCCCATTCTGACAGGTGTGAGGTGGTATCTCCTAGTGAGTTGATTTGTATTTTCCTGATGATGTTTGATGTGAACTTTTTTTTTTTTTTTTTTCATGTGTCAGCCATCTGGATGTTGTCTTTGGACCGTTTTCCCAGCACCACTTGCTGACGAGACTGTCCTATACCATCGAATATACTTTGCTGCTTTGTCAAAGATTAGTTGGCCATAGGTTTGTGGGTCAATTTGGGGTTCTCTATTCCATTAGGTTCATCTTTGTGTTTGTTTTTTGTGGCAGTGCCACACTGTCTGATGATTACAGCTTTGTAATATAGCTTAAAGTCTGGAATTGTGATGCCTGCAGCTTTGGTTTTCTTTTTCAGGATTGCTTTGGCTATTTGGGGTCTTTCTGGTTCATACAATCTTAGGATGTTCTAGTTCTGCGAAGAATGCTGGTGTTTTGATAGGGATTGCATTGAGTATGTAGATTGCTTTGGGTAGTATTGATATTTTAACAATATTCTTCCTATCCCTGAGCATGGAATATTTTTCCATTTTTCTGTGTCATTTTCAATGTCTTAAGCTTTCTATAGCTTTCATGATACAGATTTTTCACCTTTTTGCCTAAGTTTATTCCTTAGGTATTTGATGTTTCCTGGTGCAATTGTAAATGGAATCGATGGCTTTTCTGCTTCATTACTGGCATATAGAAATTCAACCAATTTCTGTACATTGATTTTTTTTTTTTTAATATACTGTGATTTTGTTGAATTCTTGGATCAGTTCTAACAGTTTTTGGTGGAGTCCTTTTGGGTCTTGCATATAGGGTGTCGTGTGTATGTGAAGAGTAAAAGTTTGACGTCTTCCTTGCTGATTTGGGTGCCTTTTATTTCCTTGTGTTGTCTGATAGCTGAGACTAGGACTTCCAACGCTTTATTGAGTAATAGTGGCGAGAGTGGAAATCCTTGTCTGTTCTGGACCTTATGGGGAAAGTGCTCAGTTTTTCCCCATTGAAAACCTTAGTGGTGGGTCCTTCATATATGGCCTTTAAGATATTGAGGTATGATCCTTCTATACCTTTATCAAGAAAAGATGCTGTATTTTGTCAAATGCTTTCTCTGCAGCTATTGAGAGGATCATGTAGTTTTTATCCTTTTATTAATGTGATGTATCCTATTGATTTGCAGATATTGAACCAGCCCTGCATCCCAGGAATAAATCCCGCTTGGTCGTGGTGAATAATTCTTTTATTGCGTCATTGGATCTGGTTGGCTAGTATCTTGTTAAGAATTTTTGCATCCATATTTATCAGGGAAATTTGTCTGTAGTTGTCCTTTTTAGTGGGGTCTTTGTCTGGTCTTGGAATCAAAGTAACGCTAGCCTCCTAAAGTGAGTTTGGAAGTTTTCCTTCCACTTAAATTTTTTTTGGAACAGCCTCAACAGAATAGATGTTAACTCTTCTTTAAATGTTTGGTTGAATTCCCCTGGAAAGTCATCCAGGCCTGGACTCCTGTTTGTTGGGAGATTTTTTGATTACTAATTCAATTTCTCGACTGGCTATGGGTATGTTCAAATTTTCTATTTCTTCACTTTCGGTAGTTTATATGTTTCTAGGAGTTGGTCTAGTTCCTCTATATTTCCCAATGTGTTGGCATATAATTGCTCATAATGTTCTTATTGTTTTTCTGCAGTGTTGGCTGTGGATCTCCTCTTTCATTTGTGATTTTATGGACTTGGGTTATTCCTTTTTCTTTTTGATCAGTCTGGCTAGAGGTTTATCAATTTTTCTTTCGCAAAAAAAAAGCTCCTGGTTTCATTGATATATTCTGTTTATTTCAATATCATTGATTTCTTCTTAACTTTAGTATTTCACTCCTTCTGGGCTTTAGGCTTTGATGTTCCTTTTCTAGTCCATTAGATGTAAGGGTAAGTTGTATACTTGAGACCTTATTCCTTCTTAGGAAGCCCTGTATTGTTGTATATTCCCTCTTATGGCCACCTTTTCTGCATCCCAGAGGTTTAGGCTGTGGTGTTATCATTTCATTGGTTTCCATGTATGTTTTAATTTTCTCTTTAATTTATTGGTTAGCCCATTCATTCTTTAGTAGGATGTCCTTTAATTTCCATGTATTCATGGTCTTTCCAGATTTTTTTCTTGTGGTTGATTTTTTGAGTTTCATAGCATTGTGGTCTGAAAATATATACAGTATGATCTCAATCTTTTTGTGCTTGTTGAGGGCTGATTTGTGTCCCAGCATGTGATTGATCTATTCTGGAGAATGTTCCATGTGCACTTGAGAAGAATGTGTATCCTGCTTTAGGATGAAATATTCCGTATATATGTTAAGTCCATCTGGTCCAGTGTGTCATTCACAAGCCATTGTTTCCTTGTTTAACTTTCTGCTTGGAACATCTGTCCATGTTGTAAATGGGGTGTTGAAGTCTCCTACTATTGTATTATCAATGATTTCTTGTTTGTGATTGATTTATTATATATTGGGTGCTTTCATGGTAGAGGCATAAATATTTACAATTGTTAGATCTTCTTGGTGGAAAGACAATAATGCCCTTCTTCATCTCTTGTTACAATCTTTATTTAAAATCTAGGTTGTCTGATAGAAAGCTGGAGTAGTAGCCAATACTTATCGATGACCATTAGCATGATAAATGGTTCTGTGTCTTTACTTTCAATCTGCAGGTATATTTAGGTCTAAAAAAGAGTCTCTTGTAAGCAGCATATAGATGAGTCTTGTTTCTTATCCATTTTGATACCCTATGTCTTTTGATTGGAGCATTTAGTTGATTTACATTTTGAGGAGTATTGAAAGATAGGAATTTGGTTCCATTGTGTTGCCCCTCTAGAGTTGGATTCTGGTGATATTCTCTGGTCCTTTCTAGTCTTTGTTCCTTTTGATCTTTTTATTGTGTGTCTTTTCTCCAAGAATCCCTTAAAATTTCTTGCATGGCTGGTTTAGTGGTCATGAATTCCTTAGTTTTTGTTTGGGAAACTCTTTTATCTCTCCTTCTATTTGGAATGACAGCCTTGCTGGATAAAGAATTCTTGGCTACATATTTTTTTTGATTTTAGCATGTTGAATATATCCTGCTACTCTTTGTCTGGCCTGCCACGTTTCCGTGGATAGGTCTGCTGCAAACCTGATCTGTCTTCCTTATATAGGTTAAGGACTTTTTTCCCTTGCTGCTTTCATAATTCTTTCCTTGTCTGTGCATTTTGTGAATTTGACTGATACACCTTGGTGATGGTTGTTCTTTGTTGAATCTAATGGCAGTTAGCTGTGCTTCTTGGAGTTTGAGGTCTGTGTCCTTCCCCAGAGTAGGAGAGTTTTTCTGCTATAGTTTGCTCAAATAAACTGCTGGTTTTTCTCTCTCATCTTCTGGGACTTCTATGATTCAGACATTATTCCTTTTGAAGAAGCCACTGAGTTCTTGAAGTCCTGTATCATGCTCTGGCTTTTGTTTCCCTCTTTTTCTCTGCTTCATTGTTCTCCATTTTATCTTCTAATTTGCTGATTTGCTGCTTTGATTCATCAATCTTGACAACATCCAATCTTGCATCCATTTAAGATTGCATCTCAGCTGTAGCATATTTAATTTCGTCCTAACTAGATTATACTTTTTATTACTGCATAAGGGATTCTGTGCATTTTTCAATCCCAGCTAGTATTCTTCTTATCATAGTTCTAAATTCTAGTTCAGACATCTATATCTGTGTTGATTAAGCCCCTGGTGTCATTTCTTACCCTTGTTTTGGGATGAATTCCTTCATTTTGTCATTTTGGAGGAAGAAAAAAAAAGTAAAAATTAAAAAAACCCAAAGGAAGCTAGATCGTAGGTGTATTTTGGTCTGCTTGTTGAAAGAAGTTTGATAGAGTAGGGGAAAAGGGAAAGACATTTTTCTAAATTAAATTAATAGAATAAAATGAAATAGAATAAAAATTTAAAATAAATTTTGTGTATCCATGAAAAGAGGAAAGAGAAAAACCCATTTAAGCAAAAACAGAAGCAAAGAAAATGACAAATACATGAACCAGCAAACAGAATGAAACCTGATGAAGTTATATCCAGTTTCCTCTTGAACTGAAACTATGAAGCACCCTATAGTCTGGGCACTAAGCAGGTGGAATGACTTGTGCTGGTATTCTGGGGGATGTGCTTGGAGGGCACAGTTGGGCAGGGTTTGGTGTAATGGTTCCATTCTCCACTACTTGGTGCTGTTTAGCTTATTGGGGTGGATCAGTGTGGTGTGTGTGTGTCCATGCACATGTGTGGGAGAGGTGGAAATGGCTTCTCCTACCTCCCTAGTTCCTGGCACAGGAAACTTTGGACTATCACCTGCGATCAAGCACCCGTTTTTTGTCTCAGGCCTCCCATCCACTCCCCACTTCTACCTGTCCAAGCCATCCACCTGGCAGGCGGCACCTCCCTCCAGAAGTTTATCTCTGATGGGGTGGTTTTGCAAACCTCCATGCTTCAGAGACCTCTGTGGCTTGGACCCACACTGACACTCTTGCTGAGTAATGTCCAGGTGCTAGCTTCCCCCAGAAAATGTTCATGTGATTGTGTAGCAGCAGAGGTTCCAATAACCGCAAACGTAGCTGCTCTCTGGAGCTGCTGGGACCTTTGCCTGTGGGGAGGCCATGTGGCCCCCAAATGTACTCCAGACAGGGGAACTGCTGCTCCCCAGGTGGCACCTGGGCCCTGCAGACCCTGCTGCCTGCTCCTGGGGATTCGCCCCGTTTCCTCAGCAGAGCATCACCAGGAATTGAGCTCCAAAACTTCAGATTGCGCTCCACTGTTTATAGAATCCTGGTATATTGAAACTTTCTTCCTGTCAATAGTTTTGAAGAACAGATTCTGATCTAGTCCCCTGTGAGTGTTTCACTCTTTCACTTTCTCTTCTTCCAGCTACTTTCGGGGGTAGTGCTCTTTTTGCATGATCCCAGTGAGCTTCACTCTCCCCCTTCTCTTTCTCTGTCCTCTCTCTGCAAAAACCGCTTTCTGCCCTCCTCAGCTTTCTCTCCCCCAGTTCACCTCTCCACACCATGTACCTGCCAAGTTGGGTGGCTTAAGTTATGCAGATTGTTGTGTTAATCCTCAGATCAGTTGCCTTGGTGTTCAAAGTGGTTTGGGCTGATCTCGCTGCATCTCAGGGGGTGAGACCAGCTCAGGGTTCTCATGCTCCTCTGCCATCTTAACTCCTCACTCCTAGAAATGTGCAACTTGATTTGATACGCCTATATTATGAAATGATTACCATTCTAGTGTAACACCTGTATCTCTCCTAGAATTACCTTTTCGTTGGGGGGGGGGCGGTAAGACCATGTATGTTCTATTGTCTTAGCAACTTTCAAGTAAAGAGTACTGTATTGTTAGCTGTAGTCATCAGGCTGTACATGAGATTCTCCAGAACTCATCTACCCACTGGAAGCTTGTACCCTTTGTCTAACCTCTCCCCTTTTTAGGTTCCACTTAAAAATAACATATAGTATTTTTCTGATTTTTTTTTTTTTCTTAGCATAATGCCCTCAAGGTCAATACATGTTGTCTTACATGAGATTTCTTTTTTTCCTCCTGGATGAATAATAGTCCATTGTATTTATATACAACATCTTTATGCTTTTGTCCATTGACTGGCACTTAGTGTTTGCATATCTTGCATACTGTAGTAAACATGAGAGTGTATATATGCTTTTCATATAGTGATTTTTGTTTACTTTAAACATACCCACAGGTTGGGGTGCCTGGGTGGCTCAGTTGGTTAGGTGACCGACTTTGGCTCAGGTCATGATCTCACAGTTTGTGAGTTCGAGCCCTGGGTTGGGCTCTGTGCTGACAGCTCAGAGCCTGGAACCTGCTTGGATTCTGTGTTTCCCCTCTCTCTTCTTCTCTCTGCCCCTCCCCTGCTCATGCTCTGTGTTTGTCCCTCAATTATAAATAAATGTTAAAAAAAAATTTTTTTTAAACATACCCACAAGTGTAATTGCTGGGTCATATGGTAGATTTTTTTTTTAACTTTTTGAGAAATCTCCATATTGTTTTCCACAATGGCTTTATAAATCCCATTCCTACCAACAGAGCACAAGGGTTCCCCTTTCTCTGCATCCTTGCCAATATTTACTGGTCTTTCTCGTGATAGCTATAGCCATTCTAATAGGTGTAAGGTGATATGTCCCTTTGCTTTTGAATTGCGTTTCCCTGATTGGTGATCTTGAGCTTCTTTGGTTGTATCGGCCATTTTTATGTCCTCTTTGGAATGTTTATTCAGTTCCTTTGCTCATTCTTGTTGTTGTTGTTGTTTTTTGCAACTGAGCTGATGGGTTTTTCATGTATTTTGGATAACTAGTATTTTAGATAGATAAATTGCAGTTTTTTTTCCCCCATCCAATAGATTGGCGTTTTGGTTGTTTTTGTACAGTCGTTTTCTAGTCTGTAGTCCCACTGGCTGATTTTTCCGCTTGTGCTGCTTGTACTTCCGGTTTTACATCCAAAACTTATTGCCAAGACCAACGCCCAGGTGCTTCCCCCTATGTTCTCTTATGGTTTCCGGTATTACGTTTTAGTTTCTGATCCATTTTGAGTTCATTTCTGTGAATAGTGTCCAATTACTAGGGGGTCCAATTATATTTTTCTGCATGTGGTTCTCCAGTTCTCCTGAGTCCATTTATTGAAAAGATTATGCTTTTCCCATTGAGTATTCTAGTTCCCTTGTCAAGTACTATTTGACCATATATTCAGTTTATTTCTTGGCACTCTGTTCCATTGGTCTTTGTGTCTGTTTTTATGCCACTAGAATATGGTTTTGAGTATGATAGCTTTCTAATGTGGCTTGAAATCAGGAAGTGTTGCCTCCAGCTTTGTTACCTTTTAAGATGGCGTGGTTTCTTTTTTGTTTGTTTTTTTGTTTTTTTGTTTTTTTTTTTTTTTTTTTTTTTTTTTTTTTTTTTGGAGTCTTCTGTGGTTCCATACAAGTTTCAGGATTGCTTTTTATGTATTTGTAAAAAATGCCATTGGAATTTTGATAGGGATTGCACTGAGTCAATAGATGGGTTTGGGGATGATCTGAATCTTCTAACAATCTTATTCTTGAAAACAGGCTATCTTTTTGTGTCCTGTTTCGTTTCTTCCATTGAAGTCTTGGACTTCTCAGCATATAGATCTTATATTTCCTTGGTTAAACTTATTTCTAGGAATTTATTTTTGATGCTATTGTGAATGGGGTTATCTTTTGAAGGTATTTTGTCATTAGTGTATAGAAATTGATTTATGTAAGTTTTAAATACTGCAACTTTACTGAATTCGTTGACTCTTTTAAGTGGTTTTTTTTTTTTTTGGTGGAATTTTTAGTGTTTTCCATATATATGATCCTATCTGCAAGCAAAGACCACTTTATTTCCATTTTGGTTGCCTTTTATCTTGCCTGATAGTTTTGGCTAGGACTTTCAATACTGATGTTGAATAAGAGTAGTGAGAATGGGCACCTTTGTTTCTGATCATAGAGGAAAAGCTTTTAGCTTTGTATGATTGAATGTGATAGTAGCTGTGGGCTTGTCTATAAGCCTTTGTGTTGAAATCTGTTACTTCTATAGTCAACCTGTTAAGAGTTTTTAGTCCTGGATGCTGAATTTTGTCAGATGCATTTTCTGCATCTAGTAGTTGAGCATAAGATTTTTGTGTTCTATGAATGTAATGTATCCCATTTATTGTGTGTGTGTGTGTGTGTGTGTGTGTATTGAACCTTTTTGCATCTCAGATACTCTTGTGTCTGTTGTACTCTACTGCGTGTGTAGTGTATGATACTTTTAATGGACTGGCTGAATTTGGTTTGCTAATACTGTGATTTTTAGCATCTGTATTCATCAGGGATATTGCTTTGTAGTTTTCTTGCAGTGTATTTAGCTGGCTTTAATATCAGGGTAATGGTAGCCTCTAAAATGAGTATGGATGTGTTCCCTTTTTAAGATTTGGTAGTTCGAGAAGGATTGGTGTTAATCCTTGAAGTGTTGGGTAGAATTCATTAGTGAAGCCATCTGATTGGTCCTAGACTTTTTCTTGTTCTGAGGTTTTGGATTACTATTCAGTCTTTCATCATTGGACTACAGAGATTTCCTATTCATGACTTAGTCTTGATAGCCTATATGATACTAGAGATTCTTCTAGGAATTTCTTTGTATTGTATCTCATTATTCTTTTTATGTTTATCAAGCAGGAAATGATTTTTCAGTGTACATTTTTTTTTCCTTTTATGCTACTCCATTATGTGTATTTACCATTTTAAACAACTTCTCTATTGTAACCTCATTTGTCATTAATTGGCCACTATAATAGATAATGCTGTAGAGGAGTTCTCCTACATGTCTCAGTTTGGATGTAAGCAAAATTTTTGTCATGCAGATCTAGAAATGGAGTTACTAGGTCATAATTGATTTGTAAAACTTGATTAAGTAATGCAAGACAGTTTTCCAGGATGGCTACACTAGTTTCCTTCTAGGGACCATGCACAAGTGTTCCTTCCTATTGCCCATATTCATACACACCTACATTTTGTGTTGTGCAGTTGACCAATTTTTATTAGGCTTATAAACTTATAATGTTGTGCTCAGGCAAATTGTCATTTAAATTGTGTGAGAAAATAGGAAAACACTTTGTTTTGGGGGGAAAGGTTTATGTAAAATTTCAGATTCAAAGTCCTAAGAATACAACCAAGCCTAAAAGGAATGAGACTGAGGATATCATGGGTTATAAGAAAGGGTATTTGGCAAAGAAACTGATAACACCTAGATTTAAATCATTATGAGAAATAATTGCTGATACTATGTGGTTTGGAGGTCCAAAGGATTTTTAAAACATCCAAAGAATAATAGAAAAAACCTGAGATAAAAATTAGATTTCAGTAAGACTTCCATGGCGCTAAGTAAAAAAGTATGTTGCTTTTTGATTAGTTGAATATTATGGATACCGAATTTCCCAACATTAATAGAAAAATGTAAGTTAAAATGTTTTAATGTCATAAAGAACATTGGAAAATAGAAAATTGTTAAACACTAAATGCTGAGAAAAAGGAAAAGGAATGCTACCATAACATTCAGTACATATTGAAATTTTAAGCTTTCAAAAATAACCATTTTTAAACCCCTCATTAAAACAGATGCTCGGGTTTTGTAAAAACTATTAAATTTCTATACATGCTATTGTAACATATCAATATCTAACCTAACTGCCCAGACAGTCATGAACAAAGGGTTCGGCTGTTTTATGGACCTGGGGAAAGGAGGAAGGTTGTGGGGGAGGAATAGGTGAGGAAAATGGCTGAGGATAAGTCCTGGTGAAGAAAGGTATCTTGAAGCCCTTACTCATAAGAGGGTCTAAGCAGAGGCACCTGAGAAGTCTTGGCCAAGGGCCACCTGTGAATGGAGGTGCATAGGGCCTCGGCATGGAGTGCAGGTATTCCTGTGAACATGGCTGGCTTGCAGGGATTGGGGCTGATCCTTGACTAAAACTCCCTCCAGAGACAGCAGTGCACTCCTGTGAACCATGTCTGCCATGAGGAGGGCAGGTACTGCCTTTGCAATTGCGTGGCGTGGCCTGAAGGATCACACTTAGGAGTTTGGTCTGAAGTCAGACTCCTCAGTGACCTAAGGTCCAATTAAAAACAAAAGCCAAAAATAACAATTATTTTATAATATGGGGAAAAAGAAAATGTTCTTGAAAAATTTTGTCAAAATATCACAAGACATGGTATTTTAATTCTAAATTTTAGAATAATTCTAACAAGTCAGATAGGAAAAGGATGATTATCATCATAGGAGTGATACTATACTTACATAATTAGCAAATGACATGATTTTTTCTCCCTGAAAATTCTGACCCTCATTAGAAGATCTTCAATGATTTGGAAAAATGGTTGGAAATAAGGACAACTAGCAAATCTACAAATAAAAATAGCAAAAGTTAATATAACGGAAGAATGGGGCACGTGGGTGGCTCCATAGGTTGAGTATCTGACTCTTGATTTTTTTTGGCTCGGGTCATGATATCTGGATCATGAGAACAAGCCCCATGTCAGGCTCCATGGTAGGCATGGAGCCTGCTTGGGATTCTCTCTCCCTCCCTGTCTCTCCCCAAGCTCCCCCATGTGTAGTATATAAATAAGAAAGGAAAACAAAAACCCTATTTAACATGGAACCAAAGGGTCTAACACCAGAGAATAAACTCAGTTAAGCACAGAAACCGTCCAAAGAATCAAGATCTTTTAAGAAACCTATATAGTTTGACCAAGGAAGTTCTAATGGAAAGAGTCAATATTGTGAAGATGTCACATATCACCAGGCTAATCTAAAAATGGAGTACAATGAATTTCTCCATGAAAGTTTAGAAAATGAGCAAGTTGAATTTGTTTCCCTGCAAGTATATGTGGGGAAGTAAAGCCCGAGAACTGTTTAAAGTACAAAGTGAAATTACATAAAGTTATGAATACTGTATTGATGCGAACAGGATTTCATGAAAAAATAGATGGCTTAGAAATAGACCTCTATATGTGTATTTATGGTATAACTAATCACTGGGGAAATAACATTGTATAGAAAATTGACCAACTTAGAACAAACAGTTGAATCCCTATCAGACATCTATAATTGCAAGAATTAACAGATAAATGCAATCTATTACTGAATTATATACAGATACTTATAATCTTCCATTAAGACAATAAAAAGATAAATACTGAGATTCAAAGGTAGAAATCCGGAACATTTGCAACATTATAAAAATCTTATTTGACAGAGATGAAAATCATTTCAGAAACAGAACTCATGGCGGAGTCTGTCTGGGCATCATTCTTGGCCGGGCGATTACACCATGGTGCGGCCTGCATCTGGTGGCTGGTCTGTGCAGGAGGATGAAGGCCCAGTTCCCCTCAGTTGGGAGAAACTTGGAGGACTTTTGTAGCTCCTGGTCCCTCGTAGGATTAGGTGAAGTCCTGTTGTAACTGCTTCATGGTTTCTTCTTCCTCCGCCCGATTGTGCTCTAAATTCCATGTAGGTAGTCCTTGGGAGCACACACCTGTGTTGGCTTCCAAGGTTGCCATGACAACACACCACAAACTGGGTGGCTTAAGTCAGTAAGTTATCCTCTCAGTCCTGGAGGCTAGGAGTCCAAAATTCAAGTTGTCAACAGAGCCAAGCTCTCTCTGAAGGCTCTAGTGGAGAATCTGTCCCATGCCTTTCTTTTGGATTCTGGTGTTGCTGTCCACCCTTGGTATTCCTTGGTTTGCAGGTGTGTGGTGACCATATCTGTGTCAGTTGTCACATGGCATCTCCACGTGGCTTCACAGTATCTTTCCTCTGTATGTGTCAGCCTCTGTGTCTCCCCCTTCTGTGGGCACCATCTTGTTGGATTAGGGCCCACCCTAATGACTTTACCTTGATCATATCCTTAAAGATGCTATTTGCAGATAGGGTCACATTCTCAGATAGAGGAGGTTAGGACTTTAACGTATCCTTTGGGGGATACAATTCAACCCACAACACTCCCCAATAAGCCTCCTACCTGTAAGTCAGGCCCATGGCTGATTTCTTCTGTGCTACATAAAGAATTAGGCTCTTCCTTCTTTCCTGATAATTTTCTGTAGATTCCTAAAGGGAAAATAAGATTGTAAAATAAGTATACACGTAAGCATGTAACAATGTCCTCATTTTCTGACCCAATAAAAAATTCCTTCTTATTTATGAGAGTGGTTGTTTGGAGACTGCATTGATGCCCAGATAAAATTGTCACTAACTCAACTATTTTAAACACTTGCTCTGAGTTTCCAACCTTTCAAAATATTTAGGCAATTAATTTGTGGGAATACTTTTTATTTCACTTCTGATACAGTCCTGCGTTTGGAGAGTTCCCGAAAGAATTGCACAAATGAGCTCTGTGGTCTTACTAACTGCCAGCTGTAATTTTGAGCCAGACTGTGTAACATAAATGTGTTATTACCTTTTGTGATTTTCTTGCCAGGTTGCTTAATGTCTACCCGTATGCCCTCACACAGAAAGAGAATTACAGCATAGCGCTGTGACTTAAGATCGCTTTTTCAGGTGTTTGGACAGATCCCGTTGCCATGTAAACAGCTTGATAACTTGACTGCCTGAGGTGCTTACATAGTCTGGGTAGATGGCCGTTTTCTGAGGTTTTACTAAAATTAAAGTAAGAAACAGTAGAGGAGTAGTCCTGTATAAAAGAAGAGGGGACTCTGCAAAACAGTTTTCTTGTGTGTTCACGCTACTGTGTGACAATTGAACAAGTTTAGTCGTGTTCATTACTACTCTCCCTACCCCACCACCATCCCCTCATATCTCTGATTCTCTGAGAGGGGCTCAAGGGTTGTAACCTTAGAGAGGCAGAAAATGGTTTTAAAATCTCCCTTCGAAATCTCACAAAGCCTGCACCGAAATGGCGTGAAGTCTGAAGGAAGTTGAGTATTAGGTGACATTAATCACTCTCTTGCCGGGAGAGGTGGGGTGACCGTAGGTTGTACCTCCTCCGTGGTGAACACCTGATTTCCCGTGCTTCCCTATGCCAAGCGTCCTCTCCCAGGATGCCTTGGGAGAGTGGCTGGACTCCACTAAAAAAAAAACCCGGTTGCTCTGACACCGAACATCTGGCAGTTGTTTACTTGTCCTGTGGCTTGCTTAAATGAATGCAGCATATGGTCAGTTGTTCTAGTAATCTTAGTTTCTTAACCATCCATGCCTGGGATAATATGATAACCCTCTCAGCATTTTTGCAGGATCAAATTTAAAAATACCTTTTAAGTAGACCCTTACTATTGCATAACCGTGATGGACTCTGTTCAAATTCTTTTTTCCCCATAGCTTTCAACTATTTATTACACTAAGCCTTTGACAAACCCCCAGTCCAGGCTAGGATTTGCTTTCATGGGGCTGTTAGTCAAGTAAAAGAGACTGGCATCAGACAAAAATTGCACAAGAATTTGTTTCACTCTAGCTGTAAATAAGCCCCGTGAAGCAAAAACCAGACAGGCAAGTCCTCTTGGTGCCAGTGGCATTTCAGTGGATGCTGGAAACTTGGAAAGAGGCAAAATTGTAGAGGTCAGTTCAGAAATTAAGATCGGCTTCTGCAAGTCCCTTGGGGCAGAAATGCAAAGACGACCAGATACTGGAAGTCTGGTGAGCGAGGTCAGTGGTGCAACAAGAGATTGGTGAGGAGATACGGGGGGCCCCCTCACACACCTGTTCTTTAGGACAAGCTAAGGATGTCATGGGACTTGGGGCTAAGAGAGGCAGGATGCTCTTTAAGCAGAGAAAGATTACGTTTCGATTTTCTAATCTTCTGGTTGCTAGTAGAGCAAACCAGAGGAGGTGCATGAATGCAGTGAGGCCAGGGTACCAGTGGGCTACTTACAAGATACTGGGTTGGGGGGGCACCATTGGTAGTGACCTAGAATCGCAGTGATGGCTTTGGCTCCACAAGAAGTGGAAAGATGGGAGATTCCAGTTGATAGCACTTGGATAGCAGGGTATGAAGGTGAAAAGTAGTTAAAGGAGTGGCTGGCGGGTCTCTTCATGGGCAGCCTGGGTCTTTGTTTTGCATTTGCTGCGAGAGGGAGCATGGAACCGAGGACAGTCTGTTGTGTGATTCTGTAGTGTCGATGGGAAGTCGTGAGCTGGGCCAATGAGAAGCAGAGAAGCCTGGTTCACAACTGTCGCCTGAGAACATGACATTAAGGCGTGGGTGTGTGGCTTCAGAATAGTAATCCTGAAACCTGGGGGAGCCAGGCGCTGCCTCGTTGTATCAGTAACCATAACAACAAGACACGTTCTCACTGGCATGGATGCACTCTCTAATTGGTACCTCTTAGAAGCGTTGCCCACTCCTGTCCACCAGCCTTGCTTGAGAGGTGAGGGCCGTCTCCCACGGAGATGGATCAAAGCTTCTCATGGAAACATTGTGATCTTAGTTTTCTTCTCTTCTGTACGCTTTGCTATCACAACAGATTCCATAGATGTAGAATGTAATTCTTGTCATGGGTCTATTGCCTGTGAGAAAGGAAGTTGATTAGCTAGTTGGATGTACTTGTGGAATTATTCCCAGAAAATGTATTGTAAGTCCTGGAGGGTGAACGGGGCAATTGCTGAAACGTCCCCAATGTTCTGGTTTCCAGGGTGTTGAACACGATAGCTTTATGAGCTACAGAGCCTGGTGATCCACCCCCCCCAGGGGATAGTTAAGATACAAAACCCACTGTAACTCCCCGATGCTCCTCGAAACTACGCTTCAGCCCTGCGTGCCTTCCCGTAGCCCCCAGGTGCGTGTCTGGTTAATGTCTCAAGATCCTTTGTGTTCTGTTTCCATTCTTTGATACTCTATGTAATGAAATACAAAATAAAGGCTGCATGCGGTCTCTGCGCCCTCGCAGACGCAGCCCTGCATGTCCGCCCAGTCTGGTGTCTGAGAACCACTTCCGTGTGCGGCCACAGGTACTGATGTAGACTCAGAAGGTTTATTTGTGCTGGAGATACAAGTTTAGCAATCCTCTACAGACCTGGGGATAATTGTATTTAAGCAATACTCACGTAGTAACTAATGTCATCACGTGTCCTCAGTGCTTTTACCAATTAGCAATTAATTGTGAAAACAACCCAGAGTCGGTGCTCTGATCTCCGTTCTCCCTTGAGAATTTGAGGCTCCGAGAAACTAAGTGACCTTTTAAAAAAGGTGCATGGAATGTGGTGAACCTGAGATGATGAACACGGGCTACCTGTCAAGTCCAAGCTCTCAGTCACTGGGCTGTGCTGTGTAAGGAAAGCAAAGAGACTAAACCAAATGAAGTTCTAGGAAGACCCCCTTCTACCGCCTGAGGTGTTCGGACATTGAAGGCACAGTAGTGGTAATAAACCAGTGGTGTGGTCTTTGCCGGCCTTGCCTTCTAAACATCCTACTTTCTAAGCAACCTAGGAAAACAATCTCCCTAATCTAGTCGTCAGAGATGAGAAACCCTTCAGGAATCTTTGAGCTGACTGCTACCGTCTTGGTGGATTCTCTGCTCTTTCTCCTCCCCTCCCAAACTCCTCCTTAAAAAAAAAAAAAAAAAAGTTGTGCCTGGGGAGATGAAAACCACACAAATGAGAACAAGCAAAAGCTATTTATTTAGAATTTCCTAAAGCAAAGAAGTGCACTACTCTCGCTTGTGTTTGACAGAGACTCAAAGGGAAGCTTTATAGTGAAAAATCAAATGGAACGTTCCAGGGGTGTGCTGATTGGAGGCTGTTGGCATGGGGAAGCAGTATGTGTGCTAAGTAAAAGTGGGTGTCTTACGGGATTGGTTAGGGGAAAAGATTTGCCTTTCTCGGCTTGGTCCTAAGTTGGAAGTGAGGGTAAAAATCAGAGAAGCTGGCTGTTACTGATCAAGTCTTGGCTGTATGGGGCTTATTGGTACAGAGGATGTGGCTTGACTTCCCGGGCTGGTTGCTACAGGTTGTGGGTCAGAGTTCGACTATTATTTATGGTATGGCCCATATCTGACTGTGTATTCAGTCTCTCATACCGGCTGTTCATTTTCTCACATTCTTAAAATACTTCGATGACAGCACAGAAAAAAAAAGGGTCTATTTCTGATCATTTTTTCAGGTTCTCACATGGGGGTTACTCTGTGTCTGCCTATTGATTTGATCTTGCTCTTAACCAAATGGTTCCTCATGATTCAGAACCCTGCCCCCCCCCCCTTTCTTTCTCCTTTCCAATCCTTTGTATTGAATTCTCTGTTCTAGCTAGAATGAACCACGGAAAGTTTCAGCTGACTTGGAACATCTTTTCTCCTCGTTTCTGTGGACCTAACTCCTCCTAACTTTTAAATCTCTGCTTAAATATCATTTCCTCCAGAAAGCTTTCTGGGAACCCTCAAAAAGTCTCTATGCTCCCAGAGTCCCCACTGTTAAGACATTTGAAAAAATATTTTAAGCACAGTGCTGCTATGGGAGGGCAGTCACCTGTACAGAGCCTGGTATAGCAGACAGCCAATAAATGTTTATCGAAATAATGAATTTTATTCAAAAGTGGATATGAGAGAGTAGAGCAAAGCTCCAGAGGATCACAGAATCCTTTGTGAGCTCTTGGAAGGTGCCCCATAAAGCACATGGGGCAGGTGTGCTTCATGAAAAGTGCTTTTTGTTGTTGTTGTTTGTAAACTTCTGTACATTCTTTGTCAGTGAGATGGTGAACAAGACCTTTTAATCTTTGCAATGAAAAACAGTGGATTTTATACTCTTGGTGAAACATGGAAACGAATCAGCACAGATGAGTGATGTGCCCGGAAGCTGTGCTGCGAATCAGGGAGAGTGTAGAAGGTTTTAGGCTTCCTCAAGCCTTCCAGCCACAGGGATCTGCTACAATTCAAGCCCTCAGCGAGTACTGATTCACCAAACTCCTCTCCTAGTACACATTAAAGACCAAGAAAATATCTTTGTGGAGTGCAAATGGTGCCTGTCTTCCATCTTAAAAAGTTCGTTAGAAATTGGAAAATGTGTTATCTGTTAAAAAAAAAAAAACAAAAAAAACACAATATCAACAACCAAAAACCAAAAGGCAAAAACAAACAACCCTACTTGCCTAGCTTAGAGAACATCCTAGGATTCCTTTACAGTCCCCTTCTGGACAACATAAATTATTTCTATCCTTTGGCCCGAGTCACTTTTGTCAAATTATCTGATAATTTATGTGGTTTGTTGACTTAAGAAAAAGAAATCCTGTAGTAAGAGCACAATGAACAAATTGTCTTTCATCCTCCAGGAACTTAATTTCATGAAGGCTGTTATGTGAGGAGAAAGGAATAGGAGTATGAATTCCCATTTGAGTTGGGTTTAACTGAGGAGTCTGGTGGAGTTCTGTCATGTTGTAATTAGGTATGCGAGATGAGGAAGGGGATTACAGATTCGATGGTAACCCTTCCCAGGGAAAGCTTTGAAATGCGCCTGCTTTTCAGCTCCTCCAGCCCGAGTGTGGGCTTCCCTGCTTCTAGTTAGATGATGGCTCTCAGATGGGCAGGAAGTAGGAGTCTACTTCCTGTCTGCAGAGGTGATCCTTAGATCAGTTCTTCTGCATTCCTCTGTGATCTCAGGTCCTATGAATTTCCGGTTTTTTTTTTTTTTTCTTTCAGGTATCCTAGTCTTTTCTGGGTTTTTTTTTTTTTTTTTCATGTGATACTTGCAGCTGTACCTTGATTTCCAGGACTTCTGTGTTTCTGAGTTCCTAACAGTAGCTGTGGCTTGATCCTGTTTTCAGACTGAATTCTGTGGGCTGGCCTTTGCCTATTAGTCCCTGACTTGTGAATCAGTGTTCACATCTGGAATGGTCTTGCCCATCTGGGTCTCCATTGTCACCTCTGCCTTTTGACCACCCTTCATTGAGGTTTCCTTCTCCCTTCCTCCTTTTACCTTACACCCCCTGCTTGGCCCCTTGTCCAGGAATGGCAGTATGCAAATGCCTTGTCAGAATGCACTGTTAGCAAAGATCCTCCTGGAAGGAGAAATTTGGAAACTGAGTTTTGAGTTAACAATACTTTTTATCAGTTGCTTCCTGCTTTCATTCATATCTAATTTTTTTTTCTATTAAAAGGTGTTTATCCATTTTATTTCTTTTAAAGATATTCAGAAATGTCTTGTGGGAAGCTATGATGCCTGAATTACTGTGATTTATACATGATTGCCTGTCAGAAAACACAACGTGGAGGTTATTTTGTAGCAACATTCCTAAAGTATGTGGTGTACTTAACAGACAGTAGAACATTTATTTGAGTCCTTTTGAAAACATTCCTCCTTGAACATTTTGTAAGATTGAACACAGATGATCTTGAATTAAAATATGCATACTAAAGACATTGTCATCTTTTGTATTTTGATTATTGCCTTGAGACAACTAGGACAATAAAGTTAAATAGAATGATTTTAATATCAGGAAAAATTGAATATTGTTGAATAAAAGATGACTAGTAGATATTTGGAAGCTAGGGAAAATTGTAAACGGGATGTTTTCTACTTAAGCAACATAATTAAAGATTTTTCCCTGAAGGATGGCGTTGCCTCTTGATGATTTTCAGTCAACAGTTTTTCTATATTGAGTAATGCACATGTCCACACATGTAAACACAAGCATGGGTACTGTTACATGAGAATTTGAGCTAATTACAAATAAATATATGCTTGGAACCATGCTTAATG
This sequence comes from Lynx canadensis, assembly GCF_007474595.2. Lineage (NCBI taxonomy): Eukaryota > Metazoa > Chordata > Mammalia > Carnivora > Felidae > Lynx > Lynx canadensis. The sequence continues at coordinate 7,288,266 of NC_044314.2, read as the reverse complement.
ACTCTGAGCAGAAAGCAAAAAGGTATGTTAGCTGTGAGTGGAAAACCTCTTCTGATGACAAGGAGGAAGTGTGAAGAATTGACTTGAAAAAAACCACTGGATCATGAATACAATGTGAATGATAAATACTTTGCCTCCGAGATTACTCAGGGTACTTAGGGAAAATAAATACTGATCATCTACTTAAGTTGTAATTCTTACAAAAATAAAAATTTAGGCATAACTTTTCTATGGAGGTAAAATGCCAGCTCATACTTAAAAGTTGAGATATGAAAATTCCTACTTTCCTACTTGGGAATGAATCGTTTTACACCCTAGCCAAAAGCTAGAACTCCAGAGTAACACATGTTAATGAAATTCTCAAACCAGCTGAGTCCATGGCCCAACACCATTGGCAGCCAATAGGGCACATACTGAGAGGCTAAACAGTCTACTGTCCATATTGAAAGCTCTGAGAGAAAAGAGAAAGTGGAGGGGCAAAGCACTGAACATGTAGTTTTTTTGAAAAAGTTTTGATCGTTGTATTTATTTTTGGTAGACTTCTTTTTAGAACAGTTAACGACTTACAGAAAAATTTGAAAACCTAGTATCTAGAATTACGTCACATTCAATTTCCCCGTTAACATCTTGCATTAGTGTGGCATACTTGTTGCGTGTAATGAACCAGTATTAAAGTCCACGCTGTTTTCAGATTTCCTTAGTTTTACCTAATATGCTGCTTTCGTGTCCTATCCACGATCTCCTGTTACATGTTGTTGACCTGTCTCATTTTCTCTCTTTGGCTGTGATGGTTTCTCGGCCTTTCCTTGTTTTATGACCTTGACGTTCTTCTGGAGTTCCAGTCAGATACTCGGTAGAATGTCCTCCTTTGGGGATCTGTTTCCTCATGTTGACACGGGGGTGACCTCTTGAGGAGGAGGCCCACAGAGGTAAAATGCTGTTTTCATCATTTCACGTCAAGAGTATGTACTATGAATACACTGTACTTGAATCACCTAATTGAGGTGATTAGCCAGGTTTCTCCATTGTAAGGGTACCTCCCCCCCCCCCCACTCTGTGCCATGCATGGCTATTCCCTTTGGGAGGTGGTCACTGAACACAGGTCACAGGTCCATAGGTCGTTATGCTTCACCCTCCTTGACAGCACTGTACCTACATAACTTATTTGTCATTCTTCTACAGGGGACGTTGATCTCTGCCCCTCCCCCGTTTATTCAGTCATTTATTTGCATCAGTGTTACAGACTCTTAGGTATTTATTTATACTTCGTGTTATACTCCATCACTAATTGATTCATTTTCTAAAATTAATCCCGCTTTGGCTCTTCGGGAACTGCTTTTTAGTCGGTTCTGTGTTCCGTTGGCATAACCCTCCTCAGTGTCAGGCTTTTGTGTTTGAGCACTTCCTGGTGCTCTAAGCAACATGTTCATCTTGTAGATTTGCTGCTGCAGCTGGGAGCCAGCCACTTCTCCATATATTATTTCTGTCTCTCTATACAGATCTATATATGAAATGATTTGACACTAAGGTCTGCATGCTGCCTGTGCTTGTTACTGCTACACTGTGTTTTTTTTCCCAGGGCCTTTCAGCCGATGGAACACAGAAATATAGATGTGTTTACTAAGCTACGGATATGTATGTGTACGTATCCGTAAATGTGTTTTCTGCCCCAGGCCTGCAGCTGTTTCTCCATGGAGCATGGTTCCTTGTTTTTGGAGAATGGTATTAGAAATCCAGGGCCGAGTGCTTGACGGGCTTGTGGCTACCTGGCTGTGGTTTCTCAGAGGTCCTCTCCTCTGGCAGAGTGAGGAAATACGTACATCTATCCGAACCCACGTATACACACATTTAGCTGTAGATTTCTGTGTAGGAGTGTGTCTGCATTAAGCTAAACGTGAATTCTTTGTGTCCACCTCTGCTGTGTTACCACAGGGATTGTTCGAGCCCCCCTCCCCTCCTGTGTCTAAATTCCCATTGCTACAGTGACAGACTTGCCTCTTGTCCTCTGCTTTCTGTGAACAGTTTAGTTCCAGGTATAGGGCTGTCAGATTGGCTAACCAGCATCCCCTTGGAAATAACTGGAATACAACACTTCCGTGTGTAGTTCCTTTGGTCCTTAGTGTTTCCGACATCGCTCCTTTCCACTTGGCTCACACGGTTCCCCCTGCCCTTTCGGTGATGCCATCGCTTACATTTGTAATACACTTCGTTCTCTGGTCAGTCTGGGTTCCTTCCTGGGATCCTTCCATCTCCTCAATGCTTCCCCCTCTCCCTCCGCCCCCTACAGATTTTCCTGGAGTAAGGTTCACTCTTTGTAAAGTTCCATGTGTTTTCGGGAAAATGCCTCATGTTGTATATCCATCACCATGTTATTCAGAATAGTGTGGCCACCCTAAAAATTTTCCAGGTTTCTCCTAGTCACCCTTCTCCTGCTCTAACTCCTAGAAACCATGGGTCTTTTTCTACGGTCTCCTAGTTTTGCCTTTTCTAAATTGTCATATAATTGAAATGATTCAGTATATAGTCTTTTAAAATTGGATCTTTCACTTAGAAATACTCATTTAAGGATCATGCATTTTTTTTGTAGCTTGAATAGTGTTTTTATCGCTGAACAATATTTCATTGTATAGATGCGTGTATCTATGTGCAAATGTCTTGGTTGCTTCCAGTCTTTTGACATGCAGGCTTGTATTTGTTTTGGTAGATATGAATTATAAAATTAGTTGGTTAGGTAACTAAGAAATCTCTAGGGGCACAATTGTTGGATATGATAAACCTGTTCTTGTTGTTGTTGTTTTGTAGAAAACTTCTACTTTACCCCCCTCTGCTAACAAAAAATACAGTCTCATTCAAATTCTGTTCCAGAGATTTAATTGGATCAAGACCTTACATTCTAGCCATTGCTAGGAAATGTAGAATAACTATAGCCTGGCAAATGGACTTGGTGGTCTAATGATAGGTATAGAAGGAAGTGTAACTTCTTACTGAATTCATCTAAAGATTTTTAACCTGTCTCTTTTGAAAGTAACCAATTCCACTTTGGTACTTGCTAGCTCTGAGACGTTGGTAAATTACTTCACCTCTTTGATCCCAGCCTTCTCACTTAGAAAATGGAAATGCTAAAAGCCACCTTGCTGATTTCTTGTGAAGATTAAGGATAAAGAAGCTAGCATAAAAAAATTGTATTATGCTATAAAATGGTGTTAATACTACTGAAATTTACTAGGCATGTATTACATCATGTACTGTGAAGCTCATGATTTAATGGATGAAGCAAATAGAAATACATAAAATATAATGAACAAAGTTCAGGCAAGACTTTTTTGTCAGATGAGCACCGGGGAGTGGGCATGAGGTTACCAGGTGACAGGTAACATTAAGCATTCAGACAGACACAGCATAAGATGGGGTTTGAAAAGGTTTCAGCACCAAATAAAAGGGAAATGAAATAAAACTGTGGAAAGGAATCCCAAGATGTCCATTTTCCCAGCTAAATAACGTGCAGTTTGTGTAGACATAGTATTTGTATTTGTAAGTTAAAGTGTCCTTAAGAAAGATCTAGAGAAGGGACAGGATTAGAGAATATTAGAGACTGAGAGCTGTGTCAGATCATATGGTGGTTGGTGAAACAGAAAAGGGCTTGGACAGGCTCCGAACACGTAGAAGGAGAAGGGGGAAGCATGAATACCTAGCTGCCAGGTGTAGTTTGGTGATGGATTAAATGTAAAGACCAGAAGGAGGTGCAGGAGTATTTAGTTTGTGTAGCTGGCGGTCTATTGAGGTCATTTAATAAAAGAGGAGGAAGGAGAGGTTTTTTTTTTTAATTTTGAAATTTTGAGATAATTATATATTTATGTATAATGAGCAAGAGAGCTTATGTATCATTTATGCAGCTTTTCCAAAGGCAACAGTTGCAAAACTATAGTACGATAACAGCATACCTAGATGTGAACCCTGATGTAGTTTAGATACAGAATCTTTGGATCACCACAGAGGTGCTTCATGTTGCCCTATTATAGACACACTCCTCCTTGGCCTCCACCCTGTTCTTGATCTGACAACATGACTGTCATTAGTTTCCAGAACTTGGCCATTTAATGAATGTTATGTTAATTAAATCTTACACTGTCTAACTTTTTAGGTTTGGCTTTTGTCACTTAGCATAATTCTCTGGAGGTGTTTCCAAGTAATTTTGGACATGAGTAGTTTTATTCCTTTGCTGAGTAAGACCCGATGGTACAGATACCTTAGGATGTAACCGTTCATCCAGTGAAGGACATTTGAATGGACTCCTCTTCCATGAACATTCACATGTGTAGGTTTCTGTGTGAACTTCAGTTTTCATGTTTTTCTGGGATAAACAGGAGTGCAATTGCTGGAATATTTTATAGTTGTATGTCTAGTTTTTAAATAAACTGCCCACCTGTTTTCAAGAGAAGCCCCACCATTTTATATTTTTACCACTGGAGTGTGACTGGTCCAGTTTTTATGCATCCTAACCAGCATTTGGCATTGTCATTAACTTTTATTTTTGCCCCGTCCCGTGATAGATGTGTGATGACATCTCACTGTGATTTTAATTTGGATTTCTTTAATGGCTAATGTTGTTGAAAATATTTTCTTGTGACTAATTGCCATCTGTGTATCCTCTCTGATGAAATGTCTCTTCATATGGTGTATTTTCTGATTGGATTGTTGACTTTTTAATGCTGAAGTTTTTAGAGCTCTTCATATATTTTAAATCTAGTCATTTGTCAGATACATCGTTTGCAAACAATTTTCCCAGTCTCTAGCCTACTTTTTTTCCCATCCTCTTAGCAAGGTCTTTTATAGATCTCAGGGTTTTAATTTCAAGAGGTCCAACTGATCAATTTTTTTCTTAAGAATTATGCTTTGGTGCGAAGTCTAAGGTAATTTGTTGAATATTAACCTCTAAAGATTTTCTGGGTTTTTTTCCCCCTAAATGTTTTAGTTTTATAGTTTACATTTGAGTACATGATCCATTTTGAGTTAATTATTATCTAAGGTGTGAGACTTAGGACAAGCTTTATTTACTTTGTTTTTCCTATGGAGTTCAGATATGTTCACAGTTGAAATCATTATCCTTTTAAAATTGAATTGCATTTGTGTATTTCTCAAGAATAATTTGGGCATAGTTCTGTGGGTCTATTTCTGTTTTCAGGTTATCTTCATCGATTGTGTGGTCTTGGGGGAGCACTAGACACACAGACCTTGATTACTGGTGTATAGTAAGTTTTAAAATCTGGTGAATTCACTTTCTTTCCCAAAATTACTGAGTAATCTAGTTTTTTGATCTTTTGATTAAAAATTTTAGAAAGATGTGTATCTATAAAGAAATTTGTTGGGCTTTTGATTTCTGTTAAATTTGTATATAAATTTGAAAATTAACATCTTTACTGTTTAGATTTTTCTAATCCCTGAATACATCTCTTGGTTTAAATCTTCAATAGTGGAGTTTTTAGCATACACATACCTTGTTAGATTTACGCCTTTTAAAAAAATAGTAAATATAAGGGGTATTTTAAATAGTGGTGAGTGGTGGGGTCATCAGTGTAGTTTGGGAGGAGGGACTCCTAATGGAGACCAAGGAAATGTAAACCCCATCTACTCCCTTCACCCCCCCCCCAAAAAAAAAGATCATAATAGGGGCTTGTATTAGACTCTCAAAATCCAAGAGTGATTTTTAATTCTTTATTGCAATATATGGTAAGCGTTCATTATGGGTTGAATTGTGCCTCCCTGAGCCAATCCTCAGTATCTCAGAATGTGGCTGATTTGGGAAATCAGGTCATTTGCCAGTGCAACTAAGGTGAAGTTATACTGAGTAGGGAGGTCTGCATTCCAGTATGATTAGTTTCCTTATAAAAAATAAATGGCCATGTGAAGACAGGGGGCACACATTACATCATGTGGTAGTGAGGGCAGAGGCTAGTGTGTGGCCACTGTAATTCCAAGAACCCCAGAACTTGCTGGCAAAGAAACAGCTGGCAGGAGGCATGGAAGCATTCTCCTAGGTATCAAAGCATGGCCCTAGGGACACCAGGATTTCCTACTTCGAGACTCCAAAACTGAGATGCTCGATTTGTTGATTAGTTTCTGATGCTTTGGTAGAGCAGCCACAGGGAGGCCAATACATTCTTATGTTATCAATTAAAAGTGTTTGGTTTTTTTTTTTTTTTTCCAACTAAAGAGCTGGTGTAAAGTGCTCAAATCCTCTAGTTCTGACTCTTTAATTAAAGGTAACAGCCTGTCTGTTTCTTTCCCTCCCTCCCTCCCTCTCTCTCCCTCTCTGCCTCTCTGCCTCTCTCTCCCTTCCTCCCCCTCTCTAGTAAAGTTTTGGCAGAGTCTGTGAGGAACTGCAGGCTGCCAAGACAAATACAAATATATTTAAAACACTCCTATCTGCTGGATGCAACTTTGCAGAGGTGTTCTATCATTATGTTAAAGAATAAAGATGATCTTTGAATTTAAAAAGGAAATGAATTAAACATTTTATCAGCTTCCTTATTTGAAATTTTGAGTTTCAGCGGAACACAAAAGATGTTAAAAGTAAGCATATGTATATGATTTTTTAATTATTTTATCTAAGGCAAACCTGAGCATTTATAGGTCAGTAGAAAGGAGAGAAAACTGGAAACTTTGCCAGGTACACGTGTTACGTAGAATATGTTTGAAAATACAGTTGACTTCATATTCATATAATATGATAGAAGAAAGCGTAGAAATAAGTTATATATACATACACCTATACATACCCCTGCACATACAGCCCGCACACGCATGCACGCACACACATACACACAATTTTTGTTTTCTATGGTTGACATAACAAAGGACCAAATCTTAGTGGCTTAAAACAAGGCCCATCACTTTTTCAGTTCTGTGGGCTGGAAGCCTGGGCACAGGGTGGTCAGGTGAGTTCTTCGCTCCGGGTCTCAAGACTGCAAAAACATGGCGGCAGGGCGACCTCACTTTTGGTGGCTTTGGGGAAGAATTAACTTGCAGAATCATTCAGGCTGAATGCCAGGCCCTAGCTGTTGAAGGATCTTGTTTTCTGTTTTCTTATTGGCTGTCAGACTAGGGCGACATTCCTCCCTAGAGGCTATACTTGATTTCCCTGGCTTTCCATGTGGCCCCTCCAGCAATGCTGTGTCCAGTCCCAATGCAGTGATTATCCCCTCCCCTTTTGTCTCAACTCTTACCATCTCCTATGTTGGAGAAAGCGCCTGCTTGAGTTACCAAGGATAATCTTATCTTAATATCCAGAACGTTAATCACAGCTGCAAAGTGTGTTTAGTCTTACAATGTACCCTATTCATATAAGCATTTTTCAGGGGGCTCTTCTGTCTATCAAATAGGAACCAATGCTAGTTCTACATTTTTTACTCCTTAATGAATTTGCTAACTTTTAAAAAATATTTTTTAAAGTTTAAAATCCAGTATAAACATACAGTGTTGCTATAAAGTTACCTCTTAGAACCACTTTTGCTTCATCCCAGAGATTTTGGACCACTGTGTTTTCATTTTCACTTGTGCCCATGTATTTTTTGATTTCCTTTGTGATTTCTTGACCCATTCGTTATTTAGTAGCATGTTATTTAACCTCCATTTATTTGTGATCTTTCCAGATTTTGGGGGGATTGATTTCTAGTTCATAGTACTGTGGTCAGAAAAGATACATAATATGACTTCAATCTTACTGAATTTGTTGAAACTTGTTTTGTGGCCTAACATGTGATCTATTCTGGAGAATATGCCACGTGCACTCAAAAAAGCATGTGTATTCTCTTAGGATGGAATGTTGTGAATATATTTATTAGATCCATCTGGTCTGATGTGTCATTCAAAACCACAGTTTCCTTGTCAATTTTCTATATGTATCACCTATTCATTGATAGGTGTGGGGGTGTTAATGTCCCCTACCATATGTATTAGCATGAGCCACTCTGCCAGGCACTGTTCTGTTAGGAATATTACTCGTTAAATCCTCACTTCAACTATATGTGGGAGTGTTGGTGTCCCCATTTTACCACAGGAATACTGAGACCTAGGGAAGTAACTCCTTTTTTCTTATTGAAGACAGTGTACTATTACTGAATTACTAGTAATGACTTTGTTTATTAGCTGCTTTATGTATTTGGGTACTCCCATGTTAGGTGCATAGATATTTAGCATTGTTCCCTTTATGATCTAGTATTTTTTTTTTTTTTTTTTGGTCCTTTGTTATGTTCTTTGCTTTAAAGTCCATTTTGTCTGATACCATAAATGCTATCCTGGATTTCTTTACACTTCCATACACCTCCATTTGTATGATAAATGCTTATCCATCCCATGGCTTTTGATCTGCATGTGCCTTCAGGTCTGAAAGGAATGTCTTGTAGGCAGTGTATACATAGGTCCTTTTTTTTTTTTTTTATCAATTCTGTCACCTATTTCTTTTAATTAGAACATTTAGTCCATTTATGTTTGAAGTAATTCTTGATCTGTACTTCCGTTTTGTTACTTGGATAGTTCTGTAGTGCTTTTTGTTCTCATGGTTCGCTTGCTTTCTTTAGTGATATACTCGGATTCCTTGCTCTTTATTTTTTGGATCTCTATTACTGGTTTTTGATATCAGGTTTGCATATAATATTATGCACATAGCAGTCTATGTTTAAGTTGATTATTGTTTGTTTGGACCCATTCTTGACTCCTCTCCCTGCCTCTTCTCTCTTCCCTACTGTGTACTGTTATACTTCACATCCTTTTATTTTGTGAATCCCTTGACTGACTTTTATAGACTGTTTGTCCTGCTTTTGCTTCTTTTCTTACTCATGCTTATGGTCGGTCTTTCTACTCAGAATCCCCTTTAACATTTTTTGTAGGGCCGGTTTAGTGGTTATGAACTTCTTTAGCTTTTGTTTGTCTGGGAAACACTCTCCTTTCATTCTGAAGGATAGCATTGCTTCATAGAGGATTGGTTGCAGGGTTTTTTCTTTTGCACTTTAAATCTATCCTGCCACTCCATTCTGGGCTTCAAAGTTTCTGCTGAAAAATTGGTTGATAAATTGTATGTAACTGTTTTTGTTACAGCTTTTACGATTCTCTTTATCACTACTTTTTTTCCATTTTAATTACTACAAGTCTTTGTGTGGACCTCCATGGTTGATTTTGTTGGAGACTCTCTCTGCCTCCTGGATTTGGATGTTTGTTTCCTTCTTGAAATCTGGGAGGTTTTCAGCTACTTTTCCAAATAAATTTTCTGCCCCCTTACTCTCTCTTCTCCTTCTGGGTTCCTTATAATGTGAAGGTTACTATACTTAATGGTGTTGCTGAGTTCCCTGGGTTTATTCATCTATTTTTTCTCTCTCCTGTTCAGCTTGATTGCTTCCCCATTACCCTGTCCTCCAGGTCACTGATCTATTCTTCTGCTTCCTCTAGTCTACTATTTATTCCATCTGTGTATTTTTAATTTCAATTATAGAGTTCTTCATCTCTGATTGGTTCTTTGTTTTCTCTTTGTTGAAGGTGTCCTTGAGGTCCTCCACTCTTTTCTCAAGCCCAGTGAGTATCTTTATGACCATTATTTTAAATTCCCTTTACGACCATTACTTTAAATTCTCTATCAGGCAATTACTTATCTCTGTTTCATGCAGCTCTCTTGTTGTGATTTTTGTCCTGTTCTTTGAGTTGTGACCTAGTCCTCTGTCTCCTTGGGTTGTCCGACTCTCTGGGTCTGTTTATAGGTTTAAAAAGTTGGCTATGTCTCCTGCTCTTGAAAGTAGTGGCCTTATGAAGAAGGGGTCCTGTAGTACCCTAGAGTGCAGTGTCCCCTGTTCTCCAGAACCTGTGCTTCACCATTTGTCTCCTGTGTATGTTATACCCTACTGTTGTGGCTGAGTTGCTTTTGCCTTCAGTAATTAGGAATGGCACTCTCTGCTGGCTGTGGAGCAGGTTTGGTCCCTGTGTTGTTAGTGGGACAGTCTGGGGCCACACTGGGCTTGAGTTATCAGACCGGGCGTTTGCCAGAGTTGCAGTAGCACTAAACTGCAGGGCAGTTTCCCTGCTTTGTCTCCTGAGAAGCATTTGTTGGTGGGCAAGGCCTGCAGTCCACCCCAATGTCTGCCCCCAACCTGCTGAGGCTGTAGTCAGACTCGTGTGTAGTTATCTTCCCTTCTCCCCAAGGGACAAGTCACTTTGGAGGGTTGCCGGTCCCTGTTGGGGCTGCTTGTATTCTGCCTGGCTTTGGAATGGGCTCTGTCCAAGGATGTATTGGAGCAGCATGCCCATAGGAGAACACAGAGTTGAGGTGCATTCTTAGCAAATTAGGTAGTGCATGTTGGCTGGGCTGGTTTCTGCAGCTGTCTGTGTGTCTAGGTTGGATGGTGGGGGAGGGAAATGGTGGCTGCCAGCTTCCTTGTTCTTGAAGTCTCTCATTGATGACAGTCCCTCCAGCACATGCTCAGAGACTGGTAAAGAAGACTTCCATATACCCCTAGTGTTTTTCAAACTGCTGCTTCAGTGCTATGTCTCCATGGGGCTGTTTGTTGTGCTATCTTTTTAAGGGTGGGGACTGTGTTTCTCCTTTCCCTTCCCACTCTCCCAGAGCTGAGCCGGCTGATTTTTAAAGGTCTATGTGTTAAGCCCAGCTGAGTGTGAGAACATGGGGAAATTATGGGTTTCTTGTGAGTTCCTCCTGCCTGAGGTGCCTGGTGGACAGGTCTAGTCTCTTTCTTTTCTCTCTCTCTTTTTTTCTTTAAAGTTTACTTAGAGAGAAAGAGCATGTGTGTGTGCCTTCATGAACCTTTGAATGGGGGAGGGGCAGAGGGAGAGGGAATTCCCTTGACACTGGGCTCAAGAACTCCTGAGCCATGAGATAATGACCTGAGCCAAAATCAAGAGTTGAATACTTGACAGAGCCACCCAGGTGCCCTCTCTCCCTTTTCTGTGCTCAGAGTGTGTCTCCCTTTTGTAGACCGTCCTGAAGGTCCATTTGTCTCCTGACCATGCCTCTACCTTTCCTACTCTTCTAGATGTGGCTTTTTCTCTGCATTTAGCTGTGGAGAGTCTGTTCTGCCAGTCTGAGTCATTTTCTGGGTGATTTTACACTGATTATGGGTATTACCTAGTTGTACCCACGCAACGAGGGGTGAGAGCCTCCAGTCCTCCTACACTGCCATCTTCCCCAGAAGTCCCTGCAGTTTGCTAATTTTCGTGAATTCTTCTAATTCTTCATAAAACAGAATAATGAAATTACACTGAATACAAATGTAATAACAATCATAAAATATCTGTTGAAATGGCCTTGAAAAACGCTCTGGTCCAATAAAGCTGGTAGGAAAATTTCAGGTCTTGAATCTGTGTTCACTCATCAGAAGACGGTGTAACCCTCCCTCAAAGGCTCTAAATTATACTTCATGCTTCCTGTTGTTTGGAAAAAAAAAATCAGAGAAAGGCAATTTTTAAGAGCCACAGTAAACTTAAATGTAGCTTTTCTTATAGGACACTCAAGTCATAGCTTTGTTTAGAAATATCCTTCCTGTTGCAAATCGTATGTAGTGGAATAGAAACAACAGCAACAAAATAAACCTAGGTAAGGATTTACATTGCACAGTTTTTAAACTGAGGATTCTCTTTCCTGGTGAAAGGCAAATCCTAAACGAGGCTAAAAGGAAGAATGGGATTTTCTGCACACACAACACTTTGAACACAATTCATAATAGGTTGATAAGGATCTATCATGTTTTAGGTACTTATTAGATCATATACACATCTTAAGCATACACCATTTGAATTTAACAAGGACTGAAATATTTGGAGACTTATTTTGTTCCCGGTCAACCCACAGAACTGCATGTGTTAACCTGAAGTAGATTTGCTTTTGTCTAAGAGTGACTCTAGGGGTGCCTGAGTGGCTCGGTTGAGCCTCCGACTTTGGCTCAGGTCATGATCTCCAAGTTTGTGAGTTCGAGCCCCATCGGGGAGCCCCGCCCACGTCGGGCTCTGTGCTGACAGCTCAGAGCCTCTATCTAGCCTGCTTTGGATTCTGTGTCTCCCTTCCTGTCTGCCCCTCCCCCACTCACTCTAGGTCGGTCTCTCTCTCTCTCTCAAAAATAAATATTAAAATAAATAAGTGACTCTAGTAATCGATGAACCCCCCCACCCTTGCCTCAACCTTAGTTTCCCACCTCTCCACTAAACCTCAGACAGGCTACATGACCTCCCTCTTAAAACATTTAATTAAGAAATCTTGGGGCGCCTGGGTGGCGCAGTCGGTTAAGCGTCCGACTTCAGCCAGGTCACGATCTCGGGGTCCGTGAGTTCGAGCCCCGCGTCAGGCTCTGGGCTGATGGCTCAGAGCCTGGAGCCTGTTTCCGATTCTGTCTCCCCTCTCTCTGCCCCTCCCCCGTTCATGCTCTGTCTCTCTCTGTCCCAAAAATAAATAAACGTTGAAAAAAAAAAATTTAAATAAAAAAAATAAAAAAATAAAAAAAAAAGAAATCTTGTAAATTCTTAGCCCTTTTTAAGATGTAAATTAAAAAACAAAAAAAACAAAAAAAAACAAAAAACTTTTGCAGGTTTTACCACCTAGGACTGTTTTCCAGAACCTGGGGTAATTGCTTCGAAATGTAATCTTCAAGAAAGGATCCCTATCTCAAGTCTGGGGGTTGGGGAGCAGGAGCCTAACTTTTTAAGTGCTTAGCAGTCAGCACAAATGCTCTCATCACATTGACTGACTTCCCTTAACTCCCTCCAGTGCCTTCCACTGCTTTATACCAGCACTGAAAAAACCCTCCTTTCTGTTTCAGCAGAGTAGAGTTCAGTCTGTGTCGGCTATTGCCAGGGTCGTGAATAAAGTCTGTCTTGCCAGTTTTTGTCCAATGCAATTTTTCTTTGACAATAGGAAAAATATTGCTTACACTCCATTCCAATAGGAACCCCAGTTATTTCTCTGTCAAGAAATATGAAGTATTAGGGGACATAACAACCCCCCCCCCCCCCAAAAAAAAAAAATCCATACCCCTAGGTTTCAAAATCAAGTGCTATGGGGAACCAGAAGTTTCAAACCTTAATGTAAACTAGTAAAATTGTACTTCTCTAATTACAAAGAAAATAATAAAATAAACTGTGGTTAAAAATAATGCTTGAGCATTTTAAAAAACAAAGATCCTTGTTAAAAGGCAGCTTTTAAAGGTTCAAGAGGACTTAAGTTCTTAAACTTTTTTAACATTTATTTTTGAGAGAGAGCGAGAGCGCGCGCACGAGCAGGGAAAGGGCAGAGAGAGAGGGAGATAGAAAATCCAAAGCAGGTTCCACACTCTGAGCTGTGAACACAGAGCCTGAGGTGGGGCTTGAACTCCCAAACAGTGAGATCATGACCTGGGCCGAAATTGGACGCTTAACCAGCCGAGCCACCCAGAGGCCCCAAGAGGACTTGAGTTCTTTTGTGTTTTGTTGTTGTTCCTCCCCTTCAGATAGCTGTGGGCCATCTGTGTTACTAAGATACAATTAAAGGGGGGGAGGGAACTTGACTGTTGAGAAGGGTTGGCTCAACAGTATAAGGATTCCAATTCCTAGTTTCATTATAGAATTAGACTGAAATTGTTACCTTTTTTAATGTAGAAAAAGAATGCTAAGCTGACCTGGAGTTTGCTGCTCATTTCCAGTGTCTTGCCTTCCCCTTCTTGGAGAGGGTAGGTGCAGGCACGGACACTCTGAAGGGAGTCTGTGTGGCATCGTCAGGCCTGGGCAAGTGATCTGAAAGTCCCACGCAGTCCGTACCTTCTGATTAAAGCTTGGCATTTGTTTTCTTGCCCTTTAGAGCAGACGGCATGCTGCCTGGAATTAGAAATACGAAAGACAGAGGAACTTCACACTGTATAGAGAACGTTTCTTGCTCTATTTTCATAAGGCAGATGAGTCGCCAAACTTCCTTTAAAAATAACTTGCATCCCTTGTTTGTGCGTGTAGATCTTAGTATTCTTTCTCTAGCTCTCTACCATAAGCTCCTGAGTCCTTATGTGGATGTTACTTTTTAGCTCCGCTTAAGAGAAGAATACTTCCGTTGTCCAAAGCATTAACTAAGGGATTTTGTTTTCTACAGTTAGTATCACTTTTGTGAATTTTATGGCTGGTCTGTGAGTCGAGGTGATTTGTTGTGGGTTAAAGAAGACAAACTGTTGTCATAGGACTTACTAACAATGTAATGAACCCTTTGCCATAGGTCCATACCTGGGATTTCAATGCTGGCCATGCTTATCCCTACCTGTTTAGGTCACCTCTGGTAGTAAGAGAGCAGGGTAGTCGATTCTTGGTGAGAAAGTTCAGTTTAAGATGAATGAATTCTGAGTGTTTCATGAAAATTCCCAAGAATTCTTTTTTTTTTTTTTTTTTTAATTTTAAGTTTATTTTGAGAGACTGCATGAGCAAGGGTGGGGCAGAGAGTAGGGGAGAGAGAGAATCCCAAGTAGGCTCTGTGCTAACAGCAGGGCTCAAACTCCCGAAACCATGAGATTATGACCTGAGCTGAAACTGAGAGTTGGATGCCTAACCAACAGAGCCAACCAGGCACCCCTCCCAAGAATTCTTCATGTTCAGAATCACAATTGTATTTTATGCAATTAGTGTCCTTGACTAGGCAAAGCTATTTTCTCAGTGATTGCTTTTAGTAATATGAGCAACTTTTCTTTATAAATACATCTGTTTCTATAGATATTGCCATGGTTGTGCTCCCTTCCTCAAGCTCTTGGCACATTTGTGATTCAGGAGTTTACACTGAGCTCCGTTTCTCCTCGGCCCTCCCTGAACTGGATTCTATATTGCCCTTATATTGGACTACCCAAAGGGTTCAGTCTTTTATTATATATATATATATATATATATATATATATATATATATATATATATATATATATATGTATATATATATATATATATATATATACGTATACGTATGTATGTAGTTGGTTGCTTAACTGAGCCACCCAGACGCCCCAAGGGTTCAGTCTTCTTGATCCTCAAGGGGAATTATTTCTCTCTCCTGTTCTATCTTCTGTAGATAATGGCTGAAGGTGTGATAGTCTTCCATAGATGCATCCGGATGCTGACCAAGATCCCCCTGCTGGAGGCTGGGTCAGCCACTAAAATCATTTATAGCACTTACAAGCATTTACAGTGCATTTGTAGAGTTAGTAGGGTAAAATCAGTACTGATAATAAAAAACTGGTAGAATACATCTACTCAATGTTTCTTACAAGTCAGATACTATATATTTCCCATAATTACCGTTTTTAATCTTTGCAGAAATGTTTATATATCCATATACTTACTGCCGTTGTCCTGATGCAAACTGAAGCCCTGGAATGTCAGAAATACAGGTGACCCTGTTACCATAGGTGAGAGAGTCTGTGTTGCGTGAATGGAGGTCCTCTGTTCTTGGGTCCTCCTGAAAGGATTCACAGGAGGATCCAGCTTGAAGAAAGACAGCCTGAAGGCAGCGTAAGCAAAGAGCAGTTTCCTAAGGCCGATGGTCCACTCTCCAGGTGGGAGAGAGGGCCAGGCCAGAGGTGGTGACTGCTCTGAGGCTATGGGGTGGAGGGGCAGTGCTTGGCTTTGTGGTGAGCTGACTTGTGTCTCTGGCCAGAGTGGTGTGTGCTGGAGGCTGCTTCCAATCATTTGGGGGATTTCCTCCTACAGGTTGGGAGGATTTTTTGCTTTGTTTTGTTTTTGGATTTTGGGTTTGGTTCTTTGTGGTGGTGGTGTTCTGTTTGTCTTTTGACCCTACGAGGTTGTACTGGAACTGTCATGGCAGCTTCCCCACTGGAGGGGCTATAACTGCAACGCAAATGGCAAATGTATCCTAAGGAGTCTGCAGTTACCCTGGGGCAGAGGTGAAAGAAAGCCAGGTTTTTCCTCCTGTGGCTCCCAGCCCCCTGGGTCTTGGAAGCCACAAGGTCAGGATGTTCTGCCCTCAAGCTTATTACCCCTTGCCTCCAGCTCCTGTCTGCCTACTTTTGTCAAATCCGGCAGGCAGCGCAGAGGTAGGGAGGTCAGGAATTAAACTTTGGTGTTCCAACTCAGAGGTCTCCCCTCCTAAGTGAAAAGGCTTGGGAGTTTGAGGTATGTTTTGAAATACTTACCAGTGTGAAAAGATCTATTGGAATGCAGGTGAGTTATGGATAGGGCTATTTTAGAAGTCGTCTTGCACTTCACTCTGATTTACATAAACCCGAAAGCCCCACCAGCTCTAGTATTCCGTTAGTAATTGCACATTCCTTGTAACACCTCCGATTTGCGTCTCTACAGATGAGAGCCAGCGTTCCTCCGCGGACATTGGTTCAATGACCGAGTCCGTTAGGGTGCTAGTCTTCTAAGGGACCCTTCTGGCATCAGCTCTGCTTTTCCTCTCCTGATGTAACTCCTTATGTGTGACCACACATAATCAAGTTATTGTCTCAGTAATTTCTTCTGTCATGTCCTGCATCAGCCTGTTCCTTGCTATCTCTATTATGAAAGCCCTTGCAAAGGAGATGTTTATCAGCCTCCTAATGGTAGCACTATAGTTTTGGCCAAATGGAAGGCTATCCCATTAGGAAAGCAAGCAAACCGTCTTAGTTGCCTGCCTCATCCCCGCCCCCACTCCCTTTACCCTTGTCTCTTAAATGCTACCATTTAGCTTTTAAATCCCAGTGGGCTAGAATCTGCATGACTTTAACTGTTATGGCTTAACTCCCTGAGGGATATAATTGCTTTTTCTTACTTTTCTTAAAAAACAACTTAACCATATTAATAGTACAGAATCACAGTTCCTGAACTCTGATTTGCCTTGCCTTAAAGAAATGCTGAAGGAAATGTTGGGGGCAGGGGGGGGAAGAGCAGGTTTGTTTCTTTGAGTACTGACCCTCTATCTCCTCATACATTCGTCATTCATGATGATCTTACACACTTGGTTACTTGCCCCATAGAGAATCTCTTAACCTGGATTCATAAAGGTCCATGGATAGCTTCAAGTGTCTGCAACCCCTGTGAAATTATATGCAAAATACCAATCATACATGTTTGCACCTTTTGTAGACATAAGAGCACTCACTTTCATCAGACTCTGAATGGTTAGTGACGACAAAGATGAAGAATCTCTGATACTTTTGAAATGAGAGAAAGTGGCACTGTTCTGTGACCCAGCACCCTATAGCAACAGAAACTGAAGCTCACCCATACCTTCGTCTGTTTTCAAAGGTCTCTAACTTGTGTTTTTCCCAGTGTTCCTAAATATCCCGAAGGAACTCCCGCTGCATGCAGTTAGATGCCAGCATAAGTGTGAAATGTACTCTTCACAGCGTATCCAGTCTCCTAAAGAAGTAAAATGCCCTCTCGCACTTACAAAAGGAAGTAGTTTATCAGGGACAGTAGTTAAGTAACTGCTGAAGTGAGGCGATGTCTTTGAGGCATAGATCGGTTTCAGCCCTGGGATTAGAACCTTAAGCTTCAGGCCCACAGCAAAGGGAGGTTGCCTTCTCTAGGATTCCCGCCGTCCTTCAAGATAATTTACAGAATGTTAATTACTACGGTGCCAGGTCAAACATCCAGGGACCACACAGAGGCACACATAATACTTTTAGACCAAAAAGAGCATTAGTAAATATCTTGGAAAAAAGTCAAGATAAACTTCAGAGTGACAATGAGCAAACAAATTTGGAAGAGTAGTTGAAAAATCAGAGGATGTAATGAGAAGATCAAACTTAAAGCTAATGAGAGTTTCGGGAGGAAAAAAGAATAGAGGAAAGGGAATTGAGGAAATGGTGGTTGAGAATTTTCCAGAATTTAGAGACCAGGATCCACGGGTATATTAAGCACAGCATATAACAAGCAAGATGAGTAGGAAGTAAGTGCACATCTAGACACCTCGTCATGGAACTGGAGCACCAAAGACGGAAGACCTGAAAGCTTCAATAGGAAGGTTAGGTCCACCTCCGAGGAAATAGACTGGCAACAATTTTCTCAAACAATAATGGAGACCAAAAGACAACCTTGAATAGTGCCTCCAGCAAAAGTAGGAGAGTGAATCCATTTTCTCCTACAAAATTGAGCCAATTTATTACAGTTGTTTTATTACAGTTTTTAAGTAGCTTTCTACAGGATGCACTTCAGGAACTACAGTAGTACCACAGTAGTTTTTATTAACGAAAATGGGAATTTAAAAATCTGTAACACTGACGAAAATACTACATGTGAAACTTGGAGGATGAATGAAAAATGTTGAAGGGCTATTTTCTATATTTAAATAATTCCATTAGAGAGGGAGAAAGGCTAAAAATACTAGGGCTGACCATCCTATAACCATTAAAACCGGAAATAAAAACAGAAGTAATAAAATTGCAAAGTGGAGTATGTGTGTTCTATTTTATGAAATAACTTTGCAGTAAAGAGAAACAGAGCCTCAAAGTTTTCTTTGTAAACACTAGACCATCATGAAGTGATAATCGTACAAGAAGAAACTTCTGCATAAACTATCATAACCAAGTTTGGGTTATGGCAGGAATCTAAGAATAGATAAAAGGCCATATAGAAGAGTAACGTACCTCTATTTATATTTGTAATAATTAATATACAATATTGAGTCCTATATCCTAGTGACTTGATATTTTTTAGACATTTCAAAAGGATCCCTATTAAAAGTCTAGTTAACATTTGTCACCATCCAAAGTAAATACAATGTTATTGACTCTGTCTTTTGGCTAAGATCAAGTGTAGTGTCTGTTCTCAGCTACAATTAAAATAACTTCTAAAAGCCCTGTAGAATGAGAATGAGAAAAGACCTGAATAAACCATACTAACAATTAACAGGAGAACATAGGTGCAGTGAATTTTAAAAATGAGGAGAATCTTCTAAATTTGTATGCCACTCTATTTGCTAGGAATATGGACAAGTTCTGGTCCAAAAAGAGGACAGCATGAGTAAGTCTGAGCTTTAAATAGATAAAACGAGTAGATAAAAATGTTATCACCACTAAAGCAATGAGCACAAACGAATTTTCAGGCAATTTCTACTTAACTTTCAAAAACCAGATTATTCCAGGTATCTGTAAATTTGTCTAGAAAAATAAGATCTCCATTGCATTGTCTGAAATTAATGTGACGTTCTTGATTCCAAATCCTGGAAAGAACAGTATGAGAAAGATTATAGGTCAGTCTCCCTCTTGAGCATGGAAGAATTCTTAAAATGATAGCAAGCCTAATCTAGCACGTGTGTGTGTGTGTGTCATATATATAATGTGTATGTAACATGTATATACTATATGTGTAACATATAGTATACATATAGAAATTTTGAATCCCGATCAATTGAGTTTATTTCAGGAATAACACACATGTTTATGGTTTGTTTCCTTTCATCTATTTATAAAGTCCTCAATTTATGAAAAAAATGTGTATACGTCTTCATGATAAAAATTCTTACTGTAATTGGATTAGATGTGAATTCAATTGGGAAAAGAATGGTTACCAAAAGTTTTTAGACCATTCTTAATGATAAAACATTTAAAAACATTACTTTAAAATAAAATTATTTTAAAATAAAATTATTAAAATGATACCCGTTATCAGAGCTTGTAAACATTTCCTTGGAGGTACTACTCACTGCAGTAAAAACCAGAAAAACATGAAAGGGTTTCAAAGGGAGGAAAATCTATTTGTACATGATCAACGCAGAAAAACACAGGAACATAAACTTACATTACTGAATTAGACGAAAGCAGTTATCTAGATAATAGCATCAAAGTGCATGAGTCTAGATTTAAACATGAGAACAATATTATAACTGTAAAATAAGTAGAATTTTAAGGCAACAAAAACAGTAAAAAATCTGAAAAGTACGAGATTGTAATGCAGGAACTTTAAAAACTTTGAAAACCATGGAAGATAATGTTAACTGGTGATGAGGTATTCCATTTTAATTATTTTGCAAAGTTTTTATGGATCCAATGCGATTTTAATTGTAAGTGGAAGAGCAAAGCCCTCAAAATAGGCAAACTAATATCATGGTGAGTTGCTACTTTGGGGTAAAAAGTGAGTACTTGAGATGTAGCAGAAAGCAAGACATCATAAATGGTCAGTTTACTTGTAGAGGTCTTTGCACACAGGGACACTCGATATGTGTAGGTTTGGGATTGGCAACGTGGGTTAGGGAATTGCCTTCTTGAACAAGACACATGGAGAGACAATCCTAGAAGAAACGGCAAAACTGGGAAAAGTTGCTTGCAACCTGCATAATTGATAAATACATGTGTCTTAGAACTGTGAAAGGAAGCAAGAAAAATGGTCAGTTAAAACATTGGCAAAATATGAATGATTTCATAGCAGAGGGCAATAAATGTATGATTAAAGAGAAGGTATTCAGTGTCTTTCATAACTAGGGGAATGCACATCCTAGAAACTGAGATAAGAATTTACTAGATTAAGAAAAGGGGGGGTTAGGACATTGATAATATCAGGGGTCCCAGAGTGATGGGGAACTCTTACTTACTGATGGTGGAATTGTGTGTCACTGGGGTTTGGGAGACTGGTAGACCTTTTAAAACTGAATATCTTCTGTAGATCTAAACCCTGTCTCTTGCACTTACAGGAACGTGCCCAGGGAACTTCTGCTATCCCCTGTTCTAGGCCGTTGTCCTCTGTTATCTGGAATGTCACAGGTCTCCATGGGCTAGGATTTGTTCTTGTTTTTCCCCACTGGTAGACAGAGCCTTTCTTTTAAAATGTAAAACTAGATTATGTCTTCTCTTTCAACAGCTTTCTATTGCATTTGGAATAAACTCCACACTTCTTCCAATGACCTACAAGGTCTTCTATGCTCTGGGTCCTTACTGTCTCTTTGACCAGGTCCTTAGTCCTCTCCTTCATGCTCCTTTATTCTTCAGCCACACCTGCTGCATTGACCTTTGTCTAACATCTAAGGCCCCCATCTTGGGGCCTTTGTACCTTTTCTTTCTTGTGCCTGAAATGCTTATATTTGTAGACCTTGTACCTCCTCACATCACACAGTTCTCTTTATTTCTCAACCAGGAATCTCCCCTAGTAGCATTTTTTCATATTCTAGTGGCAAATTTGATTTGAACTTTTGCATTTTCCATTTATAGTTCTTATTTTTGGTTTTATTAGTTGGTAAGAGCTTTTTGCATATTATAGCTACCTACCCTGTCTTCTACCTACCCTGTCTTCCACCTGTATTACAAAAACATCTTTATAAACCTGTCAAAGATCTATTTATACAATTAAGTTTCTTTCAGAGATTCTAAGCTTTCTAGTTTTCTAATAATAGAGTGAGTATAGCTTTCTGGTTTTTCTCTGAAGATTTTCTTTCTTTTTACATTTTAAGTAATTATTTCAACAGAATATATATCCATCTCTACCTGAAATATATACAGTACATATAAAGTGAAAAAATGCTGTATGTTAACTTTCTTCCTGATGTGCATTTTATTGGCACTATTTATTTCGTAGTTAAGCTGGCCTTTCTTCACTGTATTGATATACCATACGTTGTATTTATTATTAGGATCTGTTTTTGTTTTCTGTATTGTGTTCCACTTTTTATTTTTCTGTCCTTAGGGCAGTTCTGTAGGATCTGATGATGGCAGTTTCATTGTGATTTAATTACAACATATTTATAGTATATTTTCAATATCTGTTAAAACAAGCTCCTGACCATATTTCCAGTGTTTGAATTTTTGACTATTCTGTCTTCTTCAATATGAATTTTAAGATCAATTTATGTATGTAATTTTAAACATAGTTAAGGAGTATTAAGTTTTACAGTTAATGAACATTGATGCCTTTTCATTTGCATACATATTCAATAGCATGGTTCTTTTCATATATTATGGATAAACCATAGCTAAGTAATTCAAACTGTTTTTATTTAATGATGAATATGTGTAAATATAACACAGTTTAAAAAACCAGTTTCCATGCTGGAGTGCTTAACTTTAGTCATTTACTAAGTATCATTATTTGTGTTTTTTTTTTTAACCTACAGTTTGATTTTTAGGTTTATAGGACTATCGTCCCTGGAAACAGATTAACATCGTTTTTTCCAATGATTGTGCTGATTATTTAATTCTTGTCATATCATAGAATTCATTAGAACTCAAAAGATTATGCTGAGCAATAATCAACCTAGCTAATACTAGGTGTTTTCCTTAATTCTGAATTTTAACTGAAATGCCTGTAACATTGTGCCATGTACAGTGTTCTTTATGGTAAATTTTTCTTCCCATATTTAAACTGTGTTGTCCTCAATTTCCTGTTACTTTATCAGTGCTAAAAAGGCTTTTAATGATCACAGTCCTCCCTCCTTTAATTTTTCTTAATTTTGTTTATTTTTTAAATTTTACATCCAAATTAGCATGTAGTGAAACAATGATTTCAGGAGTAGATTCCTTAGTGCCCCTTACCCATTCAGGCCCTCCCCCCTTCCACACCCCCTCTGGTAACCCTCTGTTTGTTCTCCATATTTATGAGTCTCTTCTGTTTTGTCCCTCTCCCTGTTTTTATATTGTTTTTGTTTCCCTTCCCTTATGTTCATCTGTTTTGTCTCTTAAAGTCATCCTATGAGTGAAGTCATATGATTTTTTTCTCTTTCTGTGACTAATTTCACTTAGCATAATACCCTCCAGTTCCATCTGCGTAGTTGCAAATGATGTCACTGGACTGGAAGTGTTAATGGCTCCGTTTCAGCTAGGGTCCCAAGGCAAACAATAGGTGCCAGGTGCTTTCTCTTCAAAATAAAGAGAGGTAATTGGCCACTGACACAGGACACACAAATGTGAAATGTGACACATTGTGAAATTGCAAACCTAGACTATTTGGAAGTATAAAGTTGGAGATGTTTTTTTTTTGGGGGGGGGGTGAGCATGGTTAGCTGTGACCCCCCCTGTCCTGCATACACTATCATCTTCTCCATTATTTTCATTCCCAACATAGCGTCATGGAGGTGCTTGCCTTCAACCAAAGCCTAGAAAGAGCGAGGTTGATGTTTGCCCCCAGAGCTACTAAGCAAAGGGACTGGTACATCCCTGATGTGGAACATTAAATAGCACTGGGACCACAGGAAATTGCTGCCTGCCATCACAGTGAATAGAGATATTTGCGTTTGGCCGGGCTTCCTTCTGTGTGAGCAGCACAGATGTTTTTCTGGGGACCAGATGTGCATTAAGCAATGCAACATTCTGGATACAATCTTGAGACTTTGCCCCAAAAAAGGCAACCTCAGGCACAAGAGGCTAGAGATATTCCCCAAGAGAGATGCTAAGTGTGGGCCAGCTGAAGGGGAGCATTCCCAGAACAGACTGAGTTCAGAGGGACTCGAAGAGAGGAGGTGGGGGAGGGGGGGCTTAGGGAGGGGGAAGTATTGGAGGAGTATCTTGGCACAAAAACATGCTGAGACTGAGAATCCCCTTGGAATCTGTCATTCCTAGAGACACTATGCTGGATTTCCTCTCTGCCCTTCTCTCTGTCCACAGCTCCAACTCTGGAGGATCCAGAAAAAGGCAATGAGGGTGGCAAGGGGGCCGGGAGAAGGAGGAAGACCAGAAAAAAGTAGGGGAAAGAGAGGTGGACCAGTGGCTGCATGTGAGGCACTCTGGGAAGATTTTAAATATTCTAGTGCCCACACCACAATTACACCAGAATCCCTTCATACTGGGATCCAGACATTAATCTTTTTGAAAGACTAAGTTCATTATAATAACAGACATAAGGCAAAGCTATAGTCTAGTGTTTTGGAGACTTTGTTAAAGTGCAGATTGATTCCACATATGGGGGTGGGGCGTGAGATGGTCCAGTTCTAACAGGTTCTCAGGTGCTGCAGAGGCTACTGTCCCAGGACCACCCAAGAAGAATTATGTGTAGATCATTCACCCATCCACTCTGTGCTCTACTAGCCTGAAGACGTACTGAGCACTAGCTTATATATTTTAGTGACTGGCTTGAACCTCTTGATATGACTGAAATGTTTAGAGGAAGTTTATATTTAAGATCAACTGGAAAGGTTATAAGGCATACCTCCCACTCTAGTGATGGAAACAAACCCCAAGAACAGGCTTGTGTGAGTCATGGAGATTATACATTTATTTTCTGTCCTCATTAAAATTTCAGTTCAACGTTATAATAGTTTATAAGTAGTCACAGTAGTTGGCAAATCAATTGTTTACAGGTTTCTATAAAATACTGTTTATGGAGTCACTCTTATATTTATAAAACTCCCTGCTATAATTGGTCTATCACATCCATTGAAGCATGTCTGAATTTCAGTCCTGGATTTACCACGTCATAACCTCGTGACCTTGAGGAACTATTCAACCTCCTGGTGCCTCAGTTTACTTAATACAAATAAGTAAACTTTTAGACCAGTGAATGAATCAAAAGCATTCAATAAGTGTTGTCTAATAATTTATAATGTTAAAATCATTGTTTAGCATTATTATTTGCATTAGTCTGTTATATCTCCATCTGTTGAATATTTTGCAACTAGTAGGATTACTTAAAGTTACTTTGAAGAGGGTTTTTTTCTTTTTGTCCCCATCTTTAGGATATCTCTCAGTAGGAACAGTCCAATTACTTCTCTACTCCTTATAATTCTACAATATTACTTGTTTTTGTCCTTAATGCAGTTTCTAGGACTTCAAGTAAATTTATTTTCATTTTTTAAAAAACTTTGATTTTCATTACATTTCTTCTTTTGTTGTAAAAATCTGTTTCATCAATTTATCCTTTTGGCTATATTCCCTTTGCTTCTTTTTTTTTTTTTTTTCCATTTTTTAGTGTGTTTCTTAGTGTGAGTGCTAATTGCCTGTATTTTTAGTCTTCTTAAATTGAGAATTTTACAGCTGAATATTTCCTTGTGAGAACAGATCTTGCCAGTATCAATGTTTATTTCCTCTTTGAGTCCTGGATAATTTAGGAACAGAATCTAAATAGCAAAAGAATTAATCTATTGGGTCACCTTTATATTACACATTTATAATTTTTGGATTCTACTGGAGAAAGTGAACTGAAAACTATTAATTTGTTCTTTGTAGCAAAATATAGGGTTAAATGTTAAAATCTTCTATAGATTCCTAAAAGTGGGTGCATCCTCACTTATACATTATGAGCTTATTTATTCAGATTTGTTCATTATACTATTAAATCCCTTTCTGTCCCCTTGTATTATTCCAGATATCTGGAGACATGTATGGAAATATCTACTGGAGTTGTATCTTTTCTGAGTGTTCTTTGTTTACGTAAGAGTTGTTGCTTCATCTTGGTAACTGCTCTTTTGTCTCCTGGATTTTGGCTGCTAGATTCCCTTCTTTCATTGGGACTGTTTCCCCTTACTGAATGACTTTTCCTTATCGGATTTAGTGCTTCTGACCTTGATCTTGTCTTGTCTACTACAACATTGCCACTTGTGCTTTTTGTTTCCTTTTCGTGATCCTCATTTGTCCACCCCAATGTTTTTTTGACACTTGCTTGTGAAGAGCTGTTTTTTAAAGCAATGTTACAGTCTGTCTTTGAACTGATTTTTTTTCTGCTCACATGTGTAAAATTTAACGCACTTGATTTTATTCTTTTATTCCTTAGCTTTATTACTTGTTTTGAGTTCCCTTGGATTTTTTTTTCTCCATACTTTCCATTTCTTTTTGGTTGATGTAGCTGTACTCTATAGGTAGCCCTCAAAAGTCTATTTAATGCCCATTGATGTAGCTTGAAATATTGGGGTTTGGAGCCCAAGATGGCCAAGAAAGAATTCTTGAGATGTCCTCCAGTTGCAAAAAAGGGTGGTTTTATTAAAGCATGAGGACAGGACCTAGGGGCAGAGAGAGCTGCACTAGGGTTTGTGAGGAGTGACTGATGGTATACTTCAGGTTGGGAGGGGGGTTAGGGACAGCATAAGTCTATAAGGAATTTTGGAAGCAAGGTTTCCAGGACCTTGAGGGGACTACCTATTGTTAAGATGCAGTCATTTATTACTGTCTAGTAAAACCTCAGTCATGAGACCCTTCAGACGTCTATCAGTGGGCCAAATGCTTGGAAGATGATTGCTAATGTATATTTGGGGGTAGAGATAACAGAAGTTTCTAGAGGAATTTTTATATATTAAAGTATACTTACAGGATCCTGAGGGGTGGGGTCAGGATAATGTTAAGCTAAAATCCTCGTTTGTCCTTGGCAAGGTGTCATCATCGAGGCAGCTGAGCTCCTAGAGAAATGAATGTCGCTCTGTCTGTTTCAAGGACTTGTCAATGGGTTGTAGGCAGTAAGGAAATTCAATTTTTCATTGGCCTTGGTTTCCCACATCACCCATCATCCTGGGTAATCATTACTAGAGCCTTCTTGCTGTCAAAAGTGTTCTTGCTTGGAAATGTATTGTGTAGCCTTCTGACTTGCTGCTCACCGTCCCTTTTCCAGTGTCCATAATTGTACACATTTCTTTAAATGTCTACAGGATACTGATTTTCACTCTCTTCGGCCTAGGAAGGTGAACTCTTTCTTATGACTTCCTCCAACTGCCTTCTCTACTCTGTGAGCACTTGGAAACGCTTATATTTCCTCTTTCTCTGTGGCCCCAAGTCGGAGTTTTATTCTGATATTTTAATTCATTGAATTTCAAAATATGAGAATGTACTTGAAATCAGTCTTTAAAAAACTGAGGAACTCTTATTTAGCATTTATATTAACTCTCAGAATTCCTCATCATTTTTGATGTAACCGAATATAGTTCCTCCCTGTTTTCTTCCTTGTCTATTTCAGATTTCCTTTCTGAGTATTTGATAATCGGATAGTCTTTCTCAGTTACTTGCTCATTTGTAGTTGTGTGGGTGACAGAGTCGCTGAGTCATTGCTGCCTTCGCATGACCTTCACCCCGTGACAAACTTATGATAGTCCTGT